>NC_069507.1:68227899-68874149 GCF_027579735.1 Bombina bombina
TTTTTTTTTTAATCGGTCCTTGTGTTTTAGGGACTTAGTCTCCCTTTGCGCTTCGATTGTAAGACAACCGTGGGTTGTTCTATGTTTGTTGAGCCATGTGGAATGATCCTTTTGGATTTCTTCTGGAAATCTGTTCTCCCTTTTGGGGGCAGGTAGCGGTCCTTGTCTTACGGCCGGGTACTCTTCATGGGAGTCGAGAGCCGCGGGGCTGACTCCTCGGAGGCTGTTTCTGCTCGACGGACTCTGGAGCTGAGTAGTCTCTAGCTCGGCTTTGCTGGTGGTGTAACTAATGTGCAGTTACCTGGGCTTTGGGTTTTTACTGATAATTTTCTTTTCTTCTGACGGGAAGAGTACACAGCTCCTGCCCCCGTGTTTTGTCTGAGGTAGCAGTAATTTTTTTTTGTTCTGGCACCTTTTTCACCCTGATATTTTTCCTACTGTTACTTGTTCCCTTGGCAGAATGACTGGGGGATGAGGGAAGTGTGTGTGTGGGGGGGTATTTAAGCCTTTGGCTGGGGTGTCTTTGCCTCCTCCTGGTGGTGGCCAGGTTCTGTATTTCCCAAAAGTAATGAATGTAGCTGTGGACTCTTCCCATCAGAAGAAAAGAAAATTATCAGGTAAGCATAATTTATGCTTTGCATGAAGCATTGGAATTACAAAAGTACATTGAATAAGTATTTATATAAATGTTTGCATTCAGCATTACTTGTATTAACTAATGTAAATTGTGAGTACTGTTCTTAAAGTGACAATACATAGTCAATTTTTTATTTTCTATTATAAGCCAGTGTTCTCTGTGGTACAGTGTGTCACGCCGCGCTGCTCTAGACATTACTAGGGGCACAGCTTCTCGTTACCAGGGCCAGTGTCAGCTCAGGATGCGTGCAGTGCTGACATCATCGCCGCATGCTCCTGATGCTGGTCGGAGCTCAGTGGCGCGAATCCTGCACCTATTTAAATGTTATACTGACGATCTGTCACTTCCCAAGTATAGGTGTTACTTTGTGTGCTTCTGGGTGTGACAGATCGTTCTTTCTAGCTGCCTATTATTGATTACTGTTGCTGAACCTACCTGTCTGACTACTCTACTTGCCTTAATCTGCTGGATTGATTACTGTTGCTGAACCTGCCTGTCTGACTACTCTACCTGCCTGCCTTAACCCTTAATCAACTGGACTGATTACTGTTGCTGAACTTGCCTTTCTGACTACTCTACCTGCCTTAACCCTTTATCTGCTGAACCGCTTTGCTAATGCCAAACCCTGCCTGTCTGACCATTCTAGTGGTTTATCCTTGGACTGCTTTGCTGTTGCCAATCCCTGCCTGCCTGATCATTCTAGTGGTTTATCCTTGGACTTCTTTGCTGTTGCCAATCCCCTGCCTGCCTGACCATTCTAGTGGTTTATCCTTGGACTGCTTTGCTGTTGCCAAACCCTGCCTGTCTGACTATTCTAGTGGTTTATCCTTGGACTGCTTTACTGTTGCCAAACCCTACCTGCCTGACCATTCTAGTGGTGTGCCCTAGAACTGCTCTGCTTTTGGCGCTGGGGACTGTCCTGCCACCTTCCTCATTTCACTAACTTTCTCTGCTCTGGGATATTCCCTATCATTCCAGCTCAACGCCGGGATAACAAGACTACTGGCCGAGTTTGGTCTGATAGAGGAGTATCCCACGAGCATTACACAGTGGATAAGTAGCTGTGTTGTGCAATATTGTTGTTCTATTGCCACCGGATTGAAACCTATGATTGAGGTGCAAATTGTATTGTTTTCAATTCTGTGCTGCATGCTTAGCTTGTATTTTTGATAGATTATCTGTGAGCCCTATGTCTCTCAGGATGAAGCTGTCCTGGCAATGCCACAGCATTTTCCTTGCACGTCCCAAGCCTTAATGGTGTCACATGCAGTGCCCTGCAGTTCCTCTTTCTCCTGGAGGAGTATATTTGCCTATAGATTTTGCTGCACAGCTATCCTATGTTGAAGGGAAAATGCAAGAGGAAATTTAGAGATTCACATAGTAAGGTTTCTGTTCCGCTTGCTGCTACTCAAGTTGCCCTATCTCATAAGTCTGATGAGGAGGATATGTTGGTAGCCTCTGAGGGTGAAATCTTAGATTCGGACAGTATAATTCCTTCATCTAATGCTGAAGTAGTAACCTTCAGATTTATGCTTGAACACCTTTTGTGTATTGTTAAAGGTGGTTTTATCTACTTTGGACGACTTTGCTACGTCTGTCGTTGTCAATCTGAAGGAATCTAGTAACCTTTATAATTACTAGGATTCCTCTGTGGAAGTTTTTCCTGTTCCAGACCATTCTAGATTTTTTTTTCACAGGAATGGGAGAAGTCAGGGATTCTTTTTTCCCGGTCCCCTGTCCATAAAAGAATGTTTCCTGTCGCTGTCTCCATTAAATTTTATGGTGCACGGGGCCTACAGTAGAAGGGGCCATTTCTACTCTGGCTAAGAGAGCTACGATCCCTATAGAGGTGATACAAATGATATAAAAACTGTTGCGCTACCCTCTTTAAATACATCCAAGGATTTTACCACTATTTAAATATTTCCACTGTGGCAATGATATAGTATCGTTAAAAACAAGGATATATATAACAATATAAAAAACTATGTATCGTGGACTCTCATAGGCGGTCAATAAATGTGTCCAAAGTATCTAGATGTAAATCTCCTCAGTCTTATGCACAATTGTATACTAATGTATACTAAAAATGGTTGTAATCCAAAAAAAAAAACACACGGACCTTGAAAGCGGGGACTAATGATAGTCTGAGATACAAGTCAGGGTCTATTTTGTGAAGACCTCTTAATCCACCCTATAAAATCCTCAGAGTTCCCACTGCAGTGTTTTCTTGTGGGCTGAAGCTTTGTGTTGTGGGAGGTTTCCTGTTAAACGACTCCCAAAGTGCTGGCACTGTAGAACAAGGAAAGAAAAAACACAAGCGCCCACTATGGAACTCTTAAGGGTAAAAGTTTTAATTTCAAATAAAATTGCGCTATATAAAAATGCACGTACAAGATATAAAACAAAACAATAGCAATAGTGAATAGTGTGTTTTTTCTTTCCTTGATCCCTATAGAGGGTAGCTGCTCTTTTAAGGATCAATGGACTAAGCTGGAGGCTTATATGGAAATTTGTATTGTCACTATGTCAAGTGCAGCATCCTTTTGGTGCGACGCCTTGTCTGATTCCATTTTGGTAGAGACTCCTTTAGAGGAAATCCAGAATGGAATTAAGGCTCGTAAGTCAGCCAATTCTTTTAATCATGGTGCTACCATGCAAGTCATTAAGCCCGGGAGCCAAGATATCTGGCTTTGCTGTGCTAGCCAGCAGGGCGTTGTGGCCTTGGTCAGACCTTGTTTGATCCTGGTCTGGCAGAAACATTTCTGATATTACGGGTGGAAAAGGGTCTTTTCTACCACAAGACAAGAAAAATAGACCTTGAGGATGTCAGAGTAAAAACCATAGCTGTGTCTAAATCGGCATAATGGGTTTGCCCCCAATCTGGGATTGGACCAGTGGGGGGCTGAATTTCTCTGTTTTCTTCAAGCATGGATATGAGATGTCCCAGTTAGGCTGTGGACATAGTATCCCAGGGTTCTAAATACAATTCTAGATCCATCTCTCATGTTTATCTGCAGATCAGATAAAAAAGAGGCAATTTTGAATTGCGTTTGAGATCTTTCCTCCCTGGGAGTGATGATGTTCAAACCTGTTTGTGGTTTCCATAAGAGAGGGAACTTTTCGTCCTATTCTAGACTTAAGTGTCTCAACAAGTTTTCTCAGGGTACCATCCTTCAAAATGGAAATCATTTGTTCAATTCTTCCTTTGGTCAAGGAGGGTCAGTTCATGCCGACCATAGACCTGAAGGACGCGTATCTTCAAGTTCCTGAGATTTCCCTTCTGGTCAGACACTTTGGCCTTGCCATTTCTCCCAGAATTGTCTCACTCTTGGCAGTGATCAGGTTTTTGGGAATTGCAGTGGCACCTTTTCTGGACGAAACCATCTTTTCAATAAGCAAACTTGCATACAGAATTCTTGTTGTCTTTTTTTTCATTCCCACGAATGGATAGTGTATGTGGAAATAAGCTGCCTTGTTTCAGCTACAGGGGTAGTTTGCTTAGGGACCATAATAGTTTCCCTATCTATGCAAATATTTCTGTCAGGGGACAGCAAATCAAAGATTCTTGCCTCTTTCTGCAATCTACTGTTCAGCCATCAGTGGCTCAATGTATGGAGGTAATTGGTCTGATGGTTGCTTCCATGGACATCATTCCCTTTGCTTGATTCCATTTGAGAACTCTGCAGGTTTGCATGTTCAGACAATGGAACAGAGGCCTTTTGGATCTGTCTCAGTGGATAGATCTAGACAAGTCAACAAGAGTCTCTCTCTTCCGTGGTGGTTTTTTTCAGGAGCATCTGTCTCGCGGCACATGCTTTCAAGAGACCTTCCTGGGCAATTGTGATCACGGACGACAGCCTGCTAGGCTGGGGAGCAGTCTGGGACTCGTTAAAGCTGCAGGGACTATGTACTCTGGTGGAGTCTGCTCTCCACTTATCTTGGAGTTGAGAGTGATTTTCAATGATCTGGTGGTTTGGCCTCAGTTGTCCTTAGCCGATTTATCAGGTTCATGTTGGACAATATTACCTCTGTGGCTTACATCAACCACCAGGGAGGAACTCAGAGTTCCTTCGCCTTGAAGGAGTTGGCTCGGATTGTTCAGTGGCCGGAAGTTTACTATTGTTTTTTTAACTGCCATCCACATTCCACATGGGTGGACAACTGGGAAGCGGATTTTCTGTGAAGACAAACATTTCGTCCCGGGGAGTGGGTTCTCCATCTGGAGGTATTCTCCAGGTTAACTCTCAGATGAGGGATGCCAGAGTTGGATCTGATGGTGTCTCGGTAGAATGCCAAACATCCAAGGTATGGTTTAAGGTCAAGAGATCCACAGGTCACCCTGATAGATGCTCTGGCGGTTCCTTGGGATTTCATGCTAGCATACCTGTTTCTTCCGTTAGCTCTCTTTCTACGAGTCATTGCTCGCATTTAACAGGAGGGAGCATCAGTAATTTTATTAGCTCCTGTTTGGTCTCGCAGGAAATGGTATGCAGACCTAATGGAGTTGTCATCTCTTCCACCTTGGAGGTTGTCCCTGAGGAAGGACCTTCTAATTCTGGGTCCTTTCCTTCATCCAAATTTCGGTTCTCTGTAGCTCTCTACTTGGAGATTGAATGCTTAGTTCTGTCTAAGCCTGGTTTTTCCGAGTTGGTTATTGAGACTATGATTGAGGCTCGCAATTCTGTTACTGGTACCTTTTACCATATAGTATGGTGTGAATACCTTTTTCTCCAACATAGGTGTGTCCGGTCCACGGCATCATCCTTACTTGTGGGATATTCTCTTCCCCAACAGGAAATGGCAAAGAGCCCAGCAAAGCTGGTCACATGATCCCTCCTAGGCTCCGCCTTCCCCAGTCATTCTCTTTGCCGTTGCACAGGCAACATCTCCACGGAGATGGCTCAGAGTTTTTTGGTAGACATTTTTCTGGGCCAAAACGATTACTATATAAGCATCATCAGATTGGCTTATGAGACTGCCGGACGGCAGAATCACAGCTCATTCCACTAGGGCTGTGGCTTCCACATGGGCCTTCAAGAACGAGGCTTCTGTTGATCAGATATGTAAGGCAGCGACTTGGTCTTCACTGCACACTTTTACCAAATTTTACAAATTTGATACTTTTGCTTCTTCTGAGGCTATTTTTGGGAGAAAGGTTTTGCAAGCCGTGGTGCCTTCCATCTAGGTGACCTGATTTGCTCCCTCCCATCATCCGTGTCCTAAAGCTTTGGTATTGGTTCCCACAAGTAAGGATGACGCCGTGGACCGGACACACCTATGTTGGAGAAAACAGAATTTATGTTTACCTGATAAATTACTTTCTCCAACGGTGTGTCCGGTCCACGGCCCGCCCTGGTTTTTTAATCAGGTCTGATGATTTATTTTCTCTAACTACAGTCACCACGGTATCATATGATTTCTCCTATGCAAATATTCCTCCTTTACGTCGGTCGAATGACTGGGGAAGGCGGAGCCTAGGAGGGATCTTGTGACCAGCTTTGCTGGGCTCTTTGCCATTTCCTGTTGGGGAAGAGAATATCCCACAAGTAAGGATGACGCCGTGGACCGGACACACCGTTGGAGAAAGTAATTTATCAGGTAAACATAAATTCTGTTTTTTGTGTGAATCTTAGGGCTGCTCTTGGAGTAGGGTCAGGATTCCTAGGGTTTTGTCCTTCAGGTAGGTCTGGAGAATGGTTTGTCAGTCAGTTCTCTGAAGGTTAGAATCTGGCCTGTGTTTAAGTCTGTTGCTCCTCCCTAGAGCTTTAACCTTGTTCTTAAAGTTTTGCAGCAGGCTACGGTTGAGCCGTTGCATTCCGCAGATATTTAGTTAGTATCTTGGAAGGTTTTGTTTCTTATTGCTATCTTCTCTGCTAGGAGAGTTTCACAACTCTCGGCTTTGCAGTGTGATTCGCCTTATCTTATTTTTCGCATAAAGCGTTTCTTCATACTAAATGAGTTTTCTTCCTTCAGTAGTTCCAAATAGAAATATTAATCGTGACCTTGTTGTTCCTTCTCTATGTCAGGATGTTGTGCATGCTTAAATTTTTTTCTACTGTCGACTAGGGTTTTTTCGCCAGTCTTCTGCCCTGTTTGTTTCTCTGGAAAGTATAAAGATCAGAAAGCTACTTCTTTTTCTTTCTGGTGGAGAAAGACTGCTGGCCAGCAGTCTCCTGAGAGAGTAATGGCTCATTCCACGAGAGTCTCTTCTTCCTTGGCTTTCTAAAATGAAGCTTCTGTGGAACAGTTTTGCAAGGCTGCAACTTGGTCTTCTTTTTTCAAATTTTATAATTTGATATTTTTGCGTCGGCCGAAGCACCACCTTTTGTGGTATTCCTTTTTCCGATTTCTCTTTGGTCGAATGACTGGGGTTTATGGGAAAGGGAGTGATACTTAACATCTTTGCTGTGGTGCTCTTTGCCTCCTCCTGCTGGACAGGAGTGATATTCCCACTAGTAATTGATGACGTCATGGGCTCACCATATCCGGAAAGAAATATATTTATCAGCGAAGCATAAATTTATTTTTTCTCCATTGTCCGACTGTTGCAAACCACGTTTCCTGTGTTTAGGGCTTTCTCAAGTGTCATGGCTTGTACAGATAGATTACCTGTCTTTTATTGGAAATTTCCAAATTCCGGTGAAATGGGTTGACATTTGAACTGCATGCACTATATTCAGGTATATACATAAATAGAAAAATCAAGCAATTTTAACATTAACAAAGCTTTATATTACAATGGCGATTTTTTTAATTCATAATAATACAGGCTTGAGAGGGTGGGAATTTGATAACGTCTTTCTATTCTATACTTTGTCATTATATGAATATATTGTGTCTATGGGGCATATTTATCAAACTCCGTATGGAGAGAGTTTTTCACCTTAATCAAAAGTTTATATATGCAATAGACCTTTATGTCTTAAATAACCAAAGACCCTTTAAAAATTAATTATGTAGAAAATTTAAAGCAAGATTTATAAAAAGATGTGATTTAGCCCTCTTTTCATATAAAAAGGGAATACAGCACTCTTTTATTAATTTAATAGCATATTTATTTATCCAATTTTTACCTCATATGACCCCACCATATCAATTGGTATGAGCCAGGTTAAAGAAAAAAAATGTGATTTTCACGATTTCTGTCCATGATTGATATTCACAAACTGCTCACAGGCTAATAGCTATTGACAAACTTGTCCCAAATTACAAGAGATGCCGGTTTCTGACCGCAGTGTTTAACGACCGCACTTCAGGTCTATTCCGGAAACATTTCATAGTCACTGTAACGGTAGACAAGAGTACCTTTATTCTTTGCAGGTATGGGTCACATGGCTTAGCCAGATGCCTCTTTGGCCTCTTGTTACCGAGAGCTTGTTTCCCCAACGAGTATACTAATTCTGCTGGCCGTGGTCCTGCCTCCTCGTATGGTGCTGACGTAGGGTGCTGCAAAGAAAAAAGACAATTGCCAGGATTTTGTGTGTTTAACCTGGCTGATATCAATTGATCTATCTATATATATATATATATATATATATATATATATATATATATATATATATATATATATATATATATATTAAGTCACCAGCTTGGAAACATTATCCAAAAAAAGTCTCAAGCAGGGGGTTGTATGCAATGCAATTTGTACAATTGTTTCACATACCAGCAAGGTTTTCATGCTTAAATTGTATACTAGGCTCTATATAATTTGCTTGTATTTCAGCTATGCTTTTATATTTCAACTATGTATAGATAATGCTGTTGGTGTTATTTGAATCTGGTGGGGTCATGTGACATAAAAATTGGATACATAAATATGCTATTTAATTGATAAAAGAGTGCTGTATTCCCTTTATATATGAAAAGAGGACTAAATCTCATCTTTTTATAAATCTTGCTTTAAATTTTCTAAATAAATATATATATATATATATATATATATATATATATATATATATATATATATATATATATATATAATCAAATGTATTTAGTTTATAGCATACATTTTGCAAGAATGCCTTTACCAATGTTATACTTTGTTCATACCCTGCTGTCATATGTTGCACAAGTGTATAAAATGATTAAAAGCACTATTGCACAGCTGCTGATATACAGTGCTTCATGCATGCCACCTACCTAGGTATATTCTTAAAAAAAACAAAGTAAATTTTATAATAGACGTAAACTGGACAGTTATTTATTTTAATTGTGTGCTCTGTTTTAAAACATTAAATAAATAGTTTGGGTTTCATGTCTCTTTAAATACGTGACGCACTGTGAAATATATTTTTAGAAACAAGAAAATATTTCTTGGGATTTGCCATGATTTATTGAAAACAAATCCTACAAATAAGCTGTATTGTCACTTTTAAAGACTTGTCTTTGTGAGTTGATTTTTATTTGTACACCTGAGACAGCTTGTTTCTTCTTGTATTCTGCTCAGCTTTACATGAAGGTTATTTTTGGACTTTTCTCTTTCGAGTTAAAATTCTTCTCATGCTTTTTGCTGTAAGATTTTCCGTTTCTAGGCAAACAGGTTTTTAGGTATGGCAATTTGTAGGTATGGTGTATCAGAGATATTTGGGAGAGGTACCTGATCAAAATTTGACTAATTTGCAAGTTGTTTGATATCATCTTTTTTTCATCTCAAATACAATTTAATAAAATGCCATGTAGCAATGTGAAAGGCAAGCTTTGGCCACCACCAACACCTACCTATTTATGGCCCAAATTATGAGTGGAGTGCAAAATTGCGCTTTCGTGAGAGTGATATTTGCGCTCCACTCGGTAATACCAGCACACGCAAATGTGAGCTGGTGTTACAAGTTAGGTGCAATGTGAAAACGACCTTGCATTTTGCATTGCACTTCCATAGGCTCCAATGAGACACGGCACAAAACCTAGCACAGTGCAGTGTGCAAGTCGTGCAGCGCTGGGCAGCAAAAAAATAAATTATATATATATATATATATATATATATATATATATCTGTATATATGAATATATACTTGTGTTGTACACATATTAACACATAAATATATGTCTATAAGCATATACACATATAAACACATAAATATATATGTCTATAAGCATATGCAAATATTTTTTCTTAAAGTAACAGCGCTGTTATTTCCGAGTCATTGTGGCCACATAAGATTTTTGTGATTAGGTATAGATCTCAATGCTGATGTATAGTGTGTTTCAGTATGTATGTTGAATGAATGCAACGTGTGAGTACTTGATACTTTGTATATATATGTATATTTGTTCAGCTTTACCAATATTTGCTTGATTTGTTTCAGTTCTGGAATTGAAACTGTAACAAGAAATATGTGCTTTGTATAAATATAAAGAGTGCTGTATTCCCTGTCTTTCTAAAGGCCTAATATTAGATTGAGGCTTTTTTCTTCTCTTATAGTGTTGCATAAATTGATTAATTAAGGGTGTGCACCATAACAGGCTATTATACCTGTGAATATTTAAGCACTGTGTATGAGGAATAAGTGTTATTTTTTACCAAAAAAATGTTAGGTTTGATGTCCCTTTAACCCCTTTTAACTGCTTTGTGCAGTATTTTGTAAAACAAATAAATAAAGATGCTCATATTTTTTATTTTAAGAAAGGAACTGTCCACTTTAAGTGCAAAGTGGTACCGCAGGCTCATGGGAGAACTAGCCAGCCACTTGTAACTGCTGGTTATTTAACATTCACCCCTAAACGGGCAAATACACTTAATTTAATCTAGCCCTACATTTTTTATTTTATATTTTTTTTTTGGTTGAGAAAATAAAACCCCCAAAAATGATTTTATCATTCAGATAGGAAGCAACTTTACAATTTGGCTCTATTATCAAATGTTCTTGTTTTCTTTGTTTAAAAAGGGAAGTAAGTTCAGGAGTGTGCACGTGTCGGCAGCACTATACGGAAGCAATTTTGTAACAATGTTATAGATTAGCAAGAGCACTAGATGGCAGCAGTTTTATAACAATGTTATAGATTAGCAAGAGCACTAGATGGCAGCAGTTTTGTAACAATGTTATAGATTAACAAGAGCACTAGATGGCAGCAGTTTTGTAACAATGTTATAGATTAGCAAGAGCACTAGATGGCAGCAGTTTTGTAACAATGTTATAGATTAACAAGAGCACTAGATGGCAGCAGTTTTGTAACAATGCTATAGATTACCAAGAGCACTAGATGGCAGCAGTTTTGTAACAATGTTATAGATTAGCAAGAGCACTAGATGGCAGCAGTTTTATAACAATGTTATAGATTAGCAAGAGCACTAGATGGCAGCAGTTTTATAACAATGTTATAGATTAGCAAGAGCACTAGATGGCAGCAGTTTTGTAACAATGTTATAGATTAACAAGAGCACTAGATGGCAGCAGTTTTGTAACAATGTTATAGATTAGCAAGAGCACTAGATGGCAGTAGTTTTGTAACAATGTTATAGATTAGCAAGAGCACTAGATGGCAGCAGTTTTATAACAATGTTATAGATTAGCAAGAGCACTAGATGGCAGCAGTTTTATAACAATGTTATAGATTAGCAAGAGCACTAGATGGCAGCAGTTTTATAACAATGTTATAGATTAGCAAGAGCACTAGATGGCAGCAGTTTTTTTAACAATGTTATAGATTAGCAAGAGCACTAGATGGCAGCACTATTCCCTATTATGTAGTGCTGCAGACGTGCACATTACCTATCTGGACATCTCTTCAACAAAGAATAACTTGAGAACGAAGCAAATTTGAGTCAATTGAAAGCTTTTTTAACATTGTATTCTCTATCTGAATATAGTTTGTGAAGTCCTTGTTAATGCTCATTGGCTGATTGTACTTCCTGCATATTCTTGTTGGCTGATAGAAACTCCCTGCCGATATTCAGAAATAAATATGACAAAAGTAAACTATATGGATTTCTGAGAGATTATACAGGAAAAGATTTTGCATTTCATATTGTGATTTAATTAATCCATAATAATGTGATCTGGAGAACAGACCACAAATAGGGCTAGATCAGGAGTGACGCGAACTGTTGCGCACAAGTGATAAGGGGTTTATTGTGGAAGTGGAAAATAAACGTGTTTGCTTGAGCACAATTGAATTTAATGCCCATCGAGATACCATGACTTCAGAGTTATGGTTAACTGTTAAGCTTGACTAAAAAGTAGAAAAAAAAACCATTAAAATTACATTTAAATGTACAGTTACACTCATAATAACACTATCTGAAACAAAAAATATTTAAAAAAAAATTGCAATAAAAAGTTATAAAGGCTCAAAGATATGAGGTCTATATATGTGTACAGATGTATTTATATGTGTGTAAATGTATTTACAAACATATGCACATATAAACAGATAAATACATATGGAACCTTTTGCAGTCAAGTAGCTGAAAACATGTAAAAACATATTTATGCAATATTCAAATTTAGTAAAGTGTTTAGCTGTGTATTTACTGTAAATATTTCAGATTCCAATGTTTTTCACATAAGGATAAATAAATTATGGGGACATAGGAGCGCCACCTAAAGGGGGCTTAAGTGTGCTGGTGGAAAAGCTGGGACCAAAGAGATTATTAATATGGGTGTATAATGACCAAAAAGACAACACATAGTACTGCATTCCTAAAGATACTAATACTGTATTAATAATGAGCGTAGAAATAGGGTGAAAAATACAGGCAATAAAGAATATATAAAAACATAGGTTGTATATATAAAAAAACATTTTTAATCCAAGGAATATATGGAACAAGATTGCTAGAACTAAGTGGCAATCTAGCAGAAATATTCACAATCTAGAGTAAAATGTTTAAATAGCAACGGTGAAAAACATATGTCAAACATATGACAAAATAAGAGTATAAAAAAAAGAACAATAAAGAAAATTATGAATGATATTAATGAATCTGAGCTCAGATAAAGGGAAGTCCCATATATAAAGCAACAATATAGTCCCAAAGTCTATACAGTCACAAAGAGTCATAGAGTAAAAAATCCAGTGGAGGTCCAATGTGGAAAGATCCAGAGAAGAGAGAGGAAAATACTTTTATCCAGGGGAGGAAAATCTTTTATCCAAAACTTCTGGTTCAAAGTAAGAACATTTAAAGGTACCTGTGGAAGAAAAAAAAAACTGATGCACAAAAAATAAAAAAAGCTAGCTAAACTAAAAAAAAAAAGTGATCACCATATGCAAATAGGAATTTGGACTGGTATGTCACAGGAGGTCAATGCGTTTTGGACGACTGAGAGGCCTTTATCAAGACTATACCAGCTTAATTTAGAGTTGTACTATATAAAGGCTAACTTAGCCAATCAAAGAAAGGGGGTGTGGTGATTTTTTATGCACCAAATGTACGTATGGACCAATGTCTGGTTAGATACTTACAGGTAAGTAAACACCTCCAGGTAGCTAAGCTCCAGAGCCACCATTTTGGTTAGGGGCAAAAAAATAGTGGCTAATTGTTTTAAAATTAGTGGCCAATTGTTTAAAATGGTGAATAATACTTATCTAGATAATGTATAGTGTTTATGATATATACATGGTCCAAAAATATTAGAGTATATGCTTTAAGATATAGGGCTCCATGTACTAAGCCGTCAATTCATCCATCATTGTAGACGCGGATAAACTCGCCGTTACTCGCCGCGGGCGAAATGGTGTCCGCTGTCGCTATGTACTAATATTCCCCCAATAAATAGACAAGTCTAGCCCGCCGCGAGCAGTTGCGGATTGTTGATAAATTTGACGCCTCGCTCGCCGCGACTAAGCTGATGGTACTTAACTTTCAGTTGAATTGTCTGGCCAATTATTAACACGTGACATGCAAGGTGTCACGAACATCATAGTAGTCGCGGGAATAGAATTTTTGCTCCTATAAAAGTTCAACTTATCTAAACAACTTTATTATTGTTCAAAATTTTTTGAAGAGTGATAACAGAGCGTTATTTTTGTAATATTTATTTACAATTTGGATATGGCTTCATCTGGATCTGATAATATATAAATATTAATATAAAAATAATTATAAAGATTGACAACTAACAATACAAATTTAAATAGATTACTCTTTAATTACAGTCGACAAATTGGGCGCAATTTATGTACATGGAAATGAGAGACAAATTAGACGCCAGTTATGCTGTAAGTACAATGCTGATATTACTGCCTTTTATATATGTCTAGACTGGCGTCTAGATTGACTTTCCTATTGTTTTGTACCTTGCCCGCCACCTAAAAGGTGGCGAGGCAAAAATAGCGAGGTGGGAGCGGAAATTGTAGCGAGCGGACAAATAGATTTTTTAGTACATTCGTTTTTTGGCGAGTTGGTGGTCAAATGTGTCTAATTACAGTGAAAAATGGAGCGGTAGCGAGGTTTGGCGGATAAGTACGCTCGCAATTTTAAAGATGCGAGTTTTAACATAATTGACGGCTTTGTACATATCAGTTTGCGAGTTTTGACGCGAGATTTGTTGCGGGTAGCTCGCTGACTGCTTAGTACATGGAGCCCTTAGAGAGTGTTTTACCGGAAGAAGACTTCTGGGTAGAAGTGACTAAATCCCCATTTTATTTAAGAGCAAAGATGGTCGATATCTTCTAACCAGTTTTACTGGATTCATATAAATAAGTAAATTGTGCGCACTGATAGCGCTATAGACGTGTGTGTTCTATGTCAAAATGCCTTTATGTGGTGATACAGTGTTGAGTTATATGACTTATTAAAAAGTCAAAGACCATGCAGAGGGGCGCCATTTTGGATAAGGGCAAGGTAGTTAAAATAATAATCGTGATAGTAAAAGACAGTGCAGTGAAGCGCCATTTTGGATAAGGGCAAGGGAATTAAAATAATAGTTATAATAGTGGATATGACTAATAATGAGGGACTATTTATTGTGAAATATAGAAGAAAAAAACAGAAAAAGAAAAAACAGGAACAGACCGTTATATAAGGATCCATTCTGTACATAAGGAGAATGACTATGACAATTTTACATTCAGATATAGAGAACAAACATCATCTGTAATGTCAGTACATTAATCACATGAAGTTACAATAAATAAAGATACAATGTATGCACCAACAAAGTAATTCACAATAGTTACAAGTGAAAATAACAGTTTGTAACATTATCTTACAGATGCGGCCTATATCGGTTTTGTAAGATGATTGAAAACATTTATTGGGGGAAAAGGCTCAAATAAGAGTTTACACATAAATTAAAAAGAACAAACTTTGTTGCGATTATCACATAAGGGGATTAAACATATGTGCGAATATTATAAAAACTTGTGTATAAAAAGGCATACATACAAAAGATGTACATGGAAAATAACTACATGAAAAATAAAATATATAAAGTGAATATATATATATATATATATATATATATATATATATATATATATATATATATATATATATATATATATATATTATATATATATATATATATATATATAAGAACAGCCCATGTTCCAGATGAGACTCTTGAAAACTATACTTAAAATATGAAATACTCATCAAATACTGTAAAAACTAGAAGAGGAGAGGTTCCATCTAAATTCAACTAATCTGTAAAACCAACAGAAAAAACAGAAAAAACAATCTGTTTTCTGTTGGTTTTACAGATTAGATAGGGGTTCAGGACAAGTGCTCGAACCTCAGAATATTAATTTCTATTATCCATATGCATTCGTTTTGTGACATATAGTTCATATAGAGGGTTTACCTTTAACCCATAGCCACTTATTAATTGAATTTAGATGGACTACCAATTAATGTGGGACCTCTCCTCTTCTAGTTTTTACAGTATTTTGATGTTTATTTCATATTTTAAGTATAGTTTTCAAGTGTCTCACCTGGAACTCGGGCTGTTCTTTTTTTTATATATATATATATATATATCTATATATATATTCTATATATATTATATATATATATATATATATATATATATATATATATTCTATATATAAACACTAGTCCTAAAGCCGTTCACACAGGCCATTTTTTTCAGTACATCGGTCCCACCCCTTGCGCTTTCTCTTTCTCTTTTGCGCTCTCTCGCTCCACCTCTCTTTTGCTCTCTCTGCCCCCCTCTATTTTGCTCTCTCCCCCTCTCTTTTGCTCTCTCTCCCCCTCTCTTTTGCTCTCTTTCCCCTCTCTTTTGCTCCCTCTCCCCCCTCTCTTTTAATCTCTCTCCCCCCTCTCTCTTGTGCTCTCTCCCCCCCTCTCTCTTGTGCTCTCTCCCCCCTCTCTTTTGCACTCTCTCTCCCCCTCTCTTTTTTGCTCTCTCTCCCCCTCTTTTTTGCTCTCTCTCTCCCCCCTCTTTTGAGCTCTCTACGCCCTCGCTTTTGAGCTCTCTCCTCTCTTTTGCTTTCTCTCCCCTCTCTTTTCTTGCTCTTTCCCCTCTTTTTTGCTCCCTCTCCTCCATCTCTTTTGCTCTCTCTCCCCCTCTCTTGTGCTCCCTCCCCCTCTTTTTTGCACTCTCTCCCCCCTCTCTTTTGCGCTCTCTCTCCCCCCTCTCTTTTGCGCTCTCTCCCCCCCCCCCCCCTCTCTTTTGCTCTCTCTCCCCTCTCTTTTGCTCTCTCTCTCCATCCCTCTCTCTCCCCTCTCCCCCCTATTTTGCTCTCTTTCCCCCTCTCTCCCCCTCTTTTCTTTTGCTCTCTCCCCCTCTATTTTGCTCTCTTTTGCTCTTTCCCCTCTCTTTTGCTCTTTCCCCTCTCTTTTGCTCTCTCCCCTCTCTTTTGCTCTCTCCCCTCTCTTTTGCTCTCTCCCCTCTCTTTTGCTCTCTCCCCCCTCTCTGTCTGTCTCCTACCCCTCTCTCTCATGCAACGCGCCCGGCACCGTCGGCGCGGCCACGTCCCCGTTCACGTCCATCCACACCCACTTCCGTCCACCGTCACCATACCACAGCAGATCAGGTAGACTCTAAGGCGAGGTGTGTTTGTCCTCGTGCTGTCTCTACTACGCATGACAGCTTTGGACAAACACACTTGGCCTTTTATATTATAGGAGATATATTATAAAAACATATGTATAAAAGGCATACATACAATAACTACATGAAAAAGAAAATATATAAAATATATAAAGTGATATATATATATATATATATATGAATAGCCCGTGTTCCAGATGAGACACTTTAAAACTATACTTAAAATATGAAATATACATCAGATAATTTCACTGAAAATATGAAATACACATTAAATACTGTAAAAACTAGAAGAGGAGAGGTTCCCACACTAAATTGGGGGTCCATCTAAATTCAACTAATCTGTAAAACCAACAGAAAAAAACAATCTGTTTTCTGTTGGTTTTTCTATTGGTTTTACAGATTATATAGGGGTTCAGGACAAGGGCTCATACCTCAGAATATTAATTTCTTTTTTCCATATTTATCCATTTTGTGACATGTTGTCACATATAGTTCATATAGAGGGTTTATCTTTAACCCGTAGCCACTTATTAGTTGAATTTAGATGGACCGCCAATTGAATGTGGGAACCTCTCCTCTTCTAGTTTTTAAAGTATTTGATGTGTATTTCATATTTTCAGTGAAATTATCTGATGTATATTTCAAGTATACTTTTCATGTGTCTCACCTGGAACTCGGGCTGTTCTTTTATATAATATATAATATAATATATACATATATATATATATATATATATATATATATATATATATATATATACTAGTCCCACCCCTTGCTCTCTCTCCCTCCCCCTCTATTTTGCTCTATCTGCCCCCTCTCTTTTGCTCTCTCTTTCCCCCTCTCTTTCTCCCTCTCTTTTGCTCTCTTTCCCCCTCTCTTTTGCTCTCTCCCCCCTCTCTTTTGCTCTCTCCCCCCCTCTCTTTTGCTCTCCCTCTCTTTTGTGCTCTCTCCCCTTCTCTTTTGCAAGCTCTCTCTCCCCCTCTCTTTTGCGCTCTCTCCCCCTCTCTTTTGCGCTCTCTCCCCATCTCTTTTGCGCTCTCTCCCCCTTCTCTCGCGCTCTCTCCCCCTTCTCTCGCGCTTTCTCCCCCCTCTCTCTTGTGCTCACTCCCCCTCTCTTTTACTCTCTCTCCCCCTCTCTTTTACTCTCTCTCCCCCTCTCTTTTACTCTCTCTCCCCCTCTCTTTTACTCTCTCTCCCCCTCTCTTTTGCTCTCTCTCCCCCTCTCTTTTGCTCTCTCTCCCCCTCTCTTTTGCTCTCTCTCCCCCTCTCTTTTGCTCTCTTCCCCCTCTCTTTTTTGCTCTCTTCCCTCTCTCTTTTGCTCTCTTCCCTCTCTCTTTTGCTCTCTTCCCTCTCTCTTTTGCTCACCCTCTCTTGCGCTTACTCTCTCCCCCCCCCCCCTCTATTTTGCGCTCTGTCTCTCCTCCCTCTCTTTTGCTCTCTCTCTCCCCTTTCTTTTGCTCTCCCTCTCCCCCGCTCTCCCTCTCCCCCTCTCTCTCCCCTTTCTTTTGCTCTATCTCCTTTTTTTTTGCTCTCCCTCTCTCCCTCTCCCCCTCTCTCTCCCCCTCTCTTTTGCTCTTTCCCCTCTCTTTTGCTCTTTCCCCACTCTTTTTTGCTCTCTCCCTCCTCTTTTTTGCTCTTTTGCTCTCTTTAGCTCTTTCCCATCTCTTTTACTCTCTCCCCCTCTCTGTCTATCTCCTACCCCTCTCTCTCTTGTGTGCGCGTGCCCGCCCCTGCCACCCCAACCATGCCCCCGCTCACTTCCGACCATGCCCACTTCCGGCCACCGTCACCGTGCCACAGCAGATCAGGTAGACTCTAAGGCCAGGTGTGTTTGTCCTTGTGCTGTCTCTAGTGCTCATGACAGCTTCGGACAAACACACATGGCCTTTTATATTATAGGAGATCATCTTACACAACCGATATAGGCTGTATCTGTAAGATAATGTTACAAACTGTTATTTTCACTTTTAACTATTGTGAATTACTTTGTTGGTGCATACATTGTATCTTTATTTATTGTAACTTCATGTGATTAATGTACTGACATTACAGATTATGTTTGTTCTCTATATCTGAATGTAAAATTGTCATTCATCGTCATTCCCCTTATGTACAGAATGGATCCTTATATAGTGGTCTGTTCCTGTTTTTTCTTTTTCTGTTTTTTTTCTATATTTCACAATAAATTGTTCCTCATTATTAGTCATATCCACTATTATAACTATTATTTTAATTCCCTTGCCCTTATCCAAAATAGTGCCCCTCTGCAAAAATGGGACAAGCTCAGGTACCACGTCAAGGTCCTTTCCAATACCTGAGACCCTAAAACAGCCAACAAACGGATGCTGGTCATGTTCTCCTGGTGTTGTCAATCACCAGGAGAACTTGACCTTCCCTTATTGGCTCCCTTGCTAGGAGGCATCAAGAGGGATGCCTCCTATTGGTCTCAATTTTGTGTGCTAATATTTTGACAGGCTCCTATGCCTGCATGTCCCTTTTATATATATATATATATATATATATATATATATATATATATATATATATATATATATATATATATATAAAAACTATATTAATTGTGAGGGAGGGTCTTGGTGAGTTCCCACATTTTTTTTGTAGGACTTGACCCCTGATGCTAACCCTCACTGTAACCCTAGCTCTTGTCTTTAAACCCTATCTCTATTGCTAACCATTCACTGTAACCCTAGCTCCTGTCTGTAAACCCTACATTTTAGTCTTGATAAAGGCCTCTCAGTCGGCCGAAACGTGTTTACCTCCTGTGACATACCTGTTCGAGTTCCTATTTGTATATGGTGAGCACTTTTAGTTTAGCAAGCTTTTTTTGTTTTTGTGCATCTGTTTGTTTTTTTCTTCCACAGGTACCTTTTAGATGTTCTTACTCTGAACCAGAAGTTTTGGATAAAAGATTTTCCTCCCCTGGATAAAAGTATTTTCCTCTCTCTTCTCTGGATCCTTCCACATTGGACCTCCCCTGGATTTTTTTACTCTTTGTGACTGTATAGACTTTGGGACTATATTGTTGTTTTATATATGGGACGTCCGTTTATCTTAGCTCAGATTCAATAATATCATTCATCGTTTTCTTTATTGTTTTTTTTTTTTTTGTTTTGTTTTTTTGTTATAGCCTTATTTTGTCATATGTTTGACATATGTTTTTCACCGTTGCTTTTTAAACATTTTACTCTAGATTGTGAATAATTAGATTAGCTCTAGCAATCTTGTTCCATATATTCCTTGGATTCAATTTTTTTTTTTATATACAACCTATGTTTTTATATATTCTTTGTCTGTATTTTTCACTGCTCCTTATTAATACAGTATTATGTGTTATTAATACAGTACAATGTTATTTCTATGCTCTATAGTAATACAGTACAATGTGTTGTTTTTTGGTCATTATACACCCATATTGATAATCTCTTTGGGCCCAGCTTTTCCACCTGCACACTTAAGCCCCATTTGGGTGGTGCTCCTATGTCCCCATAATTTATTTATTCTTCTGTTTGACTCTGTGAGGTGGCCGTTTTTTATAGTGAGTTTGTGTGCTTTGTTCACTTGGCGCTGACTACTAGCCATTTTTATTTTAGTTTTTCACATAAGGGAATATATATATATATATATATATATATATATATTTATAGATATATATAGATATATATAGATATAGATATATATAGATATATATAGATATATATATATATATATATATATATATATATACATATATATATATATATATATATATATATAGATATAAAAAAACAAAAATCCATCAGGGATATTTAGAAATACAGTTTGTATTTATGAATAAATAGAACATATTCTGTTACGTGAAGAACATTGGAATAGGAAATATTAATATTTCCTGTTGGGTTAGAGCACTTTGTTAAATGCGGTCGGTTTTGCACAACTCGTTGGGTGTCTATGGGGGAATACGTTAACGCAGTCACAATATTGTAACTTAAACTTTTTGCATGTATCGGATTAGAGCACAAGTAAAAACGTTTTACTTTCAACTTGTAATGAGCACATCAGGTAGCCAAAGTCGGAGTTAACGCACGTGCCAGATTTCAAACTACCGCTCCACTCTAGTCTAGCCCATAGAGTGCCACACGATCTCTTACTATGACCTGACTTCTCTGATGCTTGTAGTGGACCTTAGAATATAATCACTTATCTTGATGTATCTAGGGTATTGAAAATAATACATTATTTTGTGCTTTGTTAATAATATATAACTATGGAGATTATAGTTGTACATTTTATTGATATAATATGCAATGATTCTATTCTAAATTAATAAATAAATCTTGTAAAATGTGCTTCCTGTTTGCCATTGTAATAATTACTGGATATGTACTTTCTAGATCAGAGAATGGAAGACAAGTCTTATAATCCGTATGTGAAGATCAGCAGTAACAAATGTATACTAAGGTAGGTGCGGTAAAATTCCACATACATACAATGTTTTTTATCATGCATGTACATGCATGCATTCACCCAACTGATACACAGGATACATATTTGGAACAACTCCCAGAGCTATGTTATGCTGAAAGGCAGGACAAAGTTCCATGTGTATGAAAACCATAGCAAACTTTTCCTTTTTTATTTTTCTTTATACCAATAAGATTCTAGTTTAACAAGAAATACTGTTTTTATAAAATGTTGTTTCATGTTGTTTTAAAGTTAACAGAAAAAGGGTTAGCAAATCTTTTATGCACAAACTAATTTTCAAACAAATGTTTTTTCTTAAGATTTTTTTTCTTTTTAAAGTTTTATTCAAGTAGTGACAATTTCAATATATAAATGCAATGGCATGTGAAGTCACAGGCAAAAAACGAGTCTATTCAGTTGTCGACAAACTGATGTTTTATGAAAAGAATTATAATAGTTTCTAAGAAAACATAGAAGAAATATTTGCTTACATTTTTTTTTAAAAAAAAGTCTTGACATACATATAGATAAAAGAAACTTTCTATGTTTACCCTGAGGAAAGGATTTACTATTTTAAAACTATTTTACTTGCCTAGTCTTATATTTGAAATACTTCTTATTAGAAGCATTTAGCCAATATTCTTGCATTTTGAAAAATGTTTGTATTAAAGGTTATCGCTAACAACTTACTTCCTATTTGGGGATAAACACTGCAACCACCTATGCTTAGTGCTGATGTCATGTGACATCACTGGTGCTTAGGAAATGATTTCACA
The DNA here is from genome assembly GCF_027579735.1 of Bombina bombina. Taxonomy (NCBI): domain Eukaryota; kingdom Metazoa; phylum Chordata; class Amphibia; order Anura; family Bombinatoridae; genus Bombina; species Bombina bombina. The sequence continues at coordinate 68,249,739 of NC_069507.1, forward strand.
ACAAATCCTTGCGCACATAGCTTTATGGATTTTTACCAGAATGTTAGATCTACATTAAATCTAATACTTTTAACAGAATCATTTCAGCTGTAAATTTGCCTTTACAAAAATATTTCTAACACTATTTGATATGTATCATTGTGTATTTCAAAAACATTTTTATGTCCCTTTAAAGGGACATTAAACTTAAAATGTTATCTCCTTATAAAAGGATTAAAGGGACATGAAACCTACATTTTTTTCTTTCTTTCATGATTTAGGTAGAATTTTAAACAACTTTCCAATTTACTTCTATTATTTAATTTACTTCCTTCTCTTGTTATCCTTTGCTGAAAGATTTATCTAGGTAAGCCCAGGAGCAGCAAAGAACCTAGGTTCTAGCTGCTGATTGGTGGCTGCATATTTATATTGATTGTCATTGGCTCACACATGTGTTCAGTTAGAAACCAGTAGGGCATTGCTGCTCCTTCAACAAATGATACCAAAAGAATTAAATAAATTCAACAATAGAACCAAACTGGAAAGTTGTTTAAAATTGTATGTTCTACCTAAATCCTGAAATAATTTTTTTTGGGTTTCATGTCCCTTTAAGGAAACTAAAACAACATTCCAATATACATATTTGTCTCCCTAGTATTGATGTAAAATATATTTCATAAGTTTGGTTGTGCTACCTTCGGAGAGGTTGGAATGCCACATCATAACTTTAATATGATGACATCTGAACCTGCAATGTTCTAAACCGTGATTGGCTAGCTCAGAATATAAGCTTATTAATATTTGTCTATAATTGGTCTCAGCAAAGGAGACGAGGAAAATGTATTCCAAAAGGCTTTTCAAGATTTGCTTCCCTGAACAACCTTGTAAATGGCGCTAATAAAATGAATCAAGTGTTAAAATATTTTATAACCTTTCCTTTGCATTGTGTGAATGGATTTTTATCAAACAAAGGTTTCTCATACCTGAATATTATATGCTTTTATGTCCTAGTTTGTAACTTGCTTTTTGCATAAGTTATTCTATTAGATTGGCCTTCCTAGGTTAAAAAAAAAATGGTTGTACTAGATGGTGTATTGAATGCCATACATTTTTAACCTAAATATTAAACAAAATTGTTCCAGACACAAGCATGATCCTTAGTTTACGTCCCTGCTTTTTTCTACAAGGTACGACGAGTCCACGGATTTCATCCTTACTTGTGGGATATTAACCTCCTGCTAACAGGAAGTGGCAAAGAGCACCATAGCAGAGCTGTATATATAGCTCCTCCCTTCCCTCCACCCCCAGTCATTCTCTTTACCTCTTCCTATTACTAAAACAGGCAAAGTGAGATGTTAGTTTTAGATTCTTCATTCAAGAAGTTTTTTTATTTTAAAATGGTACCGGTGAGTACTATTTTCCTCAGGAAGATATCATCAGTCTGGATTCCTAAGAGGAATGAAGAGATCCTTTTTCTTCCCTGAGGTTGAAGATCTTAGCAGACATTACTAAGATCCATTCTGGTTCCCACAGAGCTTCTGAAGGTATTGCAAGAGAAATATTTAGTGTGGAGAACGGTGTCATGCTACAAGCAGCATTGAGGTATGCTCAGTCTTTTATTTCTGAGGAGACTTGTTATATCAGAACTGGCTGACATTATTCCCTGTAAGGGAAGGGGTAAGCAGTAGACCTATATGGATCAGGGTGTTTACTGATATTCCTGTTTTACTCTTATTGACACTATGGTTATGTATCTCTATAAGGGGCTTGACACTGGGAGAGGCAGCTGTAACACTTTATTTATTTAATATTGGGTGACAGACTCTATGGATAAGATATAAGTGTGAGTGAAGGGGACCACATGGCTTATTACAAACCGCTTCCCATGCGGTTAGGCAGACTGTTGATGCGACGTCCATAGTGGGCGGGGCCTATTTCACACGCTCAGACACGCAGTTTCTTCTCTCTAGAAGGCATCAGGCTCTTGCTCCGGTGGGACCTAAGGTTGAATATCAGTCACTGGATCGTTATTGAGTCAATCTTGTGTACCCTGGGGGCAGGTAGGCGCCACAGCAGAGCTGTGGTGAGGTGCAGGGGCTGTTATCATTGTTTAAAGTTTATTTTCTGAATAAAAAGACTCCTTTAAAGATCATTTAGCTTTTTCTCATATGCTGCAATCATTTTTGGCAAATTTGAACAACTCTGTGTAATTTTTTTAGTGCTAAAAAATCATTTTGGTGCAGTACAGTAAAATTGTTGCGCTTTTATTATTTAAAGGCGCAGTACATTTTTTTTCTAAAAATTCTTTGAATCAATAAATAAGGTTAAAAACCAATATTGTGGCTATTGCTAGTCTATTTAACATGTCTGAACTTGAGGAAACTCCTTGATCTATGTGTTTAGAGGCCATTGTGGAACCCCCTCTTACTTTGTGTACCACTTGTACTGAAAGGGCCTTACAATGTAAAAAGCATTTCTTTCATGTAATTAGCAAGAGTCCATGAGCTAGTGACGTATGGGATATACATTCCTACCAGGAGGGGCAAAGTTTCCCAAACCTTAAAATGCCTATAAATACACCCCTCACCACACCCACAATTCAGTTTTACAAACTTTGCCTCCTATGGAGGTGGTGAAGTAAGTTTGTGCTAGATTCTACGTTGATATGCGCTCCGCAGCAGGTTGGAGCCCGGTTTTCCTCTCAGCGTGCAGTGAATGTCAGAGGGATGTGAGGAGAGTATTGCCTATTTTGAATGCAGTGATCTCCTTCTACGGGGTCTATTTCATAGGTTCTCTGTTATCGGTCGTAGAGATTCATCTCTTACCTCCCTTTTCAGATCGACGATATACTCTTATTTATATACCATTACCTCTGCTGATTTTCGTTTCAGTACTGGTTTGGCTTTCTACAAACATGTAGATGAGTGTCCTGGGGTAAGTAAATCTTATTTTCTGTGACACTCTAAGCTATGGTTGGGCACTTTGTTTATAAAGTTCTAAATATATGTATTCAAACATTTATTTGCCTTGACTCAGGATGTTCAACATTCCTTATTTTCAGACAGTCAGTTTCATATTTGGGATAATGCACTTGAATCAATTATTTTTCTTACCTTAAAAATTTGACTTTTTTTTCCCTGTGGGCTGTTAGGCTCGCGGGGGCTGAAAATGCTTCATTTTATTGCGTCATTCTTGGCGCAGACTTTTTTGGCGCAAAAAATCTTTTCCGTTTCCGGCGTCATACGTGTCGCCGGAAGTTGCGTCATTTTTGACGTTCTTTTGCGCCAAAGATGTCGGCGTTCCGGATGTGGCGTCATTTTTGGCGCCAAAAAGCATTTAGGCGCCAAATAATGTGGGCGTCTTATTTGGCGCTAAAAAATATGGGCGTCGCTTTTGTCTCCACATTATTTAAGTCTCATTTTTTCTTTGCTTCTGGTTGCTAGAAGCTTGTTCATTGGCATTTTTTCCCATTCCTGAAACTGTCATTTAAGGAATTTGATCAATTTTGCTTTATATGTTGTTTTTTCTCTTACATATTGCAAGATGTCTCACGTTGCATCTGAGTCAGAAGATACTTCAGGAAAATCGCTGTCTGGTGCTGGAACTACCAAAGCTAAGTGTATCTGCTGTAAACTTTTGGTAGCTATTCCTCCAGCTGTTGTTTGTATTAATTGTCATGACAAACTTGTTAATGCAGATATTTCCTTTAGTAATGTACCATTACCTGTTGCAGTTCCATCAACATCTAATGTTCAGAATGTTCCTGATAACATAAGAGATTTTGTTTCTGAATCCATCAAGAAGGCTATGTCTGTTATTCCTCCTTCTAGTAAACATAAAAAATCTTTTAAAACTTCTCTTTATACAGATGAATTTTTAAATGAACATCATCATTCTGGTTCAGAGGATTCTGTCTCAGAGATTGATGCTGATAAATCTTCATATTTATTTAAAATGGAATTTATTCGTTCTTTACTTAAAGAAGTACTAATTGCTTTAGAAATTGAGGATTCTGGTCCTCTTGATACTAATTCTAAACGTTTAGATAAGGTCTTTAAATCTCCTGTGGTTATTCCAGAAGTTTTTCCTGTTCCTAGTGCTATTTCTGAAGTAATTTCCAGAGAATGGGATAAATTGGGTAATTCATTTACTCCTTCTAAACGTTTTAAGCAATTATATCCTGTGCCGTCTGACAGATTAGAATTTTGGGACAAAATCCCTAGAGTTGATGGGGCTATTTCTACCCTTGCTAAACGTACTACTATTCCTACGTCAGATGGTACTTCGTTTAAGGATCCTTTAGATAGGAAAATTGAATCCTTTCTAAGAAAAGCTTATCTGTGTTCAGGTAATCTTCTTAGACCTGCTATATCATTGGCTGATGTTGCTGCAGCTTCAACTTTTTGGTTGGAAACTTTAGCGTAACAGATCATGATTCTCATAATATTATTATTCTTCTTCAACATGCTAATAATTTTATCTGTGATGCCATTTTTGATATTATCAGAGTTGATGTCAGGTTTATGTCTCTAGCTATTTTAGCTAGAAGAGCTTTATGGCTTAAAACTTGGAATGCTGATATGGCTTCTAAATCAACTCTACTTTCCATTTCTTTCCAGGGTAACAAATTATTTGGTTCTCAGTTGGATTCTATTATCTCAACTGTTACTGGTGGGAAAGGAACTTTTTTACCACAGGATAAAAAATCTAAGGGTAAAAACAGGGCTAATAATCGTTTTCGTTCCTTTCGTTTCAACAAAGAACAAAAGCCTGATCCTTCATCCTCAGGAGCAGTTTCAGTTTGGAAACTATCTCCAGTCTGGAATAAATCCAAGCCTTCTAGAAAAGCAAAGCCAGCTTCTAAGTCCACATGAAGGTGCGGCCCTCATTCCAGCTCAGCTGGTAGGGGGCAGGTTACGTTTTTTCAAAGAAATTTGGATCAATTCTGTTCACAATCTTTGGATTCAGAACATTGTTTCAGAAGGGTACAGAATTGGTTTCAAGATGAGACCTCCTGCAAAGAGATTTTTTCTTTCCCGTGTCCCAGTAAATCCAGTGAAAGCTCAAGCATTTATGAAATGTGTTTCAGATCTAGAGTTGGCTGGAGTAATTATGCCAGTTCCAGTTCTGGAACAGGGGATGGGGTTTTATTCAAATCTCTTCATTGTACCAAAGAAGGAGAATTCCTTCAGACCAGTTCTGGATCTAAAAATATTGAATCGTTATGTAAGGATACCAACGTTCAAAATGGTAACTGTAAGGACTATCTTGCCTTTTGTTCAGCAAGGGCATTATATGTCCACAATAGATTTACAGGATGCATATCTGCATATTCCGATTCATCCAGATCATTATCAGTTCCTGAGATTCTCTTTTCTGGACAAGCATTACCAGTTTGTGGCTCTGCCGTTTGGCCTAGCTACAGCTCCAAGAATTTTTACAAAGGTTCTCGGTGCCCTTCTGTCTGTAATCAGAGAACAGGGTATTGTGGTATTTCCTTATTTGGACGATATCTTGGTACTTGCTCAGTCTTTACATTTAGCAGAATCTCATACGAATCGACTTGTGTTGTTTCTTCAAGATCATGGTTGGAGGATCAATTCACTAAAAAGTTCATTGATTCCTCAGACAAGGGTAACCTTTCTGGGTTTCCAGATAGATTCAGTGTCCATGACTCTGTCTTTGACAGACAAGAGACGTCTAAAATTGATTTCAGCTTGTCGAAACCTTCAGTCACAATCATTCCCTTCGGTAGCCTTATGCATGGAAATTCTAGGTCTTATGACTGCTGCATCGGACGCGATCCCCTTTGCTCGTTTTCACATGCGACCTCTTCAGCTCTGTATGCTGAATCAATGGTGCAGGGATTACACAAAGATATCTCAATTAATATCTTTAAAACCGATTGTATGACACTCTCTAACGTGGTGGACAGATCACCATCGTTTTATTCAGGGGGCTTTTTTTGGTGCTTCCGACCTGGACTGTAATTTCAACAGATGCAAGTCTCACAGGTTGGGGAGCTGTGTGGGGATCTCTGACGGCACAAGGAGTTTGGGAATCTCAGGAGGTGAGATTACCGATCAATATTTTGGAACTCCGTGCAATTTTCAGAGCTCTTCAGTCTTGGCCTCTTCTGAAGAGAGAATCGTTCATTTGTTTTCAGACAGACAATGTCACAACTGTGGCATACATCAATCATCAAGGAGGGACTCACAGTCCTCTGGCTATGAAAGAAGTATCTCGAATTCTGGTTTGGGCGGAATCCAGCTCCTGTCTAATCTCTGCGGTTCATATCCCAGGTATAGACAATTGGGAAGCGGATTATCTCAGTCGCCAAACGTTGCATCCGGGCGAATGGTCTCTTCACCCAGAGGTATTTCTTCAGATTGTTCAAATGTGGGAGCTTCCAGAAATAGATCTGATGGCGTCTCATCTAAACAAGAAACTTCCCAGGTATCTGTCCAGATCCCGGGATCCTCAGGCGGAAGCAGTGGATGCATTATCACTTCCTTGGAAGTATCATCCTGCCTATATCTTTCCGCCTCTAGTTCTTCTTCCAAGAGTAATCTCCAAGATTCTGAAGGAATGCTCGTTTGTTCTGCTGATAGCTCCGGCATGGCCTCACAGGTTTTGGTATGCGGATCTTGTCCGGATGGCCTCTTGCCATCCGTGGACTCTTCCGCTAAGACCAGACCTTCTGTCGCAAGGTCCTTTTTTCCATCAGGATCTCAAATCCTTAAATTTAAAGGTATGGAGATTGAACGCTTGATTCTTGGTCAAAGAGGTTTCTCTGACTCTGTGATTAATACTATGTTACAGGCTCGTAAATCTTTATCCAGAGAGATATATTATAGAGTCTGGAAGACTTATATTTCTTGGTGTCTTTCTCATCATTTTTCTTGGCATTCTTTTAGAATTCCGAGAATTTTACAGTTTCTTCAGGATGGTTTAGATAAAGGTTTATCCGCAAGTTCTTTGAAAGGACAAATCTCTGCTCTTTCTGTTCTTTTTCACAGAAAGATTGCTAATCTTCCTGATATTCATTGTTTTGTACAAGCTTTGGTTCGTATAAAACCTGTCATTAAGTCAATTTCTCCTCCTTGGAGTTTGAATTTGGTTCTGGGGGCTCTTCAAGCTCCTCCGTTTGAACTGAATTATCTGCTCTTTCTTGTGAGTCTCCTTTTCTGATTTTTCATCAGGATAAGGCGGTGTTGCGAACTTCTTTTGAATTTTTACCTAAAGTTGTGAATTCCAACAACATTAGTAGAGAAATTGTGGTTCCTTCATTATGTCCTAATCCTAAGAATTCTAAGGAGAAATCGTTGCATTCTTTGGATGTTGTTAGAGCTTTGAAATATTATGTTGAAGCTTCTAAGTCTTTCCGAAAGACTTCTAGTCTATTTGTTATCTTTTCCGGTTCTAGAAAAGGCCAGAAAGCTTCTGCCATTTCTTTGGCATCTTGGTTGAAATCTTTAATTCATCATGCCTATGTCGAGTCGGGTAAAACTCCGCCTCAAAGGATTACAGCTCATTCTACTAGGTCAGTTTCTACTTCCTGGGCGTTTAGGAATGAAGCTTCGGTTGATCAGATTTGCAAAGCAGCAACTTGGTCCTCTTTGCATACTTTTACTAAATTCTACCATTTTGATGTATTTTCTTCTTCTGAAGCAGTTTTTGGTAGAAAAGTACTTCAGGCAGCGGTTTCAGTTTGAATCTTCTGTTTATGTTTTTCATTAAACTTTATTTTGGGTGTGGATTATTTTCAGCAGGAATTGGCTGTCTTTATTTTATCCCTCCCTCTCTAGTGACTCTTGCGTGGAAAGATCCACATCTTGGGTAGTCATTATCCCATACGTCACTAGCTCATGGACTCTTGCTAATTACATGAAAGAAAACATAATTTATGTAAGAACTTACCTGATAAATTCATTTCTTTCATATTAGCAAGAGTCCATGAGGCCCGCCCTTTTTTGTGGTGGTTATGATTTTTTTGTATAAAGCACAATTATTCCAATTCCTTATTTTATATGCTTTCGCACTTTTTTCTTATCACCCCACTTCTTGGCTATTCGTTAAACTGAATTGTGGGTCTGGTGAGGGGTGTATTTATAGGCATTTTAAGGTTTGGGAAACTTTGCCCCTCCTGGTAGGAATGTATATCCCATACGTCACTAGCTCATGGACTCTTGCTAATATGAAAGAAATTAATTTATCAGGTAAGTTCTTACATAAATTATGTTATTTTATGTAAAGAAAGTGTGCCTAAGGATGATTCTCAGTCTGAAGAGAATCAGGATATGCCGCCAAATTCTCCCCAAGTGTCACAACCTTTAACGCCCACCCAAGCGACGCTGAGTTCCTCAACTGCGTCTAATCATTTACTCTGCAGGATATGGCTGCCGTTATGTCAACTACCCTTACAGAGGTATTGTCTAAGTTACCAGTGTTACAGGGCAAACGCAGTAGGACAGGAATCAATGTGAATACTGAGTCCTCTGATGCATTGTTAGCTATTTCCGATGTACCCTCACAGGGATCTGAGTTGGGGGTCAGGGAACTTTTGTCTGAGGGAGAACTTTCGGAATCTGGAAGTGTGTTACCTCAGACAGATTTGGACATTATGTCCTTTAAATTTAAGCTGGAACACCTCCGCCTGTTACTTAGGGAGGTCTTAGTGACTCTGGACGACTGTGACCCTATTATGGTACTACCAGAGAAATTGTGTAAGATGGACAAATATCTAGAAGTCCCCTCTTACACTGATGTTTTTCCGGTTCCCAAGAGAATCTCGGAAATTATCAAGAAAGAGTGGGACAGACTGGGTATACTGTTCTCTCCTCCTCCTAATTTTAAGAAAATGTATCCCATGTCAGACACCATTCGGGACTCTTGGCAGGCTGTCCCTAAGGTGGAGGGAGCTATTTCTACCCTGGCTAAGCGTACAACTATTCCTATTGAGGACAGCTGTTCTTTCGAAGACCCTATGGATAAGAAATTAGAGGGTCTTCTAAAGAAGTTATTTATTCATCAGGGTTTCCTTTTGCAACTGACAGCCTGCATTGTTCCAGTTACTACTGCAGCGGCTTTCTGGTTTGATGCCTTAGAAGAGTCTCTTAAAATTGAGACCCCTTTAGAGGATATTTTAGATAGAATTAGGGCTCTCAAGCTAGCTAATTCTTTTATTACAGATGCGCCTATCAAATTGCTAAATTGGCGGCTAAAAATGCAGGATTTGCCATTTTAGCGCGTAGAGCGTTATGGTTAAAATCGTGGTCTGCTGATGTGTCATCTAAGTCAAAGCTCTTGGCTATTCCTTTCAAGGGTAAGACCCTATTCAGGCCTGAGTTGAAGGAAATTATTTCTGACATTACTGGAGGTAAAGGTCACTCTCTACCTCAGGATAAGTCTGTTAAGATGAGGGATAAACAAAATAATTTTTGTTCCTTTGGAACTTTAAAGGAGTACCCTCTTCTTCCTCTTCCTCCACAAAGCAGGAAGGGAATTTTGCTCAGACCAAGTCCGTCTGGAGACCCAACCAGACTTGGAACAAGGGTAAACAACCCAAGAAGCCCGCTGCTGCTACAAAGACAGCATGAAGGGGTGGCCTCCGATCTGGGACCGGATCTAGTAGGGGGCAGACTTTCTTTCTTTGCCCATGCTTGGGCAAGAGATGTTCAGGACCCCTGGGCACTGGAAATCGTGACCTACGGGTATCAACTGGAATTCAAAAATTTTCTCCCAAGAGGGAGATTTCTTTTTTCACGATTGTCTGTAAACCAGATAAAAAGAGAGGCGTTCTTACGTTGTATAAAAGACCTCTCTACTATGGGAGTAATTCGTCCCGTTCCAAGAGTAGAACAGGGACAGGGGTTTTACTCAAATCTTGCCTGATGAAACAGCCAGTCTGGCTGAGAAACGCGTTGCAACTGTTTTTAAACATTTGTTGTTGTTATTTCTATGGTTTGGATATATTGCATATATCCTCACTTTTAAATAAATCATATTTTAACAACTCTTTGGAAGCCTGAGCTTTTCTTATTCTCTGGAGTACCTGGACCCAACATCCTGCTGCAGGATCAGTGTAGCTGGGTCACTGTTAATTCCCCAGCCTGCATCATTTAGCACATGGGTGCTGCTCATTTTGTGATTATTACATTATCTACTTGACCTGTGTTTACAACCTTTCGCACAGAGTTGCACTAGGAGACGCCCTCTTTTTGTGATTGATTTTTTTCACAGATTACAGTTTCTAACCAGGATTAAGCCTGTGTTTAGACCAATTGCTCCACCCTGGAGTGTGAATTTAGTTCTGAATGTTCTTCAAGGGATTCCGTTTGAACCCATGCATTCCATAGATATTAAGTTGTTATCTTGGAAAGTTTTGTTTTTGGTTGCTATTTCTTCTGCTCGTAGAGTTTCTGAGCTTTCAGCATTACAATGTGATTCGCTTATCTTATGTTCCATTCTGATAAGGTGGTTTTACGTACCAAACCTGGGTTCCTTCCTAATGTTGTTTCTAATAAGAATATTAATCAGGAAATTGTTGTTCCTTCATTGTGTCCTAACCCATCTTCTAAGAAGGAGCGTATGTTTCATACCCTGGACGTGGTCCGTGCCCTGAAGTTTTACTTGCAGGCGACGAAAGACTTCCGTCAGTCATCTTCATTATTCATTGTTTTTTCTGGAAAGCGTAGGGGTCAGAAAGCTACGGCTACCTCCCAATCTTTTTGGCTGAAGAGTATCATCCGTCTGGCATATGAGACTGCTGGACAGCAGCCTCCTGAAAGAATTACGACTCATTCTACTAGGGCTGTGGCTTCCTCATGGGCATTTAAAAACGATGCTTCTGTTGAACAGATTTGCAAGGCTGCGACTTGGTCATCTCTTCACACTTTTTCCAAATTTTACAAATTTGATACTTTTGCTTCTTCTGAGGCTGGTTTTGGGAGAAAGGTTCTTCAAGCAGTGGTGCCTTCCGTTTAGGTCTCTGTCTTGTCCCTCCCTTTCATCAGTGTCCTGTAGCTTTGGTATTGTATCTTACGAGTAAGGATGAAATCCGTGGACTCGTCATATCTTGTAGAAGAAAAGTAAATTTATGCTTACCTGATAAATTAATTTCTTCTACGATATGACAAGTCCACGGCCCACCCTGTCATTTTTAAGACAGATTTAGATTATATTATATTTTTTATAAACTTCAGTCACCTCTGCACCTTTGGCTTTTCCTTTCTCTTCCGAACTTCGGTCGAATGACTGGAGGTGGAGGGAAGGGAGGATCTATATATACAGCTCTGCTGTGGTGCTCTTTGCCACTTCCTGTTAGCAGGAGGATAAATCCCACAAGTAAGGATGAAATCCGTGGACTCGTCATATCGTAGAAGAAATTAATTTATCAGGTAAGCATAAATTTACTTTTTCAACAAAACATACTAAGAGAACAAATAAAATTAGATAGACGTAAATTAGAAAGTTATTTAAAATGATATGCTCTGAATCATGAAAGAAAAAATTTAGGTTTTATATTCATTTAACTCTAGTATTCAAAGTATAGAGGTTGACAGCATACAATAAATCTGTCTACTACATCAAGGGTGTTTAAAAAAGAGGTATCTACTCCAAATGGGACCACCACATAAAGCATAGGCAATAGACAGGGGTTTACTGCCTATGACAGCATTGTGCTTATAATATGCTGGCACTTACTATTACTCTTTTGTATAGTTAAAGGGACATGAAACCTAACATTTTCTTTCATTATTCAGATATATTATTTTAACATTTCCAATTCACTTCTTTTATCTAATTGTCTTCAATCTGTTGGTGTCCTTTGTTTTAAAGCATACATAGGTAGGCTCAGGAGCTTGGAGCTAGCTGCTGATTAGTGGCTGTACACATTTGCCTCTTCTGATTGGCTTACCAATGTGTTCAGCTAGCTCCCAGTAGTGTATTGCTGCTCCTTCAAAAAAGGATGCCAAGAGAATGAAGAAAAATTTAAATAGCTAGTATATTGGAAAGTTGTTCACAAATGTATGATCCATGTGAGTCATGAAAGAACATTTTTTGGGTTTCATGTTCCTTTAACATATAAGATCTGCAAAATAATTTAAGGAATCTAAAACCCAATTTGTTACTTAACCTCAGTGGTGAATCTAGGCATAACATAGGGGTTCTAACAAATGTCACCACAAAGGTAAAAGCATTCCAGGGGAAAATAGTAGTAAAACATATTTTCTATTTCCAATTTCTGTTTGGTTGTTTTTATTTTTAATTTAAATCTCATTAATTTTTCTTTCTACTAAATGGAACACTGGGCATGAAAATTAGTTTCTTTCTATATTTAGTGCAGCTGACACCAATGAGGTTTAGTTGGTGAGAAATCAGTGAATCAGTGAACCTCCACTGCCTGTCTAATAGTTTTCCAATGTGGACTAAAGTGTGCACAGAATTCCATTTTGTCTGGGCTTCTGCACTGTTGGATGAACTAATTCACTTTCAAGAATGGCTAGTGTAGTTGCCCACTATAATCTGTGGTTGCTGAATAACTAAGCCCTGAATATATAAGGGTCCAAATCCCTCTAGATTGTAATGAAATTATTGTGCAATTTTCACAGTGGCAGAACTCACTGAATTCTCTAAGTCCCAGATAGATGAGAGCTGCCTCACATACAAGTAATAAGGCTCTCTGTGATACAGAATTTCACAGAGGAGAGTGAGGTTAACAGGGGGATATATGTTTTCATTTAGCAGCAAAGACAAATGAAACTGAAATGTTTTCACTACTCTTTCATTTGTATTTGGTTCTAGTTTAGCAGACATTACTCTCCTGAGAGTTAAAGGGACAGTCTACAACAGAATATGCATTGTTTTAAAAGATATATAACCTCCTTATTACCCATTCCCTAAATTTGCATAACCAACACAGTTATATTAATACACTTTTTTACCTTTCCGATTACCTTGTATCTAAGCCTCTGCAAAATGCCCCCTTATTTCAGACTTGCATTTTAGCCAATCAGCACAGTGTTATCTATATGACACACATGAACTAGCACCCTCTAGTGGTGAAACACTGTCAAAATGTATTCATATAGGAGGCAGCCTTCAAGGTCTAAGAAATTAGCATATAAACCTCCTAGGTTTAGCTTTCAACTAAGAATACCAAGGGAACAAAACAAAATTGATGATAAAAGTAAATTGGAACGTTGTTTAAAATTACATGCCCTATCTGAATCATGAAAGTTTATTTTGGACTAGACTGTCCTATTAAAGGATTATTAAAAACAGTAGAATTGCATTTTCAACATGTTCATAATAAAAACAGGCATTGCAGTAGCATTAACTCTGAATTTTAAATGAGCAGTATGTTTTATTCTGAAAAAAATCATAATTGCCTTCAATTTGCTGACCCCCCCCCCCCGTATCATGTGACAGCCATCATCCAATCTCAGACTCATATATGTATATGCTGCAAACTTTGCACATGCTCAGTAGGAACTGTTGCTTCAGATAATGTGCATTTGAAAAGATTGTGCACAATTTGTAAATGAATGTAAATTGGAAAGTCTCTTAAAATTACATGCTCTTTATAAATCGGTAACATTTAATTTTTTACTTTATCCCTTTAAGTGTATAGGGAATTTTGAACAAACTTCATCTGCATACAGTAGGTGAGATAAATCAGTGATACAGGTATAAAATACAGAATACAGTATGAGAGTTTTGAGAGAACTTCAGACCCACATAGATTTTTTTATTTATTATCTATTGACTTGCATTTTAGCCAATTAGTGCTGTGTTGTGCACAACTCCAGGAGAGAGCACAATGTTATCCATATAGCTCACATGAACTAGCATTATCCTGTTGTGAAAATCAAATAATAAAGCAGGTGATAAGAGGCTGTCTGTAGTGACTTTGAAACAAGCATGCAATTTAGAGGATTAAATGTTATAAAGTATATTAATATAACAATGTTGGTTGTGCAAAGCTGGGGAATGGGTAGTAAAGGTGTTATCTATCTTCTTAAACAATAACAATGTTGGTGTTGACTGTCCCCTGTTTCCTTTTTTTACCTTTCTATCCCTTTAAAAGCAGGGATTTAAGTCTGTGAGAATAAACATTTGAAGCAAGGGAAATAACTTAAAATAGAAGTTGCAGTTCTCTATTTTAAATGTTTTTTTCCCTAAAATCATTAATACATGAGGCTGTTTTCCAACATTTGATTCACTTTGTAACTTTCAGTTCAACTTGTAACTTTCAGTTCAACTTGTAACTTTCCCTTCAAGTTGGAAGTAACCTTTCAAGGTAATACAATTAAAGGGAAAGTCAAGTCCAAAATGAACTTTCATGATTCTAATAGGGCATGCAATTTTAAACAACTTTCTAATTTACTTTTATCATAAAATTTGCTTTGTTCTCTTGGTATTCTTAGTTAAAAGCTAAACCTAGGTAGGCTCATATGCTGGTTTCTTAGACCTTGAATGCCGCCTTTTAATCTGAATGCATTTTGACAGTTTTTCACCACTAGAGGGCGTTAGTTCATGTGTGTTATATAGATAAGATTGAGCACGTGAAGTTACTTAGGAGTCAGCACTGATTGGCTAAAATGCAACTGTCAAAAGAACTGAAATAAGGGGGCAGTCTGCAGAGGCATAGATACAAGGTAATTACAGAGATAAAGCGTATTATTATAACTTTGTTGGTTATGCAAAACTGGGGAATGGGTAATAAAGGGATTATCTATATTTTTAAACAACAAAAATTCTGGTGTTGACTGTCCCTTTCACATACCAGAGACCATTAGCTGTAATTTTTAGCATTATCCCATTTTTATATTAAATGGACAGATAACTTAAAAAATAATGTTACAAAATTCTGCGCTTTGTGCAGAGTTATGTAACATTATCCTAGCAACACCTTCAAAAATGAAAGTGATGTGTGAGATTTAACCCCAAAGTTATACTTACCTACTGCTTGTCACCAGCCTCTTCTGATTCTGTGTTTTTTTCAAAAGCGCATCATGGGCGCACTGTCTAATCACAGCATGCCCGATCATGCCATTGAGCTAAATGTAGTGCGCCTCCGCTCTGGGTAAAGCAGCCTACAGCTGCGGGAGCACGCTACATTTCAATGTTCAATGCAGAGATCGGGCACGCTGTGATTATACTTCGCATCTTTGAGGCACTTTTGAGAAAAAATATCACAAGAGGTTGGCGAGGAACGGAAGGTAAGTATACTTTTGGGGTGGTGGCGTATCTCAATCCCTCCAGACTTTTCCGACCGGGGAGATTGACAGCCCCTGCTCAGGTGTGATTTTTCTGTGCATGAGCAGGGACGGCGTTGCACACTAGCTACCATACTGGGTGAACAGGGGCGAAGATGTACAAGCCTGTGGCCCAGTATTTAATAAATCTAGCCCATAATACTACAAGTAATATACTGACAATTATTAATTATTTTATGTCCATTTGTTATAGAATTTTTAGCTCATGCATAGTTGATGTCATATTAAACTTACAGATCAGATAGAGCATGCAATTTTTTTTTTTTAATTGTTCTTTATTAACCAACAAAGATGGCAGTTTATACAATGATGCAGACTTAATTCATAACATTATGAAAAAAAAACAAAAAAAAAACAATTATCATCTTCTAAAGGTTCGACTCAAATAGCAAGGAGAAGAAGAAAAGAAAAGCGAGAAGAAAAGGCAGGTTATATTAAATATCCACTAACCGACAATTTTCCTCAGAAAGAGGAGTGAAAAAGTAAAAATATTTTCCTTTGAGTCTACAAATAAAAGGAGACATTCTTGCCATAAACCATCTTATATTGGGGTTTTCTTGTTTGAGGTAAAAAGAAAAGGAAAGAAGGAAAAGAAAAAAGGGAAGGGGAAAACACAATTCTCCCGTCTCCCCCCAGCAGTCCATCTACCATATACCCAGCAGTACTAGTTCTGAATTTTGAAAAGGGAAGATCATATATTCTCTCTCACTTTCAGGGAGTTACTTAATATATACTGACCATTTGATAAAGAAATTCCTTATGTCCTCTTCATTATTAATATCTGTGTCTTTTTGTTCTAATAAACATTGTTTTTTCAAACAATTCTGAATTTCCGCCACACTTGGTACAGAACGCATTTTCCATTTTTTACATATTAAGTATCTAGTAGCTAAAATAGAGATAGATATCATTTTATCATTAGGATGACGTTTGTTTAAATCATCCATGCATAATATCACCTGAGATAATGTAAGAGTTATAGGTAGCGTTTTAAATATCCTATTCAACCAATATTCTAATTTGCGCCAAGTGTTCCTCACTTTTGGACAAAACCAAAACATATGTTCTACAGGGAGTGCAGAATTATTAGGCAAATGAGTATTTTGACCACATCATCCTCTTTATGCATGTTGTCTTACTCCAAGCTGTATAGGCTCGAAAGCCTACTACCAATTAAGCATATTAGGTGATGTGCATCTCTGTAATGAGAAGGGGTGTGGTCTAATGACATCAACACCCTATATCAGGTGTGCATAATTATTAGGCAACTTCCTTTCCTTTGGCAAAATGGGTCAAAAGAAGGACTTGACAGGCTCAGAAAAGTCAAAAATAGTGAGATATCTTGCAGAGGGATGCAGCACTCTTAAAATTGCAAAGCTTCAGAAGCGTGATCATCGAACAATCAAGCGTTTCATTCAAAATAGTCAACAGGGTCGCAAGAAGCGTGTGGAAAAACCAAGGCGCAAAATAACTGCCCATGAACTGAGAAAAGTCAAGCGTGCAGCTGCCAAGATGCCACTTGCCACCAGTTTGGCCATATTTCAGAGCTGCAACATCACTGGAGTGCCCAAAAGCACAAGGTGTGCAATACTCAGAGACTAAGGTAAGAAAGGCTGAAAGACGACCACCACTGAACAAGACACACAAGCTGAAACGTCAAGACTGGGCCAATAAATATCTCAAGACTGATTTTTCTAAGGTTTTATGGACTGATGAAATGAGAGTGAGTCTTGATGGGCCAGATGGATGGGCCCGTGGCTGGATTGGTAAAGGCAGAGAGCTCCAGTCCGACTCAGATGCCAGCAAGGTGGAGGTGGAGTACTGGTTTGGGCTGGTATCATCAAAGATGAGCTTGTGGGGCCTTTTTGGGTTGAGGATGGAGTCAAGCTCAACTCCCAGTCCTACTGCCAGTTTCTGGAAGACACCTTCTTCAAGCAGTGGTACAGGAAGAAGTCATGCAGGACAATGCTCCATCACACGCGTCCAAGTACTCCACAGCTTGGCTGGCAAGAAAGGGTATAAAAGAAGAAAATCTAATGACATGGCCTCCTTGTTCACCTGATCTGAACCCCATTGAGAACCTGTGGTCCATCATCAAATGTGAGATTTACAAGGAGGGAAAACAGTACACCTCTCTGAACAGTGTCTGGGAGGCTGTGGTTGCTGCTGCACGCAATGTTGATGGTGAACAGATCAAAACACTGACAGAATCCATGGATGGCAGGCTTTTGAGTGTCCTTGCAAAGAAAGGTGGCTATATTGGTCACTGATTTGTTTTTGTTTTGTTTTTGAATGTCAGGAATGTATATTTGTGAATGTTGAGATGTTATATTGGTTTCACTGGTAAAAATAAATAATTGAAATGGGTATATATTTGTTTTTTGTTAAGTTGCCTAATAATTATGCACAGTAATAGTCACCTGCACACACAGATATCCCCCTAAAATAGCTAAAACTAAAAACAAACTAAAAACTACTTTCAAAAATATTCAGCTTTGATATTAATGAGTTTTTTGGGTTCATTGAGAACATGGTTGTTGTTCAATAATAAAATGAATCCTCAAAAATACAACTTGCCTAATAATTCTGCACTCCCTGTATGTTAGCTGCTGGGAAAGAGCATTTAGGGCATTTGTTAAAGCTCGAGTTGTGCACCCTAAGACCCTTTTCCGGGGTGAAATATGCCCTGTGAAGTAATTTGAGATGTGCTTACCGCCATGTAGCAGAGAGCGTTATCCTAGCCACCTTAGCTATGGAATGTTGCAAGGTTTTGGGGTCAACCCTATTGTGTGCTGACAATGAGGGCCATGCTGAAACTATTCTTGCCAAGTTAAGATTACCCCTGCCGACACTTAAAAAGTGATATCCCACAGAAATAGACATATGATCGGCCTTCATGAGTATAAGCCAATTTTCAAGTTTGCCTAATTCCCAACTCCAGCCTTTTTCTCTGATTAGTTCAGATAGAAAATGCCTTATCTGTAAGTAAGCGAAGAAGTCTTTATTAGGCAGGTTAAATTCCCTTTTTAATGTTTCAAATGTTTTAATACTTTTTCTATCTCTGTCTGTCAGGAGTGCCAGTTTATTTAACCCATTCTTATGCCATCTGCTAAAGACTTCAGAATGTAACCCAGGTTGGAATTTTGGGTTCCCTATCAGGGGTAGGTAGTACGAAATCTTGGACTTAATTGAAAGAATTTTTACAATCCTCCACCATGCCCTGATAGGGTTGTAGATTGCTTTTAATCTTTTAATTTCTGACGGAAGCTCCTTGGGAAAGGAATGTAAAAGAGCTAAAGGGATATAGGGACTACATATATTTATCTCAAGACGGTTGTTTAAAATATAGTCTTTCGACAGAATCCAGCCAGCTGCTATTCGTGACAGAAAACTGAGGTTGTACGCTCTGATGTCTGGGAATGCTAACCCTCCAAACTCACGTGGGAGGGAGAGTTTATTGAGAGATATCTGTGATCTTTTCCCCTGCCAGAGAAATTGTCTAAATAGGCCATTAATCATCCGTACATCCCTTTCCAAAAGAATCACTGGAACGTTCTGAAGTATGTATAGTAATTTCGGAAGAAGGATCATTTTAACTAGTGCCACTCGTCCCGAGATTGAGAGTGGTAGGCTCTGCCATGTTTTAAGCTTTTCCTTAAATTGTCTAACAACTGGGGGAATATTATAATCATATAAGTTGTCAGAATTCACAGGGATACTTATACCTAGGTATTTAAATGAGTCTATAACTGTTTTAAATGGATTTTCCAAGTAGGAGTCACTTTTCTTACAGATCCAAAAAATTTCTGATTTAGCTGCGTTTATTTTATACCCTGAAAAGGTACCGAACTGGTCAATTATCTGTATAAGTTTTGGGATATTAATTTTAGTATTGGATAAATACAGCAACACGTCATCTGCATAAGGCCTATTTTTATCTCATGATTTGAAATTTTTATTCCCTCCAAGCTTTGTCTTATCATAATTGCTAAGGGTTCAATAGCAACATCGAACAGAAAAGGGGAGAGGGGACAGCCCTGGCGCGTGCCTCTTTCCAGGGTTATTGGTGAAGATACAGTTCCATTAATTATCAAACTTGTAGCTGAATTTTTATAAAGACTCTCCACAAAGTCAGGGAGTTTGCCCTTGATTCCAAACTTCAATAAAGATGTGTTAAGATGTTTAAATGTAACAGAGTCAAACGCTTTTTCTGCATCAATAGAGAGAATTGCCATATCCGGCGCCTCAGGCCCTTCCCCTCTCCCCTCCCTGCCCGGAGAGACCTTTTCAAAATACTCCAGTGTGGCCAGTAGTTCCCTAATTTTAGCAGATGAATTTCGTTTATTTAGAAAGCCAGCTTGGTCCGGATGGATTACTAATGGTAAAATTGATTGTAATCTGGATGCTAAAATAGATGTTAGAATCTTATAATCTGAGTTGAGCAGGGCTATTGGTCTATAAGATTCTTTAAACCTTGGATCCTTCCCTGCCTTAAGAATTAGAGTCATGAAAGAGGAGGAAAATGAAGCAGAAACTGGTTTACTATTAATATAGAAGTCATTATATAGGTTTGTTAAATACGGAGAGATTTCTTCAGATAGAATTTTATAAAATTCGCTAGGTAATCCATCCGGGCCGGCCGCCTTGTTAATAGGTAGTTTAGGAATTGCCTGATTTATTTCTTGTAAAGATATAGGAGAGTTAAGAGTATTATTACAGTCCTCAGTTATTGAGGGGCTGACTATCTTGTTCCAAAAATCTGCAGATTTATCCTGATCATAACCTTTACAAGAGTATATCCCTTGATAATATTCCACTAATGCAGATACGATTTTGTCAGGGTTTGAAATTAGCTCATCCCTTTCCAGGAGTTCTTCAATACGAGATTGTTTTTTTTCATTATTAACCAGCCTAGACATCATCTTTCCAGACGTGTTCCCGAATCTGTAAAGCTTAGCCTGAATTTTTATTTCTTTTTGAGTTTGCTGGGACAGCACAAATGTATCCCTGGCTTCTTTAGCCTGGACATACTTCGCCCAGTTTCAGGCATTCTTGTGCAACAAAAATGTATTATATGAGTTGGATAATGCCTTATTTATTTCTTTTTCTCTTAGCTTCAATTTCTTAGTTAGGGTTATATTATAAGCTAATATTTCTCCTCTGAGAACCGCTTTAGCGGTATCCCATAATAATTCTGGACGTTCAATATATTCAGAGTTAAATCGTATAAATTCCTCAAACTTAGACCTGAGGCGAGTTTTAAATTTCATATCTGTCGATAAATAATATGGGAAGAAAAAACGCAGAGATTTGGGTCTTAGATGTTTAAGCTGGATATCCAGGGTAATAGGGGCATGGTCTGATAATAATATGGGGGTTATTCTTGCCTGCACCGCAAGGGATCCTAGGCGCTCATCTATAAGAAATAGATCTATTCGTGACAGGGTCTTGTGTGCTTTTGAGAGGCAAGTAAATTCCTGGGTATCAGGATTCTGAAGTCGCCAGATATTGCGCAGTGATAAATTTTGCTCTATTTTCTTGAACATTTTAAATTCGAGGTTATCTTTTTTTATGTTTTTTCTGTTTCTTAATTTCTCAACACCTATCGAGCGGGCATTGCGGCGCCATGTTAAAATCACCTCCGATAATTAGATGCCCCTGGCTATACAGAAGAAGTTTGGATTGCATTCTATTCCAGAATTCTGGATTGAATACATTAGGACCATAGACATTACATATCGTATAGATTTCCCGAGCAATTCTTACTTTTAGCAGAACATACCTCCCCTCCGGATCGGACTCAGAGTGCACAATCTCAAGCTGAATCTTTTTCCCGATTAAGATAGCAACTCCCCTTTTCTTACCAATACTTGGCGCATAGAACACTTCTTTAACCCACGAGGCTCTGAGTTTAAGAGATTCAATTGAGTTAAGGTGTGTTTCCTGGATTAGACCTATATCCGTCTGGTATTTCCTTAGTTGTGTCAATATGGTCTTCCGTTTAATAGGAGTGGAGATCCCTCCCACATTCCAGGATATTATCCTAAATTTATGTATTTTCTTGTAACTTTAAACCCTTCTAGGGGGGGAGAGAAAAAAAAAACTGGTAAGAAGGGGAGAGAGGGAGAGGGAAGGGAAGAGCAAAACAAGACACAGAACCAAAAAGAGAAAGAGAGAGAGAGAAAAAAAAAAAAAAAAAAAAGGAAAAGAAAGAAGAACGGGGAGGGGAACCCTAATATTTCCCTTAAATATCCCATCTGTCCCTACCTAAAGGGTCAACCCAACTATTGAGCCTACTCTGACTAGCTGGGGTTATTTCAGACTGATACCAATGGGTCCAAGGATAAGAGAAATCTCTCCGCTGCATGTGCCTCCAGAAAGAGATGCACCGTATCGTCAACTGTTACTTTAAGCTTAGCTGGATAGATTATTGTCGCGTTAAATCCAGAGTTTATGAATTTAGTACATATAGGTGCAAGCGCCCTCCTCCTGGATGCCGTGTCAGCCGAGAAATCCTGAAAAATAAGAATCTTAGAGCCATTGATAATAAGAGGTTGAGTTTTGCGAAAATATTGAAGGAGTAAAACTTTATCTTGGTAGTTAAGTAGCTTTGCTATAACTGGTCTCGGCCTAGTGGTATTTTTATTAACTATGTGTGATGGGCCAAGCCTATGTGCCCTTTCTACCAGTATACTATGATATGTAGATGGCAATTTGAGAGCTGTCTTTAAGGTATCAGAGATGAAGAGGGCTAGATCCTCATATTGTTTCTCCTCTAGAAGGCCTATAATTCTAATGTTTCTCCTGCTGCGATTTTCTAATTCTTCTAGCCTCGAGAGGATTTTTTGGGTACTACTACTCACGTTATCAAGCTTAGAGCTATGTGACAGAGTCAGATCCTCTAAATCAGACACTCTCTGCTCAACCTCCTGCATCCTAGAGGAGAATTGTCTAACTTCTTGCGAGAGGGAGGAGATATCCTGTTTAATTTCTAGCCTGAGAGCATTACATTTAGGAGAAAGAGCCTCAGAAATGCTGGCAACTAGGCTTTGAATATTTAATGCTTCAGGTGTGGTTGTGTTTATAATACCCGCTTGGGTATCAACAACCGGGTCTTGTGTGTTTTTGGGTCTTTTATCCCTTTGTCTGCCTGCCATTGTTGGTGAAGATGTTTTGGCAGAGGTACCAAGAAACTTGTCCATATACTAGTGTTGGTGAGGTGATAGTGAGAAAGAGAAAAAAAAAAAAGAAAAGGGGGAGTGAGGGAGAAATGAATGGGGAGTGCGAGGGACTGATGAGTGCTGGTGGTTCTGTCAATCCAGTGGTGATATTGTGGTATCTAGGTGAGTAATTAAGTGAGGTGGATAGTGGGGGATGAAGAAGAAGGAAGGGAAGAAAAAAAAAAAAAGGGGGGGGAGTGCAGTGATCCCTAAGTGAGATTAAAGCAGAAGGGTGCTGAAGCTACACCAATGCTGAGTGGTGATGTGGTGATCTGGAATAGTTGTTGTGAATGAAGTGATTATCAAACAAAATTACACTGTGATTTCACACTATGCATAGGGACAAGAGTAATTTTGGGGAAAAAATAAAAAAAAAACAAGCAGAGTCTAATCCCAAGAGGCTTCTCCCAATTGCAGGAAACACCATATGCCCTATAAACTTACTATGATTTCACATCCAATGAGTACAAAAAATAATGCATAAATAAGCTGGGAAGGGTGTATTTTATCCTAGATTAGCCACAAACAAGGATTTACACTCTTTATAACCATTATTGAATACTGGGTTATGATAAGCTAAGCCCAAACAATTGTGCAATTGACTTTTACAGTCTTAAAAGAAGAAAAAGAAGGCTTGCTTAAGGAGCAAAGAGATTACTGCCTAACCACCAATTAACTATCACCTTTTTGCTTAAGGCTACCACTATATGAATTGAAAAGATAGACTTGTACTCTCTCAAGCAAAAAAAATAATAATAACAGTATCAGTTTACATTTTGTCACATATATACAACTTTCAAAAGGAGCAACCAGACTCGTTAAAGAGTTACAACATTGTATCTATTTAGGAAATATCAATTCCTCTATGGAACAGCGGCCAGAATCAAAGTCTCTAAGGAGATTTGTGACAGGCAAATAAACGTATATTGGCTTTCACTTCTTTTTTTTTCTCTCCCCTTCGCCCTGTTATACAGAGTCCAATGATTTTTTTAAAGGCCCTTTATAGGTCTGCTAGTCCGCTAGGGTTAGATTATGATCCAAAGTCTCTTCGCCCTTCACCTCTCTCCCTTACCCTTTAGAAAGTATTTGTCCGAGTAGGAAAAAAGACTTTTGCGTTGTGTTATATAAATGCCGTTTTCCAGCAGGCCTCCAGATTAACCCTTTAGTCACTCTTAAAAGCTCAATGCAGTAGAGACAACAGACCAATGTAAGGCAATATATTGTATAAACAGTTCTCAGTGACTCACCCCCTGCACTACCAGTGCCTTCCTGCCCGCCAGGTGCATTATCAAGATGTGGAGACTTAGGTGCGTTGGTATCGTCTTGAGGTCCTTTGAAATCCACCGCTCGAAGCTACAGCCTCAGCTCCCCTCTCGCAGCATCGGTGGGAGGGGAGAGAGGGGCGCCAGCCCAGATACCAGCAGCAGCGCGAAGAAGGCAAGCACCACACCGGACCTCTATCCAGGAGACAGACCAAGCTCCCTCCCACGCAGCGCCGGTGGGGGAGGGGGCGGAGCGAACACCCGGCAACAGGAGCAGCAAGCCAGCAGTAAGCGGCGGGTAAGACAACAGAGTCAGTAAAGTTTAAAGGGATACAATGTATACTTAGTCCCCGAAGTTTAACCCGGCGGGTGAGGGGGGCAACTGGGGGGGGGGTCACCACTCATACAAACGGGAAAGTTCCTCCAGAGGAGGGAGAGAGATGCGGGTAGCCCAGAGCATATAAGATATAGCCGCCCTTGGCAAAAGCCAGATGGAGCTTGTTGATTTGAATAGTAGGCCCAGATAATAGCCAGTGGGTTGGTGGTCCACCGGGAAGGTTCCAGAGGCGATTTTGCTGACTGCCCCAAAAAAAGCAGCCCCAAATCGGGGCAAGGCGCGAGAATCACCGCCGCCAAGGTTTGCAGGGCTGGAGGTGTGAGCACAGCAACACCTGTCTGACTCCTCCTCCACCGGAACCTCTAGAGCATGCAATTTTAAGCAACTTTCTAATTTACTCCTATTATCACATTTTCTTCATTCTCTTGGTATCTTTATTTGAAATGCAAGAATGTAAGTTTAGATGCCGGCTCATTCTTGCTGATTGGTGGATAAATTTGCCCACCAAAAACAAGTGCTTTCCATGGTTCTGAACCAAAAAAAATAGCTTAGATGCTTTCTTTTTCAAATAAAGAAAGCAAGAGAATGCAATCTCCAAATGCAATCTCCATTTCACAGTGCACTGATTTGGAGGCAGAGGAAATGACTTAGTGAGAGCTGACCTGAAATGTGATTGGCAAACTTGGACTATTGCATGCTGGTAGATGTAATACCCTTCTGTTTTATTATCTAGGGCTGTGGACTACAGCTGCCCATGTCTTAATGATAAGTTTATATTGAAGGGACTGGTAGAGGAGGGTCTACCAATACCATTGCTGCATGGGGCCGTTTAAAGGGACAGTCTACAATATAATTTTTACTGTTTTAAAAGATACATACTCACTTTATTACCCATCCCCCAGTTTTGCATAACCAACACAGTTATATTAATATACGTTTTACCTCTGTGATTACCTTGTATCTAAGAACCTTCTGACAGCCCCCTGATCACATGACTGTGACAATTTATTATCTATTGACTTGCATTTAGCATTGTGTTAGGCTAAATCTTAAATAACTTTCTGTGCCTGAACACAGTGTTATCTATATGGCCCCACGTGAACTATAAAGTCTTTTTTGTTTTGAAAAGCAATTTAAAAAGCATGTGATTAGAGGCCGCCCTCAAGGGTCTAGAAATTAGCATATGAGCCTACCTAGGTTTAGTTTAAACTAAGAATACCAAGAGAAAAAAGCAAATTTGATGAAAAATGTAAATTGGAAAGTTAATTAAAATTGCATGTAGTATCTGAATAATGCAAGTTTAATTTTGACTAGACTATCCCTTTAAGAATGGCCCATAAAGGTGGAAGGTAGAAAAAGGAAGGGAAATAAAAGGTGGTTTTAAGGTGGTATTTTAAGGATCCTTGAAGTACAAACATAAAATTGCACTACCTAAAAGAAAATACTCAGAATGATTAAGAGACAGAAAAATAAAATTTAAGAAAACCATAGTACTACTACTACTAGTACTAATAATAATAGGACATTTGGGGGCTTTTTGAGGGGCACTGCCCTCACTGCCTCAATAGACCAGCCACCACTGATTTTTATATAACTACATGGAAGCAAATATATCCAGTCTGACTTAATATTGATGATTACGGTCTATTGTGTTTTTAATGTTGCATTATGACATGTGCAAATAAAAATGTAAAATCATTTGTGTCATTTTATTAACTTTTCCAAACACTTATTGACAATCATAATTCATTGGTGTATGTTTCAAAGTTTGAAAATGTAGATTGAAGCAGTTTTTAATGTTTTATTAAACCAAGAAAGAATCCAGTTTATTCGTCTGAACTGAACATGGAAAAAAAACTTTTAAAGATTAAAAAAAAATTGTGTGTGTTTTTAACCAAGCTTATTGTTAAAAAATGTTTTTTTCCATTTATAGTCCATTCTTAAATCATGTAGTTTACAGAATTCAAGCAACATAGTTTCTACTCGATTGAAAAGCCATATAAAAGGTTGCCAAAAAGCTGTATGAACAGCCATGGTATGATATTCAAAACAGGCCTAAATGGGTTTTCAAGAGGTCAGTGCTGTTAAAATTTGAACCCCTTTGTGACCAGACTACTTTTCAATTTTCTGACCGTTTGGGACCAGGGCTATTTTTACATTTCTGCGGTGTTTGCGTTTAGCTGTAATTTTCCTCTTACTCATTTACTGTACCCACACAAATATTTATACACCGTTTTTCTCGCCATTAAATGGACTTTCTAAAGATACCATTATTTTCATCTTATCATATAATTTACTATAAAAAATATATAAAATATGATGAAATAATGGGAAAAAACACACTTTTTCTAACTTTGACCCCCAAAATCTGTTACACATCTACAACCACCAACAAAAACAACCATGCTAAATAGTTTCTAAATTTTGTTCTGAGTTTAGAAATACCCAATGTTTACATGTTCTTTGCTTTTTTTGCAAGTTATAGGGCAATACGTACAAGTAGCACTTTGCTATTTCCAAACCATTTTTTTCCCCCAAAATTAGCGATAGTTACATTGGAACACTGATATCTGTCAGGAATCCCTGAATAACCCTTGACATGTGTGTGTATATATATATTTTAGTAGACAACCCAAAGTATTGATCTAGGCCCATTTTGGTATATTTCATGCCACCATTTCATGCGATCAAATAAAACAAAAAAACGTTAATTTTTTCGCAAACTTTTTCACAAACTTTAGGTTTCTCACTGAAATTATTTACAAACAGCTTGTGCATATATGGCACAAATGGTTGTAATTGCTTCTCTGGGATCCCTTTTGTTCAGAAATAGCATATATATGGCTTTGGCATTGTTTTTTGGTAATTTGAAGGCCGCTAAATGCCGCTGCACACCACATGTGTATTATGCTCAGCAGTGAAGGGGTTAATTAGGGAGCTTGTATGGTTAATTTTAGCTGTAGTGTAGTGACAGGGATAATTAGGTAGCTTGTAGGGAGCTTAAAGGGTTAATTTTAGCTTTAGTGTAACCTCCCACCTGACACATCCCACCCCACAATTGTCCCCGCCATCTTAAGTACTGGCAGAAAGTCCGCCAGTATAAAGAAAAACATTTGTGTTTGGTTTTTTTAAATGTTTTTTTTTAAATTATATATTTTCTGCAGTGTAGGATCCCCCCTTACAACCCAACCTCCCTGACCCCCCCAAACAGCTCTCTAACCCTCTCCCCCTCACTATTTGGTGCCATTTTGTCTGCCAGTACCCACTTTTCAAAATAATGTGCCCATTATTACTTATATAAATTATTTATTTTGCTGTAGTGTGACTGCCCCCCTCAATACCCCCTCCCTTTTAAAACATAATTTCCCCCCTCCCTCTTCCAACACCCGCTCCCAAAAAGACTTCAATGCACATAAGTGCAGATCACGGGAGTGCTCCCACCCACCCGCCCCCCTGCGTGCTCCCGCCTGCACCGGGGACTGATCTGACACTGCCAGCGATGGGCCACCCACCTGCCTCACTAAAGCTGCTCCCACCCACCAATGATTGACAGCATCGCTGGCCGATGCAGAGAGGGCCACAGAGTGGCTCTCTCTGCATCGGTGTAAAAAAAAAGGTATTGCAGTGATGCCTCATGTCTAATTCAATGCCATGTATTGGTTGTCAAAATACCACTCTGTCAGAGAGTGACCTCTAATGGCTAAGCTAAATAATCACAGTGAATGGCACAGAGACAAGCTTAAAGGGCCATTATACACATTTTTTCTTTGCATAAATGTTTTGTAGATGATCTATTTATAAAGCCCATAAAGTTTTTTTTTTTTTTTTTTAAATGTATATTTTTGCTTATTTTTAAAGAACATTGCTCTGATTTTCAGACTCCTAAACAAGCCCCAAAGTTTTATTTGAATACCGTCAGCTACCTTCTCCAGCTTGCTCCTGTTTGTGTAAAGGGTCTTTTCATATGCAAAAGAAGGGGGAGGGGGGGGTGTCTTATTTCCCACTTACAGTGGGCTTTCCAACTGCCTTTTCAACAGAGCTAAACTGAAAGCTTCTAAGTACGTTTTTAAACCATTTTATACTGGATTTTTATATCAGTATCTGCATCTTATTCTTTATAGTAGTGTCTATTACATGCAGTTATATGAAAATTAGTGTATACTGTCCCTTTAAAGGAAACAAAAGTCAAAATGAATCATTCATAATTCAGATAGAGAATGCTATTCCTTTGAAAGGACAATAAACCCTTTGTAATTACAAGATTTGTATGCAGTTGTGCAACAAATTGACATACTAGGGGAGTGTGATTTTTTTTTTTTTTTTTAAAATGAATTAACACCTTGTTTGCTGCTGTTATTTTTATAGCCAAACTCCACCCACCAATTTTCTTACTTGAAGAAGCTAATGCAAACTTTCTTCTGGAAAGACACCGTTTTTGGTGGTCATTATGACAAATAAAACATTCTTTGCTTTTCAGTTCTTCTCATTTCTTTTAAAACCAATTAAAGACAGATATGTGGCAGGATTAGGCTTTTGACATGTGCACTTTGAGTTCTTAAAAATGGAAAACCCACAATTTTCAGAGTAAAAATAATGCATATGGCAAATCTGTTGTACTATGTATAATTAAAGATTTTATTTTACAATGTGTCCATTTTAAGTATACCCCATTAGAGATGGGTCAGCAGGAGCAGTACACAAAATAGTGAACAGGCCTGGTCTTTAGAATGCAGAAAGAAGTATTAAGTTTGAATCAAGAGTATAGTCAGTAGTGGGCCAAAGTAAAATCAGCACTAGTAGTGAAATACCAGGTATAAATCAAAAGGAGAAGTCAAGACAAGTCAGGGGTCAGAATCCACCCCAAAGTCAGAAGCCATATATGGAACCAAATGGTCAATAACCAAAACCAAAGGTTCAAACAGAAATGGCAGTCAGCACTAGAAAGTACACCCTTAGGAACAAGTCCAAATAGTAGGGGACCCGAAAAGCACACTTTTATATATATAAAAATAAATGTTGAAAAACTAATATCACAAGAAAAAAACGAATTGTGGACAATGTGGCACATAAGAATTACAAAGAGTGAAATAATGTGTCAAAGAGCAATTACCTTGTTTATGGGTTAACTTGGAGTTACCTTGAATTTGACACAGTGAGAACCATTTCACATGGCACGTATAAAAAAAAATTGGCATAGATCTGTAGTTTTAGATGGGAAATGATATCTAAATGTGGGATTTAAAATGTATAATCCCATGTTTCTGTGGTCTTTAGAGGTTTTGTGTTGTTTGATATGCATATGTATTTTTCATCAGAGATTAGTTTTTAAATAAAATCAGGTACTACCCAATAAAATATCTTTTGATTTGATGGCAAAAGCAGTTTATGCATTTATTGTTTTATATTTATTTATGAACAAGATAAACTTATAACTTTTTTAAGACACTTTGAACTTTTTTATATTTTACAGCTTTCTTGTGTCTGGGGAAACTTTAAAATGCTAATTACTGGCACTCTCTAGTCTAGTCTCTGTTGACTTCAATAAAGCCGTTCCGATGATAGTGGTTTCTATGCATGGTGTGTAGTACAAAGTGCAAAATAGGTAGGGTTGCAACTTTCTTTGGAATTAGACTAAATTATTCTTTAATAGATGTTTGACATATCCCAAGAACCAAAGAGGTGGGTCCTAAAATTCTAGTTCTGTATCTTAACCTTTTTTTTTTTTTTCTGTAAACATTTCTATATAAAATAAATCCACCTTTGTTCAGAAATTCATTTTTCCCCTTTGCTCAACTACCCAACTGAGCTTAGTCCCCTCCCCTAAACGTGACCCACTCTATTTTCATAGTGGATTCAAACAACCCCTCCTGCCCAGAGGCAGAACTGTTTTCACTTTCTGCAATTAGATTTTTTTTCTTTTGTGAAACATTTTATGCAGGCCATTTTTGAAATAAAAATTAATTTAAATTGGGCATCTACACTATAGCACCAGCTCTATTGCAATGTGTTGATTAACTGGAGAACAAAGCAATTTTTACTTTTATAATATATTGCAGCAGTTGAAAAATTTCCTGAGAGACAGTCATCAATCAGTGTGCTGTCGCTTTGCAGCGCTGCTCCGTATTTGACTTATCAAACAGTGTTTTGCTCTGGCTGCACTGTCTTAAGGTAAACACACTGCAGCCAGAGCACTGCACTGTTTGAAGAGAACAGCCTGTGATGCAAAGCAAAAGTTCTAATAGTTCCTTCATGTGTCCTGTTCTTTCTGCAGACATTCTGAATTTTCTGTGATAACAACTCAGATCATAGCATGTTCTGCTTTGGGGCTCTCCTGTAACTCCATTTATAAAAGTTCTTTACTTTACCCAGAAATCTAATCAGTTATTATTTATCTTAGC
Source organism: Bombina bombina (assembly GCF_027579735.1). Lineage (NCBI taxonomy): Eukaryota > Metazoa > Chordata > Amphibia > Anura > Bombinatoridae > Bombina > Bombina bombina. The sequence goes on from NC_069507.1 coordinate 68,280,219, forward strand.
TCACCATTTCCTTCAATCTACAAATATTTTTTTTTATTTGTAGCGTTAAAGGTAGCATTTCACTCTGCATGTGACTTTAGCTCATATTGGACAAGATTACGAGTGGTGCACTAACTGTTGCGTGCAAGCAAAAAGGGGTTTATCGCGGCTCTGTGTGTGTTGGAAATAGTGTATATATTACATGTTGAAAGTAAACACGTACGCTTGAGTGCAATTGAATTTAACGCACTTCGAGATAGCACAACTTCAGCGCTCTGGTTAACTGTTAGGCAAGATGAAAACCACATTAAAAATGTTTCATTAAACTGAAGGACACAATCCTCTCATTTGGCCTTAATTTTTCTGCGGGCCCAGACAGTACCCAGACGGTTTGCTAAGCTCCATATATTGAGTCTAAAATGGAAGAATTAAGGTCTGAAGACCTATGGAGCAAATATTAATGTCTTAAGGTTGTCTCGCAATGTCAAGCTATAAATGCAATGTTCTGTTATAATTTTCATGTTATACTACAATTTACTAGTCAGGTTTGTGTACTATATCAATACCTGATAATTTAATCGATACGGACTAGTAACCACTTCAAGTTTTTCTAATGTTATGTTATAATGTACATAGGTAATTATGTGATGGATAGGTTAGTGCATCATGTTGACATATGTTAAATAACACTGAGCTCATTACTAACAACTCTTAAATTCAGCTGATTCGGTCCTTTAGACTGACCTCACAGTAAGAAGCCAATCCCTTCATAAAAAGGCTAAGATAGGATGATGCCCATTCAGTTATCACTAATATCCTTTTAAAATAAATTGGTTGGATAGGGTTGCACACCTGTTACCCTGCTAGGGAGTGGTCTATACTTTTCTGGTCTCCCTGAAAGAATGCTAAATAGCTAATCCCTCCATACTTAGGATACTGGGGCTGCTGCTGATTCAGCTATTGTAAACCTATGTTAGTATAATATATTTAACAGGGTTACATACCCGATATCCTGGAAAGAGAATGTTTAAACTTTTCTGTTAACCTGTAAGGTTATTAAAATGATGTGATGCTATAATATAGTTATAGCATCACATCTAGAGAGCCACAGGTTATAGGACAATCTATCATTATTCACTAAAGATTTAGAAAGCCCAGTCAATACACACTTTCGATTGTTACACTTAGCAGCTCTACATTGATTAAATAGCGATAGAGAATCTGGGACGGTTGCTCTCCTGTGTGAGTGCTATTGCTCCCAGGTTTTACCAAAATGTTATGTGTTGTTCTTCTTAAGTTATGTTATATTGTGTTTTATAGGACTGTGCATAAAGTAAATATTTGAAATCTGACTGTGGGCGAATTTAATGTTGCCCCTAGCCCAGCCGTTGAGCTTATTGCAAACTTCATTATTCTTGATTTACTGCACGGATGGGACACTGAATCCTCCACAGTCATGTTAAATTTGGTGATGCTCATTCAGGTACGGAATCTTTGTTGATATATAACAAACCTAGTAGGTTTACACTCCTGACTCCCTCGAAAGTGAGTGTTTATATGTTTATGTTCAATTGCAGGTTTATTAAAGTATGGCTATGCTATGTTAAAGTTTATGTAAGAGGTTATACATTACGATTCAAGACAAGTGTTAGACTCTATTTTCCACTCTAGGATACATGTAATTTCAAAAACACCCCCAACTCTAGTACTCTAAAGAGAAATTATGCTATACCCGCTGTTCCCTTGGGGTGGAGGGTACAAGTGACTCTTTAGAACATACAATTATTAAGTGCCCCCTAGTGCCCTAGGTCTTCAATTTAGTAAGGTTACACCCACTCTCTTAACAGTCATTTCCCCAAGACAGGCCTGGAGCCATCTTCCCTACCACATTTAATAGTCTCCGCAGATTGTACATTCTAGGATTTTTTTTTATCTAATTACTGACTCCCCCCATTTACTAGACAATGATTGTGAGATCTACCCATTACCTAGGGACGTATTTACCGTCCAGAACTTTACCTTCACAAAGCTCTCCCTGGTAGTGGGACCACTCTCTTATCACTCAAAAAAAACAAAAAATAAAAGAAACATCAAACATCCATCTCTTCCCCCCCCCCACTGCTCAACGGTTTACTTAGTAAACGTAAGAACAAAAATTAATTTGTCCCACTTTTCCTATTCTAGATTAAGTGCTTCCTTAAGATTACACCTACACTCACTAACCTTAAAGACCCCTAGGAAAGGGTCCAGGTTCTAGATTCTACTCCCTATCCCCACCCTCTCCTTTTTTTTTATTATCCCTCCTCCTCCTAACTCTGTCACCCTCTTTCCTTCTCTCTTGGTTAACAATATGGCCCTCTCAACTGCTCTACATTTCACCACACTGAACACCAAAGGACAGCCTTTTGTCCAATTACATCAAAACTTTACATACAAATGTTGTCTACTTTCAATACATCCAGCCTTAGATTTCCACATTTCCCGGTAGTCTATAGTTCCTCTTTTCAGGAGAAAAGCAGGGGGGTCTATATTCTGATAGGAAGAAATATAGCCTTCCAACTTCTGCACCTAGAACAAGACCAAGAAGGCCACTACCTCATATTAATCTGCAAATTTATTAACCAATTATATATGCTAGTTAATATATATACTCCAAATCAAGGTCAATTGCCTTTTCTTCGCAGGATGCTTGGCAGATCACCTCAAGCAGGGCACGTTGGTACTAGGAGGGAATTTCAATCTTGTATGGGAAACCGATATTGATAAGAGATTGCCTCGGGTAAAAGCACCAGACCCCTTTTTTTAAAGTCACAGCCCCTTAATTTAGGAATCTGATATTTCAATATTCTCTATATGACATCTGGAGATCGTGCCATTCTGATACTAATGACTTTTCCTACTACTCCCCGCCTCATTGGTCTTACTCAAGACTTGATAACTTTTTTGTGGATTCCTGGACTCTTAATGTGGTCATTTACTCCAGGATTCATAGTTGTGCCTGGTCTGATCATGATGCGGTTTCCGTCTCACATGGCGAATCTGGCCCCCTCGGCAAGACTGTTCTGGAAACTCCCACAGTTCCTATGGGATGACCCTACATTTTTGCAAGATATAAAAAAAAAATAGAGGAATTTCTCTTGAACAACCCCATAGGGCAAACCACCCATCAAATAAGATGGGCTGCGCTGAAATCTTAGCTGAGAGGTTTCTGTATTGCTAGAGCAGCTGCTCAACGAAAGGCCAGAGTTGCTCCATTATGTAAACTAGCCTGTGACCTTCGGGTGAAAGAAAAATAAAACAAATTAGCGCCTATGCAGATCCTCTTGGATGATATTTCCCAACTAAAAGCCCAAATCAAAGATCTTGAAATCCGGAGGATTCAAACGGCCCTGGTCAGATTTAAGCAAATCATGTATTCTAAAAGCAACAAGGCAGACACATTGCTAGCGAGAAAACTCTGAAACCATACAGCGGCAACCCTATATAGACCATGAAGGCCGGAGAGCAATTACGCCGGCAAACATTGGAAAACTGTATAACATAGCTAAACACGAGAAACCTATGGAACCCCCGACATCAGAGGTCTCCTCTTTTTTACAGAAACTAAATTTACAGTCTCTTTCAGATGATGCCAAGACTTGTCTCATAGAACCCTTTACTTTAGACTAAATCAAAGAGACGATTAAACAGCTACAAAATAACAAAGCTCAAGGCCCAGATGGCTTTCCCTGTTCTTTCTACAAGAAGCTTTCCCTACAACTAGGGCAAACCCTGCATCAGGTTTTTAATGAAATTAAATCAGAAGGTCACATTTTAAGGGAAAATTTAGTAGCGTTTATAGCGATTCCTAAACCCAGCAAAGATACGTTGATATGTAGTAACTATAGACCAGTATCTTTGATAAATGTTGACACAAAACTATATTCCAAATTGATAGCGGACAGGCTTGCACATCTACTACACTCCCTTATTCATGCGGATCATGTGGGATTTACTAAAGGGAGACAAGGTCCAGACAATACCAGGAGACTGATTACCATCTTTTTGAGTGTCAAGAATAGGAGGACGCCTATGGTAGCCCTGTCACTCGATGCCGAAAAGGCTTTTGACAGGGTCAGATGGGAATACCTTTGGGAGGTTCTGATGGCATTTGGGTTTCCGCAGCCAGTTATTTCCGCAATTCAAGTTATATTCCTCCCCATATGCTAAGGTCAGAGGCACAGGCTTCTGCTCCCCAGACATAACCATTTCCAATGGTACGAGGCAGGGTTGCTTTGGTAATGGAACATTTTGCCCAGGCCATTCGAAACTCCACTTCATAAAAAGGGGTTCTTTTTGGCACTTGGGGAGAAAGAATAGTACTTTTTGCGGATGATGTCACCCTTCTTCTTACAGACCCAATTTCCTCAATAGATTCTGTATTCCAGTTAATTGAACAGTTTGGTAGATATAGTTACTACAAAGTAAATCGCTCCAAAACTGAGGCTTACGTCATAAACATGGACCAAGATAAGCTCAGAGACTTGTAGCAAAATTACAAATTTCAATGGTCTCCCAACCACTTAACCCACTTAGGAATTAAGTTATGAGCAGAGGTTGTTGACATATTGAAATTTAATTTTGAAGTGCTCATATGAGGGCTTAAAACCCTTATAGTACAGTGGGATTACAAAGAAATTTCTTGGCTAGGTAGAATTGCCACGGTAAAAATGTCCTTGTTACCAAAGGTCCTAAACTTATTTAGATGTCTTCCCTTAAATATCCCTCATAGGATTTTACAACAGATACACCAATTATTTCTCAAATATGTATGGAAAGACAAAACACCCAGAATTGCACATAAGACTCTCCAAAGGTAGGTTAAAAGAGGGAGACCTCTTTTCCAAATGTATTGCTATATTACGAGGCAGCTAGACTGACACATATCGCACCTTGGAGCCAAATGGACGAGAGACTGGGATGGTATAGGCTTGAGGAATTAACTATCTGGGCAGGTCTGGATTTAGCCAACGTCATTTGGGTAACGAGACATAAAACCTTAGTCGAGTCGATAGATAACCCTATAGTCAAACAGAGTATCGCTATATGGCACGATCTCAGACACCATTCTGATATTGGACCACACCTCTCCCCGATCCATCAGTTAAACGGCCTACTTTGGGACTTCCCTAATATACATACAGATTACTTGAAGAATCTAAATATAGTCAGTGTAAAAGGCTTCTATGCCAATGATAAAATGATCACAGTAGCCCAAATATGCTGTTTGCAGGAGTGGTGCCCATCCTGACTCCTATTTGAGACCCATAGGATTCTTAGTCTAATTAAATCATGGAATTTTCCTAATCAGAACCTTTGTGAACCCACTAAGTGGGAGGAGAGGTGGAAGGGAGGGAAAAACTTGATAAAACCCCTTACATCCCATTACAATGCTTTACTTAAAGACCACTTACAAGGTGTTCCATGGCAGGTAAAAGCCTGAAGCAGAGAACTAGACCTTATTATAGCCAAACAGGACATCTATAAAGTGATTGCCCTTCTAAAACTATCACACAATGCAGAGTTTTTTTGTAAGTGTATGTCAAGGTGCCATTGAAGTGGCATAAAACACCCATAATTAAAAAATACAGTTACATTCATAATAACACTAATATTATTATAATTTTTTTTAAATGTTGCATACAAAGTTATAAGGGCTCAAAAATATGAGGTCTGCAAAGGGCTTTAACATAGAAATACATACATATACATGTCTAAATATGTATCTGTATATTTTTTATATATACTGTATATATGTATGTATTCATATGAATTTAAGTGCATTGGACCCCTTTGCAGTTAAGTATCTGAATACATGAAAAATAATATTTATGCAATATTTATATTTAATAAAGTGTTTTTTATGTAAAAGTGAATGCCCTATCTATCACATATCTATCACACAATACATTTTTGTGATTTTATATCTCTTTAAATTGCAGAAAAAGATGCAAAATAAATAATTAATGTTTATTGCAGAGATGTCTTAAATGGTCAACTGATTGTCTAAGTGCCAATTTGAAAAAAAATGATGGCCTTTAAAATCTTACCTGACATCAATAATAATAAATCATAGCAACATTACTTTCTGATTGTATAAATAAATCCTGGAAGACATTGTATTTCCTGTATGTCTGTTTATCAGATGTTTGTGTTGAAGTATTTTCATATATAAATAGTCTTTATTTGCATTAGTTTACTGATTAGGACACAAAAGATTAGGTGTGATTTACATTCATAATCCTACCGTTTGCTTGCCAAAGATTATTTCACGTCATAATTTTGTAGTCAAAAATGTTGGCGCATTATCGGCCAGATTACAAGTGGAGCATTATTTAACACTCCTGTTGAAGCCTTAACTCCACTTTTGCATGTGTCTGGTAGCACTCGTATTACAAGTTGAAAGTAAACGGTTTTCACTTGCATGCTAACCCAACAAGCACAAAAAGCCGAACTTAAAATATTGGGCGCACAATAACTTATTCCCCCTAGAAGTCAATGGAGCAAAAAAAGTGGGGGAAAAAAACACCCAACTCGCTCGCAAACCCGATTGCATATTCTCAAGTGCACTAACCTGATATGAAAATATGAATATTTTACATTCCAATTTTCTTCACATAGAAGAAATTTTTCTATTATATATACACACTCACTGGCCAATTTATTAGGTACACCTTTCTAGTATCGGGTTGGACCTCCTTTTGCCTTCATAACTGCCTTAATTATTTGTGGCATAGATTCAACAAGGTGTTGGAAACATTCCTCAGAGATTTTTGGCCATATTGACATGATAGCATCACGCAATTGCTGCAGGTTTGTCGGCTGCATATCAATGATTTGAATCTCCCGTTCCACCACATCCCAAAGGTGCTCTATTGGATTGAGATCTGTTGAGGTGACTCTGGAGGCCATTGGAGTACAGTGAACTCATTGTCAAGTTCAAGAAACCAGTTTGAGATGATTTGAGCTTTGTGACATGGTGCAATATCCTGCTGCAAGTAGCCTTTAGAAGATGGGAACACTGTAGTCATAAAGGGATGGACATGGTCAGCAACAATACTCAGGTAGGCCATGGCGTTTAAATGATGCTCAGTTGGTACTAAGGGGCCCAAAGTGTGCCAAGAAAATATCTCCCACACCATTACACCATCACTAGCCTGAACCGTTGATACAAGGCAGGATGGATTTATGCTTTCATGTTGTTTATGCAAAATTCTGACCCTACCATCTGAATGTCGCAGCTTAAACCGAGACTTATCAGATCAGGTAACCTTTGTGTAATTTTGGTGAGCCTGTGCGAATTGTAGCCTCAGTTTCCTGTTCTTAGCTGACAGGAGTGACACCCGGTCTGGTCTTCTGCTGCTGTAGCCCATCTACATCAAGGTTCCACCTGTTGTGAGTTCAGAGATGATATTCTGCATACCTTGGTTGTAACGAGGGGTTATTTGAGTTACTTTCTATCATTTTGAACCAGTCTGCCCATTCTCCTCTGACCTCTGACATCAACAAGGCATTGTCGTCCACACAACTGCCGCTCACTGAATATATTCTCTTTTTCAGACCATTTTCTGTAAGCCCTAGAGATGGTTGTGCATGAAAATCCCAGTAGATCAGCAGTTTAGAAATACTCAGACCAGACAGTCTGGCACCAACAACCATGTCACGTTCAAAGTCACTTAAATCCTTTCTTCCCTATTCTAATGCTCGGTTTAAACTTCAAGTCATCTTCACTACGTCTAGATGTATAAATGCATTGAGTTGCTTTCATGTGATTGGCTGATTAGCAATTTATGTTACCAAGCAATTGAACAGGTGTGCCTAATAAAGTGGCAAGTGAGTGTATATGTATGTGTGTGTATGTATGTATTAAATATATATATATATTTATTTTATTTTTTTTATTTTTTTTTCCTTTGGACATATTCCCCTATGTGAAGAACATTAGAATGTGAAATATTTAGAGTAAATACACAGTATAAAGGTTTATTAAAGAGACAGTCTAGTCAAAATTACTTTCATGACTAGGGCATGCAATTTTAAGCAACTTTCAATTGTACTTATATCATCAAATTTGCTTTGTTCTCTTCGTATTCTTTCTGTAAAGCTAAACCTAGGTAGCCTCATATGCTAATTTCTATGCTGTTGAATTGCCTCTTATCTCTGTTTATTTTGACAGTACATATGTGTCATATACTGTATCCCACAAAAGTGAGTACACCCCTCACATTTTGTAAAATATTTTATTATATCTTTTCATGTGACAACACTGAAGAAATTACACTTTGCTACAATGTAGAGTAGTGAGTGTACAGCCTGTATAACGGTGTACATTTGCTGTCCCCTTAAAATAACACACAGACATTAATGCCTAAACCATTGGCAACAAAAGGGAATACACCCCTAAGTGCAAATGTCCAGATTGGGCCCAAAGTGTCAATATTTTGTGTGGCCACCATTATTTTCCAGCACTGCCTTAACCCTCTTGGGCATGGAGTTCACCAGAGCTTCACAGGTTGCCACTGGGGTCCTCTTCCAAACCTCCATGATTACATCACAGGGCTGGTGAATGTTAGAGACCTTGCGCTCCCCCCACCTTCCGTTTGAGGATGCCCCACAGTTGCTCAATAGGTTTTAGGTCTGAAGACATGCTTGGCCAGTCCATCACCTTTACCCTCAGCTTCTTTAGCATGGCAGTTGTCGTCTTGGAGGTGTGTTTGGGGTGATTATCATGTTGGAATACTGCCCTGCGGCCCAGTCTCCGAAGGGAGGGGATCATGCTCTGCTTCAGTATGTCACAGTACATGTTGGCATTCATGGTTCCCTCAATGAACTGTAGATCCCCAGTGCCGGCAGCACTCATGCAGGCCCAGACCATGACATTCCCACCACCATGCTTGAATGTAGACAAGACACACTTTTCTTTGTACTCCTCACCTGGTTGCCACCACACACGCTTGATACTATCTGAATCAAATAAGTTTATCTTGGTCTCATCGGACCACAGGACATGGTGCCAGTAGTCCATGTCCTTAGTCTGCTTGTCTTCAGCAAACTGTTTGCTGGCTTTCTTGTGCATCATCTTTAGAAGACGCTTCTTTCTGGGACGACAGCCATGCAGACCAATTTGATGCAGTGTGCAGCATATGGTCTGAGCACTGACAGGCTGACCCCCAACCCCTTTAACCTCTGCAGCGATGCTGGTAGCACTCATACGTCTATTTTCCAAAGACAACCCCTGGATGTGACGCTGAGCTTGTGCACTCAACTTCTTTGGTCGACCATGGCAAGGCCTGTTCTGAGTGGAACCTGTCCTGTGAAACCGCTGCAGCTTCTTCTAGCCTGCTCTCCTTCCTGTTTGTCTCTCCCATGCCACAGCCACTGCCCTCCCCCCGCCTACCAGCACAGCAAAGGTAACTCCCTTTGTTAACTTCCTTTTTACAGCCACTCACCTGGCAGCCAAGACTTGGAACACCCTCCCGCTGCACTTCAGACAAGCTACCGCCCTAACTAAGTTCAGAAAGGACCTCAAGACCTGGCTCTTCGACTGAACTACAACCCTCAGCGCCTTGAGACCCTCACGGTTGAATAGCCGCGCTTTACAAGAACCCAATAGATAGATATGGTCTTACCCACTGTGCTGCAGCTCAGTTTCAGGGTATTGGCAACCTTTTTATAGCCTAGGCCATCTTTATGTAGAGCAACAATTCTTTTTTTCAGATCCTCAGTTCTTTGCCATGAGGTGCCATGTTGAACTTCCAGTGACTAGTATGAGAGAGTGTGAGAGCGATAACACCAAATGTAACACACCTGCTCCCCATTCACACCTGAGACCTTGTAACACTAACGAGTCACATGACACTGGGGAGGGAAAATGGCTAATTGGGCCCAATTTGGACATTTTCACTTAGGTGTGTACTCACTTTTGTAGCCAACAGTTTAGACATTAATGACTGTGTTAAGTTATTTTGAGGGGGCAACAAATTTACACGGTTATACGTGCTGCACACTCACTACTTTACATTGTAGCAAAGTATCATTTTTTTAGTGTTGTCACATGAAAAGATATAATAAAATATTTTCAAAAATGTGAGTGGTGTACTCACTTTTGTGGGATACTGTAGATAACATTGTGTTTACTCCTGTGGCGTTATTTGAGTCGCCACTTTTTGGCGAAAATACATGTCTGTCAAAAGATCTGAGATAAGGGGGCAGTCTGCAGAGGCTTAGATACAAAGTAATCACAGAGGTAAAACATATTAATATAACCATGTTGGTTATGCTAAACTGGGGAATGGGTAATAAAGGGATTATCTATCTTTTTAAACAATAACAATTCTGGAATAGACTATTGTTTTCATCTACTTAACTGCAAAGGGCTCTAATGCACTTACATATTTATACATATATATATATATATATTTATGTATTTTTATATGTGTGTGTATATATATATATATATAAATATTCACACATATATACATTCATATACATATTTAGAAATGTTTATGTATGTATCTCTATGTTAAAGTCCTTTGCCTGCCTTATTTTTTCTAGCACCTGAGACCTCATATCTTTGAGCCCTTACAACTTTTGTGTGCAATATTGTTTTAAAATCATTTTTATTAGATAGCGTTATGAGTGTAACTGTACTCTGTAATCTATTTTTGATGTGTTTTGTGACACTTTTTTGTTTTGCAAAACGGCTAACCAGAGCTCTGAGGTCGCGCTAATCTGACGTCCATTAACTTCAATTGTGAGCAATCACGTTTACTTTCAACTTGTAATACGAGCAAAAAAAACCAAATGTGTGCAAACACCCATGATAAATCCCTTTTAGCTCGAGCATAACGGTTAGCGCTCCACTCATAATCTAGCTCTATATCGGTTATATTTGTATGGTTATAATTTTTTTATTGTTTCTTGGTCCCTTGGTAAACCTATAAAGTCTTTTATCTTATCTCTGATGTAAATGAGGTGCTACGTTGATCTGATGATTACTGTGTAGAATGTTGCAGGGTTAGGTTTGTGAAGTTTGGAGTATTCATTTGCAATTACAAGGAATAATCATTCATGTCATTCGGGATGATCCATATTTTAGTGTGTTGCACTTTCACGAGAAGAAATCCGGCTTTGAAAAGAGCATGAGCAGCCGCATTCTTTCATATTTGTATCATTGTGAATTATCCGAATGCACCTGCATAATAATTACCATGTTTTTTCCCCATTCACAGTTTTTAGAGTTAAAGGGACAGAGACATAGAGGCAAATTTATCAAATGTCTGTCGGACCTGATCCGACAGTACGGATCAGATCCGACAGACGTCGCTGAATGCGGAGAGCAATACGTATCTTGTGAGCTGCTGGTGCAACGCCACCCCCTGCAGACTCGGGGCCAATCGGCCGCCAGCAGGGGGGTGTCAATCAACCCGATCGTACTCCGGCGATTCCTGTTCGCCTCATCAGAGCAGGAGGACAGGGTTATGGAGCAGCGCTCTTTAGACCGCTGCTTCATAACTGCTGTTTCTGGTGAGCCTGCAGACTCGCCAGAAACACGGGGCCTCAAGTTCCATTCAGAGCTTGATAGATAGGCCCCTGAGCATACAATTATATACAACTTTTTTACTTCCATTTCCAACTTTGGTTTGTTCACTTGGTATCTTTTGTTGAGAAATAAACTGAAGTATACTGATAGAGTGTGCACATATCGTTAGTATTCTATGGCAGCAGTGTTTGCAAGAATGTATAATATTACTTCAAACATTGTTGCAAGCTGCAACCATAGAGTGCTAAAGATAAATGTGTGCTTCTGAGCTCCTACCTACGTTTACCCTTCAATAACGGATACTGAAAAAACAAATTGATAGTAGATGTAAATTGGAAAGTTATTTAAAATTGCATTCTCTATCTGAAAAATGAAAGTTTAATTTTGACTTTTACTGCTCAATTAACTAGAGAAAAGGGGGTCAAAATAAATGATAGAAGTATATCGCAAAGTGTGTTTTTGTTTTTGCTAATTACACATAATTAAACATTTTATATGACAATATCATGTCAATGTCCTATTAAAGGGACAGTGTAGTAATGAATAAGAGCATGCAATTTGGGCACTACCTACTGTGGAACCCAATGGGGTTTCAACACACCCACTCCCACTCAAAAATTAGGAGCCAGTAAGAATATTTAGGAACCAGCCAGTGGTATTTGTATGTAAATATATGCCAAATAAACCAAAACATTAGGAGTAAAGGGTAGAATTCTAGGAGCCAGTGTCTTTCTGGCTACTGGGTTTGTCAAGCACTGAATTCGAGCATAGTATTTTTATTCTGTAATGTCCCTTTATTTTAAGTGTTTTGAACCTGAACAAATGTGTAATGTCCCCAGCCCGATACTGTTATTTTTCTTACTTTCAAAAACCTACTTGCATAATGTTTAGTGCCTGAGTCACAGACATATGTTTAAGAAGTTCCCCATATATTATTCTCACAGTACAATGTTTACACTTGTTGCATGTGTCAGCAAGAATGAACTGATAAAGTCAATGGCTGTGAAAGAAATGAGGAGTGGAATAGTGGTTAAATATTCACACAGATCTGTAACTTATTCCTTTGCATAGAAATACTACACAGCATACTTAGTATCTATGACTCAATTAGTTTTCACTGTAAACCAATAAATGTGTATGCACTGTAATATGTGAGAGCATGCTTTTTATTACAGTGATTAAAATGACAACTGATACACACAAATAATACCTATGAGCAGTATGTGCACACTTAGGCCTAGATTTGGAGTTCGGCGGTAGCCGTGAAAACCAGCGTTAGAGGCTCCTAACGCTGGTTTTGGCCGCCCGCTGGTATTTGGAGTCAGTGATTAAAGGGTCTAACGCTCACTTTTCAGCCGCGACTTTTCCATACCGCAGATCCCCCTACGCCATTTGCGTATCCTATCTTTTCAATGGGATCTTTCTAACGCCGGTATTTAGAGTCGTTTCTGAAGTGAGCGTTAGAGCTCTAACGACAAAATTCCAGCCGCCTGAAAATAGCAGGAGTTAAGAGCTTTCTGGGCTAACGCCGGTTCATAAAGCTCTTAACTACTGTACCCTAAAGTACACTAACACCCATAAACTACCTATGTACCCCTAAACCGAGCTCCCCCCACATCGCCGCCACTCGATTAAAATTTTTAACCCCTAATCTGCCGACCGCCACCTACGTTATACTTATGTACCCCTAATCTGCTGCCCCTAACCCCGCCGACCCCTGTATTACATTTATTAACCCCTAACCTGCCCCCCACAACGTCGCCGCCAGCTACTTAAAATAATTAACCCCTAATCTTCCGACCGCAAAGCGCCGCCACCTACGTTATCCCTATGTACCCCTAATCTGCTACCCCTAACACCGCCGACCCCTATATTATATTTATTAACCCCTAATCTGCCCCCCTCAACGTCGCCGACACCTGCCTACACTTATTAACCCCTAATCTGCCGAGCGGACCTGAGCGCTACTATAATAAAGTTATTAACCCCTAATCCGCCTCACTAACCCTATCATAAATAGTATTAACCCCCTAATCTGCCCTCCCTAACATCGCCGACACCTAACTTCAATTATTAACCCCTAATCTGACGACCGGAGCTCACCGCTATTCTAATAAATTGATTAACCCCTAAAGCTAAGTCTAACCCTAACACTAACACCCCCCTAACTTAAATATAATTTACATCTAACGAAATAAATTAACTCTTATTAAATAAATTATTCCTATTTAAAGATAAATACTTACCTGTAAAATAAATCCTAATATAGCTACAATATAAATTATAATTACATTGTAGCTATTTTAGGATTAATATTTATTTTACAGGCAACTTGGTATTTATTTTAACTAGGTACAATAGCTATTAAATAGTTAAGAACTATTTAATAGTTACCTAGTTAAAATAATAACAAATTTACCTGTAAAATAAATCCTAACCTAAGATATAATTAAACCTAACACTACTCTATCAATAAAATAATTAAATAAACTACCTACAATTACCTACAATTAACCTAACACTACACTATCAATAAATTAATTAAACACAATTGCTACAAATAAATACAATTAAATAAACTAGCTAAAGTACAAAAAATAAAAAAGAACTAAGTTACAAAAAATAAAAAAATATTTACAAACATAAGAAAAATATTACAACAATTTTAAACTAATTACACCTACTCTAAGCCCCCTAATAAAATAACAAAGCCCCCCAAAATAAAAAATTCCCTACCCTATTCTAAATTAAAAAAGTTACAAGCTCTTTTACCTTACCAGCCCTGAACAGGGCCCTTTGCGGGGCATGCCCCAAGAATTTCAGCTCTTTTGCCTGTAAAAGAATAAATACAATACCCCCCCCCAACATTACAACCCACCACCCACATACCCCTAATCTAACCCAAACCCCCCTTAAATAAACCTAACACTAAGCCCCTGAAGATCTTCCTACCTTGTCTTCACCATCCAGGTATCACCGATCCGTCCTGGCTCCAACATCTTCATCCAACCCAAGCGGGGGTTGGCGATCCATCATCCGGTGCTGAAGAGGTCCAGAAGAGGCTCCAAAGTCTTCCTCCTATCCGGCAAGAAGAGGACATCTGGACCGGCAAACATCTTCTCCAAGCGGCATCTTCGATCTTCTTCCATCCGGTGCGGAGCGGGTCCATCTTGAAGCAGGCGACGCGGATCCATCCTCTTCTTCCGTTGTCTCCCGACTAATGACGGTTCCTTTAAGGGACGTCATCCAAGATGGCATCCCTCGAATTCGATTGGCTGATAGGATTCTATCAGCCAATCGGAATTAAGGTAGGAATTTTCTGATTGGCTGATGGAATCAGCCAATCAGAATCAAGTTCAATCCGATTGGCTGATCCAATCAGCCAATCAGATTGAGCTCGCATTCTATTGGCTGATCGGAACAGCCAATAGAATGCGAGCTCAATCTGATTGGCTGATTGGATTAGCCAATCGGATTGAACTTGATTCTGATTGGCTGATTCCATCAGCCAATCAGAAAATTCCTACCTTAATTCCGATTGGCTGATAGAATCCTATCAGCCAATCGGAATTCGAGGGACGCCATCTTGGATGACGTCCCTTAAAGGAACCGTCATTAGTCGGGAGACAACGGAAGAAGAGGATGGATCCGCGTCGCCTGCTTCAAGATGGACCCGCTCCGCACCGGATGGAAGAAGATCGAAGATGCCGCTTGGAGAAGATGTTTGCCGGTCCGGATGTCCTCTTCTTGCCGGATAGGAGGAAGACTTTGGAGCCTCTTCTGGACCTCTTCAGCACCGGATGATGGATCGCCAACCCCCGCTTGGGTTGGATGAAGATGTTGGAGCCAGGACGGATCGGTGAACCTGGTATGGTGAAGACAAGGTAGGAAGATCTTCAGGGGCTTAGTGTTAGGTTTATTTAAGGGGGGTTTGGGTTAGATTAGGGGTATGTGGGTGGTGGGTTGTAATGTTGGGGGGGGGGGGTATTGTATTTATTCTTTTACAGGCAAAAGAGCTGAAATTCTTGGGGCATGCCCCGCAAAGGGCCCTGTTCAGGGCTGGTAAGGTAAAAGAGCTTGTAACTTTTTTAATTTAGAATAGGGTAGGGAATTTTTTTATTTTGGGGGGCTTTGTTATTTTATTAGGGGGCTTAGAGTAGGTGTAATTAGTTTAAAATTGTTGTAATATTTTTCTTATGTTTGTAAATATTTTTTTATTTTTTGTAACTTAGTTCTTTTTTATTTTTTGTACTTTAGCTAGTTTATGTAATTGTATTTATTTGTAGGAATTGTGTTTAATTAATTTATTGATAGTGTAGTGTTAGGTTAATTGTAGGTAATTGTAGGTAGTTTATTTAATTATTTTATTGATAGGGTAGTGTTAGGTTTAATTATATCTTAGATTAGGATTTATTTTACAGGTAAATTTGTTATTATTTTAACTAGGTAACTATTAAATAGTTCTTAACTATTTAATAGCTATTGTACCTGGTTAAAATAATTACAAAGTTGCCTGTAAAATAAATATTAATCCTAAAATAGCTACAATGTAATTATAATTTATATTGTAGCTATATTAGGATTTATTTTACAGGTAAGTATTTAGCTTTAAATAGGAATCATTTATTTAATAAGAGTTAATTAATTTCGTTAGATGTAAATTATATTTAAGTTATGGGGGTGTTAGTGTTAGGGTTAGACTTAGCGTTAGGGGTTAATACATTTATTAGAATAGCGGTGAGCTCCGCTCGGAAGATTAGGGGTTAATAATTGAAGGTAGGTGTCGGCGATGTTAGGGAGGGCAGATTAGGGGTTAATACTATTTATGATAGGGTTAGTGAGGCGGATTAGGGGTTAATAACTTTATTATAGTAGCGCTCAGGTCCGCTCGGCAGATTAGGGGTTAATAAGTGTAGGCAGGTGTCGGCGACGTTGAGGGGGGCAGATTAGGGGTTAATAAATATAATATAGGGGTCGGCGATGTTAGGGCAGCAGATTATGGGTACATAGGGATAACGTAGGTTGCGGCGGTTTACGGAGCGGCAGATTAGGGTTTAAAAAAAATATGCAGGGGTCAGCGATAGCGGGGGCGGAAGATTAGGGGTTAATAAGTGTAAGGTTAGGGGTGTTTAGACTCGGGGTACATGTTAGAGTGTTAGGTGCAGACGTAGGAAGTGTTTCCCCATAGGAAACAATGGGGCTGCGTTAGGAGCTGAACGCTGCTTTTTTGCAGGTGTTAGGTTTTTTTTCAGCTCAAACAGTCCCATTGTTTCCTATGGGAGAATCGTGCACGAGCACGTTTTTGAGGCTGGCCGCGTCCGTAAGCAACTCTGGTATCGAGAGTTGCATTTGCGGTAAATATGCTCTACGCTCCTTTTTTGGAGCCTAACGCAGCATTTGTTTGAACTCTCGATACCAGAGTTAAATTTATGGTGCGGCCAGAAAAAAGCCCACGGAGCGTTAATAGCCCTTTTACCGCCAAACTCCAAATCTAGGCCTTAGTAACTAATGAATTTACAAAATATGTATCTCATATTCTTTAAAAAATAAAAATGTTATAATGTGAATAATGGTCAATTAAATATAGTTAAAAGTAAGTATCTAAATATATTCAGGCAAAAAACAAGTAGACAAACAGAATTAAAATTCTGTATTTGTTTTACTATGATTCAAACAGAGCGTACAATTTTTAAACTTCTGTTATCAAATTTACTTTGCCCTCTTTGTAACTTTTGTTGGAAAGCATACGTAGGTAGGCTCAGGAGCCAGCACGTGTCTCTAGTGCATTACATGGCAGCAGTTGTTTGTCATATGATGGTCCAGGCATGTGCAGTCCTGAGTCTGTCTATATATGCTTTTCAACAAAAGATACAAAGATAACTATGTAAATTTGATAATAGAAGTTCATTGGATTTTTTATTTCTTTTCATAAGGTGGTGAGAGTCCATAAGATATTTCTCATTTGATTCAACTCCTGGCCACTAGGAGGAGACAAATATTTAAAAAGCTCTAAAACCACTAAATCCCTCCCACATCTGATATTTCAGTCTTATCTTATAAATTCAGGGTTTAATGTCCCTTTATTAATTGTGCTATAAACTGTTGCTGAAAATATTCTGTCTGTATCAACTAGAGGGTTTTCAATGTTCCAGTAATGTACTGGATTTAATTGAATTATTCTAAAAAAAAGATGTGATCCTTCAGCAAGAGGTGAATTTTGGGCTGGACTTTCAACCATATCTAAGGCACTCACAGTTGAAAGTTACATTAGGTCCCAACCATGTAAATTCTGCTAACTTATTCCTGGTGATTTATATACTTATTTAAAGGGACAGTAAACCTTAAACACATCTGCAATGTATTGGAATCTGTCTGTATAGACATAATAGAGGTTGTCTGCATAGGTAATAAAATTAAAGATAAATTTATGTTATTGCCTCTTTTAGTGGGTTTGCTGACCACCCCATGTCTTGAGTCTGAGAACTTACTTTTACTTAAGGAAGAATTAAAAGCCCCAGGATCAGTGTTTGAATGGCTTTATATACTTAAAGGGACAGTCTAGTATACATTAAACTTTCATTATTCAGATAGGACTTTTAATTTTAATCAACTTTCCAATTTACTTTTATCATCAAATTTGCTTTTTTCTTTGGTATTCTTAGTTTAAACTAAACATAGGTAGGCTCATATGCTAATTTCTAAGCCTTTGAGGGCTGCCTCTTATCACATGCTTTTTAGATCTCTTTTCAACACAAAGAGACAAAGTACACGTGGGCCATATAGATAGCACTGTGTTCAGGCACAGGGGGTTATTTAAGATCTAGCACAAAGCAATGCTAAATGTAAGACAATAGATAACAAACAGTCACAGTCATGTGATCAGGGGGCTGGAAGAAGGTTCTTAAATACAAGGTAATCACAGAGGTAAAAAGTATATTAATATAACTGTGTTGGTTCTGCAAAACTGGGGAATGGGTAATAAAGGGATTATCTATCTTTTAAAACAATAGCAATTCTATGGTAGACTGTCCCTTTAAAAGTAAGGTGCACAGAACAATAAAATGTACTAACAGATAGTGAAGCTCAGAATAAGTACTGAGGGTTCGGAAAACATAGTCATAGTTTGTGTGATTGACCATTCTTAGACTATTTGTTACCAACATAACAATCCTGTTTAAAGCAGACTTGGCCAGACTAATGTATGGGGACCACAGTATGGCCCTGTAGTGCATTTTATTTGTCATTTATAACATCAATGGCCTTACCCAAACCATGCACCCCTCAAAAAGCTCCCTGGGAATGGCTGGGTAAAGGTGGCATTGCTGCCCGTAAATGGCATTCCACTTTAAAGGGACATAAAAGTACCAAAAGAAAACTCTCTAAAGCATGGTTCTTCAAACAGGTTGTGAACCATAACTGGATAGCAACACCATGTTTACTGGGTTGCAACTTGTGTTTGTTGTATGAGAGTGTATGTTTGTTGTATGAGAATGTGTGTGTTGTATGAGAGTGTGTGTGTGTGTGTTGTATGAGAGTGTGTGGTGTGTGTGTGTTGTATAAGAGTGTGGTGTTTGTGTGGTATGAGAGGGTGTGGTGTGTTTTATGAGAGTGTGTGTTGTATAAGAGTGTGGTGTTTATGTGTTGTATGAGAGGGTGTGTGTTTTATGAGTGTGTGTGTGTGTGTTTTATGAGAGTGTGTAGTGTGTGTGTTGTTTAAGAGTGTGTTGTTTGTGTTGTATGAGAGGGTGTGTGTGTTGTATAAGGGTGTGTGTCTGGTGAGTGTGTTGTATAAGGGTGTGTGTGTGTTTTATGATAGTGTGTTGTATGAGAGGGTGTGATGTGTGTGTGTGTGTGAGTTTTGTATGAGAGTGTTGTGTGTATGTTGTATGAGAGGGTGTGATGTGTGTGTTGTATAAGGGTGTGTGTGTGATGTGTGTGTTGTATAAGGGTGTGTGTGGTGTGGTGTGTGTGGTGTGTGTGTTGTATATGAGTGTGGTGTGTGTGTTGTATGAGAGGGTGGGGTGTCTGTGTTGTATAAGGGTGTGTGTGTTGTATGAGAGTGTGGTGTGTGTGTTGTATAAGAGTGTGGCGTGTATGTTGTATGAGAGGGTGTGTGTGTGTGCTGTGCGTTTTGTATGAGTGTGTGTTTTGTATGAGTGTGTGTGTTGTATACAAGTGTGGTGTGTGTGTTGTATAAGAGTGTGGTGTGTGTGTTGTATAAGAGTGTGGTGTGTGTGTTGTATAAGAGTGTGGTGTGTGTGTTGTATGAGAGGGTGTGGTGTGTGTGTTGTATGAGAGGGTGTGGTGTCTGTGTTGTATAAGAGTGTGGTGTGTGTGTTGTATGAGAGGGTGTGGTGTCTGTGTTGTATAAGGGTGTGTGTGTTGTATAAGAGTGTGGTGTGTGTGTTGTATAAGAGTGTGGTGTGTGTGTTGTATGAGAGGGTGTGGTGTCTGTGTTGTATAAGGGTGTGTGTGTTGTATGAGAGTGTGATGTGTGTGTTGTATATGAGTGTACTGTGGTGTGTGTGCTGTATGAGAGGGTGTGTGTTGTATACGAGTGTGGTGTGTGTGCTGTATAAGGGTGTGTGTGTTATTATCTTTTACAACACTTTCAAGTTTGACTACAATCAGAAGTAAAGTACATACACATTTGAGTCACTTTGCAGCGATCTTGTTGTGTACTACTTCAGAAAGACTAAGAATTAACATTGGGCTGTGAAGGTTTGAGGTATCATTGCAAAAAAAAAAGTGTGAAGAACCATTTTATTATTGTTCTATTGCTTGCATGTAACTTTGTGTTTAACCCCTGCAAAGAGAGCAGCTGTGCATTGCTGGGACCTACTTAAACACCATTGGGTGAGCCAATGACAAGGCAATATCACCAGATAGCTCTCAGTAGTACATTGATGCTCCTGAACATACCTTAGAATGTATTTCAACAAAGAATAGCAAGAGAAAAAAGTAAACTTTAGGCCCAAACTACATTGGAATGCCTTTTTGCATATAGGAACACACTGGCCTTGTTCATGCCTCAAGGGTACTTTTGTGTTTACTTGTTTAAAGCATTTAAGTTGGCCATTGCTAGGTCTGGACAGCGCTTGGCACCAACATCTTGGAGCACTGTAGTAGATATATTGAACTATATTTATTCTATGGAGCACTATTCATTCCAGGCTATTAAACCCTTTGAACCCTTTTCGTCAGGCAGCGAGATCGCCGATCAAACACTGCATGCAGCCACCAATCAGCAAGCACTACCCAGGGTGCTAAACCAAAAATGTGCTGGCTCCTAAGCTTAGATTCCTGCTTTTTCAAATAAACACAGCAAGAAAACAAAGAAAATTGATAATAGGAGTAATTAGAAAGTTCCTTAAAATTGCATGTTCTATCTGAATCATGAAATAAAGAATTTAGGTTTAGTATCCCTTTAAATTCAAGGAACATAAATACAGTCTAGGTATAAATTAAACTTTCATTATTCAGATAGGACTTCTAATTTTAATCAACTTTCCAATTTACTTTTATCATCAAATTAGCTTTTTTTTCTTGGTATTCTTGGTTTAAACTAAACATAGGTAGGCTCATATGCTAATTTCTAAGCCTTTGAGGGCTGCCTCTTATCACAGGCTTTTTAAATCTCTTTTCAACACAAAGAGACAGAAAGTACATGTGGGTCATATAGATAACACTGTGTTCAGGCACAGAGGGTTATTTAAGATCTAGCACAAAACAATGCTAAATTTAAGACAATAGATAATAAACAGTCAGTCATGTGATCAGGGGGCTGGAAGAAGGTTCCTAGATACAAGGTAATCACAGAGGTAAAAAGTATATTAATATAACTGTGTTGGTTATGCAAAACTGGGGAATGGGCAATAAAGGGATTATCTATCTTTTAAAACAATAACAATTCTATGGTAGACTGTCCCTTTAATGGTTATTAGGCAATGAAGGAGCGGGTTTTTTCCTTTTTCTTTTTTTTGTTCTTTCTCTTCACCTTGTTTTCTTTCCTGTTTTCATCTGTGTTCCCATTTATTATGGTATAATGGACCATACATCCCTTGTTTATTTTTCTCCGTGTTTAGAAGTAAGATCTTTCCTAGGGATATGTTATTATGATAATTCATTACCCTTTATTTGTTTGTATCTGTGCTGTGCCTTTAAGGATGTATCATTGTTTTACATAAAAACAGTACACTAGAAAGTATCATACAATTCCATGCTTTATTTGAAAGTTGAATTTTGATTTCCTGTCACTCTATCCTACTATCTGCTAGTGAGAGTATTGCAGCCAAGAGATTAATAATGTATATGCCCTTCCATGTGAAAATACTCTTTATAGAGACACATTTTATGGCTAGTAAAAGGGACACTCAAGTCAAAATTAAACTTTCATGATTCAGATAGAGCATGTAATTTTAAACAACTTTCCAATTTACTTCCATTAACAAAATGTGCACAGTCTTTTTATATTTACACCTTTTTAGACACAAGCTCCTACTGAGCACGTGCAAGAATTCACACAATATACATATATACATTTGTGATTGGCTGATGGCTGTCACATGGTACAGAGGGAGTGGAGTGAACTTAAAAAAAAATGTAATTTTTTTTATGACAAATTTCAAAGTTATGTCTAAGTGCTATTGCATTGTCTTTTTATTTGTTGAATATGCAAATTTACTGTATTTACTGCTCCTTTAAAAGCCAAGAGAACCATCCAGCTTACTACAATTTTTTTTATAATTCAGCATGTGTCTGCAGCTAGCCACACCTCAGAGAGGTATTGCATCACTGTCTATACATTACTGTAGAAACATGTTTCAACTTAGTCTATAAACATATAAGTTGAAGTATGATCCACATCTGTGCACTTATGATGGGTAAAATCTAGTCTCAAAATGGAACATATTGTATAACTTGCCTGTGTCTCCTTGCTGGTCCAGGAACAACTCATGGATATGTAAACAGTGTTATCTCTACTGAGATTCTGACGTTCTCACAATAAAAGCGAGGATTGGCACGTAATAAATTGCGTAGTCCTGAGGCCCTATATATGTAGGAATTTGTCATAGTGTGTGTCACCAGTGTTTGTATTTAACTTACCTATAGTCTTAAAGGGACATGGAATTAAAAATGGACCATAGTAAAACAAATTACCAGAGAAACTGCTGCTGAAACAATCGGCAGCACTAGTTGCACAGACTTACCCTGATGAACTGAGGCCCTGAAGCAGTGAAACGCGTCAGACTCTAATTCTTTTTCTCTCTTATGTAGCATTTTTGCTTTCAAACTTTATTAAAGGGACACTAAGCGCACATTTTTTATTTTGTGATTCAGATAGCACATTCAATTTTAAGCAACTTTCTAATTTACTCCTATTATCAATTTTTCTTGGTTCTCTTGCTATCTTTATTTGAAAAAGAAGGCATCTAAGCTAAGGAGCCAGCCAATTTTTTGGTTTAGACAACTGGACAGCACGTGTTTATTGGTGGGTGAATTTATCCACCAATCAGCAAGAACAACCCAGGTTGTTCCCCAAAAATGGGCCTGACTCTGCTGTTTTCCTTGTTCCTGAATCCGGCTCATCTGACTACTCGCTTTGGCGCCTGACTCGGCTCGTCTGACTATTCGCTTTGGCTCCTGACTCGGCTCGTCTGACTACCAGCTCTAGTTTTGATTCCTGGCTTGTTATTTGACTTGTGGACATTTTATTATTTTTTGCTATTAATAAAGGAGTGATTATTTTTGCACTTCTCGTCTCAGTCTGATTCCTGGCACCCTGACAGCAATAAACTGTCACCAATGACAAATCCATTTTGATTATTAGGAAACCAGTCAATATTTCGACAGATTCCAATGAAATCTTGCAACAATGTTCTTGGTTACAATGTTTCCTTTACCCCTTCACTTCCGGAACAGAAATAGAACCTTGTTGTTTTTTTTTTTTTATTTGCATGACAAAATTATATATATATATATATTTAAAAGTAGACAACCCAATGTATTTATCCAGGCCCAATTTGGTATATTTCATGCCACCATTTCACCGGCAAATGCGATCATATAAAACAAACATTGTTAACTTTTTCCATTTTTTTACATACCGCTTGTGCAATCATTGCACAAATAGTTGTAAAAGCTTCTCTGGGATCCCCTTTGTTCAGAAATAGCAGACATATATAGCTTTGTCATTGCTTTTTGGTAATTAAAAAGCTGCTAATTGCAGCTGTGCACCATATTTCTATTTCCGGCAGTGAAGGGGTTGAAGATAGATAATCCCTTTATTACCCATTCCCCAGTTTTGCATAACCAACACAGTTATAATAAAATACATGTTTTACCTCTGTAATTACCTTGTAGCTAAGCCTCTGTAGACTGCCCCCTTATTTCAGTTCATTTGACAAACTAGCATTTTAGCCAATCAGAGGTCACTCCTCTGTAAATTCACATGCGTGAGCTCAATGTTATCTAAGTGAAACACATGAACTAATGCCCTCTAGTGGTGTAAAGCTGTCAAAATGCAAGTAAATTGGGAAGCTGTTTAAAATTACATGCCCTATTTGAATCATGAAAGACAGTCCCTTTAATTATGAAGCTTGTAAGGTTAATTTTAGTTTTAGTGTAGAGATTACCCTCCCACCTGGCACTTCCCACCCCCTAATCCCTACCTGATCCCTCCCAAACAGCTCTCTTCTCTCCCTCACTTCCATTGGTCACTACCATTTTAGGGACTGGCAGACAGTCTGCCAGTATGAAGATTTAAAGCAACTGTTTTTTAATTAAACATTTTTTATAGGTCTTAATATTTTCTGCAGTGTAGGATCCCCTTACCCTCCAACCTCCCTGATCCCTCCCAAACAGCTCTCTAACCCTCCCTCCTCTAACTAGTGTCCACCATCTTAGGTACTGGCAGCTGTCTGCCAGTACAACACACTTTTTTAAATAATTGTGTTTTTTTTTTTTTTTTTACATTTTCTGTAGTGTTGTGCCCCCCTCCCAATCTTTAATTAGGGATCCCTCTCCCCCACCCCCTTTTTTCTTTATTGTAGCTCCCCTCCCTTTATTATTTTTTTCTGCTGTGTAGAGCCCTGCCACTCCCTCCCTCTTGCCTCCCCCACCTCCTCTCTATGCTGCTGGATCGCCCACTTGTCTCCCGATTCCCTCCCACACCTCTGGCCTGCACCAGCAGATGATAGTTACACACATTGTGACAATCTGTTACAATCTGTCATCTGCCCTCATATGTTACCGGAGCAGCGATCGCGCTCTGGTTCCAAATGCGGGCAGATGCCTGGAGCTCAGGAACTCCAGCTTTTGGCTGTAACTTAAAGCTGAGAATGCTGGAGGATCCTTAAAGGGACATTATACACTAGATTTTTCTTTGCATAAATGTTTTGTAGATTATCCATTTATAAAGCCCATCTGGGTGTGTTTTTGTAAAAATGTAAAAATTTTGTTCCAGAAATTGTTTTAACTTTATGCGTTGAGCTGTATTTTAAATAAAACCTGAAGCTTCAAATGAAGACACCTTTGCAGTTAAAATAAGCCTTTTATTAAAATCATCACAATCTTGTGAGTATAACCAGTTTGTGCGCCTACCACATTGTCTGAAATCTGCTACACTATTGTGAGCTCTTTTATTTTGGAGGTAAAAACAACAAGGTTGACTCAGAGGACGTGGACGTGAGCAGCTTGGTTCCCTGGAGGTGACGCAGCGCCGCCATTTCCAACACTTTTTGCTTCTATACACGGTTTGGGAAAACCGGGGCTGACAGCGAGCGCCTGAAGGGAAGTGCTAACATTGCTTCATACTTTATTCTTTCTAATATGCTTCTGTTTGTATAATGGGTCTTTCATATGCAGGGGAGAGGGGTTCTGCTATAATCAGTCCCTTTCAGTGCGTGTCCCAGGTTTATCTCATTAGCAGTGTTAACTTGAGGACTTTCTAAGTAAGTTTTTTAAAAGGTTTTACACTGTATTTATATATCTGTATCTGTGCATATTATTATTTATAGTAGTGTCTATTACATGCAGTTAAATTAAAATTGGCGTATACTGCCCCTTTAGGCTTAGAAATATACATTAGTTGTGCGGCACGATAAGAAAAGTAAAAAAATATAAAATTACTCAATATTTAGAGGTAGGTGTCTTGAAGTGAGTTTTCCTGCAGATCCCCATAACTGTACATTATATCACGTAGTCTTTACCACGGGCGGAACCACCATTGGTGCAGCAGGTGCGGTAGCACTAGGGACCAAAGTGCTGGGGGGGCCCATATCAGCCAGTCATAGGCGTGGGGAGAATATGTACAATTCTAATGCAGGGGAGTCTTTTATTAGTGCAGGGTGCATATCCATCTATCTATCATCAATATCATTATACAGAGCAGCATGTATATTACTATTGCTTACTACTGAGTTACCTTTGGGGGGGCCCAAAACATTTTTTGCACCAGGGCCCTCTGTTAAGTAGGTCCCCTACTGGTCTTCACATTTACATATTTATTTGTCCCTAAACATATCTAAATGTGTACCCTTTTGACTGTATCCAGCCTCTCCAATAGGGATGAATAGAAGTTTAATGAATCAATGACACATATGTTAACAAACCTCTAGAATGTCTGCTCTGACTATTTCAGAGTGTTTAACATAGGTGCAATGTAAAAGACTGTTTGGAAATAGCTGTGAAAACGTCTAACAGGTGCCCAAAAAACCCTGCCAACATCTTATCAAGTGTCTAGAGGTGCAGACTTTAATAAGCCAAACCTGAGCTTGATAAGTAGTTAATAAGTGAGCTAAAAATAGATTGTGATCGCTGAGAGGTTTTGAGCTCCATAGTTTCAATAAGGCTTTTTTTTTCCCAAGCGACTGAATAACCCATTTGCAAGTGCAAGAATCAGCTGAAACCATTGAATCGAAAAGTTTTTTTGGGACATAAATACTTCATGCTAAAAGTAGCCAATAGCGTGAAAGCTCTCCGGCATAATGCCAGCTGGCCCGCACGGCTATTGGCTAAGAGGTGGAATCATCACCACATTGATAAAACATTGTTCTGCTGCGGGAGGCCTGAGGTGCTCAGCTCCATGAACACTGCAAACAAATAAAGCAACTATTATGAACTATTTTATTCTTCATGACTGAAAGTCCCCTTTATTTGTTGCACTGATAAATCCTAGCATTTCATAAATTCTATGATTTACTATCACTGTAATATTCGTTTTACCTCCGTAATTACCTTGTATCTAAGCCTCTGAAGATTGCCCCCTTATCTCAGTTCTTTTGACAGACATGCATTTATACTGACTCATAAATAACTCCACAGGAGTGAGCACGGTGTTTATCTATATGACACACATGAACTAGCACTGTCTAACTGTGAAAAACTGTCAAAATGCACTTGGATAAGAGCTGGTTCAATGGCTTCGAAATCAGTTTATGAGCCTTCCTAGGTTTAGCTTTTAACAAAGAATATCAAGAGAACAAAGCAAATTTGATGATAAATGTAAATTGGAAAGTTGTTTAAAATTGCACGCCCTATCTAAATCATGCAAGTTTAATTTTGACTAGACTGTTCCTTTAATTATGAGTCAGCACTAATTGGCTAAAATGCAAGTCTGCCTAAAGCACTGAGATAAAGAGGCAGTCTGCAGAGGCTTAGATACAAGGTAATCACAGAGGTAAAAAGCATATTAAAGGGACAGTCAACACCAGAATTTGTGTTGTTTTAAAAGATAGATAATCCCTTAATTATCCATTCCCCAGATTTGCATAACCAACACACTTATAATAATATACAATTAACCTCTGTAATTATCTTGTATCTAAACCTCTGCAGACTGCCCCCTTATTTCACTTCTTTTGACAGACTTACATTTTAGCCAATCAGTGCTTACTCCTCGGTAAATTCAAGTGCATGAGCTCAATGTTATCTATTTGAAACACATGAACTAACGCCCTCTAGTGGTGAAAAACTGTCAAAATGCATTTAAATTTGAGGCGGCCTTCAAGGTCTAAAAAATTAGCATATGAACCCTCCTAGGTTTAGCTTTCAACTACCAAGAGAACAAAGCAAAATTGGTGATACAAGTAAATTAGAAAGTTGTTTAAAATTACATGCCCTATGGGTTATGCAAAACTGGGGAATGGGTAATAAACATATTATCTATTTGTTTATTTTTTTAATTTAAACTTTATTGAAGAAAATAACTTAAATTGACAACATTTTGCAAAATGAAGTAATAGACATAGGAAATTTCACAACAGTCAACTACAATCTAAGTAAACACATAAGGCAGATTAGTGTCCTTCTCGTTATTTCATGTTAAACAATTTGAAATGCATAGACATATCATCTAACATGTTCTATAAGGCCTTTGGTATTTTCCGGTGACAGTCGCTATTCTCATATAACATATTATTAGATTAATTTCTCCAGTTAACTTCCCATATACAGTAGATATAGATCTGTGAGAGAACATTTGCTGTGATGACTATTAAAAGTCATCTCTATAATTTAGTGGTGAGTATCTAGACCTATTTTAATGAACTCAACTTCACGTGGCATATCTAGGCGGTTAATGATGTGGTGGGGGAGGGGGGAAAGGGGTCAGATCTGGGTAGGAGGGGGGGGTAGAGCGTGTCAAGGTAGGTTGGAAACAGGGATGTACACTGAAACCATGGTTAACTAATCAACTTGTAGAGAGTGAGGTTGGGGATGGTACAGTGGGTGTTTCCCTTAACACTTCATGATAATGGAACCAGGGTTCCCATATAGCCCAATACAGATCCTCTTTGTTTAAACTGGAGTAGAAACTTCTTTCCATTGTAGCAAAAAATTTAATTGTTATGTCTGAGATGTCGGGGGGCAATGATTTTTTCTATGCTCTTGCTATAGTGAGTTTCATAGCAGAAAAGATGATGACCACTGGTCTAGATTGTAGAGCAGGTAATTTGGCTCTGAATATATGGAAAAGGGCTACTTCCGGTCTTTGCAGTTGAGACAGTCCCATTTCCTCACATATGCGGAATACTTTACTCCAGCAAGGACCTAGTGCAGGGCAATTCCACCAAATGTGGAAATCAGAAATCAGAACCCCTTTCCCCACAGTTGCGCCAACACAGGGGAGATAGTATCGGGAACATCTGCGATAACCTAACAGGTGTGTAGTACCAACGAAGGAGTATTTTCATATATGATTCAATAGTATTTGCACAGTGAAGGGTTTTTCTCGTCAGTGTTATAGCACGGTGTAAGTCCTTGTCAGTGACGGTCATAGTCAAGTCAAATTCCCAGGCCTTGAGTTGCCAAATTCTGCCAGAATTTGTGGATGACTAGATCATAGTGTGATATGATAGGGTTTTGGGGATCTTTGTCTTTATTTTCCACAGTTTTTCCCAGGTGGTTAGGGGTCGGAAGTCAGATTTGGGAAAGCCCCAGGATAGAAGACAATTGTACAATCTAGAGTATTCAAGCAGAGCCCAAGATGGTGGTTTTGGTATCATGGAGTCTACCATGTGGTGGGGTTCTATGTGGTGCTTCTGAAGAGTAAAGTTGCAAGACTTGATGTAGATCCCATTTTTTCCATTGTGTAATATGCATGTCTGGTAATGTAGTGGAGAAGGGTGTGGCGCAATTTCAGAAAGATTTCTAAGGGATTGCCAAGCTTTAAAATTATCCCAAATAATTGCATTGTTGATCTTCAATTCATCTATGCGGTATGTTGGGATCCAAGGAAGATCTTCCAATCTCAGACCCACAGGGAGACCAAATGCTTCAGCATCTCAGCGGTTCACCTTTGTCTGCCCATGCAAAAATATGCATCAACCGAGAGGCTTCGTAATAGCCTTGTATACTGGGCATGGCAACTCCGCCCTGCCCAAATAATTTTTGTAGTGTTTTCGATGCTATTCAGGGTCTGGAAGAGCCCCAAACATAGTTCTGGAAGAGATATTGGAGCTTACAGGGCATAATACCTTAGGGACATTAAGAGGGAGACATCTAAAGTAATATAAGACCTTGGGAAGGATAGTAATTTTTAGCGACGAAATATGCCCCAACCATGAAACTTCCTTAAAACTCCAGGATTTTATACGCACTGATACCTCTTGGAGAACAGTGTTTATAGTGTAGGCGTCAATTTCTTTGCCTGTCTGGACCTTTTTGTCTACCGTCGGATCCCATATCATATTAGTCTCCTCCCAGGATCATAGTACCTGCTTTAATCGGTTCTACTTTAAATAGAATGTCCTTTAGGAATCGAGGTTGGGACTGGTTGGCGATATATATGTTATTCAAAGTGTATAGTGAGACATTTAGTTTACAGATGAGTATTAAATATCTACCCTGATCATCTGTCTCCTTGTAAATAAGCTCAAGGTTTATAGATTTATGGACAATAATTGCCACCCCTCTTGACTTCTATATAAAAGATTAAACAAATACGGTAGGATATTCAGAGGATCTGTATGAGTCCTGGAATGAGGCAAGCCAGTGAGTTTCCTGCAAGAACACACCCTGAGCCTTCAAGGACTTCATGGAATTAGTTAGTAGACTCCGCTTAGTAGGTGAGTTTAGGCCTTTAGTGTTTAGGGTGGCAAATGTAATAAGATCGGGGGACCCTTCCATTTTAATGTCTCTGAAGTGGATGCAAGGGAAGGTAAAAGAGGCGGAGGGAGGCCAGGGGGAGGGAAGGCGTAGGGTCTTAGGGGTGGGGAGATATGAAGTACTTACCCCACCTGGATATGCTCTATACTCATTAGTTTACACTCAAATTATAGCCTAAGCTGTCCACATAGAATGGACAGAGAAAGAAAAGAACAGTTTGTTAAAGGGACACTGACCCATTTTTTTTCTTTCGTGATTCAGAAAGAGCGTGCAATTTTAAGCAACTTTCTAATTTACTCCTATTATCGAATTTTCTTCGTTCTCTTGCTATCTTTATTTGAAAAAGAAGGCATCTAAGCTAAGGAGCCAGACAATTTTTGGTTCAGACCATGAACAGCACTTGTTTATTGGTACTGTCCAATTAGCAAGGACAACCCAGGTTGTTCACCAAAAATGGGCCAGCATCTAAACTTACATTCTTGCTTTTCAAATAAAGATACCAAGAGTATAAAGAAAATTTGGTAATAGGAGTAAATTAGAAAGTTGCTTAAAATTGCATGCTCTATCTGAATTGCGAAAGAAAAAATTTGGTTTCAGTGTCCTTTCAAGTACTTATAGCAATACAGTGATGATAGCAGTAAAGAGCAAAACTTAAAACTTGGTATAATAGAGTAGTAATGTAGGTATGTTAAACAGACAATTACCTATTGTTAAAGTAAGATTATGTTAACTATACAACAGAATATGCAACTTGGATCTCCGCCAATGGAAGAGGTTTACCTATTAAGAGGGTTAATCTCTTCGGTCCCCGTAACAGGGGATAATACAAACAATATTTACGTGAAAGGGGGGGGGGTTACAACTAAGTAACTGTGTAAGAGTATTGACACTTTAGAGGGGGAAATGAGCTGTGCAGCAGTATTTTTGGATCATGAATATAGGTTAAAGGCAAGGTGTATCAGGTTAGATACAGTGAAGTGGAATAAGGGTTGGGAGTTAAATGAATTGTGTCTTAGCAATTGTTGCAGCCTCTCCAGTATATCAGGAGATGGTCCTAACATATCTGTTAACTCATAGGACCTTACAGTATAGGCTAGTGAAGGGGCGATAGCATTCTATCTGTAAAACCTGCTTATACAGTCAGATAAGAGCAAGAAAGCTCAGGTGCTAAAGTTATCATGCTGAATCCTAAGGCAGAGTAAATCAGCTGAGACTGGACATGTTAGACTATTATGTCAGCATTAAGAACCTACCGAGTCTCTAACTCTTCCACAGGACAAGTCTTGGGCATCTTTGAACATGGGCTAGGGAGGGCAATAGGACCACAATGGATAAATAATCAGACCTAGGTAATTTGTAGCCCAACCATACAAAAACCAAAGGTGCATGTGTTCAGAGATCATAACAACCATCTAGCGGAATTGAACCTGTTTAACTATTGTTACAAATGTGTTAGAGAATACAAAATTGTGTCCTGCAGGACAGTTTAGTAGGTCAGGGTTAAATAACAGTGTGGTATCAAGTTAAAGGTATATTACCGAACATGACAGTATACCTAAAGTGGTGGTGTAGCTAAAATATATTGCGCTAGGTGCAGGTTTTACTTTTGAGAATTGGTGGGTAGGAATTAGAGTAGGTCAGTTTAGGCTGGACATTAATGACTATTATTTCAGTATTAAGTGCCCTCTAGAACTGGAGCCTCACTACAAATTAGACCCCATGCATCTCCGAACACGAACCAGAAAGGGTGGAGCAACCATAATAATTAGGTCATCTAACCCAAGTAAATCACATCCTAATAGGTCATAGATCAGAGATGCATGTGGTCACAAAGCAGGGCAGTCATCAAATAAAATTAACCATATTTAACCTTTTAACGCTGTTATGCCGTTCTATTCCGTCATAATTACACTGGGCTTTAGTGCCATTAGGATGAAATAGAATGTCATAACCGTTGGCTGTCCTAAAGCCAAAGGTGCTTACATGGTGTGATCGCGGTCTGGAGGGCTTGCCTAGCATCACAGGGACGCCCCCCTGACCGGATCCCATCATTTAAATTTCGCAATTGCATGCACAATCCCAGGATTTCAATTTGTTTACACTGGAACGTTGTTCCAATGTAGACAAATTAACTCTGGTATCAAAGGGTTTACTGATAACACTGACACATTTATAATACAAAATTGTGTGTTAGGTGAAATCATAACATCAGGTAGATGTCCTCTGTGGTAAGGGACACCACTCAGGAGCTGCAGGATGGAGTTTGGAGGCTGAGAGTTCTCTAGCAGGCTGTTCTGTAGAGGGAGTGATCCCCCTCATTCCTTGAGAAGTCGGAATCCTTCTTGTAGGGCAATGATGGTGTGGGTATTGCCATTTCTTGTCTCAATTAACTTGATGGGGTAGCCCCAGCGGTATTGAATGTTCTCTGTTCTCAGGGTCTGAGTAATGGTTCTGAACGTCCGTCTTCTTTGAAGAGTTTAGCTGGAGATGTCAGGGAAGACAGTCCCTTGTTGGAATTTAGAAGCGAGTTGTTTATTAGCCAGTTCTCAGAGTATATGCTCCTTATGGGTAAAGAAGTGTACTCTAGGAAGGACATCTCTGGGCTTGTCCTGAGATACAGTCCGTGGCCTTGCAACTCGATGGACCCTATCCAGAATGAGACCAGGAGGGTCTAAGGATGGCAGAAGGCATTTACATAGTTCCATTACATAAGACAACTCCGTAGGAGCAATGTCTTCCGAGATCCCTCGGAAACCTCAAGTTATTTTGCCTGGATCTGTCCTCCATATCCGCTAGCTTTAGTTCCAGGTCTAAGATTTGAACAGATAGATTCTGTGAGTACGATAATAGATTTGCGTGATCTATAGCTAAGTCCTCATGCTTAAAGGGCCACTAAACCCAAAATCTTTCTTTCATGATTCAGATAGAGAATAGAAATTTAAACAACATTACAATTTACTTCTATTATTTATTTTGCTTCCTTTTTTAGATATCCTTAGTTGAAGAAAAAGCAATGCACATGGTGTGCCAATCACTCAAGGCTTCTATGTGCAGCAATCAATCAGTAGCTACTGAGCATATCTAGATATGCTTTACAGCAAAGAATATCAAGAGAATAAAACAAATTAGATAATATAAGTTAATTAGAAAGATGTTTAAAATTGCATTATCTTTCTAAATCATGAAGGAAAAAATGTGGGTGTCATGTCCCTTTAAGCTCGAGAGTTTCAGTGCGTTCCCCCAGAGCAGCTATATCTCTGCGTAGCTTAGCTGTAGAGCCTTTGATCTCCTTAGTTAAGGTGTCCTGTAATATATTCATGCGCCTAGTCAGAACTTCCACAATGTTAGAGGACAAGGTGACAGCTGTAGGTGACTGGGAGTCCATACTGCTTTCTGAGTAGCTCAGATCTAACGCTGTATTAGAATCTCTGGCTGAGTGGCCCTTTGAAAGGAGTTGATCTTTGAAGTAGTCTGCTACTGTTTTTTTAGGATGTTGCGTTTACTTAGGTTTTCTTTTAGCAGTTTGAGACATAATATATAAGCAGCAGGGATGTCTTAAACAGCCACAGAGGATAGAGAGGCACACAATAAGCTCTTAGTGTAGGGGTAAATGTAGATCCAAAAAAAAGGAGAGGAAACAGAGTCCCCCTAGTGTCAGGCGTATCTTACACAATCATGTTTAGTGGCTCCGGCCTAGATAGGCTGTCAACATAGAAGGGTGACGGGCATCACTTTAGGGTACCTTGTATAGTGCCTTTGATTTGTATCAGTATAGGCCCAAGAGTTTGTAGATAGGTTTATGAAAGATGAGATCCCTTCTTGTTGCTTTAAAATATTTCACAAAATGCCCGGAACCAATATAAGGATGAGTTTGAGTCACATTTAAAAAAGGAATATTGTAAGAGGACTTTGAGCTCTGTCAAGACTATATAAAGTCTCTGTTATGTGTGTGCCTGGTAGACTAGGGCTTGCTGTCTGCCTTATTTTAGTCCTGGTCAGTAGATAATAGGGCCAAAGGGTGCGAGTAGATAAAGGGTCTCAGCAAACTTTATTACATGTATAAATATTTGGCTTGTCCCAAGAAAAATAAACTAAACAAATGACTTACTCCCTTAACTGTAGAGAGAGGGTATATTGCTGTCCTATACCACCTTCGCAATAAAGGATCAGGTTAGAAATACAGGTGGGTGGGAGCTGCAGGCCCGCAGTTTTGGGCCCAGTGTTGCGCAGACCAGCTAATCCTGTTAGGTATCACCCTGAGAGCGTGTTGTAAGCCTTATAAGATGCGGCCTTGATCTTTAGGCAGCAGGGCCGATTGTACCTCTAAGTAGGGCCCCCTTGAGTGTAACAGTGTGCTCAGATGAGCTCCGGTTAGTTGGCCCTGCTGTGACTTCTTAGACGCACCAAAGATGGCGTAATTTCACGCCTCCTTCTCATGGGCCGTGGAAACGGCCAAATAATTGCACTGTCTTGCCCCTGATGCCCTCTGCTTTTCAGCGGCTCGGCCAAATCCTCTTGGGCTCAAAAAGTTTTGGAAGGTGTGTCCACGACCTCCTACACCCCTTCGGCTCTCGACACTTGAAGCCTCTGACCAACTTGTAAGGCACAATCCTCTGGCCGCTAGCAGGTGCCTGGTTCTATATCTCTGCAACAGCACACATTCCGGAGCGTTGCCCCAACCCTCCGGAGTGCAGAGCAGAGTGGTTAGCTTAAAGCTTAGACTGCCGGTGCAGGAAACAGACTCCCCTTCAGGAAGACAGGGCCTTGCAGTTGTGTCTGAAATTCAGACTATGAGCACGAACTTAGTACCGGAG
Organism: Bombina bombina; assembly: GCF_027579735.1. Taxonomy (NCBI): domain Eukaryota; kingdom Metazoa; phylum Chordata; class Amphibia; order Anura; family Bombinatoridae; genus Bombina; species Bombina bombina. The sequence goes on from NC_069507.1 coordinate 68,315,199, forward strand.
GGTGTCCAGGACACTCAGGGACAAAAGTTATGTAAGAAGGGGTATTTAAACGCAGGTCCCCAGTCAGAAAGATGAAATTTAACCTTAAAAGGTGAAGAGCTCTTTCCTCTTGCGACTTCACAGTATGGCAGTTAGCTCCGCCCCCCGGGATTATCTATTTTTAAACAATAACATTTTCAAGTAGACTGTCCCTTGACTGTCCCTTGAAGACCTCCTTAATGCAATAGAATTATATCATTAACAATTACTCAAAGGAGTAGTAAACCTAGCAAATAATATATATAATTCTGCACATAGTGCAGAAATATATAACATTAACTTAGCGCCAACTTTCTAAAGCAAAAGGTTAGAGAGATATTTTATAAAGAAAATTGAATTTTACAGAATGGCTCTACTGAGCGGGTCTGTTTTTTTACTCCTAAGCGCATTGCGGGCACCAGAGCAGGAGCAAGCTACATTGAGTTTATTAGCGCGATCGGGCATGCTGTGACTAGACAGCGTGCCTGCGATGCGCTTAGGAGAAAAAAACAGACCTGCTCAGTAGAGCCAGGAGCGGCGTTCTGTAAAATTTCATTTTCGTTCTAAAATATCTCTCTAATCCTTTGTTTTAGAAAGCTGGCGCTAAGCTAATGTTATATACTTCTGCACTATGTGCAGAATTATATAACATTATTTACTAGGTTTACTGCCCCTTTAATAATAAGACAATGCAATAGCACTTACTCTGAATTTCAAATAAGCAGTAGATTTTTTTTTTTCTGACAAATTTATTTTTTCTTCAGTGTTCCGGGCCCCTGTATCATGTGACAGACTTCAGCCAATCACAAACTAGTATACATATACCATGTGAGCTTGTGCACATGCTCAGTAGGGTCTTTTCCCCCAGAAAGTGTGAATATAAAAAGACTGTACAAAAATTGATAATGGAAGTAAATTGTAAAGTGTCTTAAAACTGCTGCTCTTTCTAAATCATAAAAGTTTATTTTGACTTGTGTTCATTTAAGCAATTGGTCCCTTTACTTTCTATTCTAGAAATTATTAATCCCATACAAGTAAAATGCTGGTTATTTTTTACTCTGACGTAACAGTGCCATCTTTTTACAGCAGTGTTCAACCAGTGTAGTTGTAAATAAATTAAAAAATAAATCATAATTTGAAAGATGTTTTTTTCTCTTTTTTATCAGGTCAGAACTGATTTCACTCCTGCGAACGTACAACTGTTACCATGAAGGAAAAAGCTTTCAGCTTCGCCATCATGAGGTAAGAATATGGTTTATAGAATATAAAGATTGTTTGCATTGCAAGGAAAACAGGGTATGAAAATATAGGGATGTTTTATAAACTAAATGAAACACAAACAAAACATGATCTATATATATGGGGAAATATTACAGTTTACTCTTGTATATTACATTGGATACTTGTAGGAATTGGAAGTATTGGTATCCTACAGCGCTGCGTTTGGCGACCTCTTGCTCCTGTCTAATGTGGGTTCCCCAAGTGCCCACTGGGTTAGTAGAATATGAAAGAGTAAATAGATAGGAGCGCCAAAAAATAGGCAGGGTCTTATGTGATTGATAATTGCAGTTTTAATGCTAGACCCTGGGTTAGGGTAGCATATATTAGGCGTTTTTAGAAAAAATTCTTATGTGGAATCTTGTGTTATAAGGATAGATTTAGAAGTTAGGTATGATGTATTTAACAGAGTATTTATTACAATATGCACAAAATATCATACAATAAAAACAACCGGATACAGTTCACAGAGTATTATATGGTTAAAACAATCAAGTACATGGATCCATGTTAATAAAAACTCTATTACATATAAATGCGTCCTAAAAATTGATTAAAAACGAATATGGCTGTCTGAATGTAGAGTATTGTGAGTCTCACATATACAGTATGATGCTGAGGTCGTATGAGTGACCTCCCTCGTATCGTAAGCTCAACAATTGTGATGAGGAAAGTGCAATAATACTAGTATACCATGAAGATGTGAACGTTGTGATCAAAAATATGTGTAAAAGTATTTAAAAACAGTCTCCAAAATAGAGATCTGCAAAAGCAATTATAGTTAGCATGTGAATAAAATCGAATGTGATCCACAAAACCATATATGTGTATATCAAAAATAAAATAAATCACAAACAAATCGCAAAAAAGTATTGGAGAAAGTGATGAAAAAAACTTTTGTGAACAACAGGGTGTGTACTCAAAAAAGTTGGTGTGATTGAAACGTTATTAAAAAGTCATTGTTGGAGGTGTGGAGGTTCCTGAATTTTAGTCTATTAGTATGATGATCCTTTTGAGATCCTTTATTTGTAATCCTGAAAAAGCATTAAAAGTCCTAAAAATGTTGAAGATCCAAAAGTGTAAAAATATCCAAAAATGTAAAAATTATCTTAAAGTGTGATCGATGTATAGAAAAATACAATAAAACGGTGAAAAAATGGTTGAAAAAGATGATAAGGATACTCTGGAAATTTTTCAAGACCTATAAATAAAAAGATAATTTTTACACACTTTAAGATAATTTTTACATTTTTGGATATTTTTACACTTTTGGATCTTCAACATTTTTAGGACTTTTAATGCTTTTTCAGGATTACAAATAAAGGATCTCAAAAGGATCATCATACTAATAGACTAAAATTCAGGAACCTCCACACCTCCAACAATGACTTTTTAATAACGTTTCAATCACACCAACTTTTTTGAGTACACACCCTGTTGTTCACAAAAGTTTTTTTCATCACTTTCTCCAATACTTTTTTGCGATTTGTTTGTGATTTATTTTATTTTTGATATACACATATATGGTTTTGTGGATCACATTCGATTTTATTCACATGCTAACTATAATTGCTTTTGCAGATCTCTATTTTGGAGACTGTTTTTAAATACTTTTACACATATTTTTGATCACAACGTTCACATCTTCATGGTATACTAGTATTATTGCACTTTCCTCATCACAATTGTTGAGCTTACGATAAGAGGGAGGTCACTCATACGACCTCAGCATCATACTGTATATGTGAGACTCACAATACTCTACATTCAGACAGCCATATTCGTTTTTAATCAATTTTTAGGACGCATTTATATGTAATAGAGTTTTTATTAACATGGATCCATGTACTTGATTGTTTTAACCATATAATACTCTGTGAACTGTATCCGGTTGTTTTTATTGTATGATATTTTGTGCATATTGTAATAAATACTCTTTGTTAAATACATCATACCTAACTTCTAAATCTATCCTTATAACACAAGATTCCACATAAGAATTTTTTCTAAAAACGCCTAATATATGCTACCCTAACCCAGGGTCTAGCATTAAAACTGCAATTATCAATCACATAAGACCCTGCCTATTTTTTGGCGCTCCTATCTATTTACTCTTTCATACTTGTAGGAATTGTACAGCCCAATATAATGTCGTTCAACAAGGTGCTTCTAAAATGGTGCATGTTCAGAAAACCTATAAGGTTTTCACTATTATAGGTTTATTATAATGAAAAAAAGATATCCTATAATGTAGTTGTTGATTTAGATAGCACATAGGGGTTAAACACATAGGAAAAATTACTATCCGGAGTTGCAAGCTTTGAAGCTTTTCAATAGCGCTCAGTCAGTGAGCCAATCAGGATTGTCAGTCCCACAACCGACCAATCACTTGCTCACTGCACCTTTGTAGGTGTTAAACAGATTGCAAGCTAGGCTAACTAATGCAAAAATATACGCGCTCTAACAATTCACAACCTTATTAGACTTGATAGATTTTTACTTGCTGAATAGTAAAACTAGTATGGGGCATCCAAACCACTGTTAATATAAGTAATAGTGAGTAAAAAAACAACTGTGTGTATAGGGGTACACAATAAATTATGTGTAGCTCACCTGTACATTTTTTGACAGAACACCTGAGCTACTCGTGTTCTGTTTGAGTAGTGGTTTCAGGGTAAGGATATACAGATAAGCTTCACAATGCCCTTGCTTTATTGGTTAAGATATCCATTTTAAAGATGGATGTGAGTTTCCTTTGATGTGCACTATAGAGGAATGAGGAAATTAATATTTAAAATAAAAAGGTGAGGCATTGTAGATTGCATTTTCATATTCTCTGCTTCTGTGGAAAACACTAGCAGGACAGGCATTCTGTGGGGAAATGAGCAGATGAGATAGGCAGTCATGTGTTAGTTTGCACTTACACACAAGTAGATGCAAGTAATAAAATATATATAAAATGGAGGGTTGGTTACACTGATTGGCCAAGTACCTCTCCCCAGCCCCTCCAATACTTGGGCCCTAACGTCATCTCTCTATACTGGCTTTAAATAAAGCCCCTCTCCACTGTACCTCCAATACTTGCTGGTTTTTAGCAAATCGTGCTTATTGTACTTATAAGAGTAGATATAGCTAGATATGGCACCTTAGAAAATATATGTAAAACATAGCAAAGGAAAAGCCATAGCTGTAATAAATTATTCATGTTATGCTTTGAGTATTTGTGTGTTTGAGCAAGTTTTTGTTACCAATTTCTGTGGTAAATCCCTAGTGGAACTTGCAACCAGTTTGCACCAGAGGAGATGCGTATGTCACTAGATGTGTTCCCAATATACTCTTAGGGGTCGATTAATGAAGCAGCGGATGCTGCTTCCAACCAACTCCACTTCAGTTCCGCCTGAAGCGGAAGTTAAGCAGCGGTCCTAAGATTGCTGCTCCTTAACTCGTCCGCCACCTCTGAGGTGGCGGACAGCAATTAGCCAGATCGAATACGATCGGGCTGATTGACACCCCCTGCTAGCGGTCGATTGGCCGCAAATCTGCAGGGGGCGGCATTGTTTACAAGTTTACAAGAACTGCTGGTGCAATGATAAACATTGTATCATGTCTGTCCGCACCTTCATAAATTGACCCCTTAGGGTGCTTTTCATTCTGTGGGAAATTACCCAGTGTATTCTCCTGAGTGTGCTACTAGTCTACTCTGAGAAAGCAGTTATGTGCCATGTTTTGTTCTCTCATTCTCTCTCTGTCTCTCATCTCTCTCTCTCTCTCATTTCTGATCTCTGTCTCTTTCATATCTCTCTCACACCTCTAATCTCTCTCATCTTTCATCTCTCTCTCATCTCTTTCTCTCTTTCCCTCTCTATCATTCTCTCCTCTTTCTCTTTCTCTCTGTCTCTTTCTTTCTTTCTCTCTCTCCCTCTCTCTTTCTATCTCTCTCTCCCTCTCTCTCTCTCCCTCTCTCTCCCTCTCTCTTTCTCTCTCTTTCTCTCCCTCTCTCTCTCTCTCCCCCTCCCTCTCTCCCCCTCCCTCTCTTTCTCTTTCTTTCTCTCTCCCCCTCTCTCTCTCTTTCTCTCCCCCTCTCTCTCTCTCTCCCCCTCTCTCTCTCCCTCTCCCCCATCTCCCCCCTCTCTCTCTCTCTCCCCCTCTCTCTCTCCCTCTCCCCCATCTCCCCCCCTCTCTCTCTCTCTCCCCCCCCCCTCTCTCTCTCTCTCTCTCTCTCTCTCTCTCCCCCCCCTCTCTCTCTCTCCCCCTCCCTCTCTCTCACCCTCCCTCCCTCTCCCTCTCTCTCTCCCCCCTCTCTCTCCCCCCCTCTCCCTCTCTCTCTCTCTCTCTCTCCCCCCCCTCTCCATCTCTCTCTCTTTCTCTCCTGCGCTCTCTCTCTCTTCCTCTCTTTCTTTCTTTCTTTCTTTCTTTCTATCTCCCCCCCCCCCTCTCTCTCTCTCTCTCTTCCTCTCTCTCTCTCTCTCTCTCTCTCTCTCTCTTCCTCTCTCTCTTTCTCTCTCTCTCTTTCTTTCTCTCTCTCTCTCCCCTTCTCTCTCTCCCCTCTCTCTCTCTCTCTCCCCCTCCCTCCCTCCCTCTTTCTCTTTCTCTCTCTCTCTCTCCCTCTTTTTCTCTCTCTCCCCCTCTCTCTCCCTCTCTCTCCCTCTCTCCCCCTCTCTCCCCCTCTCTCCCCCTCTCTCTCCCTCTCTCTCCCCCCTCTCTCTCTCTCTCTCTCTCCCTCTCTCTCTGTCTCTCTCTCTGTCTCTATATATGTAAATAGCCACTCTATGGTCAATTTTGCTTAATTCTATTGTTGTTATACAATGATCCTAGGTGAGCTCAGGAGTGTGCACGTCTTTAGCCATCTGGCAGCAGCATTTGCAACATTGTTTATAGCAACAATAGACAAAGTTGCAAACACTGCTGCCATAGAATGCTACACGTGCATGCTCCTAACTCCTTTCAGCCTACCTAGTTTTACTCTTTAACAAACAATTTTAAATTTACTCTGCCTTTAAAGGGACACCGAACCCAAATTTTTTCTTTCATGATTCAGATAGAGCATGACATTTTAAGCAACTTTCTAATTTACTCCTATTATCAAATTGTCTTTATTCTCTTGGTATCTTTATTTGAAATGCAAGAATGTAAGGTTAGATGCCGGCCCATTTTTGGTGAAAAACCTGGATTGTCCTTTCTGATTGGTGGATACATTCATCCACCAATAAAAAAAGTGCTGTCCAGAGTACTGAACCAAAAAATAGCTTAGATGCCTTCTTTTTCAAATAAAAATAGCAAGAGAACGAAGAAAATTTGATATGAGTAAATTAGAAAGTTGCTTAAAATTGCATGCTCTATCTGAATCACTAAAGAAAACAATTGGGTTCAGTGTCCCTTTAATGAGGTGTATTACACCCAACATTTTTAACATATAAAAACTCTGCTTTTCAGTTGCTTTATTTTATGGCAAATGTACAGAAAATATGAACAGTTGTGTGTGTAGCACTGTCAGTTTAGGAAATTTGCAGAACTGCTGTGGATGATCAACTATCAATCAAACGTCCAATTATCCTTTTGCAATAGCAAAAAAAAAATGTACCTACTACATTTGTTACACACATTCATACATTTTATATGATTGTATTTAAAAAAAACAAACTGTTTAACAATATTTCCCCCAAAAAATATAGACATACACTTTTTAATATTCAAAATATAGAGATTTTATTAGAGCAAGTCTGGAAAATACAGACACTTAGGTTCAAATTATCACTCTCTAATATAGAGGAAATTAAACGTTCAAATTTCAGTCTCTATCACAGCTCACAGATAACGTGTCAAAGTAAATGTAAGTCTCTATCAACTGATAAATAACAGCAAGATGTGTGAATTTAAATCCTATAACAGTTGGTATAAAATAGGTAGTTGTATGAATTTCCATTTCTATCACATACTCATTTAGTTGAAAGATACAATTTACTGTCACAACTCATAACATAACAAGTAGCAAAGTGAATGTAAGTTTCAATTACAACTGATAGATCACAGCTAGATGTGTGGATTTAAGTCTCTTTAACAGCTGATATATAACAGGTAGTTGTGTGAATTTCAGTTTCTATCACAAGTCCTTTAGTTGCATGAATTTAAGTCTTTATTACAACTCATAGATAACTGGTAGCTGAGGTTTTTGTAATTTGTTTGCTACACGATTGCTGCAACTAAGAGAACGAGATTTCTTTTGTAAGCGTATTTTATTTCTCTTCTCCTGTGCCCTTTGCAGTGCACTGTTTTGATCTTTGCCACTAGGCTGTCTCTTGAGGGTGTCTGCCGTTTTAAACAGGTTTAAGTGACTTGCAGGGCACAAAGACCGAGAAAAAGCATTGCGATGGGATGAAGATGCCTCCTGAATGTCTTGGTTTTCCTTTCCATTCTGTCTGTATAACCAAGCAAGTGGGTCTGCATCAACTTGCAAGACTGGGGAAGTGGCATCCTGTGCTGCTGTCAGCACTCTGCCCTCGCAGCCCCTTAATGATGATCTGTTCCTCATGCGTGTCCTGCGAAGGTTCTTGCTCTGTCCTGGCTGTACAAGGTCCATTGAAAATGAACTAGGTTGTGCCAGTGTTTGTATGGACTTTACATATTCCTCAAGGCCATTAGTCATGTCTGTATCTACACCAGACCCCTCTCCTTGGGTCTTTGTCTCAGCATCCTCACTGATGGTGGGCAATTGTGCTACTGAAATCAGAAGTTGGGATCTCATTGCTGAAAGATAAAAAAAATAGATGTCAGTTGGTTCAATTAGTTATTGAGCAGTGAATCAATTTTAAACCAGTTTTAGTTTACTATTTTTTTTAAACTTAAATATTTAGAACATGTTTAATTACTGCTCTTCCATATATATATATAAAGAACATTTTTTTTTGTTTATTGCCCCTTTAAGCTTTTTTTTATGATTTATGTGCTATCTTGGTATATATATATATATATATATATATATATATATATATATATATATATATATATATATATATATATATATATATATATATATATAAAATTTCAGCTTTATATATTTATTTATTTTGTAATTTAGCTACAAAAAATCCAAGAAATATCAATGATAAAAAAAAGTCTCTATTTTTAGGATTAAAATATACATGATTAATTTGTGCATGTATTTTGGTCTCTAATCTATCATATTTATTACTAATTTGTGCATAATTATTGATCTTTAAATAATTACATTTAATTACTATTTTTTACAATTATTGACCTCTCAAGTATTACATTTTTACTACTAATTTGTGCAAAATTGTATTACTAAATTTTATATAACTATTCTTCTATAAAATATAATTTTATTATTAATTTTTGCATGGTCTCTAAAATTTCACATTTTATTACTAGTTTTGTACATAATTATTATTATTTTGTTACTAATTTGTTCATTATCTCTATCACATTTTATTACTAGTTTTGTACATAATTATTATTATTTTGTTACTAATTTGTGCATTATCTCTATCACATTTTTATTACTATTTTTTACATGACTATTGTTCTCTAAATGATCAAATTTTTATTATTTTATAATAATAATATGTTAATTTATCATTTCCCAATTGTGTAGTACTTAATTACACAATACATATAAAGTTGTCATTTGTAAAATATAATTTCTGAGACATATATTACATTTATATTTCCAGCATTTCTTAACAAAAGAATTTAAAAAAAAAATGATATAAAAAATCTGATTTTTAAAAAATAAATAGATCTTTTTACAAATAAGGAAGATGCTTGCAGTAATCTTTACCTTTTGTAGGGTAAACAGATTCCTAGCAAGATGCCTTAGTATGCTCTGGCAGCTGTCTCAAAATGACTGCTGTATTCAGGTGCTGCGGCAAATCCAAATAATGTGCTGTACCAGCCTCTGTCAATATGCTTCTGCTAGGCAGCCCAATTCATGGTCCTTTTATAGCTCATAGCCTCTCATCCGCATTCCCAATATAGCAACCACTGCCAACGTGAGTAAGGATGTGATGTTCCCACTGGACTAAAGAGGGGAGGGGGGAGTGCTTCTTAGTGGCTGAAGCTAATATTTGTTTTTTTCAGTTTTCCTTTCCTGCCTGTGCTGAACCTGTATGTTCCTATGAGCAGGATGTTAATGTGCTAGATGACACGTTCACTGGACATCTCATAACATCTCCGCCACCCCCACACTTTTCAGATCTCCTAGACACGTTCTGCATGTAGCTGCTACTAAACATCTTTCCTGTGATATTTTGGTTCCTTGAGTTTATTCCACCAATAGAATAGAAGATCTTTGTCAAATAACACCTATAATCAACAAATAACTACCAAGTATTTGAGTGTTTAATAATAGCACAGAATAGAAATTCTGCCATCATTCATAAAACACGTGTAAATCTCCAACAGGGACCTTCTGTGGATGCTGAGATAAAAATAGATTCTTGCATGGCAGGCTGTTTCTGATAACTAGGTAGCTATAGCAACGCAACTGAATAAAGAAATATGGGTGAGGTATTTAGCATTTTGTAATGCAATAAAATATAATGTATAGTGCTTGCTAATTATATTATTTCAACCAAAAAAGAAAATTAAAAAAATTACTCAAATTTTCCCAGGATATAATTTGTTGCTGATGTTCTAAATGTATTACAATACTCAGTGATTCATTATCTACCATAATTAAAAAATATTGTTGTCTCACATGAGCACTAATACAGTGCTTTATAAATAAACATCAAAAACCTCTTGCTACCACTAGTAGAAAAAAAAAATCACAGTTGGAAATTTTTCAGCATTTATTTGTTTAGTGCTGCCGCATTCTGTAGCGCTATATAAAGAGATGGGGGTACACAATGAAAAGGACTTGTGATAAGCTACAAATACATAACAGACTAAACAAATCTAGTACAGCAGGAAGAGGGCCCTGCTCCGGAGAGCTTACAGTCTACAGGTTGAGGTTGCAGAAACATTAGGTTTGGAGTAGCTTGTCACATGGGTTGTAGTTGCAGCAGTGAGTCAAGGCAGAAATATGTCTTGGTTATATCTAAATATTTCCACCAAGAACATACTTGAGATTTTACAGGACATTAAACAAAAAATGTAATCTTAAAATGTTTAAAAAATAAAACTATATATATATATATATATATATATATATATATATAATTTTATTTTTCTTTATTATTTTTTGCCTACTTTTGCTGGAGTGCTCCCATCATATGTAAGAATTGAAGTCTGCAGCATTCTACACAGTCATTGCTTAGATCAGAGCATAAGGTCTTTCACATCAAAGTTTCATTGGTTACAGCAACATAGATTCCACAAGCCTTTTCAGCTCTCTTTTTAAAGCATTATATTGTAATGTAGGTGTCTTTCCTTCACACACAGAACCCTAGATAGAGAGATTAACAGTTCTCAAGCTAAAATTTGCCTTTCTAAAAAATCTTTGCGGGACCTAACAGTACGTTTTATGGCCATAATACTTTTTGGTCAGGGTGTTACATTACTTCTTTCATGGCATTTCCAAAGTAAATGTTCACCTGGGCTTGAAAAATACTTGGTGGGTTGAATTAGCACATGTGTACACAGTATACATGTGAGCGCAGTAATAATATTTATATATACTAGCGCTAGTTAAGTCACCTGCTGCTGCTAACAGAAATTTAAAAAGTGCTGCAGGTATTATTGTTAAAGTATACTGAAAAAAAGGTAGGAAAAAGGATTCTAGAATATCGAAGGAAATGAGAATCCTGCATACATTTAAAAAATCATTGAAAGTCCATGATATTTGGAGACTCCAATACCCAGATCTTAAGATTCACATGCTTATCAAAATCGCTAGAATCACTATCGAGGATTGATTTTTTTTCTGATATCTGAGCCCTTGCTGTTGGTCGACCCAAAGGCAGACATAAAATATGTGATTATATCTGATCACGCTCCTATTACTCTAGAACTTACTCTAGAGGAAATATTAATAAGAGGCCCTAAAAGAAACTTTTTCCACTTCCCGAAATACATGCTGAAAAATGCAACTTTTGTAGCTATGTTGAGAGAAAAATTGAATATTTTTTTAAATTTGAATAGAGAGTATTTAGATAGGGTAGAAATACTGTGGGGAACAGCTAAAACGGTGTTAAGGGGAGAAATAATAAGCTTCATGGCCACATTTAAAAAGAAAAGAAAGAGAAGGGAAGAACAAGTAACGAATCAAGTTATAAATTCTTACAATAGATACCTATTAAGTGCTACAAAGAATAATTGGTCCAGATATACTCAGGCAAAACAAGAAAGGGACACATTTTATACACAAGAAACCATTTGAGAAGATCTCAAAAGTAAAGCAAAGTTCATGAAATTCGGAAATAAAACAGGTAGTCTCCTAGCGAAAGTAGTTAAATCTGAAAAAAAAACTAATATAATATCGGCAATAAAAGTAGAAGATACATATATACATGACCCGACAGAAGTAAATAAGATCTTTCATCAAATATATAGCAATTTCTATGGTGCATGTGAGTTAGACAGCTCGAATAAGAAGCGGTTTTGGGATTCAATAACTACCCCCAAAATAACACTGGAAGAAGCCAATACAATTAATCAGCCTATTACGGTAGAAGAAGTAGAAACAACAATCAATAAAATTAAATTAAATAAAGCACCCGGGCCGGATCATTTACCAGCTGAGTTTTATAAAATATTAAAAAAAGAAATTGCACCATATTTGACTAAATTATATAATTTGTATTATTCCGAGAATTCTATAATGTCAAAGAACTTTACTAAAGCAATTACAATTTTGATATATAAAAAAAGGAAAGGACCCCGAGAAGCCAGATGCGTATAGACCTATTTCCCTACTAAACGTGGACTATAAGATTTTAGCAATAATAGTCGCGGAAAGATTAAAAAAATTTTTTGGTAATATTATACACATTAATCAGGTACGGTTTATGAACAATCAAAGCTCTGTGGTTAATATACGCAAAGCTTGCATTATTATTGAATATTTTAATGATCTAATAGATAAACATCAGGAGATAAAAGAAGATGCAGCTTTAATAGCCATAGATGCAGAAAAAGCTTTTGATGCGGTGCAGTGGGATCATCTTTTCACATCACTATCTAAGTTTGGTTTCTCGGGCTCCTTTCTAAATTATATCAAAGCAATATATAATAATCCGATATCTGTAATTTCAGTGAATGGAGTGGAATCTGCAGATATTGCTCTGAAAAGAGGTACAAGACAAGGCTGTCCCTTGTCACCTTTTTTGTTTAATTTGTCTATCGAATCATTAGCTATTAAAATTAGTCAAGAGATGCAAGGGATTGTTTGTAATAATATAGAGGAAAAGATTTTGTTATATGCTGATGATGTTTTGATATTCTTAAGAAATAGCAAACAGAGTATCCCACAATTAATGGATATAATAGAACTATTTAGCTCCTTTTCGGGCTATAGAGTTAATGCTAATAAAACTGAGCTTTTATGGCTTAATAAACAAAAATAATCTAATACTCTAATCCCCTATAAAGTAGTAGATCAGATCACATACCTAGGAATTAATCTTAGTAAGAACCCTAAGTTATGGTATGACTTGAATGTTAAACCAATTTTACAGAAAATCTTTGACCAGTTAAATGTATGGAAATATATTCCTTTGGCCTTGTCAGGCAAAATTAGTTTAATTAAAATGATTATTTTCCCAAAAATACTGTATAAAATGCAGAATCTACCGCTACTCATTAAGACCACAGATATTAAAGCATTCAATAAAAATATAACTGATTTCCTGTGGGGTAAGAAAAGAAAAAAAAATCTCTCTCAAAATACTCTCTCTTTTAAAGGAATCTGGAGGATTCGCACTTCCAGATATAGGAAAATATAACTTAGCATGTATTGTTAAAATAGCAGCCGAATGGCTCTTAGATAAGGAATATTATACAGCAAGGCCATTGGAAGAGGGAATAGTGAAACCCTACTCTCTAAAGGCTCTTTTGCATACTAAAGTTCCAGATATACCAAAGAAGATCAAAAAGATCAGCTCAGTTATGGGTATTATAAAAGCATGGCATCAGTATTGTAAAAAATTAAAAGTCAATTATACAATATCTAACTATTTAACAATAACTGGATATCCCCTTTTTCCGGAAGCGTTAAAATCTGCAGTTTTTCATAGATGGAAAAGAAAGGGATTGATATATATTGGTCAAATAATTAATTTCAATACAGAAAATCCACAGATTAAAACGTTTGAGGAGTTAAGAATTGAATTTGACTTTCCAAATAATTTTTTTTTTGCTTACTTACAAATAAGGAATTTAGCTAATAAGCTATTACACCTCCAAAATAAGGATTGGGACTGGCCTTCACTCATGCTGAACTTTAATTTAAGTAAAGCGGGAGATTTCTCGATTAGAAAATGGTATAATGAGTCTCTGCGACAGGAGGGTAGTTTAAATTTAAAACTCATTGACAAAAAATGGCATCTGAAGGGGTTTAGAGAGTGTAATGAAGACCACATATATAATAGTATCAATAGAATAAACAAGATCTTCACTTCTACTAATTTTAGAGAAGCACATAACTTTTTGCTTAATCAAACATACCTTACACCTTGTGCTATGTCAAGATGGAATAGCCAAATTAAGGATAAATGCGTGAAATGTGGTGATAAAGGCGCAGATATTGTACATTATTTCTGGGACTGTACATTAGTTAGACAGTATTGGAATAAAATAAGTTTTCTACTCTCAAGGATATTAAAAACAGGGATATCAGCCTCCCGAGACACAGTCTTTTTTCTCTTTCAAGCAGGGTCCAGAATGAAAAATAAATTATTTATTGAACTAGTTATAGGGGTAGCTAGGTTTCTGTTGTTGAGAACTTGGATCTCAAAAAAACTACCATCCATAGTAGAAGTTAGTAATTTTATTTTTAAACAAATGACATTAGAACAATGTACGATAGAACAAGATAAAAGTAATGAAGTCGAGAATTTTTTCAAAAAATGGGAAATCTTTATATGTTCTCAGACAATAGATACACAGAAGAAAATTATTTATCCTCTAAGATCGACAGAATATGTTATGAATGCCATATTAAGGAGGGAACTGCCGCAGGTATAATAAGTCATTACCGGAGAGGGCTGAATGTGAATATAAATCTGAAGGCTGATATGAATTTATTATTTTTTCTTCTCTTTTTTTTTTTTTTTTTGTTGTTGTTGTTTTTGTTTTTTGTTCCTGTTTTATATATATTTATTTATTTAGTTTTTCGTGTCGTCCAGTAAGCTCTATTAGAAAACAAGTTTACAGATGAGACATATTGAAAGACACAGTGGGGACAGATAGTGAAGAGCTCAGTTTATAATAGCCATAGAGTCAAATGCTATGATCTGATTGATGTTATGTTTTGGGTTATATTGTCAATGTCCATGGTTTTTCCGTTGGGAAAGTCAAGACAGATATTTCTTTTGTTGTCATGTTTTTGATACTGTTCCCCATTGTCGTTGTCTTCCCTTTTTTTCTTTCTGTATCCCATCTGTTTTCTTAATAAAAATATATAAAAAAAAAAAAGAAATTTAAAAAGTGCTGCCCCCCTAATCTGCCACCCTAGGCAAGTGCCTTGTTTGCCGTCAGCGGTCATCAACCTCGGCTCTCCAGAGGTTTTTAAACTACATTTACCATGATGCTCAGCCAGCTTAAAGTGTTTGAGCATCATGGGAATTGTAGTTCCAAAACCTCTGGAGAGACAAAGTTGATGACCCCTGGCCTAGGTCAAAATATGCCCCTGTCGACAAGCCTATATTTTGACACATGGACAGACACACACAACCCTGTATGTGCTACACTTTCCATCCAATAATTGCTCTTTTGTGTTTAAGCAGACAATTGGAAACAAAAATGTGAGGCACATTGAAGTTAATTTACATTTCATTACCCAGAATACCTTTCTCCAGTGGAAACACTGATAGCTGAGGTTTTAAGTGGAAAATGTGTTGGTTTTTATATATATTTTATAATATATTTTTATTCACCTCAAGATATTTTGAGACTGGTTTAGATGCCCTATTCAGGGCCGTCTTTAACACAGGGCAAAAGGGGCAGCTGCCCAGGGCCCAGTCTCTGTTGAGGGGCCCAAGAGTCCTAAAAGAATTTTTTTTTTTTTTTTTTGTTATGGTTCATACCCGACTGCTGATGTGACATGGAGAACACACACATTCAGTCCTAATACTGTCAGTCAAAAGTACTCTGCTTATATTATTATTTTTTAATTTTTTTTAAAACTGTGCCAGACCGTGCTGGTGTCATGTGACATGCCAAGCTATTGCCATGTGCTGTTTTAGATGTGCACTGTGCAGCACTGAATGCAAAGCCCTAACTCGGCATCCAGCCATTCCCACTGCATCAGAAAAGGTCCTACTGGGGTTACCACTGTTGCCAGGTAACTGCTCTGGTTGTGGGCATTGTTTCTGGGTAGGGCTGACTGTAGACGCATGCAGCAGAAAGCTGGAGTGGCAGGCACGTGAGGATTTGAGCATCTGTGCAGCTGCATACACTGCTCTCTTCAGTCTTGAGGCTGTGTGACTCATCTCACACTGTATCCATGCAGCCAAGAATTTTTTTGCCCAGGGTCCAGTCAATATTAAAGACGGCCCTGGCCCTATTCTATACCAGCGTGTCTATGCAGCAAGTAGCAATCTATTTTGTGGTGATGACATTGTCTAAGAAGGCAGAATCAGGTGTCCACCGGTGATTATCTCTCTCTACCATTTAATCCTGCCTATGGTGTAAAGTTGCTTAGGTTAAAACTGCACTGGCATTAGTAAGTTAATGTATAAAAATATATATCTTGGAAGAAAAAGGTGAGGCATTGTAATGTATATATATCATTACCCAGAATTCCCTGCTCCAGTGCATATACTGATAGCTGAGTTTTCCTCCAGAAAAATGTGCAGATGGGTTCCACAGTGATCTATTGAAAATGACCATACAGTGGCAGGATTTATTTCCTGATTTCCTATATAACATTCTATACACGTGTCTTGTATAGATTGCTTGAATATTACATGAGCTTATTTATATTTGTCCAAAATTAACCACAGTAAGAGAGATAAAGTAAACGTGCTCAAGAAATTTCCAATTTTATTGTTTTATCAAATTTGCTTTGTTTTGTCCCTGTGCTATTCTTTGTAAAAGAGATACCTACGTATATGTCTGGAGCACTACATGAAAGGAAATAGTGCATAACACTCTTGCAAATAGTGCACCAGACACTTGCCCGCTCCTGAGCTAAGGTCCCTCCTTTTTAACAAAAGATTCCAAGAGGGGGGCGGAGCCAACTTCTGAAGGAACTAGATGTGTGTGTGAGGAGCTCCTGGATATGACACGATATAACTAAAATAAATGGTGCTTATGTGCATTTAAAATTGACTTTTATTAGAGAAAAGAAGTACATGTGGTGTCTAGCCCAGATCGGAGGGTGTTTGTGAAGTGATGACATAGTTGTTCTTGGGGCATCGCAGGCGGGAGAGCCCACATCATATGGTGGCCATTGTTTCATTTTTGGGACCTCGAGGCACATCACTACCCTACTTGTAGAATACTGAGTTGCTCTGAGCCTGTTGAGCCTCGCCTAGCTATGGAGAACCCGGCTGCTATCTTCCGTGAGCTAACGGCTCACTTTGAGAGGAACTTCCTGGACAGGATTGACAGGATTTTGGCTGCATTGCAGCAGAGTACTACTCCACCATGTGACGCAGTGTCTACCACGGGGAAGCCGGACAAGGAAGAAGACGTTGTGGAGGCCATACGCCAGCACGATTTGCAGTCCCCTCCTCTGCAATCATTGCAGTCTGCATGTGAGCCTGAGCCAAGGGAGGAACCTAATGTGAGGCGAGTGCCACAGGAGAAATCATTCATAGCCCCTACAAGAGCCTTACAGCAAGGGAGATCGAGACGGCGTGGCGCCAGGGGCGAAATCGTTACCATATGGTATGTGAGGCGGGGGTGCACGGATGGGGCGGCTGCGCCTGTTGGCGCCGAGTATTTGCATTATACAGCTAACCGCTCAAGTCCGCTGTTTACATTGAACTCACAACCTGAGGAGCATGAGCGGCTGTCCTGCGGTGTACCCCAGTACCAGAGACATGACCTGCATCACTGTTATTCTCCTGCATATAAGAGACTTAGGCAGGGAATAGGTTGAACCTTGGGTCTAGGGCTGTAACACTGTGCTGCAACCAGCATGTTCTGCATAATCTTGCCTGTTAGTATGTTAGTATCATTACCCAAGTTATGCAAGATGATACTTTATGAAGGCTCGTAAAAGTCGGATATATATGTACAGTATGTGATTAAGCTGGTTCATTGCCAATTATGTACCGAGAATATTTGAATATTATATAAGCTAGTTATATGCTCCTCCAAAAAACTGAGTATATATGTTTTTGTATGTAAATCCCTTAAAGTGTCATTATATACTGAGCTCTGAATCATATAGCTCTTAAGGGGTTACTCTCTGTCTGTGCTCTTTAGGAGCAGCTATTTAGCTAGTGTAATATAAACATGTGAGTAAATGTTTTGTAATTGTTGTTTGAGACTATAACTGGGAGACCATGTATACAGAGTCACACTAGCTGCTCCTGATATGCGAATAGATATCCACTGATCCCAGTACCCTTAGAGCTTCTATTAGGGATCACTTGTTAATTATTTGCCCTAGAACCGCGCCCCTCTTTCCTTCTTCTCCCCCCTCTTCCTCTCTTTTCCCCCCTTCCCCCCTCTCCTTCCCTTCTCCCCCTACCTCTCTCCCCCCTCTCTCTCCCTTTTTCGCTCTTTCCCTCTCTCTCCCCCCCCCTCTCCCACCCTATCCCCCCTCTCCCTCTTTATCCCTCCCTCTTCCAAGTATGTGGTAAGGGATAGTGAAACAGTTAGAGGGCAAACAGCGCCTATGACTATGTACCGGCTACACTATTAGGAAGACCCCCTATTTGGTCTGATGAAGATAACTGTGAAAGATAAATAGGAGCGCCTATGGCTTAGGTACAGTCAGGGATCACACTCTGGGTGGGTAGTGTACTAAAATTAATTATTTATTATAATATCCAAACATTAAACATAAAACAGAGATATGGAATTTAAAACCTCATAAAATCATGGATTCCGTACAACCTTATAACCTAATACAAAGGGTACTACTTAGTTGCATCAGTTCCTTATTATGAGTCAATTATACAAAAATATATGGCAGGGTTTGTGTCCTCTAATGGAACAAGGTTATTATACCAAACTGTAAACCTTCACAACAACTAGTCACAACGACTGGTCGATGCAAATTCGCACCGTATGTATCAATACGAATTTCACACCATATATTATATAAGTGCGTGAACAAGAGACAATAACAGTCTATAGTTCAGAACATTAAAAAACGATGATCTAATATGTCAGAATATTAAAAAACGATGATCTAATATGTAATGGTGGTGATAAAAAACGTGTAAAAAAGGTGTTAAAAAATAAATCACATTGAAAAATATAAAAAATATAAAAAATGGATGAAAAAAAAGACATAAACTCTGAAAAATTTTTAAAAATTCCAAAAAGTTCAAAAGAAAGTGGGACAAAACCGGTTTGTCAAAAATGTGAATAAGGTCACAAGGTGATATGCAAAGATAAAGTGATCAAAGTTGTGCAATAAGGTGATCAATGTTGTGCATCAAAAGGTGCTAGTGTGCTTGACTCCTGATAAAACAATGGTGTCTGACTCAAATAAATTGCTAACAATAGACAAATCCCATATTGACCTGTCAATTTAACTTATGCATTATTATTACATAAAAACATATATAAAAACAAATGACAATTCCTAAAAATCCTAAAATATTGTCCAGTTAATAGTCCAATAATGTTGGTCCACACTGGTGGGGGACTGGAGGGAAAAAAACAATTATCTTTGAATTGTGTCCTGATCCAGAGTCCTAATACTGGCTGGATGAATCTGAAATCAAAAACAGAAAGATACCTCACATAAAGGGCCTTTAGGGTGAAGTCCAAATGGTATCAAACTTACCCCCAAAGCCAAGATTCCTGTTACTGGTGTAGCCTCACAAACCTCTACGCGTTTCGGCCCTGCAGCGGGGCCTTTTTCAAGATAATATGAGGCTAAAATAAACTGGGCTTATATAGCTGATATGGGGGAGTGGCTTGGTCAAATTGCGCCAAATATTGCTGCCGGCGGGAAAAATTTACCGCCAAAATGCTGTCCTCGTGATCATTCTACTAAACCGGATATCCGCTATGCCCCATACTTCCGGTCGCGTCACTTCCGGTTGTTCCAGTCAGTTTCCGGTTTTTATATTTCCGGCGCACGCTATGCCATCTTAGTAATGGGCAGATATGGGCAGGTAATGGGCAAGTAATTTCGGTAAAAATATTTTTGAGAAGTTATTCTTATTTTGTTAGCGAGATGAATAGGAGTTGACCGGCTAGGGGAAAAGGAAGAATATTGGAAACTATATAAAAAACTATAAAAAAGGGGGAGATAAATGGAAACTTTCTATAACGTGATGAAAAATGGGATTAGATTTTAGGCTCATAAGTACCAGGATAAACATATTAGCAACTGGTATACTTTGGACTTATACATAAAATAATCAATAAAGCGACATCTAAAACAACATCTAAAACAGCACAATTAGGAACATTAGGGGTTCCTTCTAATTCCTAACATCCACTTGATTCTATACATCTTGGTTGTTATAATATAAGGGGAATGGTTGATGTAAACGTTAGATAAGACCATAGACAATTGAATTACAATAAAGATTTTCATATTCACGGGGTTCTTAACACCAGGATGACTACAAATTTGTCTGTACATCTGATGGTTTGTTTGACTCCCCTAAAAAAAAATTCTCCCCTAATACCATCATTATTATATAGGAACCCCCCATCACACATACTTTGGGCAACAGCCACATAAATTATTATGATGTCTGATGAATCCTCACATTTGCGGTATAAACAAAACATAATTGAATCCACAACTGTATTTAATAAGATGCCATACAAGCGTAGTAATGATTCTCCAGCGTATTTAGTATTTCATAATAGAATAGCAAGGGGTCATCCTGGTGTTAAGAACCCCGTGAATATGAAAATCTTTATTGTAATTCAATTGTCTATGGTCTTATCTAACGTTTACATCAACCATTCCCCTTATATTATAACAACCAAGATGTATAGAATCAAGTGGATGTTAGGTATTAGAAGGAACCCCTAATGTTCCTAATTGTGCTGTTTTAGATGTTGTTTTAGATGTCGCTTTATTGATTATTTTATGTATAAGTCCAAAGTATACCAGTTGCTAATATGTTTATCCTGGTACTTATGAGCCTAAAATCTAATCCCATTTTTCATCACGTTATAGAAAGTTTCCATTTATCTCCCCCTTTTTTATAGTTTTTTATATAGTTTCCAATATTCTTCCTTTTCCCCTAGCCGGTCAACTCCTATTCATCTCGCTAGCAAAATAAGAATAACTTCTCAAAAATATTTTTACCGAAATTACTTGCCCATTACCTGCCCATATTTGCCCATTACTAAGATGGCATAGCGTGCGCCGGAAATATAAAAACCGGAAATTGACCGGAACAACCGGAAGTGACGCGACCGGAAGTATGGGGCATAGCGGATATCCGGTTTAGTAGAATGATCACGAGGACAGCATTTTGGCGGTAAATTTTTCCCGCCGGCAGCAATATTTGGCGCAATTTGACCAAGCCACTCCCCCATATCAGCTATATAAGCCCAGTTTATTTTAGCCTCATATTATCTTGAAAAAGGCCCCGCTGCAGGGCCGAAACGCGTAGAGGTTTGTGAGGCTACACCAGTACCAGGAATCTTGGCTTTGGGGGTAAGTTTGATACCATTTGGACTTCACCCTAAAGGCCCTTTATGTGAGGTATCTTTCTGTTTTTGATTTCAGATTCATCCAGCCAGTATTAGGACTCTGGATCAGGACACAATTCAAAGATAATTGTTTTTTTCCCTCCAGTCCCCCACCAGTGTGGACCAACATTATTGGACTATTAACTGGACAATATTTTAGGATTTTTAGGAATTGTCATTTGTTTTTATATATGTTTTTATGTTTTTATGTAATAATAATGCATAAGTTAAATTGACAGGTCAATATGGGATTTGTCTATCGTTAGCAATTTATTTGAGTCAGACACCATTGTTTTATCAGGAGTCAAGCACACTAGCACCTTTTGATGCACAACATTGATCACCTTATTGCACAACTTTGATCACTTTATCTTTGCATATCACCTTGTGACCTTATTCACATTTTTGACAAACCGGTTTTGTCCCACTTTATTTTGAACTTTTTGGAATTTTTAAAAAAATTTCAGAGTTTATGTCTTTTTTTTCATCCATTTTTTATATTTTTTATATTTTTCAATGTGATTCATTTTTTAACACCTTTTTTACACGTTTTTTATCACCACCATTACATATTAGATCATCATTTTTTAATATGCTGACATATTAGATCATCGTTTTTTAATGTTCTGAACTATAGACTGTTATTGTCTCTTGTTCACGCACTTATATAATATATGGTGTGAAATTCGTATTGATACATACGGTGCGAATTTGCATCGACCAGTCGTTGTGACTAGTTGTTGTGAAGGTTTACAGTTTGGTATAATAACCTTGTTCCATTAGAGGACACAAACCCTGCCATATATTTTTGTATAATTGACTCATAATAAGGAACTGATGCAACTAAGTAGTACCCTTTGTATTAGGTTATAAGGTTGTACGGAATCCATGATTTTATGAGGTTTTAAATTCCATATCTCTGTTTTATGTTTAATGTTTGGATATTATAATAAATAATTAATTTTAGTACACTACCCACCCAGAGTGTGATCCCTGACTGTACCTAAGCCATAGGCGCTCCTATTTATCTTTCACATGTGGTAAGGGATAAACATCTTATCCTCCACATTCCTATTTGGCAGAGTTGTGTAGTCTCTGCCCTGCCCGCGGAGCCTTGTATGTCCCGATTTGATTGTAAAAATGGCTCTTCGGGAATTTACTATGATGTTACTCTGTGTTCAATATTTCTAGACTCTTTTTCATTTTCACTTTAGTATAAGAGCTTCCTCACTTATGTACCTAATGTATGTGATAGCACTACTGGCGCGTTGCAATAGGTCCAGAGATTGTATATTTCTTACTTGATTATAAGCCCTTTCGAACCTACAACTTTTAGATTCACACTCTCATTGACCTCCTGGTAGCTGTTTTAATGCGAATAGTTATACGCTGGCTCCTATTAAGGTTCCAGTTTAATCATGCAACACTCCCTGTAGCTTATTTCCCTGAAGTAGTGTGAGATACTTGCATTTATATTGTTAATTTTAATTTTCTTCTTTCATCTCCTTCAATTTTATTGTTAGTTTTCTGGACCTAACCATGGTCCCAGCGGCTATAGGAAGGAGGATATAAAGTGTAGGCCTTACTTAGGCCTGTACTAACTAAAAGCCCTCTGAGTAGTACATTCATCTTAATGAGGTCCAAAAGTGGCCTCGGCTACCATTGGGGGAAAAGGGGGTGCTTCGAGGTTTGCTCTGCCATTTTATGTATATCCCAATCTACGAGTCTTATATGTCTGTTATAATAAGGGATCTATTCCTAAAATTTGTTATTAAGCATCTGTTTATGTTCACGAAACCTATCTTGTCATATACTATGTACCATATGTTTGTCTGAGCAAACTGATTCTTGTCTGTTATTGTTATTCCCTCAATAAAAAAATATATTTAAAAAAAAAAAAAAAAAAAGAAAAAAGATTCCAAGAGAACAAAGAACATTTGATAATAGAAGCAAATTAGAAAGTTGTTTTCAAATGGGATGTTCTATCTGAATCATGAATGAAAATAGTTAGGTGTCGTGTCCCTTTAACATTTTGTACTTGGCTTTATTTTATTTCTTACATAAAATTATGCACTTATGATAATTATTTTGGTTAAACAACACAGAGTCTCTGTCCTTGGGTTTCATGTTTCTATGTAAATTTAGGATATCTTTAAAAAAAGGTTTTATAGTCTGATACACTCCAGAATAAAAATGAATTCTCCGCCAGCCTTATCAGCAAGTGGATGTTGGTTCTCAGTATTCATAGGGTGTTAGGGCGTGAGATTTTCTCAGCTATTTAAATCCAGCCCAAATTTTAGACAATTAAACAATCAGACACATTTTATAGAAGTAAAAGTCAGCGCATTGTGTTCTTTGACCCTGTCCTACCAAGTGTTGGTAAAATCCTTCACACTGCTGTGCATCTTCCTGTGATTCTGGGCTGAATGTTTATTCTATAATAAGAGTATTTTTTTTTTTCCTTGAGGCTTCAGGGAAAAATATGTGTTAGTTATCACGTCTTAGTGACCCTTGAACCTGAGAAATATCTACTGTCTTGGAATTCAGGATCCGTAGGGAAGTTTCTTTCAGGATGGGATTTAATATTCGTCATTGCACAACTATTTATGCAGATTTAACACGTAGACTATGTACCTGACAGTGAATTGAATTAAAGCATCACGTTAGGCACGTTCTCAAATACCACAACATAATGCATTAAAGGGACACTGAACCCAGTTTTTTTTCTTTCATGATTCAGATAGAGCATGACATTTTAAGCAACTTTCTAATTTACTCCTATTATAAATTTTTCTTTGTTCTCTTGCTATCTTTATTTGAAAAAGAAGGCATCTAAGTTAAGGAGCCAGACAATTTTTGGCTCAGAACTCTGGACAGCACTTGTTTAATGGTGGATGACATTTAGCCACCAATCCGCAAGAGCAACCCAGGTTGTAAACCAAAAATGGGCCAGCATCTAAACTTACAGTGTTGGTTTTTAAATAAAGATAGCAAGAGAATGAAGAAAATTTCGCCCAGATTACGAGTTCTGCATTAGCCTTAAAAAGCAGCGTTGAGAGGTCCTAACACTGCTTATTAACACCCGCTGGTATTACGAGTCAGGCAGGTACAGGTGTACCGCTCACTTTTCTTCCGCAACTTTTGGCTACCACACATCCCCTTACGTCAATTGCGTATCCTATCTTTTTAATGGGATTTGCCCAACGCCAGTATTACAAGTCTTGGAAGAAGTGAGCGGTAGACCCTCTACCTCCAAGACTCCTAACGCATTTAAAAGCCAGTAGTTAAGAGTTTTATGGGCTAACGCCGGAACATAAAACTCTTAACTAAAGTGCTAAAAAGTACACTAACACCCATAAACTACCTAGTAACCCCTAAACCGAGGCCCCCCCCCACATCGCAAACACTATAATAATTTTTTTGAACCCCTGATCTGCCGACCGGACATCGCCGCCACTATAATAAATGCATTAACCCCTAAACTGCCACACTTTCGCCTCGCAAACACTATAATACATTTTATTAACCCCTAATCTGCCATCCCTAACATCTCCGCCACCTACCTACAATTATTAACCCCTAATCTGCCGCCCCCAACGTCGCCACTACTATATTAAATGTATTAACCCCTAAACTTAAGTCTAACCCTAACACCCCCCTAACTTAAATATTATTTAAATATATCTAAATAAAATTACTATAATTAGATTAATCCTATTTAAAACTAAATACTTACCTATAAAATAAACCCTAATATAGCTACAATATAACTAATAGTTACATTATAGCTATTTTAGGATTTATTTTTATTTTACAGGCAACTTTGTATTAATTTTAACTAGGTAGAATAGTTCTTAAATAGTTATTAACTATTTAATAACTACCTAGCTAGAATAAATACAAATATACCTGTAAAATAAACCCTAACCTAAGTTACAATTACACCTAACACTACTCTATAAATAAATTGATTACCTAAATTAAATTAAACAAATTAGTATTAAATTAAATAAACTAAATTATGAAAAAAACAAACACTAAATTACAGAAAATAAAAAAGAAATTACAATTTTTTAAACTAATTACACCTAATCTAATCCCCCTAATAAAATAAAAAGCCCCCCAAAATAATAAAATTCCCTACCCTATACTAAATTACAAATAGCCCTTAAAAGGGCCTTTTGCGGGGCATTGCCCCAAAGTAATCAGCTCTTTTACCTGTAAAAAATAATACAATACCCCCCAACATTACAACCCACCACCCACATACCCCTACTCTAAAAACCACCCAATCCCCCCTTAAAAAACCTAAGATGGCGTCCCTCGAATTCCGATTGGCTGATAGCATTCTATCAGCCAATCAGAATTAAGGTATGAAAAATCCTATTGGCTGATGCTATCAGCCAATCGGATTGAAGTTCAATCCGATTGGCTGATCCAATCAGCCAATAGAACGCAAGCTCAATCCTATTGGCTGATTGGATCAGCCAATCGGATTGAACTTCAATCCGATTGGCTGATAGCATCAGCCAATAGGATTTTTCCTACCTTAATTCCGATTGGCTGATAGAATGCTATCAGCCAATTGGAATTCGAGGGACGCCATCTTGGATGACGTCATTTAAAGGAACCGTCATTCGTTGTCTAGGCGTCGGTCTGAATGGAAGCTCCGCGTCGGATGTCTTCAAGATGGTGCCGCTCCACTCCGGAAGGATGAAGAAAGAAGATGCCACTTGGATGAAGACTTCTTCTCGTCTGGATGTCCTCTTCTGCCCGGATAGGATGAAGACTTCGGACCCTCTGGAGGACCTCTTCTTGCCGGATTGTATGAAGACTTCGGCCCGGCTGGGTGAAGACGGCTCAAGGTAGGGTGATCTTCAGGGGGTTAGTGTTTGGTTTTTTTAAGGGGGGATTGGGTGAGTTTTATAGTAGGGGTATGTGGGTGGTGGGTTTTAATGTTGGGGGGTATTGTATTTTTTTTTACAGGTAAAAGAGCTGATTACTTTGGGGCAATGCCCCGCAAAAGGCCCTTTTAAGGGCTATTTGTAATTTAGTATAGGGTAGGGAATTGTATTATTTTTGGGGGGCTTTTTTATTTTATTAGGGGGATTAGATTAGGTGTAATTAGTTTTAAAAAATTGTAATTTCTTTTTATTTTCTGTAATTTAGTGGGGGGGGGGGGGGGTTCCGTAATTTAGTTTATTTAATTTAATTGTAATTAGTTTAATTTAATTTAGGTAATTAATTTATTTATAGAGTAGTGTTAGGTGTAATTATAACTTAGGTTAGGGTTTATTTTACAGGTATATTTGTATTTATTTTAGCTAGGTAGTTATTAAATAGTTAATAACTATTTAATAACTATTCTACCTAGTTAAAATAAATACAAAGTTGCCTGTAAAATAAAAATAAATCCTAAAATAGCTATAATGTAACTATTAGTTATATTGTAGCTATATTAGGGTTTATTTTAAAGGTAAGTATTTAGTTTTAAATAGGAATAATTTATTTAATTATAGTAATTTTATTTAGATTTATTTAAATAATATTTAATTTAGGGGGGGTGTTAGGGCTAGAATTAGGTTTAGGGGTTAATACATTTAGTTATAGTGTCGGCGACGTTGGCGGCGGCAGATTAGGGGTTAATAAATTTAATATAGTTGCAGCGACATTGGGGGTGGCAGATTAGGGGTTAATACATAAAATGTAGGTGGCGGCGGTGTTAGGGGCAGCAGATTAGGGGTTCATAGATATAACGTAGGTTGCGGTGGTGTCCGGAGCCGCAGATTAGGGGTTAATAGTATAATGCAGGTGGCGGCGATGTCGGGGGCGGCAGATTAGGGGTTAATAAGTGTTAGATTAGGGGTGTTTAGACTCGGGGTTCATGTTTGGGTGTTAGGTGTAGACATTAAAAGTATTTTCCCATAGGAAACAATGGGGCTGCGTTAGAAGCTGGACGCTGCTTTTTTGCAGGTGTTAGGTTTTTTTTCAGCCGTCTCAGCCCCATTGTTTCCTATGGGGAAATCGTGCACGAGCACATTTTAGCCATCTTACCGCTACCGTAAGCAACGCTGGTATTACAGTGAGAAGTGGAGCAAAATTTGCTCAACGCTCACTTTTCTGAGGCTAACGCAGCCATTCAGAAAACTTGTAATACCAGTGTTGTTTAAAGTCAGCGCTGGAAAAAAAAGCCTCGTTAGCAACGCACGGCTTTACCGACAAAACTCGTAATCTAGCCGTTTGATAATAGGAGTAAATGAGAAAGTTGCTTAAAATTGCATGCTCTACCTGAATCATGAAAGAAAATTTTTTGGTTCAGTGTCCCTTTAAGAAAGCAATGCTGCACAGAAAAGGGTTCTCAGTCTGCAATAGGGCTAAAGGTGTCACCTTTTGGGGGGGATATATATATATATATATATATATGTGCATTGGGCTTGCTAATAAAAATACATTTTCATAAATAATTATACAGCATTATTTAGAAACTAAAGGGCCATAATAGTAATTAAAATGAAATGTTCTTATCTGTTAGATCAGCGGTTCCCAACCTTTTATCTCTCCTGTACCCCTTGATTAGGTTTTTCATTTGAGTACCCCCTCTATTCATTCCCCCCACCCATCCCTCATAACAAAGGAAGCGCTTTTTTTATAGGGGAGGTAAGCTATACCTGAATGGCATACGACTGTACGTGTATCAACAGGATTAAAGCTCAGATCTCATTCTCAGGAGGAGCCCTGCTGTGTGGCTGGTTCCCCTGGGGGCTGCCTCGTTGCCCCTAAACAAGGCCCTGGGGGGGAGTCAAAGTGTAATGATCATAAAAATAAATATTTACATTTGTGAGATTAGATCGATATTAACCACCCAGCCACTATGGACGTTTTTAGTTGGAAGTGAAGCAATCTGCATCAAGCAAGCACTAGCAGCAGTAGTTTACTTACCGGCACTGACTATAACTTATTTGGGGTTGCAGACATGCCTCACCTGTGTGACTCCACGGCTCTATCACGTGTCCACGCAGCTATGCTACTGTAGTGCCGCTTCTAACTGCGCACTCAGTCAAAATTTTGTGCACGGCACAGGGGTGGATGGAGCAGGAGGCTAAAGCTGTCTGGTGACACAGGGTGATCATTAATATGTGGACCGGAGTAATCCACACCCGGTCCACATATTTCAGGTGCAGGGGCTCCCATCTGCCTATATGCTAGGCCAGGACTTCACTTGTCACTTTCCGGCTAAATGCTCCTTCCTTCCACAGTTCCATGATGGATATTAGTTGATGACCCATTGAGAGTGACCCCCCCGACCCTCCCCCCGCATCTTCCGCCATTACCAACAATATTTTTGCAGACCCCCAACCGGTCTGGCAAGTACCCCCAGGGGTACACGTACCCCAGGTTCGGAACCGCTGTGTTAGATGATGTTATTTTACAACTATTGACCTTGCTCTACTGTGTGTTTAACTAAAGCAAAGTGTTGTTCAGGACCCATAGTGCACTGCTGGTCCCGAGCTAAACTTGACACTGATCCAGTCAGCAGCAAAACATTTTTAACTATTATAACCCTTAAAGCTCCTAAGATTTTTAACATTTAAAATTATTTCAACACACATAATATCAGAAGTTTCACTGTAACAAGCTCTTTATTTCTATTATTTATTCATTATTTTATGTTTGTCTGAAGCTTTAAAATACCGAACATGACAGTAAAAAAAAAATATATTTTGTGATGCAAACAGAACATACAATTTTTATCAAATGTGCTTTGTTCTCATGGTATTCTTTGTTGAAGAGCATACCTAGGTAGGTAGTGTGAACACAGTGTTGCCATGTAGTGCACTTGCAAATGTATTACATTGTTAAAAGTTTCTTGCAAATCTGCTGCCCTATAGTACTCTAGAGGCGTGCACACTCCTGAGCCTACCTACCTGCTTTTCAAGAAAGGATACCAAGAGAACAAAGTAAAGTTAATAATAGAAGTAGATGGAAACTTTTTTTAAAAGCTCTATGCTATATCTGAATTTTTTTTTTCCCTTTGTTCCTCCATACCTTGTTCTATTTACCCCTTTTATATCACTATTTCTTCCTGATTTCTCGGTCTTTTTTGTGAACTCTCTACACTTAATACTTTGCTCATCTTTCCAGTAAAAGAATGTTCACCTAATTTAGGGCTAGATTAGACTTAGACTTTCTGCCAGTACTTAAAGGGACAGTTTACTCAAACATTTTCTCCCCTTTAATTTGTTCCCAATTATCCACTTTACCTGCTGGAGTGTATTAAATTGTTTACAAGTAGCTCCTTTACCCTTATATTGGCATTTGAAATTGTTAATTTAGCATGTGGTATCCCCACCTATTCTGAAAGTTTGTGGCCGCGCGTACCAGCTATAGATAAGCTTTGTAAACACAGCCAGCAGAAGAAATTACACTCACAGTATGATAAAGCAGTGATAAGGTAATAAAATGTTGATTTTCCATTGTTCTCTCAAAGTATTGGTGATTGTTTTAAGGACAGATATAAGATAAAGAAGCAGGTATATGTGCACAATGTGATACAGTAATGAGATCTGATTATACCTACAAGCTCAACCTATTTTATTAGGCTGTGGCTTCAAAACCCAAAACCAGAGCTTTAATATACAGAAATAAACCTTAAAAAGCTAATTTTTATACATTTTTTACTCTGCAGTTGGTAAAAAAAGCAATTGTAAACACATTAAGGAAAAAACTTTTTTACAGTATACTGTCCCTTTAAGATGGGGATGACCATTGGGGGTGGGGGAGGGAAGAGATTTGTTTGAAAGAGATCAGGGGGTGGGAAGTGTCGGGTGGGAGGGTTATCGCTACACTAAAGCTAAAATTAACCTTACAAGCTTCCTGATTAACCCATTCACTGCTGGGCATAATACAAGTGTGGTGCGCAGCTGCAATTAGCGGCCTTCCAATTAACAAAAAGCAATGTCAAAGCCATATATTGTATGTCTACTATTTCTGAACAAATGGGATCCCAGAGAAGCTTTTACAACCATTTGTGCCATTATTGCACAAGCTGTTTATAAATAATTTCTGTGAAAAAGTTAACATTTTTATTTTTTTATTTTATTTGATCGCATTTGGCGGTGAAATGGTGGCATAAAATTATTATTATTATTATACTTTATTTATGAAGCGCCATCATATTCCGCAGCACTGTCCATGGATACAGTTCATTTAAATAAAACAATAATATAAAACTTCTAAAGCACAGGACAAATTTTACAAACAGATACAGGAGGAATTGAGGGCCCTATTCCCGTGAGAACTTGCAATCTAGAAGGGTATGGGGGTTGAGAAACAGGAGGTGAGGACTGCAAGATTGAGAAAGATGTTAATACAGAGTTAGAGGGGGGGAAATGTTGTTAGGTAAGAGAAATATTATTGAGTTGGGTGGTAGGCTTCTCTGAACAGAAAAGTCTTCAGAGAGCATTTAAAGGAAGAAAGATTAGGGCAAAGCCTGACCGCACGAGGGAGAGTGTTCTAGAGGGTAGGTGCTGCACGACGGTAGTCCTGCAGTCTAGCATGAGAGGAGGTGATAGTCGCAGATGCAAGGAGCAGGTCATTGTTGGATCTTAGTGGGCGGGCTGGAGTATACTTGTTGATTAGAGAGGATAGGTAGAGGGGAGCGGTGTTGGTGAGCGCTTTGTATGCAAGGGTGAGAATTTTAAATTTAATTCTTCTGTGTATGGGGAGCCAATGAAGGGACTCGCAGAGAGGTGCAGCAGATAAAGAGCAACGGGAAAGGTGGATAAGCCTGGCAGAGGCATTTAGGATGGATTGAAGGGGGAGAGGCGGGAAAGAGGAAGGCCAGTAAGTAGGTTATTGCAGTAGTCAAGTCGTGAAATAACAAGGGAGTGGATTATTTGCTTTGTGGTGTAAGCGCACAGAAAAGGTTGAATCTTGGAAATGTTGCGTAGATGGTTGTGGCAGGATGTAGAAAGTGATTGGATATGGGGGGCGAAGGATAGATTTGAGTCAAGTGTAACTCAGAGGCAGCGGACTTGGGGCGATGGGGAAATGGTGGTGCTGTCAACAGGGATAGAGAAGTCACAAGTCGGCGTAGTGCTTGAGGGGGGGATAAGAAGGAGCTCAGGCTTTAGGTGGTGAGAGGCCATCCAGGAAGAATTACCAGATAAGCAGTCGCTGACATGAGAAAGGACAGAGGGAGAGAGAGCAAGGGTGGAGAGGTAGATCTGGGTGTCATCAGCATAGAGGTGATATTTGAAGCCATAACTGTTGATAAGTTTACCCAGCGAGGAAGTATAGATGGAGAAGAGTAGAGGACCCAGAACAGATCCTTGAGGTACTCCAACAGACACAGGCATTGGAGAGGAGGAGTCGCTGGCAAAAGACACAGAAAAAGACCTGTGAGAAAGATAAGAGTGAATCCAGGAAAGGGCAGTGTCACAGAGGCCAAAAGATCTAAGGGTTTGTAGGAGGAGGGGGTGATCAACTGCGTTGAAGGCAGCTGAGAGGTCAAGTAAGATAAGTATAGAGTAGTGGCCAATATTTTTAGCAGATAGAAGATCATTAGTAACCTTGGTAAGGGCAGTTTCAGTTGAGTGTTTGGGGCGGAATCTGGATTGCAGGGGGTCAAGCAAGGAGTTGGCGGACAAGAATTGGGTTAGTTGATTGTAAACTATTTTTTCAAGGAGTTTTGATGTTAGTGGAAGCAGTGATATGGGTCGGTAGCTTTCAGGAGAATTATGGTCGAGGGAGGGTTATTTGAGTATGGGAGTGACTTTTGCATGTTTGAAAGAAGATGGGAATGAGCCAGTAGAGAGAGATAGGTTGAAGATGTGGGTAAGAGCAGGAGTGAGGGTGGAAGATAGGGAGGGTATTAGATGGGAAGGGATAGGGTCGAGCGGGCAGGTAGTGAGGCGTGAAGAAGATAGTATGGAAGAAACCTCATTCTCAGTGGCTGGATGGAAGATGCAGAGGGTGGCAGAGGGAGTAACTGGGCCTGTTTATGGAATATTGGAGGTTGGTGTTGGGATGTTGTTTTGGATAGTACTTGTTTTGTTTAAGAAGTAGTCTGCCAGGTCTTGGGCACTAAAGACAGATGGAGGGGGTGGAGCAGGAGGGTAGAGGAGAGAGTTTGGAGGTAGGTACTGATAAGTGCAGGAGGGGGAGAGCAGGATCCCAACACCGCCATACCAAAATGGGCCTAGAACTATACTTTGGGTTGTCTACTAAAAAAATATATATAGTTTTGATAGGTAAATATAAACACAGAACAAAAATTCTGTTTAAATGTAGTGATGGCCAATTAGATGTGTGAGTCATGAGTCATCTGAGTGACACATATGCAGTACAAATGTAAGTTTGGGTCACAGTCGCATCTTTTTAATATGCTCCTACTCCTTCTAAGCCCTGTCTCCCTAATGAAGGTGTTGAAGTTGTCCACAGCAGCCACTGAACAATCTGTCCTTGGGGACTAGATGTGCACAAACATGCACTTGAAGTTATTTTTAAAATCAGTTTAAACAGATTTAAATTTTTATTCTCATATTGTAGCATTCTTACACAGTGCTTTTCCATATTTAAGATGGAATTTTTATGTCACTAATGATTGTATGTATTCTTTAATAATACATATAATATGCTTTAGTTTATGGCAAAGTTATTTTGTGTTTCACTAATACATCCTTTAGAAACACTGTTATATAGTGAGGCAGGAAAGTGGTGAATTATAAAGAAAATATAATGTAAAATATGATCCCTTCACATATCTTATTCAGATATTTACAAGTAGATATCCATAAAACTCATATTATTGTTCTCACCAAATCCGCATATTATTGTTGTTGTTGTTTTTTTAATTATATGTATTTTATCTGTATATGTTATACATTAATAAAAAAACAAAACACTTTTCTGCAGATTTATGAAATATCTTGATTACTTTAACCAACAGTTTAACCGTTAATACTGCAACTGATTAAAGTAACAAGACACTTTCCATCTTAATACAAGGAGAGTCCACGGCTTCATTCATTACTTGTGGGAATACAGAACCTGACCACCAGGAGGAGGCAAAGACACCCCAGCCAAAGGCTTAAATACCTCCCCCACTCCCCTCATCCCCCAGTCATTCTTTGCCTTTCGTCACAGGCATAGACTATTCTGATTGCTCCATTGTGGCCGCGGAGGATGTGGATCTGGTGGGGATGTCATCGTCTCCTCCATGGAGGTTACCTTGTCGCAGGGATCTGCTAGTACAGGGTCCCTTTGTGCATCAAAATCTAGATTCTATGCGGCTGACTGCATGGAGATTGATCGCTTAGTCTTAGCCAGGAGAGGGTTTTCAGAGACAGTGATTGATACTCTCATTCAAGCCGGTCACCCGTCGCATCTATCATAAGGTGTGGAGGACCTACCTACTCTGTTGTGAGACTCGTGGTTATCCCTGGCATAAGGTCACGGTATCCAGAATTATTTCCTTCCTCCAAGATGGTTTGGAGAAGGGACTTGCCACAAGTTCCTTAAGGGTACAGATTTTGGCTCTATCTGTGTTGTTACACAAGAAGCTCGCTGAGCTTCCTGATATTTAGTCTTTTGTTCAGGCCCTATCAAGGATCAGGCCTGTATTTAGACATTCTGCTCTTCCTTGGAGTTTGAATCTGGTTCTTAGGGTTTTGCAGAAGGCTCCGTTTGAGCCGATGCATTCTCTTGACATTAAAACACTGTCTTGGAAAGTTCTTTTTCTACTGGCTATTGCTTCGGCACACAGAGTCTCTGAGTTGGCGGCCTTGCAATGTGAGCCTCCTTACCTGGTTTTTCATGCCGATAAGGCTGTCCTTTGCACTGGGTTGGGATTCCTCCCCAAGGTTGTGTCTGATCGCAACATCAATCAGGAGATTGTAGTTCCTTCCCTGTGTCCTAACCCTTCTTCCTCACAGGAAAGGTTACTTCATAACTTGTATGTGGTTCGAGCTTTGAAGTTTTATCTTCAGGCTACAAAGGATTTCAGACAGGCTTCAGCATTGTTTGTCGTCTATTCAGGGAAGCGCAAGGGGCAAAGGGCTTCTTCCACTTCGCTATCTTTTTGGTTGAGGGGTATGATTCGTTTGGCTTATGAGTCAGCGGGACATAAGCCTCCTCAGAGGATTACGGCTCACTCAACTAGAGCTGTGGCTTCTTCTTGGGCCTTCAAGAATGAGGCCTCTATGGAGCAAATTTGTAAAGTGGCTACCTGGTCCTCCTTACATACTTTTTCAAAGTTTTACAAATTTGACGTTTTTGCTTTGGCTGAAGCAGCTTTTGGGAGACAGGTTTTGCAGGCTGTGGTGCCCTCTGAATAGGGTCTGCCTCTCTTTTTACCCTCCCGTTTTCATTCAGTGTCCTCTAGAGCTTGGGTATTTGTTCCCCACAAGTAATGAATGAAGCCGTGGACTCTCCTCATATTAAGATGGAAAACATAAATTATGCTTAAGTTATATATAGATAGGGGTAGGAGGGAGGAGATAATACCACAATGTAATTAGTTTAGAGTGCCACCCTTTAACATAATATGCACACTATTGGTAAAGAGAGACAAAGTGACATACACTACTATCACTTTAAAGAAGGGTCCTGAGGAAGCCACTGACACACATGAGATTTGTGGGGGTGAAATGCTCATGACGTTGGCACCAAGTGTGTTTAACCGGACACTGAATGGGTTGCTTGTATGTGGACACTGCTAACATCTGTGTTCATTACTGTCTTAGAAAATTGGGACATTTGACTTTGCATCGTGTGAGGTCTGTGAGTTTGCAGTGTCTTGCAAAGCTGGTGGGAAGTGCTTTCCGGATATCCAGGAGTCATCTGAGAGATGGGATCGGATTTACCCCGCCAAGCAAGTTCGTATTGAACTGAGTTCACTGCCTGAGTTGAGATGACCATGCTTTGCTCTCAGCTTGCTGATCTACCTATGTGCTTGCACTGAATTACAGCCTTTTTGTACCACAATATTTGAGCCAGGATGGGTTCTATTGTGATTTGTGCAGAGAGATTGAGATTCCACCAATTGGAGGAAAGGTGTGTATGGCTGCTGACACACCTTCTCTGTGACATCACCGCTACGAGTTATGGAAGCTCCGAGGAGAGGAGCATGAAGGCGGTTTGTTTGTATGGTTCTTTGGAATAACACAGCCACTTTTCCACTGATTGTTCACTAGCCTCCATTATATAGTCCTCTCTGGAGAAGCCCAAAGGTGGATGGTTTTGGGAGGTACCCCCAGGTTTGGTCTGTTTACGGTGTTTAGCTGGCCAGCTCAATTAGCAGATTTTGTTTGCAATTATTTGTGTGTATATATACCGTAATAAGCCTCTCCACTCTGGGAGTCACTATCCTCCTGTTTTTGCTCCAATTTTCTTATGTATATATGATTGTATTTGTTTTTTATACTGTTTGCTAATATGTATGTCACATTTATCACTTTTATCCATGCTAATGACATCCAATCCTGACACCTGCGATTTGCAGTTAATAAATATGAGAGGAACTTCGTTCTCTCTAAATGTTTTTGTGTGCAAATTTTCCCTTTCTTTAAATAGTAGTGTATGTCACTTTGTCTCTCTTTACCAATAGTGTGCATAAATTATGCTTACCTGACTGATAATTTCATTTCCATCTGTACGAGGAGAGTCCACGGCCCCCGCCCGGTTCTCCGTTGGGCGGACCTAAATTTATTTTGTTTTTCTTCTGGCACCATTTATACCCTGATATTTCTCCTACTGTTCCTTATTCCCTCGGCAGAATGACTGGGGGATGAGGGGAGTGGGAGAGGTATTTAAGCCTTTGGCTGGGGTGTATTTGCCTCCTCTTGGTGGCCAGGTTCTGTATTCCCACAAGTAATTAATGAAGTTGTGGACTCTCCTTGTACAGATGGAAATTAAATTATCAGGTAAGCTTAATTTATGTTTTTAACCATGTGTGTGTTAGACTTTTTTTTCCCAGGAGTATAGATTGCATTTACAGCAAGATTCATTGGTGTCAGTGGGTGAAGGGGTCAGCTTTAGAGTTTCACAAAGTCTGTCAGCTGCAGAGTAAACAACGCCTGTCTGAGCTGGACCATGGCTCTGAGCAGCCTTTTTTTAAAAGTGACAGTTTTTTGGTTTTTTTTGCAGACATGCCTGGTCAGCTAGCCCTGCTCCTCTGTCTTCTGTAACTGAAAGTGAACCTCTGAAGGCAGAAGAGGGAGGAGCAGCTCTGGACTGGAAGTGATTGACAGATAAGGCAGCAAATCACATAGCAGCTGTTGCTTCCTCCTCCCACACTCACTTCCTATGTGCACTTTAGCTCTGGGTGGGAGCTCCGCCCTTTATCTCTGATTTGAGGGTTTTAGTTGCACAGCATTCTGGAACTTATAGTTTTCTGCACTCTAGCATAAGAAAGTACTTAACACACAAAATACATGGCATTTTGGCACTGTCACGGCCAGGTCACCCCTTTCATCCCCTGATGGCAGCCCTGGCGGTGACCATTGTTAATAAAGAAATAAAAACAAGTAATAATAAATTATTTATTATTATACATAATACACTATTTTACAGTACCTGTGTAACATATATGCATGTATTATGCATTATAATAGGGCATTATATTGTCCTTAAGGCCTTCGTTTCAACAATTTTCTTCTATATGACAGTAACTTTGTACTCCAAATTGTTTGTCATGCTTATGAAAGACCAATATTTGAACAGGTTTAAAATATTTTTGCTTAAAAACATGATTAAGTACTAGCTGGTTAAATTTAAAGGGACTAAATGTATTATTGTTTAAAAAAAATAGATAATCCCTTCATTACCCATACCCCAGTTTTGCATAACCAACATGGTTGTTATAATATACTTTTTACCTCTGTGATTACCTTGTATCTAAGCCTCTGCAAGACTGTCCCCTTATTTCAGTTTTTTTGACAGATGTGCATTTTAGCCAATCAGTGCTGACTCATAAATAACGCCATGGGAGTAAGCACAATGTTACTTATTTGACATACATGAGCTAGCTATTAGTAACTGTGAAAAACTGTCAAAATGCACTGAGATAAGGGCCGGCCTTCAAGGGCTTAGAAATTAAAATATGAGCCTACCTAGATTTTGCTTTCAACAAAGAATACCTAAACAACAAAGCAAATTTGATAAACGTAAATTGAAAAACTGTTTAGAATTGCATGCCCTATCTGAATCATGAAAGTTTAATTTTGACTAGACTGTCCCTTTAAATGTAAACTAATACAGAAATATCAGTTGTGTACTTCTTTAACATGCTTGCTAGCTATCATGGACAGCTCTGTAAAGCAATAGTGTATGCCATGCAAAAACAGGCAAGTAGACGATCGAGCTAACCTCCATTAGGTTATATTAGTGACAAATGTCAGAGTAAATATAATACTGATCCACACTGTAACCACTGATGCATTTAAAGTGAATGTAAACTTTCATGAATTAGTGCCCGGTTTTATTAAAAATACTATTAAAAACAGGGGCACTTTCATTCATGAAAGTTTACATTGCAGCATATTTTTACAAATACTTACCTTTCTCTTCAGCAAAGCCGGATCGGTGGTCCCCCGCCCGCAGTTCCTCTGTACATACGTCACCAATGACAAAACCGGCTTCCCCCAATCATGCCTCCCCCCAGAGTGTCTATCTTGTGAGGCCACAGCTTGATTGGAGGAAGCCAGTTTTGTCATTGCTGTATAAGTACAGCATGAGAAGCGGGCCGCGGTTTGCCGATCCTGCGTCTCTGAAGAGAAAGGTAAGTATTTGTAAAAATACGCTGCAATGTAAGCTTTCATGAATGAAAGTGCCCCTGTTTTTAATAGTATTTTTAAAATCAGTGCACTAATTCATGAAAGTTTAAAATCACTTTAAATGGACACTAAAGTCAAAATTAATCTTTCATGATTTAGAGCACACAGTTTAAAAAAAAACCTTTCAATTCTACACCCATTATCTAAATATGCACACTCTTTTTATATGCACACTTTTTGAGGCAATAGTTCCTACTGCGCATGTGCAAGATTAACAGAATATACGTATATGAATTCTGTGATTGGCTGTTGGCTGTGATGCAGTATGAAGGAAAATAAAACTAAGTGTCAGAAAAAAAAAAATCTTCTATTCATGTGAAACTCAAACTAAGTGCTTTGCATTGTCTATTTATTTTGCACTTATTATTTTATTATTATCAGGTATTTGTAGAGCGCCAACAGATTCCGCAGCCCTTGATTATGCAGTTCTGCTGCGATGGAGCAAATCGTGTAGCTATATGAAAAACTCACACTGCTTTGTTGGTGGAAGGGAATATGTCTTCAAGCTTTATAAATAAAAAATGTTTGTTTGTTTAGGACACGGATATGTGTTTAATAATAAATCTCATCTTTTAGACAAAGCAAAGAAAAAAATTGACTACATTGGTCATATAAAATTAAAGGGGCTCTCAAAATTAAACTTAAAGGGACACTGAACCCAAATTTTTTTTTATTTCGTGATTCAGATAGAGCATGCAATTTTAAGCAACTTTCTAATTTACTACTATTATCAAATTTTCTTCATTCTCTTGTTATCTTTATTTGAAATGCAAGAATGTAAGTTTAGATGCCGGCCCATTTTTTGGTGAACAACCTGGGTTGTTCTTGTTGATTGCTGGATAAATTCATCCACCAAAAAAAAAAGTGCTGTCCAGAGTACTGAACTAATAAAAAAGCTTAGATGCCTTTGTTTTCAAATAAAGATAGCAAGAGAACGAGAAAAATTGATAATAGGAGTAGATTAGAAAGTTGTTTAAAATTGCATGCTCTATCTGAATCATAAAAGAAAAAAATTGGGTTCAGTGTCCCTTTAAGATTCAGATAGAGCATGCAGTTTTAAATAACTTTCCAATTTACTTCTCTTTTCAAATATGCTTTGTACTTTTTGTATCCTTTGTTGATAGGATACATAGGTAGGGTCAGGAGCAGCAATGCACTACTGGCTCACTCATATTCAGCTCGCTCCCAGTAGTGCATTGCAAATCCTTCAATAATGGATACCAAGAAAATGAAAGAAATGTGATAATAGAAGTAAATTGGAAAAGTTATTTAGAATTGCCTGTTCTATCTGACACTGTAATATTAATTACAGTGGGTGTGTGAATTCCTGACAAACCCATAGAGTACATTGAATACAGGATTACAGGTGGCCCTCGTTTTACAACGGTTCAATTTAAACCGTTTCAGAATAACAACCTTTTTTCCCAGTCATGTAACTGCTATTGAAAAGCATTGAGAAGCAGTGCATTTATTAAAATAGCCAGTAGGTGGCGCTGTCCGCTTGTGTTACAGCAAAGCCAAGCAAGCTGAAATGAATATGTTTAACCAGACCTGAGCTATCGAGCAGATTTCAAAGGAACAAGATCTTCCTGTCTATAAATCACTCCAGATCGGAATGCATAGAAAGAACTGTTTGCAGAAAAATGCAAGTGAAGTCTGTGTTGTGTGATTATTTTATTAGGTTTATAATGCTGTTTAGTAAATGTTTTTGTTCATTTAACTTAGTTTAATTATATATTCTGTGTTGTGTGATTATTTTATTAGGTGTATAATGCTGTCTAGCATTTAAAGTCTTCATTTCAAAGCTTTTAAAATAATGTATTAGGTGTTACTTATGCCAATTTTGAGAGGGGCCTGGAACCTATCTCCCTCACTTCCCATTGACTTACATTATAAACTGGATTTCAATTTACAACGGTTTCGATTTACAACCATTCCTTCTGGAACCTAACCCCGCCGTAAACTGAGGGCTACCTATATTTCATAGCTATTGTTTTGATTGTTGTATTATGTTACAGTAGCTGTACTTTGTCTTCCTCAAATGTGCGCAGCGGGTTCCTTATTGTATATGTTGGCCAGTGTCAGTCTCTTAACAAATGTGATTTCACACGTTCTGCGTCCTGCTCTAGCTGCCCTCAGCCAGACGTTTAGTAACCTCTAGTAAATGCTTTGTGTTTGCTGTATATGTGAACAGGACGGGTTTCCCTTTCTTTTTTTCTGTGTGGCCACCACCCAAGGCAGCCGTCCAAAATACAGTGGGAGAGGTGATGTGCCGGGAAGGGGGCTGCATTTATATAGTTCCTCAAGTGCACTGATTCAGGTTCCCCTTGAAATAAAACATGGCAACTGAATGTTTGATAAATGAAGAGGCCTAATTAAATTAAAGGGGTCTGTTAGTCTAAATTAAACTGACAATAAAGTTAAAATTAAACTGTTTTAATTCAGATAGCATGTGCAATTTTAAAGGGACAGCCTAGTCAGAATGTCATTTTAAACAATTTTCCAATTTACTTTTATCATCAATTTTGCTTTGTTCTCTTGGCATTCTTAGTTGAAAGCTAAAACTAGGAGGTTCATATGCTAATTTCTGAGGCCGCCTCTTCTCTCAGGGCAATTTGACAGTTTTTCACCACTAGAGGGTGTTAGTTCATGTGTTTCATATAGATAACACTGTGCTCACACACATGGCGGTCAGGTGAGCCAGCTCTGATTGGCTAAAATGGATGTCTGTCAAAAGAACTGAAATAAGGGGGCAGTTTGCAGAGGCTTAGATACAAGGTTATCACATAGGTAAAACGTGTATTTATATAACTGTGTTGGTTGTACAAAACTAGGGAATGGGTAATAAAGGGATTATCTATATTTTTAAACAATAAAAACTCTGGTGTAGACTGTCCCTTTAAGCAAGATTCTAGTTGACTCCTGTGATCAAATTTACTTTGTACTCCAAGTATTTTTTGTTGAAAAGCATTACTAGGTAGATATATATATATCTTGTCATTGACTCACGAGATGTGTGCAGCTAGCTCAGAGTAGTTTTTTTTTTTTTTTTCAAAAAAGAATGCCAAGATAAAGATGTTTGAAAATAGAAGCAATTGGAAATGTGTTTACAATTGCATGGTTTTAGTCATGAAAGTTCAATTTTGACTTTACTTTGGCTTTAAACTTTCATGATTCATATAGAGTGTTCAGGTTTAATAAACTAACCAATGGACTTTTGCTCTTTGTTTCTTTTTATTGTTGCAAACATTAATACCATATAGTGCTTAAAGGGACACTGAACCCAATTTTTTTCTTTCATGATTCAGATAGAGCATGCAATTTTAAGCAACTTTCTTATTTACTCCTATTATCAATTTGTCTTCGTTCTCTTGCTATCTTTATTTAAAAAGCAGGAATATAATGCATAGGAACCGGCCCATTTTTGGTTGAGAACCTGGGTTATGCTTGCTTACTGGTGGGTAAATGCCAACCTCCAGTAAGCAAGCGCTATCCATGGTGCTGAACCTAAAATGGGCTGGCTGCTAAGATTTACATTCCTGCTTTTAAAATAAAGATAGCAAGAGAACGAAGACAAATTGATAATAGGAGTAAATTAGAAAGTTGTTTAAAACTGCATGCTCTATCTGAATCATGAAAGAAAAAAAATTGGGTTCAGTGTCCCTTTAAAGTGAATGTACACTTTCATGAATCAGTGCCCGGTTTTTAGAAAATATTATTAAAAACAATGGCTCTTTTATTCATAAAAGTTTACATTGAAGCATTTTTTTAAAAAATACTTACCTTTTTCTGCAGCCAAGCCGGAGCAGCGATCCCCCCGCCTGCAGCTCCTCTGTACTTAACAATGACGAATCCGGCTTCCTCCAATCATGGCGTGCACCCCAGAGCAAACATTTCCTGAGGCCAAGCCGTGATTGGAGAAAGCCGGTTTTGTCATTTCTGTGCTAAGTATGAGAGGCGGCGGAGGATTGGTGCTCCGGCTTGGCTGCAGAAAAAGGTAAGTATTTAAAAAAATGCTGCAATGTAAAATTTCATGAATGAAAGTGCCACTGTTTTTAACAGTATTTTTACAAACCGGCACTGATTCATGAAACTTTACATTCACTTTAAGACTATTTTATGCTCCTGAGCCTACCTCAATATCTTATAGAAATTAAGGATACAAAGAGAAAGCATCAATTCCTTGTAAAATGTTAAAATTAATTTCATACTTTGTCTGACTCATGAGAGTTTAATTTTGTCTTCCATATCCCTTTAATCGCTTCCATGCTCATGACTAGAACGGGTCAAAATACAGACTGTGTGAGCTCATGACGACCCGTTCTTGTTATGAAGGGGGGACCTCC
Organism: Bombina bombina; assembly: GCF_027579735.1. NCBI lineage: Eukaryota > Metazoa > Chordata > Amphibia > Anura > Bombinatoridae > Bombina > Bombina bombina. The sequence goes on from NC_069507.1 coordinate 68,357,647, forward strand.
ATTCTGATGCTGTTATCGTAGATCTCCCACACTGCAAACCACAATTTGGGGTTGTAGAGTGGGTGGCACTCCCAAGGCTACATGGGAGTTCCGGTGATGTCACCACAAAAGTGCATGGTGACATCACAGGCGAGTACAAATCAGGAAGTGACAGGCAGTAAATGAAGCTGAATTAAAAAATACAACAAATGGGGTTTTGCTGGCAAATGGGACATTATAAGCTCAATTAACATAATCTGTTATGTCTAAAGACCCCAATAAAGTTTATTTTATAATAGACAAGTCTCTCTCTTAAAGGGACATGAAACCCCAAAAATGTATTTCATGATTCAGATAAACAACATTCCAATTTACTTTTATTATCTAATTTGCTTCATTCTTTAGATATCCTTTGTTGATGAAATAGCAATGTACATTGCTGAGCCAATCACATGAGGCATCTATGTGCAGCCACCAATCAGCAGCCAACAAAGGATATCAAGAGAATGAAGCAAATTAGATTATAGAATTAAATTGGAAAGTTGCTTAAAATTGTAGGCTCTTTCTAAATCATGAAAGAAAAAAATTGTGTTTCATGTCCCTTTAAATATATGTATTTTGTCTGTATAGCCAGTGATCACAGTGTAAGAGTAAACATTTTGGAATCTGATTGAGACTTGGCAAGTATTTTTTCCTTGCCCCATACCTTAGGGTGTGCTGTCTTCCAACTTTGGATATATTAGTTATATTGTCTGGTCATATGCCGTCTGCTTCAGCTGCTGTGGTTTATATTTCAGTCCAGCCAGTATATATATATATTTATATAACACATAACTTTCTTCAAATCATGCTGTAACTTCTGTTTTTGCTTCTCCCTCTGAACTAGGTTGCAGTTGCACATCTATTCAGTCTGCAAGTACCACACGTTAACACAGAATCACTTCAGAGTTCCTTTTGTCCACAGTGTTGACTGCCGGGAGGGAGCTTGTGGGTTTTAACTCACATCACACCTCTTTCTGTAGAACTCACATTATCAAGCTGCTTTGTTATTAAATAAGTCAGGATAACATTTGTTGTTATTCTAAAATAAATACTGTACTTGTGAAAAGTTTTTTGGCAGGACTGAGGCACTGGCATAACAGCTGCCGCTAATCATTATTAAAGAAAACAAAGTGTATTGTTCAGCACAGACTTCTGATAAGGTATCAGACTGTTATTTGCTTACAATAAATGGACTTATATCCTGTTATGAAGTTGTCATTTTATATGGATAAACTCATTCTTCCCAGCATTTCAAATGGTCAAAAGGGGACATTTAGGCCGTTATTTAACACAGTTAGCATCCAATTTGCCAAATAATGAGAATTTGAATGATAATACATCATATTCTGCCATATACAGGTGAAACTCGAAAAATTTGAATATTGTGCAAAAGTTCATTTATTTCACTAATGCAACTTAAAAGGTGAAACTAATATATGAGATAGACTCATTACATGCAAAGCAAGATAGTTCAAGCCGTGATTTGTCATAATTGTGATGATTATGGCTTGTTACAGCTCATGAAAACCCCAAATCCACAATCTCAGAAAATTAGAATATTACATGCAATCGATAAAACAAGGATTGTACATAGAACAATATCGGACCTCTGAAAAGTATAAGCATGCATACTGTATGTACTCAGTACTTGGTTTGGGCCCCTTTTGCAGCAATTACTGCCTCAATGCGGCGTGGCATGGAAGATATCAGCCTGTGGCACTGCTGAGGTGTTATGGAAGACCAGGATGCTTCAATAGCGGCCTTCAGCTCTTCTGCATTGTTCGGTCTCATGTCTCTCATCTTTCTTTTGGCAATGCCCCATAGATTCTCTATGGGGTTCAGGTCAGGTGAGTTTGCTGGCCAATCAAGCACAGTAATCCCACAGTCATTGAACCAGGTTTTGGTGCTTTTGGCAGTTTGGGCAGGTGCCAAGTCCTGCTGGAAAATGAAGTCAGCATCCCCATAGAGCTCGTCTGTGGAAGGAAGCATGAAGTGCTCCAAAATCTCCTGGTAGACGGCTGTGTTGACCCTGGACTTAATGAAGCATAATGGACCAACACCAGCAGATAACATGGCTCCCCAAATCAACACAGACTGTGGAAACTTCACACTGGTCTGTTTTTCTTTAGCCCAGGTAAGACGCTTCTGACGTTGTTTGTTCAGGAGTGGCTTGACAAGAGGAATACGACATTTTAAGCCCATGTCCAGGATCCGTGTGTGTGTGGTGGCTCTTGATGCACTGACTCCAGCCTCAGTCCACTCCTTGTGAAAGTCCCCAACACTTTTGAATGACCTTTTCCTAACAATCCTCTTCAGGCTGCGGTCATCCCTGCTGCTTGTGCACCTTTTTCTTCCACACTTTTCCCTTTCACATAACTTTCTATTAATGTGCTTTTATACAGCACTTTGAGAACATCCAACTTCTTTTGCAATCACCTTTTGAGGCTTTCCCTCCTTATGGAGGGTGTCAATGATGTTTTTCTGCACAACTGTCAGGTCAGTAGTCTTTCCCATGATTGTGATTCCTACTGAACCAGACTGAGAGACCATTTAAAGGCTCAGGAACCCTTTGCAGGTGATATGGCTTAATTAGCTGATTAGAGTGGGACACTTTGAGCCTAGAATTTTTCACCTTTTCACAATATTCTAATTTTCTGAGATTGTGGATTTGGGGTTTTCATGAGCTGTAAGCCATAATCATCACAATTATGACAAATCACAGCTTGAACTATCTTGCTTTGCATGTAATGAGTCTATCTCATATATTAGTTTCACCTTTTAAGTTGCATTAGTGAAATAAATGAACTTTTGCACGATATTATAATTTTTGGAGTTTCACCTGTAGTGATCCAAATTGCTCTTCAACAAAATACCATGGAATCAAAGCATATTTGATAATAGGAGTAAATTGGAAACTTTTTTATAAATTGTATTCCCTGTCTGAATCACTAAAGAAAATGTTTGGGTTTAAATATTTAATTAGTATATAAAAAAAAAAAATCAACTTAAATATATATATTTTTTAAATATACTTTTAAAAATTATTTCCCCCCTTTTCCTGTAATATAAGTATATAAAAAATAAGAACTTTACAGAAAAATAAGCTGAGAGTGCATTCCAAACATTTCAAACTCATCCAGTGTTAGTTTATTACAAGATTGCAGAAAAATCTTGAAATTGCAACCCCTGTGAAGTTGTGCTCTGTATTGCGCCCCCTGGTGAGACAGTCAGGAGCTGCATAAGCACATAGGCTCCAATTACCAGTTGGGTCCTGCTCAGGTGTGTGGCACAGGAGAACACCTGGTATGTGATTTAAAGGGATAGTCTAGTCAAAATAAAACTTTTGCGATTCAGGTAGGGCCATGCAATTTTAAACAACTTTTAAATTTAGTTTAATCATCAAATTTGCTTTGTTTTCTTGGTATTCTTTGTTCAAAGCTAAACCCAGGTATGTTCATTTGCTAATTTTTAACCCCTTGAAGGCCGCCACAGTTAGACAGCGCTAGTATCATTCTACTGGAATCCACCACACCCATGTTCTTTTAACAAATTGATTTAAATCACAATTTAAATCACTAGCAGTAAGGCTCAATTTAAATCAACTTTAATCATGGTTTTATACATAAAGGTTTGTTATTTATAATAACAACTTTTCAGATTATTTTTCCAGTTATATCAGAAAATTACTGATTTTGTTAAATACAATTAGAAATACATAGATCATTGAAAAGAATGAAATTATTGGGAGGTAAACTATCTCCAGTTTAATAGGTTCATATTTGATTAACTTTTCAGCTGTACTTTATTGGAAGAAGAAAAATGAGTACCTAATAATAACAATTTAAATAGCTTTATTTAACTAAAACAATACCATTATATTTCATTTTTACTGCTTGCCCCTCTGTCCTCACACGTAGGTCCTTGGGCAGATTTATTCCAACCAAAACAATCTTCTATTCATTGAGCTTCTTGATTCTTACTAAGAGTTGATTCTGTGTAGATAGATTTTCAGGGGAGCAATGACAAAACAGGGACAATAAAGTCAAAATTAAACTTTAATGATTCAGAAAGAACATACAATGTTAAACAACTTTTCAATGTACTCCTCTTATGTAATTTACTTTGTTCCCTTGGTATCCATTGTTGAAAAGCATACATAGGTATGCTCAGAAGCAGTGCACTACTGTGAGCTAGCTGCATGTCACACCCAATGTGCTCACCTAGCTCACAGCAGAGCATTGCTCTCTTTCAACAAAGGCTACCAAAAGAATTAAGCAAATTTGAAATCTGAAAATTGTATACTCTATCTGAATACAAAAACCTCTGGGAGAACATGACATTGTGATTGGATTAATGGAATCGATTTACCAAAAAAACAAACATTACAGCCCTGAATATACAGCTACATAATATTAGGATGCATAACCTTTGGATTATAATTTTTATCCACCCTGATTAGATTGCCCCTTTCACAAACAGTGCAACTAATTATTAATGTTCCTGGTTTCTTCTGTGAGCAGATGCTGAATGAACTAAATAGAATTACAGTAGCTGTGTCGTTTCCTCTGTACATCAAGTACATTTTGCACCAAATCAAAGCTTTAAATCATGAGTAATTCTAGCCGAAAGACACAAAATAACTATATTTACTAATGTCTGCTAGGATGCCGGTGAGCTGGTGGTTGAAGGGCTTCTGAATATATCTTGGGGTCTGCAGCGCCCTATCAGACTACAGATGCACGATGTCAATGAGAGAATGTACTTCAATTCCTCAGCGCCCTGGACAAAAGAACAACCAGGTACCAACAGGTGAGCACTTCAATCTATCACTTATGTTAAAGGGACATTAATCTTACATGTAAATCCTTTATCAAATGTTATATATGTTTTTGCCCGCTTTTTTGCCATTGGAAATGATGTTTTTTTGTTTACCTCCAGAGAATGCAGGATTGCATCCTTCTGCAATATGCTACATATATGGCTAGATTTATCAAGCCCTTATCTCGTCACGATTAATCAAGCAGCGGTCATCAGACTGCTGCTTCCCTACCCTGTTCTCCACCTCTTAGTAGAATATGTGCGCTCCTGATCACCATGGATTGATAAATTGAGCTTATAGTAATTTCTTAGTAATATCTGGTGCTTGTTTACAGGTGTTCTAATCTGGTACCAGCAAAGGAGATTAAATAAATAAGATATTGATCACCTGCAAACTAGAGGAGGATGTGTCCCCTCTCTCAATAGTAAAATTTAGACATGTGCATGGAGAAAAAATTTGATTCGGAATTTTTCGAAGTTCGGTCCGGATCGATTCGAATTCAGAAAATTTTGAATAGATTCGTTTCGGATTCGAAGAAATTCGGCTGGATTTGGTTCGGAAATTCGGCATTTCGGTAAGTGTTAGGTGGGATTAGACTAGTATTATACTGTATATTAGGTGTTAACCTAACATACTGTAGAATACTAGTGTAATCCAATGGCCATCCCGAATTTACGAATCGATTCGAACTAATTTGGTTCGATTCGGAAAATTTGGCAGAATTTTAATTTGGAAATTCGGTTCGATCCGAATCGCCGAATTTGCAGAATTTTCAGAATTTCCAAATCGAACCGAATCGCACATATCTAGTAAAATTCACGTTTTTTTCTAACAAAGGGTGTAATGCCCCTATAGGTAAAGAAGAAGGTAACATAGAGCTGCTGTAATTGACCCCCTCTTTATAGAAAACCACCCTGGTGTTCTGTGGGGCAAGTGATTGCCGGTTCTCACCGTGATCATCTGCATCCTAGAGATACAAGTGACCCCCTCATTCAAATAGGGGATTCTCACTGTTCTCTTGTCCCTCAGCCATACCCTTGCTTCAGTTCTACATGTGATCCTCGGTAGAGGGTCGTACTGCTCCTAATTGTATAGACCAGCAGATTCTATTCTGGTGGTGAGGGATTGCATAGCCCTATGGAACAAGTTTACTAAACCAAACAAGTAAAAGGAATGGACATGTTTGAGCTGTCTATCACCCTTAAAATAGTTAAAGGGACATATAAGTTTAATTTGAAATAGTATTTTTGCAATATGTTTTTGTTTGTAAAGATGTTTAAAAAATAATATATATATAATTTTAATTTTTTTTCTGCTATCCAAAGCACACATTAATTGCATAATTTAACATAAATGTATTTAAAGATAAACTAATTTTAGCTTAATATTGGATAACATTTTAGCCGGGTAGTCAGTAAAATCAGTGGTGGGGCAACCCATTAAAAAGGTCCTAGTGAGAACACTGTATTCATTTTTTTTTAGTTACAATTTTATTGTGCATGCAAACCTAAATGGTCAATATACACTCAAGTGGCTTTTCTTAAAGGATTACTTTCTGTTATAATTTTTAAGCTAAACAACTAACATATTAAAGTTAATAAACATTAATTAAAACCTACTGACCTATATTTTCTCCAAAACGAAGTTTCATAACGTTCTAAAAGTTATATCTTTTACTCGCCGATGATGTCACGTTATCCTGCCCATTATTTTCAGCACTGCATGTTCAAAATACTTAAACCAATAACTTTGTGTTTAAAGCGCCATTTTGAAACCTAGGTATTGTAAACTGATTGGTACAGTGCAAAGGATACCCACGGAGTGGGTTTGGAAAACAATTAAATTTGCAGACAAGATTTCTGATATACGGTAGAGATATGTTAATGAAATGCTATTGATAAAAAGCGTATTTGGGGTAGTTAGTTAGTAACAGGCATAGAAAATATTTACTTACAGTGGCCCTTTAAGGAGTAATTCCCTATATTGCAAAGCAAGGTGAAAAATAAATTTTAAATTTTGTAAACAGACTTTTGCAAGGCAGTCAATAGCTGCTGTTAAAGGGATATGAAACCCAAACGTTTTCTTTAATGATTCAGATAGAGCATGCAATTTTAAGCAACTTTCTAATTTACTCCTATTATCACATTTTCTTTGTTCTCTTGGTATCTTTATTTGAAACGGCAGGAATGTAAAGCTTAGAAGCCAGCCCATTTTTCGTCCAGCACCTAGGTTGTGCTTGCTGCTTGGTGGCTACATTTAGCCACCAATAAGCAAACACTGTCCAGGTGCTGACAAAACATGGGCTGGCTCCTAAACTTACATTTTCTGCTTTTTCGAATAAAGATACCAAGAGAACGATGAAACATTTATAATAGGGGTAAATTATAAAGTTGCTTTAAATTGCATGCTGTATCTGAGTTATGAAAGAAAATACATTTGTCATATCCCTTTAAATACTGTGCATATTTAAAAAAAATGTCCCTTTAATGCTATGAAGCTGCCCTTGACTCTGCAGCCTGTTTCCCAAAGGAACTTTCCTGCCACATGTGACCCTCATTAAATACTTTATTTATTGTCACAGGATATTCACTAGAAATGAGCCTAACACTCAATAACAAGGTGCAAAATATATAATGACCCAAGATGTTTATAAAGAGAATGCAGCTGCTGTCATTGTTATGGAGCTCAAATTTCTGTTTATGAAGTAAAAATGGAAGGAAAGCGAACACCCCCAGCAGATACACAGGAAGTCCTGCGATTTAACTTGAGCTTCCAGAAAGCCCTAACGTTTTTAAGACAAAGCAGCGAAGCTCGGCTAATTTCCATGTCAGTTAAATGAATATGAAACCCAACATTTATATTTTGTGAGTCAGATAGAACATGCAATTTTAAACAACATTCCAATTTACTTGTGTTATCCAATTTGTTTCATTGTCTTGCTATCCTTTGTTAAAAAGAATACCCAGGTGTGCTCAGAAGCAGCAAAGCTACTACTGGGAGCTAGGTGCTAATTGGTGGCTGCACATATATGCCTCTTGTCATTGGTTTATCTGATATGTTCAGATATCTCCCAGTAGTGTACTGTTACTCCTTCAACAAATGACACTGAGAGAAAAAGCTAATTTGATCAATTTAAATTGGAGACCTCGCATGCTCTATCTGAATCATGAAATAACATTTTGGGTTTCATGTCCCTTTAAAGTCTTTTTTAGCATGTCACCTTTGCAAGAACAGGTGAACTTTCAACTAGCAAATTTTAACATTTAAGACATTTTTTTTGTCTGCTGAGGCCAATTAGGAAATGTTATAAATGGCTTACTAGAGTGTGCAACTAATGACTGTGTGGCATATAGCTGTGTCTGCACTTCAATTTCTAACATGAATTGAAAAGTGTCACAGCCGTGCCCGGATTTTAACCTGGGTCTCCTGGTTCCCAGACTGTTTTTCTATTCCTGCGCCACCAGAGGGCTTTGCATTTGCCTGGAGTTTTTGGAGACCTGTTACCTGCAGAGGATTGCTCTCTGACTCCACCTGCTTGTCAGCTGCAGGTAGTTTTGCAATCCGCTCCCCTATAAAAGGCTGCTTTACAATCCACTTCCTGCTCTGACATAAGGATTTATCCTGTACTGGTTAGTGCCTCTGACCTTGCCTGTATTTCCTGTTTGATTCCTGAACCTGGCTTGTTCTCTGACTACCCTTTTGGATCTCCCTTGGTTTAGATGAGAGATTGGACTGCTTTTCTGTTTACTGAACCTGGCCTTGTACCCTGTGTATTCTATTGGATTCTACGATTTGGTGACTGTTCTGACTGCTCTCAGGTATCTGACCCTTGGCTTGTCTCCTGATTTTCCTCTCTGTACCAGTCTGTCTCTGCTTCCTGTGGCATCACCCTGCTTCCCTAGGATCCTGTTTCAGTGCCTAGCCCTACAGATGACACTTACCAAGTTCCTTTATCCAGCGAATGTACCCAAGCACTGCTAAGCATATTTGCAAAGTTCCAGTCACCTACTTATACATCCAAACTTTGTCAAGTTCCAGTATACTGCTCATGTGCCAAGTTTTGCATAGAGTCTCTGCTACCAGTGTCCGGGTATCCGCAGTGGACCCTGCCAAACATCTGTGTTTCCTGTGTCTCCAGCCTTTCACAGCAGTACCTGTGTATCCTGTGTCTCCAGCCTGTCAAAGCAGTACCTGTGTATCCTGTGTCTCCAGCCTGTCACAGCAGTACCTGTGTATCCTGTGTCTCCAGCCTGTCACAGCAGTATCTGTGTATCCTGTGTCTCCAGCCTGTCACAGCAGTATCTGTGTATCCTGTGTCTCCTGCCTGTCCCAGCAGTACCTGTGTATCCTGTGTCTCCAGCCTGTCACAGCAGTATCTGTGTATCCTGTGTCTCCTGCGTGTCACAGCAGTATCTGTGTATCCGGTGTCTCCTGCCTATCACAGCAGTATCTGTGTATCCGGTGTCTCCTGCCTATCACAGCAGTATCTGTGAATCCTGTGTCTCCTGCCTGTCACAGCAGTATCTGTGTATCTGGTGTCTCCTGCCTGTCACATAAGAACCTGTGTATTCTGTGTCTTCAGCTTGTCTCAGCAGTACCAGTCTATCCAGACTTGGCTTCAAGTGGGCACCTCCAGTCTTGGCCTCCAGAGGGCACCTCCTGTGTTAAGCCTAAATTTGCACTCCTGTTCCTGGCCCTATAGTGGGCATTACCACAGACTCCAGTTCTGGTGTGGGCACGTCTCCTCACTTACCCTGCTTCTAGCCTCCAAGTCTCCAGTTCCTGTGCAATAAACTTACTTGCTTGTCTGTTTCTTAAACATGCCTAATAGTGGTAATTCCAGAAAAAAGCACATACCGCTTGCCCCTTTCAGTATTCAAGACAGTCCTAAGCCTGCCACCACCTTGCATAAGCTCCATACCCCAGAACCTGCTCATCCGAGCGTGACAAAAAGTCCAAGATCTTCAGAATTAAATTACAAAAATAAGAACAAAATAAACAAAGAAAGTATATTGCAGTTATTTTACTACATGTAATTAAACAATTTATATTAGTATCTGTAGGTGTTTAATGTCCCTTTTAGTTTTGCACTTATATCCTTAATAAACTTCATTATAATGAATACCATCTATCTGCTAACTGTTCACATCTTGATAAAAGAAAGCTTGTAAATGAGAAATAAAATAAAAGCTAAAAATGAGACAACCTCCTCTGCTTTGAAAAAAATTCAGCGTGTTCGGCTGATGTTTTGATGAAAAATCCTAAAATGCTCCAAATGTCCAACCCCTGAGGATATCTATCGTCCTATAAAGCGAGACTACCAATGTCTATGTCCAACCCCTGATGATATCGATGATCCTATGAAGAGAGACTACCAATGTCTATGTCCAACCCTTGAGGATATCTATCATCCTATGAAGCGAGACTACCAATGTCTAACCCCTGAGGATATCAATCATCCTATGAAACGAGACTACCAATGCCCATGTCCAACCCTTGAGCATATCCATCGTCCTATGAAGCAAGACTACCAATGCCCATGTCCAACCCTTGAGCATATCTATCGTCCTATGAAGCGAGACTACCAATGTCCATGTCCAACCACTGAGGATATCTATCGTCCTATGAAGCGAGTCTACCAATGTCCATGTCCAACCCCTGTGGATATCTATCATCCTATGAAGCGAGACTACCAATGTCTAACCCCTGAGGATATCAATCATCCTATGAAGTGACACTACCAATGCCTAACCCCAGAGGATATCAATCATCCTATGAAGCGAGACTACCAATGCCTAACCCCTGAGGATATCAATCATCCTATGAAGCGAGAATACCAATGCCCATGTCCAACCCTTGAGCATATCTATTGTCCTATGAAGCGAGACTACCAATGTCCATGTCCAACTTCTGAGGATATCTATCATCCTGTGAAGAGAAACTATAAATGTCTATGTCCAACCCTTGAGGATATCTATCGTCCTATGAAGTGAGATTAATAGAACAAAACAAATATGCCAATATTTTAAATCTGCAAGCATTTACATAAACCAATTCTGCAAGTGTGTTTCTAACGTGTTTTTGTTGTAATTATTGTTAATTTTTCACGTTGTTCGGATTTGATATCTGAGATAGCATGTATTGAACACCTCACGCATTTTAAATATTGCATCTTACCAATATGTTTCAATCTCTTTTAAAATAACTGATTAAAGTAGTTTCTTCTTAATTTACTTCTATTATATTTATTTTCTTCACATGGTATTTTTTTTTCTAAAAGAATACTTACGTAGCTAGCGTGCACGTGTCTAGAGAACTATATGGCTACAGTTTTGAAAGAATTCTTTTGAGCACTAGATGTCAGCAAAACATATAGCATTGTTAAAAGTATTCTTGCAAAACTGCTGCCATATAGTGCTGTAGACACGTGCACACTCCTGAGCTTGTCTACATGTAGTAATATGCCTCGGAAAATTATGGATTTGCACTTCCCGAAAAGAGGCTTAAAGGGACACTGAACCCACATTTTTTCTATTGTGATTCAGATAGAGCATGCAATTTTAAACATCTTTCTAATTTACTCCTATTATAAAATTATTTTCATTCTCGTGGTGTCTTTATTTGAAATGCAAGAATGTAAGTTTCGATGCCGGCCCATTTTTGGTGAACACACTGTGTTGTTCATGCTGATTGGTGGGTAAATTTACCTACCAATAAACAAGTGCTTTCCATGGTCTGAACCAAAAAATAGCTTAGATGCCTTCTTTTTCAAATAAAGAAAGCACGAGAACGAAGAAAAATTGATAATAGGAGTAAATAAGAAAGTTCTTTAAAATTGCATGTTCTATCTGAATCACGAAAGAAAAAAAATTGGGTTCAGTGTCCCTTTAAGTGTATCCTACAGAATTCAGAACCCCTGACCCTATAACATGCTACAAAGTTGTTACTTTATCAGCATTTGAGCTGTTTATATCTGCCCCTAAATGTTCAATGGTTACACTCATGTGACTTTTCAATGGATATATCCATAGATTGCAAAGCAAAGTGAACAACATGACAATTTAAATGTATTTAAAATATTTATTATGTATACAGGATTTTGCATAGCAGTGCTTAATTGCAGATAAACACCGTTCATATAGTAAAAACAGTGACTAATGTCCCTTTAATGCTACCAAGCTGTCCTTGCACCTGCAACCTGTTTCCCAAATGACCTTTCCTGCCACATGATGTGACCCTCTTACTTTATTAATCACAGGATATCCACTCAAAGCGACTGTAACACTCAATAACAAGGTGCAAAATATCTGCTGTTTATAGAGTCCAGCTGCCCTTGCTTTTTTGAAGCAAATACTCAGAAGCAAAAACAGAAGAAAAGTAAACAGGAAGTCCTGTGATTAACCTAAGCTTCCAGTGAGCCCTACAGTAGGAGAACGGCACAACCATGTGTCTGATCACCCTCTGACCACGTGAAACATCTAAATATCAGCTTCCCCATCACACCAACGCAGCATGATCAGGAGAGTCCTTTTCAGTTGATTTTTCCTTCATATAGTGACAGTGACATCCATAATTTGATGCCAGTGTGTGGCTTTCACGTTTGTTAAGATTAAGTAAATATCAATAATTGCACAGTGCTGCAGGCCCCATTGATGTGTTAAAGGGGCATTTAGCAATGGAAGTACACAATAGCAAGGTTCTTACTGTTTTGTATGCAGACTTAGGACCAACATTTTTTTTAAGGCTCTGATGTAATTTGCTCTGTATGTGTGCACTGACTGCAGGATAAGAGTGAGCATATTTATGCACAGGTGTGGCAGCCTTCTGTACCTTAAAGGGACATGATAGTCAAAATTAAAGGGAAATAATGATTAAATAGAGGATACATTTTTAAACAACTTTCTCATTTATTTTCATGATCAATTTTGCTTTATTATCTTGGTATCCTTTGCTGAAGGAGAGCAATTAACTACTGGGAGCTAGCTGATCACATTGATAAGCCACTGAGATCAGAGGCATATATGTGCAACTACCAATCAGCATCTAGCTCCCAGCTCCTGAGCCTACCTAGGTATCCTTTTAAACAAAGGATATCAAGATAACTAAGAAAATTAGATAATAGAAGTAAATTAGAAGTTTTTTTAAAATTGTATGCTCTATCTGAACCATGAAGGAAACTGTTTGAGTTTCAAATCCCTTTAAACTTTCAGATAGAGCATGTCATTTTAAGAGACTTTCAGTTTACCTTACCTAACAGAAATTGCTGCAAAGCATATGTAGGTAGGCTCAGGAGCAGCAATGTGGGTGCTACACACATGCCTCTTGTCATTGGCTCACCAGATGTGTTCAGATGTTTCTCAGTAGTGCATTGCTGCTTGTGAGCTGATTTTCAGTATGATTTTAATGACTTTGCTGGGGTTAAATACATAGATTACAAGTGGCTCGCTAACATTAGCACACAATATTAAGATATTGTGCTCACGCCAACTCGCACGTGTATTACAAGTTGAAAGTAAACACAACATAAATACATGTACACTCACAAATGCACTATCTAATAAATATATATTAAAAAACTAGAAGAAAATAAGAGAAGGCGCCACAATAGTGTGAAATCCGTGGTATATCGTCCCCACGCAAACAGTGAATATCACTTACTAGATATAAAGCACTTGAGAAGTGCCACAGGTACAGGCTGGACTATTAATAGCTGCCTAGCAAACTAACTCCACGGTCTGTAGATCAACAAGCAGATTTCAATGTCCCAGTCTCATCTGCATCCGTCACGACCTTAGTGCCTAAGTCAGCAGCTACTCTGATCCAGCAGACTTGCAACAGAGATAATAGTCCCATTTTATATTATTATATAGTTTATTATTGCGTTATATGATCTATGCATTGAGATGGTCTGTTTTTAGTCCTTGTTGGAGTTGGTTTGTATTCTGGTATGTATTTTTTATTCTGTTTGGTTAACTTATCGTCTACAGACAAATAATGACTAATGGCAAAATTTAATAGAATTTATATATTTTCCATATGATCCACGCATAGACAAGTATTTTGTGCGAGGCCCATTTTATGGCGTTCATTTGTCATTTTTGTAGCCGTTAGTATTAGTTACTGATATAGGCCGGTCCATTATTTTAGCGATCAGCTATTATTATTATTATTTTTGCGGCGGCTAGTAAGATCAGCTGTTGGAGGGAGGGGAACACACCCTTATTTTATTAACCTATCAGTATCAAGCCGGCTCTTTGCAGGGATTCTATTGGTTCATACTCCTAGTGCGCATGCACACTAATTGGCTGGGGACGCCGAATTTGTTTTATAAGTCGTGATGGCATTTGATTACTATACACCTAATGAAACGGTTGTTGAACCGGGAAACGCGTTGTGTGTATGGTTTTTAATAAACTTTTATTGTGTTTTATAAAACCTATTGTCATCACGAAGTATTCTCTGCACGATTATCTCTGTTGCAAGTCTGCTGGATCAGAGTAGCTGCTGACTTAGGCACTAAGGTCGTGACGGATGCAGATAAGACTGGGACATTGAAATCTGCTTGTTGATCTACAGACCGTGGAGTTAGCTCGCTGGGCAGCTATTAATAGTCCACCCTGTACCTGTGGCACTTCTCAAGTGCTTTATATCTAGTAAGTGATATTCACTGTTTGCGTGGGGATGATATACCACGGATTTCACACTATTGTGGCGCCTTCTCTTATTTTCTTCTAGTTATCACTCATCATTCTGGTGGCCTATCAGTTCCGGGAGAAGTCCAGCAGCCACATACCATATCACCTGTGGACTCACTATCATATGGGACCCTGTAGATCTTTGGATTCGATTTGAACTTGATTATATGACCTTTTTGCTCATATTTAATAGGTTTTGTTCCTATAAGTCACAGATACCGATATCACTATAGACACTTTTTGTATTTATTGTGTCACTTTTTATGTTTGATACACTTGGAATTGTCTGTGTATACATGCAGTGTTACGAATATATACATATTGGTATACACGTATATATTATTGTCATATGTTTGTTTGGCTTATATATTTAGTAATAAGGTCATCTGACACACGTACAATTGTTTAGATTTGTTTGTCACATGTTCACTGATAGAGAATGTGATATAATAGTCAACATTTATTTATAACTTAATTGTTTGCACTTTATATATTATTTATTTATTTTGTGTGATTCACAATTGGATCTCATTGCTCTCAGGCGCCTTCAATATTTTTCATTTTTTTATATATTAAAAAACGTTATAAGGGTTCAAAAGTATATGGTATATGACAAGCGCTTTGACTGCAAAGGGCTATAATATAAATATATATATATATATATATACATACAGTATATAGATACATATGCATGTCTACATATGTGTGTATATATGTATGTATATATATATATATATATATATATATAGGGTGTGTGTGTGTGTGTGTATATATATATATATATAACACACAGAGAAAACCCAGCACTCACTTACAAGCTCTCAGCTAAGATTTAAAAGCAAAAATGGAAAGGTTAGTCACCGCATCTGGCCAAATGGGACAAGCTCAGGTACCACGTCAAGGTCCTTTCCAATACCTGAGACCCTAAAACAGCCACACAATGCAAGCTTTCAAATCCAAACAAACTAAAAACAAGGGAAGGGTGCACAGGAATATGTAACCACCCTAGACATATACAAAACACAGAAGGGAACTGCACTCTCATACCGGACCGGGTACACATCCCATGACCCTGCAACATGCTCAGCTCTGGGTGCCACTGGCACTCACAGGAAGCTGTGCTGTCCCCAGAGCCACAAGCAGTTAACCCCAGACAGGTCTGGGTGCAAGAACCATAGGGAAAATTACAAAACAAATTAATACAACACACAGAGAAAACCCAGCACTCACTTACAAGCTCTCAGCTAAGATTTAAAAGCAAAAATGGAAAGGTTAGTCACCGCATCTGGCCAAATGGGACAAGCTCAGGTACCACGTCAAGGTCCTTTCCAATACCTGAGACCCTAAAACAGCCACACAATGCAAGCTTTCAAATCCAAACAAACTGAAAACAAGGGAAGGGTGCACAGGAATATGTAACCACCCTAGACATATACAAAACACGGAAGGGAACTGCACTCTCATACCGGACCGGGTACACATCCCATGACCCTGCAACATGCTCAGCCCTTTGAGCAATGATACTTTTTTATTGGACTAACTATACATTTATAAGTTGACAAGCTTTCGGAAGACTTGATAAAGGAAGGAACTCTTCCGAAAGCTTGTCAACTTATAAATGTATAGTTAGTCCAATAAAAAAAGTATCATTGCTCAATGCAATACTCTTGTTATTTTGATATCTAAATCTCTGGACTAACATGGCTACTCCAATCAATGTGTGTATATATATATATATATATGTATGTATGTATGTATGTATATAGATATATATATATATATGTGTATATATATATGTATATATGTGTATATATGTATATATATATGTATGTGTATATATGTATATATGTATATATATGTGTATATGTGTGTATATATATATATATGTGTGCATATGTGTATATATATATGTGTATATGTGTGTGTGTGTGTGTGTATATATATATATATATATATATATATACTTGTGTATACACACACACACATATATATGTATATATGTGTATATATATATATATATATATATATATATATATACAGGGAGTGCAGAATTATTAGGCAAATGAGTATTTTGACCACATCATCCTCTTTATGCATGTTGTCTTACTCCAAGCTGTATAGGCTCGAAAGCCTACTACCAATTAAGCATATTAGGTGATGTGCATCTCTGTAATGAGAAGGGGTGTGGTCTAATGACATCAACACCCTATATCAGGTGTGCATAATTATTAGGCAACTTCCTTTCCTTTGGCAAAATGGGTCAAAAGAAGGACATGACAGGCTCAGAAAAGTCAAAAATAGTGAGATATCTTGCAGAGGGTTGCAGCACTCTTAAAATTGCAAAGCTTCTGAAGCGTGATCATCGAACAATCAAGCGTTTCATTCAAAATAGTCAACAGGGTCGCAAGAAGCGTGTGGAAAAACCAAGGCGCAAAATAACTGCCCATGAACTGAGAAAAGTCAAGCGTGCAGCTGCCAAGATGCCACTTGCCACCAGTTTGGCCATATTTCAGAGCTGCAACATCACTGGAGTGCCCAAAAGCACAAGGTGTGCAATACTCAGAGACATGGCCAAGGTAAGAAAGGCTGAAAGACGACCACCACTGAACAAGACACACAAGCTGAAACGTCAAGACTGGGCCAAGAAATATCTCAAGACTGATTTTTCTAAGGTTTTATGGACTGATGAAATGAGAGTGAGTCTTGATGGGCCAGATGGATGGGCCCGTGGCTGGATTGGTAAAGGGCAGAGAGCTCCAGTCCGACTCAGAGGCCAGCAAGGTGGAGGTGGAGTACTGGTTTGGGCTGGTATCATCAAAGATGAGCTTGTGGGGCCTTTTCGGGTTGAGGATGGAGTCAAGCTCAACTCCCAGTCCTACTGCCAGTTTCTGGAAGACACCTTCTTCAAGCAGTGGTACAGGAAGAAGTCTGCATCCTTCAAGAAAAACATGATTTTCATGCAGGACAATGCTCCATCACACGCGTCCAAGTACTCCACAGCGTGGCTGGCAAGAAAGGGTATAAAAGAAGAAAATCTAATGACATGGCCTCCTTGTTCACCTGATCTGAACCCCATTGAGAACCTGTGGTCCATCATCAAATGTGAGATTTACAAGGAGGGAAAACAGTACACCTCTCTGAACAGTGTCTGGGAGGCTGTGGTTGCTGCTGCGCGCAATGTTGATGGTGAACAGATCAAAACACTGACAGAATCCATGGATGGCAGGCTTTTGAGTGTCCTTGCAAAGAAAGGTGGCTATATTGATCACTGATTTGTTTTTGTTTTGTTTTTGAATGTCAGAAATGTATATTTGTGAATGTTGAGATGTTATATTGGTTTCACTGGTAAAAATAAATAATTGAAATGGGTATATATTTGTTTTTTGTTAAGTTGCCTAATAATTATGCACAGTAATAGTCACCTGCACACACAGATATCCCCCTAAAATAGCTATAACTAAAAACAAACTAAAAACTACTTCCAAAACTATTCAGCTTTGATATTAATGAGTTTTTTGGGTTCATTGAGAACATGGTTGTTGTTCAATAATAAAATTAATCCTCAAAAATACAACTTGCCTAATAATTCTGCACTCCCTGTGTATATATATATATATATATATATATATATATAACCAGAGGACAGAAGGCATCTGCCTTCTTATGGTAAGTGAACACTGATTGTTATCCCATATCATATAAAGGCAAATGGCCGATCGTCGGGTTCTGTAATGATCCTCTGTTGGTGGAATGGAAGGAGGGAGGCTGATGGGCGTCCCAGCGGATGATGGGAAGGAAGAGGTGGGGTTCCCTACACTACAGCAAAAGGTTATGAAGGGAGAGTTGTGATCTTAAACTATAAAAAAAAAATATCGGCTGGAGGGACGAGATCCTACACTACAGAAAAAAGTGATCTTGGAGAGGGTCCTATACTACAGAAAAAAAAAATATAATAAATATAAAATAAAGAAAAGTTAAAAGAATATTTTTTTACTGGCAACATGACTGCAAGTAACAAACATGGTGTGGAGCAGTAGGAGAGGGAGGGTTAGAGAGCTGTTTTTTTGGGGGGGATCTACACTACAGAAATATAAAAAGCAAAACAAAAAAACTATATATATATATATATATATATATATATATATATATATATATATATATATATATATATATATAAAACTGCATACTGGCAGACTGTCTAAATTGGTGGTGAACAGTGGTGGGGGGAGGGAAGAGAGTGGTTTGGGAGGGATAAGGTAGGAATCAGGGGGTGGGAGGTGTCATGTGGGAGGACAATCCCTACATAAGAGCAAATACTAACCTCTCAAGCTACTGATTAACCTCTTCACTGCTGGAAATTTCAGAATTGTAGTGTGCAGCTGCAATTAGTGGCCTTCTAATTGCCAAAAACCAATGGCAAGGCATTTGTTTGCTATTTCTGGAAAAAGGGGACCACAGAGCAGCTTTTACAACCATTTATCTTATGACTGCAGTATTTGTGGGTAAATAATTTCAGTGAGAAACCCAAAGTTTCTAAAAAAGTTAACAATTTTATTTTTATGATCATATTTGGCGGCCAAATAGTGGAATCAAATATACCATAATTGGCATAGATCAATACCTTAGCTATATACCTTAGCTATATAATATAATATAATAAATAAATATATATAATAAATATATATATATATATATTTATAATTATTATTATTTTTTTCATAGATAAATCAGAAAAACAGAGGCCCTATTTCTGTTTAAACGGAGCAATAACAAAAATGCTAAAAATTCTTTGGACTTTGGGTGTCTTTCTCTGAAATTCCTGATAGCAAAGGGGTTAATATTACATGATCTATCTTCATCAAGAAAGAGAAATGTTATGTTTCAGCTCCCTTTTTATAAAGTTAAAGTTTTATTTTATAAATAAAGCTTGGGATCCTATAGGTCTGGTTATTAGATACGTGTTAATTTGCTTTGGTTTTCTGATTAAGACACAAAAGTAAAAGTGTAATTTACACCCGTAAACCTGAATGATTAAACAGCAGATTAAGCTTGTCTGTGTATGGGGATTGCCAGCCAAAGATTATTTCACGTGATAATGTTATAGTTGTAAAATGTTGGAACAATGTACCTGTTACTAAAACTGTATCTTTATTATTTTTATCTGTTTTGCCATAGTTATGAGTCGCAACCAACGGAACATCAAATGAATTCAGAATTACTTAATAATAATACAGAAATTATTCAGAACCCTACACACCCAAATAAATGTAAGTATAAAATGGAGGGTCATATATTATTAGCACGTATACTTATAAAGTGCCAACATATTATGCAGCACTTTGACATTAGGTATAAATTTAAAGTACAATAATTGAAAGACATCAAAGGACCATTAAAGGGACAGTCTACTCTGTGCTTAGTCTGTGTCAGTTAATAGACAGGGTTATGCAGTGTTGCATTTGTAGCAGAATACGCAAGGATTTGTAACCTACCAGGGCTTTTCCCAGGACAGTTTTATGGACCGGCCTACTAACTTTAAACAGTACATTCACTCTGCAATTTCACAAGGGATGGCTTTAATACTTCCACCAGTTAAACACATGCAAAGAACAGGAAGAACCCCTTACCTAGACAACATTCTGGTACAGGCTTCTTTTCAGATGGCTCAAAAACATATGAACACAGTTCTTTAGTTACTTAATTCCCATGGTTGAAAATCCAACCTCTCGTAAAGCTCTCTACTATCACAAATCAGAGCTGCCTTTCTCGGCTTCCTCATAGACTCTGTAACAATGAGACTATTTCTTACAGATGCTCAAAGACTCAAATTGCAGAAGCTCTGTGCTCTTCTTCATGAAACTCCTTTCTTAAACACTGCTTCAATGCATGGAAGTAGATCCAATTTTTTTTTGAAGTTTTAACTGTTGCAACAGTGGAATGGAGATTATAACAAATTGTCTCAGAAGACCTCTTTAGACTTCAAGGCAAGACATTCTCTAACTTGGTGGCAGACTCCCCGATCATTAATTCAGGGAGCCTCATTTCTTTGTCCAAATTGGGTGGTAAGTAATACAGACACCAACCTGCTGGGGTTTCCGGAAAGCACAGGGAATTTAGTCTCCTCGGAACGCGAGGTTGCCCAACAACATCTTGGAACTCCATGCAATCTTTGGGGCCTTCCAGAGTTGGCCCCTGTTAAGATAGAAGTCTTTTCTGAGGTTTCAGTCAGACAATGTTATAGCAGTTGCTTACATCAATCACCATGGCAGTACTCAAAGTGCCTTAGCAAGAAAGAGGTAGCCTGCATTATGACTTGCATGTTTTCAGCAATTCACATTCCGGGTGTGGACAATTAGGAAACAGAATTCCTCAGTTGTCAGTAGAATGTCCCTTCTTTCATCAAAACCTCAAATTTCTTTATTTGACGGCATGATGATTGAACAACTGAGTTTGCCTCAGAAAGGTTTTTCAGATCAAGTGTTAAATATGTCTTTGAGCAGGCTTTCTGTCCTGAATCAAAGTGTTTAATACAAAATCTTGAAAGTTATCCTTTCCTAAAGTGAGTCTAAGAATTACCATTAGAACTCTTTTAGAATTCCTCAAATTCTATCATTTTTGCAGCATGGTCTGGATAAGGATTTATCAGCCAGTTCCCTTAAAAGGACAAATTTCTGCACTTTAAGTCTTGTATCAGAAGATGATTTCCAGACTTCCTGACATTCAAGCCATTGTTCAAGCTTTGGTCAGGATAAGACCAATTATAAGGCCTGCTTCCCGTCCATGTAAACCTTAACTTGGTTTGGAGGGTTCTTCAAGATTAGCCGTTTTAACCCATGCATGGTTTGAACATTCAACTGTTGTCTTGAAAGGTTCTCTTTCTCTTGGCTATTTCCTCGGCCAGAAGAGTATCTGAGCTTTTTCTTCTATCTTGTGATTCTCTTTACCTGCTTTTTTTCACCAGTGTAAAGAAGTTTTAAGAACAAACTACTCTTTCATTCATAAGGTTGTTTCTTCTGAAAATATTAATAAAAAAAATGTAGTCCCATCTCTCTGTCCAGGGCCAAAGAATGCTAAAAAATAAATTACTTCCAGAAATTATTCTACGTTGTTTATCTATTTCTCAGGTAGCAGCTTGGCTTAAAGCTTTGATTTGTGTAGCATACCTAGTAGAAGGGAAGTTCCCCTTTGATCAATGAATGCACATTTTTCCAGACCAATTGCCACCTCTTGGGATTTTAGAAATTAATCTTCCATTGAACAGATGTGCAAGGCAGCTACTTGGTCATATTTTCATACATTTACCAAATTCTACTATGTTTACACTTTTGCTTCTTCTGAGGCACTTTTGGTAAGAAATTACCTTAACTCTTTTACCCGCCCTTTTTAATGGTGGTCTTGTAGACTTTACAACTTAGGTATAGGATCCCACATGTGATGATGGCTTGTGGACTCTTCTTATCAAAGAAGACAAAATGTATTCATACCTAATACATTTATCTTTTTCATGATGGTGAGTTGCTGGCAGTACCATTTTGTACTTCTTTTACCCTGCATTTTCTTTCAAACTGTCTTTTCTCCATTCCCTTGACCATATGTATGATTAAAGAATCATCGAAATATAGGAGGAATTAAAGCTCTATTGTGTGGGGTGTTTTACCTCCTCCTGTAGGACTGGTCCTTAATCCACATGTGATGGCTCCTGGACTCTCGCTATCATGAAATAAATTAATTTATAAGATAAGCATACATTTTGTTTTTCCCATTGCTTTGTGGTATAGCAACATAGGAGCTGCTCGAGCCAAAACAAAATATTTCTTGAATTTGAAGATGAACTGGGGTGTCACTATCCTTAAGGACACTATGGAATCGGATTACCGCTTGGAAGAAGACTATAGATGCATCAGATACTGAAGAATGATGAGGCACTTTAAAAAAATATCCTGACTTAGCTAGAATGGTGTTAAACCAACCACTAAACATGTACAATGAAGTCCAACTAAAAGTACACATGCAGTGACATTTACTCTGCCATATACCTGTTTATAAAAAATAAGGGTTCCTATGGAGCCTTTATTCCCTTTTTTGATGTCGCTGGTGTGGCTTCTTTTTAGCTGTACCAACCAGTAACAAGATAATGGAAAATATCTGTGGGCTTTGGGTGGCTGGAGTGAGTAAGTAACAAGAACCCACACGGATGCTAAAAGATTATTTGCAATATCAATTGACATTATCACTAGTACACTCTATGCAGTGCAATAACATATATGCATTCAAACAGTACCTTTACCGTCCCTTTAATGAAATATACTGTTCTACACTGCTTATACTTTTAGTACTGTTTTTATGTGGTACACTTAATACAATAGGGGCTTTGTCTGTAGAATAGAACTACGTTTTCATATGTTTAATTGACTCTCACCTAGATTACGAGTTATGCGCGCTATATGAAAATTAACGAACGCAACAAAAGTTGCTTTATTATTAACCCCCTATAGCGCAGCCATTACAAGTTTCAAACAGCTGGCTTGTGAGTGTGATATGGCTGCGTAGAGCTCCATACCGCACACAATTCAAGTTATCTTTTGACGTGCTTGTGCACGCTTCCCCCATAGACATTAATGGGGAGAGCGGGCTAAAAAAAGCCTAACACCTGCAATCGCAAAATGAAAAGCTCCATAACGCAGCCCCATTAATATCTATGGGGAAAAATAAAGTTATGTTTAAACCTAACACCCTAACATAAACTCCGAGTCTAAACACCCCTAATCTGCTGCCCCCGACATCGCCGACATCTGCCTACAGTTATTAACTCCTAATCTGCCGCTCCCGATATTGCAGCAACCTAAATAAAGCTATTAACCCCTTATCTGTCACCCCAACATCGCCGCCACTATACTAAAGTTATTAACCCCTATTCCCCTGCACCCCAACAATGCCCACACTATAATAAATCTATTAACCCCTATTCCGCCGCTCCCCGACATCGCCGCCACTAAATAAAGTTATTCACCCCTAAACCTCTGGCCTCCCACATCAGACACTAAATAAACCTATTAACCCCTAAACCGCCAGCACCCCACATAACAACAACCTAAATTAAACTATATATTAACCCCTAAACCTAACCCTAACGTAACCCTAACACCCCCTAACTTTAACATAATTAAACTAGAGCTAAATTAAACTTACAATTATTAACTAAATAATTCCTATTTAAAACTAAATACCTGTAAAATAAAACCTAAGCTAGCTATAATATAACTAATAGTTTTATTGTAGCAAGCTTAGGTTTTATTTTTATTTCACAGGTAAGTTTGTATTTATTTTAACTAGGTAGACTAGTTAGTAAATAGTTATTAACTATTTAATAACTACCTAGTTAAAATAAATACAAACTTACCTGTGAAATAAAACCTAAGCTGCCTTACAATAAAACCTACCATTAAAAAAAATAAAAAAAACAGTAAATTTACTAAAAATAAAAAAACCTACCATTACAAAAAATAACAAACGAAATTATACAAAATAATAAAAATGATTCCTATTCTAATACCCTTTAAAAAAAAAAAACCCAAAATAAAAAACCCTAATCTACAATAAACTACCAAGGGACCTTAAAATGGCCATTTGTGGGCCCTCAAAAGGGCCTTTTGTAGGGCATTACCACAAAGTTAACAGCTCTTTTGCTACAAAACAAAACAAACACCTCCTAACAGTATACAAACTCCTACCCCCAAACCCATGAAATAAAAATAAAGTATAACCTAATCTACCCATTGCCCTGAAAAGGGCATTTGTATGGGCATTGTCCTTAAAAGGGCATTTAGCTCTTTTGTGACATGCCCGAGCCCTAATCTAAAAATAAAACCCCACCCCAAAAAAGAAAAAAATACATTACACAAAATAACAAATTCTGAAAAATAATAAACATTATTACAATTCTAATACCCATTTAAAAAAAAAACCCCACCCCAAAATAAAAAACCTATTCTAGAATAAACTACCAATAGCCCTTAAAAGGGCTTTTTGGAGGACATTGCCCTAAGTTAAACAGCTCTTTTACCTGTAAAAAAAAATACAAAGACCCCCAACAGTAAAAAACCAACCCCCCCAAATAAAAAACCTATTTCTAAAAAAACTTAATCTAAAAGGGCATTTAGCTCTTTTGCTGCCCAAACCCTAATCTAAAAAAAAATACTCAAAAAACCCTTAAAAAAAACCTAACACTAACCCCCGACGATCCACTTACAATTTTTGAAGTCCCGCTTGAACGATCTTCATCCAGGCGGCCTCTTCTATTTTCATTCAGTTGGCAAAGTCCTCATCCAGGCGGCGAGAAGTCTTCATCCAGACGTCCTCTTCTATCTTCATCCAGACGGCATCTTCTATTTTGATCCCGGTGGCATGGAGCGGGTCCATCCTGAAGACATCCGGCTCGGAGCATCCTCTTCATACGGTCGCCGCCGTACACTGAATCTTCAATGCAAGGGAGCCGTTTCAAAATGGCGTCCCTTGCATTCCTATTGGCTGAAAAATTTAATCAGCCAATAGGAATTAGAGCTGCTAAAATCCTATTGGCTGTTCAAATCAGCTGATAGGATTTAAGCAGCTCTAATTCTATTGGATGATGTGGGCAGATGGCAGATTAGGGGTTAATCATATTTAAATAGTGTTTACGATGTGGGAGGGCCGCAGTTTAGGGGTTAATAACTTTATTATAGTGGTGACGATGTCGGGGAGCAGCGGAATAGGGGTTAATAATTTTTTTAGTGGCAGTGATGTCGGGAGCGGCAGATTAGGGGTTAATAACTTTAATATAGTGTTTGTGATGCGGGAGGGCCTCGGTTTAGGGGTTAATAGGTAGTTTATGGGTGTTTAGTGTACTTTGTAGCAGTTTAATTATTTGTTTTATGTTACAGATTTGTTGCGTAAAACTCATAACTACTGCTTTTAGATTACGGATCTTGTCGGTATAGGCTGCAACACAAGATTTTTAGCCTCACAGCAAAACTCTTAATGGCAGCGCTACGGAAGTCCCATGAAAAAACGTCATTTTTACATGTGCGGGACTGACGTTGCTGTATATGCTAAAAGGCTTGCGGTACAGCTATACCGACAAGACTTGTAATGGCTGCGGTGCTGTTTTAATGCTGAAATGACCATTTTTTTCAGCGTTCAAACACGAACGCACAACTCGTAATCTAGCTGTCTGTGATTTGTGTTGCTTAAAGTTTACTTGATACCAAATGGAAAATCCATATTCTTGCCATGTTTACATTTTGACTGATATAAATTTCCCTACTAGATCCAGGTGAGGAGGAGACTCCACAGCTAAAAAGGACCAGAAGTGATGCCAGTTTTGTTCAGATGCGTGCAAAGCTTCGAAGTCCGAGAGAAACGCAAAGATTGAAGAGTCACAGATTTTCCATTAATGGCCATTTCTATAATCATAAGGTAAACATGCCTATAGTTATAACAATTGTCTGTTGTATTCTGTATGGTATTTGTCTTTTCCAGGGATACATTAGTAGATACATTAGTGTCACCTTGAAATTTAATAGGGAATTTATTAGGAACATATGAAAGGTATATTTTATGTTCTATCTAGATAGATGTATAATTCGGGCAGAGAAATATATGAGTGAGCACGGTTTGTATAATGTTATAAAAAATGTTGCCTCATAGCGCTCAAGACACATGCATGGTCTGGATAACAAATGATATAGGTAAGTCTGTTAATAGAAGTAAACCAAAACTATTTGCCGCTTCTAAGGTCACCATTCTGTTACCTAGACCACAAATGATTAGATGGTGAAGGTTTGTTGGATTTAGATACCCACTTTTAATACAAATCTCTGTTTGCTGGAAATGATAAAAATATTATTTTTCCAAAGATTGATTCATAAACAAATTACCCATTCCCCAGCTTTGCACAACCAACATTGTTATATTAATATACTTTATAACATTTAAACTCTTAATGTCTGCCTGTTTCTAAGCCACTAAAGACAGCCTCTTATCACATGCTTTTTTTAAATTAGCTTTTCACAACAGGGAAGTGCTAGTTCATGTGAGCCATATAGATAACATTGTGCTCACCCCTGTGGGTTGTGCACAACTCAACACTAATTGGCTTAAATACAAGTCAATAGATAATAAATAAAAAGTCATGTGATCATGGGGCTGTCAGAAGAGTCTTAGATACAAGGTAATCACAGAGGTAAAAAGTATATTAATATAACAGTGTTTTCTGTGCAAAACTGGGGAATGGGTAATAAAGGGATTATCTATATTTTTAAACAATAAAACATTTGAGTTGACTGTCCCTTTAAGGTGATTTTTGTGGATATAAATCATCCGTAGCTCAAACAATAAATTGTAAAATCCTAATCCCTGTGATATTCTGTTTCCTTTCAGACATCTGTATTTACTCCGGCATATGGTTCTGTGACAAACGTCCGTGTTACGAGCAGGATGAACACAACGCAAGTCATGAATCTGCTGTTAAAAAAATTCAGGGTGAGTTAGACACTTATGAAACCAAACAACCATATTACTAGCAGGGTGAAGACAACGCAAAGTAATGAGTCTGCTGCTAAAAAATGTAGGGGGAGTTAATTAGTAACTCATGACTCCAAATCAGAATCACTTTCACTGAAATGATTCAGGGTTTCCACATTTTAACTGTACTCTTAGGGTTACCAGCTCTTCTCCATATAAATTATGGATGACCTGTGGGTTACTGGGGAAGGTCGTAGGTGGAGTCATGCAGTAGCCTCCATATTGACTTAACCGTAGGCCCAGGGATCAAGTCCTACAAAAAAAGTGTGGGAAATTACCAAGATTTACACCTCCACTCACAATTAATATTGTTTTATTTATATATATATATATATATATATATATATATATATATATATATATATATATATATATATATATATATATAGAGAGAGAGATACACACACACACACACACTGTATTTATATGTATATAATTAGTGTATTATAGAAAGTGTTACTGCCCATTACTAGAGTATGTCACTATCCCTCTATTGAAGCGTTTCTGTTCTCTGTCTAGATGGAACTTAGTTCCTCCTGTAAAAATAGTGCAGGAACTCTGTTCATATACGTTTCCACTCGACTTGACCCCTGTGTAGGCCCCACTATAAATTTTAAAACAGGGTGGTAATTTTATCCTCTTAGCTGACAGTAACAAATAATTCAATGGATTTACCCTTCTGGCTGCTAGTAATACACAACTCCCCAATTACCAGTAACACACATAGAGCAATGATAAAAACCCTTCCATAAAGGGTCATGATACTGAAATATGTTCTTGATTTCGTCTAATAGAGAATGTTTCAAAACAAACCAGTGCACTTTAAAAAAAAAAAAAAAAATGGATGTTGTTGTGCTAAATAAAGCAAATTTTTAAGTAGCATTTTTGTTGGAGTAGATTCCCAGACATCTTTTATGTAACATTTTCATGCACAAAATAGTTTTAACGTGCTATGTCACGGATGGACAACGGTCAGCCTATGGACCACATACGGGCCCCTGCACTAGATGTTGTAGCCCCAAGGAAAAGTAGAACTGAGAATTTGTGCAATAGAGTTTGTGGTCCCAGGAAAAAGAAGAACTAAATATGTGTGCTTTGGGGGCTTCTGGTTAGTGGGCAAACTCAAACGAGCCAACTGGAGGGAAGAACAGCAGATTGAGGGTACCCTGCAACATTACTTACATCTGGGCACATTTTTAGGAAATATATTATTTGTGTGTTTAATATCCATAAATAAATGATTATGTGACCCTTAAAGGACCACTAAATACTGTACAATTGCATAAGTGTATAATGTAATAGCACTTACTCTGAATTTCAAATAAGCAGTAGATTTTTATTTTCTGACAAATTTATCTTTTCTCCATTTGCCAGCCCCCTGTATCATGTGGCAGCTATCAGCCAATCACAGACTAGTATAGTATACCCTATGAACTTGTGCTCATGTTCAGTAGAAGCTAGTACCTCAAAAGGTGTGCATATAAATACTGTGCAAAATTTGATAATATAAGTAAATTGAAAAGTCTATTTAAACTGCATGCTCTGCTTGTATCATACAAGTTTAATGATCCAGATAGAGCATACACTTTTAAACAACTTTTCAATTTACTTCTTTAATAAAAAAAAAATTCATTCTCATGATATCCTTTATTGAAGGAGCAGAAATGAACTACTGGGAGCTAGTTGAAGACATTGGTAAGCCAATGGCAAGAGTCATATATGTGCAGCCCCCAGTTCATGAGCCTACCTAGGTATGCTTTTCAACAAATGATATAAAGAGAACAAATTAAATTAGATATCAGAAGTAGATTGGAAAAGTTGTTAAACATTGTATTCTATAATCTGAATCATGAAATCATTTTTTGAGGTTTCCTTTTAACGCTTTTAAATATGAATCTGTTGGGGAAGTTGACCATCACTGATAAACGTGAATGCTTTGAGTACCATATCCCTTAAACAAACACAGAGCAGCCATTATACTTCCGCTGCAACTTCCGCTGCCTGTAACACACACAGAGCAGGGTTTTAACCTCTTGACTTCCATTAATGATTATTTTTAGCTGTTTTGGTTTCATTTAACATACAGAGCCTAACTCTTCTGACTATGTCACTTTTTTTCTGAAGTCATATTTATTGAGGCATAAGTGACCTTTCAGAAGATGGAAAATACACATTTGAGTTTCCACTTTTTGTATATATTTTACTGGGCAGCTAGTTAAAATGTCTGTCTAGATTCTGGATACCTGGCATCCCTACCTGCTCTATAGTGTTAAAAGTAAACTGCCATAGTTTGTAATATTTAACTGAAAAGAAAATAATAATAATAATAATCCCTCAGTTCATTCAGTGGCCCCACTAGGGTTTGTGTCACCCAGTGTGGTATTTGATGGTGTCACCCCCCCTGCCAGAAAGAGAACAGGGCAGGATACAGCTCAGCACCGAGGAGAAGAAAACAGAATCTGAATATGAACTTTGCTTATACTACGCAACAACTTGTGCATAGCTGGATAATGTTTTCTTCCTCCTCCGCTGGGTTCCCCTATCTATATGTTGCCTGCCACAGTGCCCTGTAGTGATGCGGCCAGTGCCAGATTAAGGGCTTCATGGGCCTGGAGCTGATGATTTTGGTGGGCCTATTTTTGAAATTGCATGAAACACACACACTGATACACATATGTCTGCAGGGTTGTTCAAACATTACCTTAGTTTTATTATTTATTCATTAAGATATTTTCTTCAGCTGCTTGACCTGCTGGCTACTGGAAGGAATAGGGGATTCTGGGAGATAAAACACTCATAATTTTGGAAATTGATGTTTCCTGCCACTGTAACCCAATAGCAGACTGCACACTTGTCTACCTTTCTCCAAAATGTTAATAACAATATGATACAGGGTCAAAACACTTGTACCTGTTGCGCAACATTGCCTGTAGCAACACACAGGCACATAGTGATTGTCTAATATATTTTGTGTGTTTATACTAGTGGTTACATTACATGCACATGGAAGCTACTTACTGAACAAGTGAACATGATCTGCTCAGTCACACCTTGTAATTGAAGGGGTTTAATTCTACTTACTCAATGTAATTCATTTTATACTAAAAAAGATTAGAAACAAGATTAAGGTGTAATTTAAAGTTCATGAGCTTAAAAAAAAGGAGGTCATTCTAGAAGTTGATTTCTTTTTAATGAGTCATATAAACTAGCTTGTTTGTGCCTAGCCCTGTATATTGTTCAAATGTTAATCATTTCCAATGAAAGCTGGATCCCTATTTGTTATATATCAAATTAGCATGTAGCTAATAACCAGGTACACTGTGTAACAGAACAGCAGTATTTGGCTTTCCACTGAGACACAGAAACAAAAGGTCATAGTGCATGCACAGACAGTAGTTTAACAGTGCAGTCAGTACTTACGGGTAGATCCGGATTCCGGTCCCCAGTCCAGATCAGAATAGATCACGTCACACTCACTACTTGCTGCCTGCAACTCAGTCGCTCGTCGTCCCGCTCTGTCTCTCTCTTCCTCCTCACTTGCGCAGTCACCAGTGTTGTGTGAGTTGCTCCTACCCTCTAGCCTGTTCATCTCCGGTCACGTTCCTCCTGGACTGGTGCAGCAGCCATGTGTCAGCTCAGCAAGTTGAGGAACATGACCGGTCTAGAGGGGAGGGTGACTGTAAGGTGTTGGCTGTCTGCTGCTCAGACTGATGAGATCATCATGGTGGGGTCACAATGGGGCCATGCAATGTTGAGAGACCCAAGACCTGGCTTCAGCCAGCCAGCTGATCATGTGTGTGGGGGGGTGCGTGTCGTGCACGTGCATGACGCACTCTGACTACTCCTGCAGCCTGCCCCAGACTGAGGCGGTACTGTGTCAGTCAGTCAGACATGGTATATATTAATTATACACAGAGTAATAGGCAGCTTAGCCTACACGTCACTACTGACTCACTACTGAAATAAACAAATAAAAAAAGTATTATACACTATTTACACAACAGGATTACAGCTGAGCTGCCTGTGTGGTGTAACCCCCTCTTAGGGTGTCACCCGGGTACGGTCCGCACCCCCCGCACCCCGCCAGTGACGGCACTGAGTTCATTATTAACTTAACTTAAATGGACAGTAAACACTTGTAATATAAAATGTTAAATTATGTGTAGAAAATAAATTGTCCATAATTAGTCTCAGCAGGTGTGATCAGATAAGAAACCTCAAAACGATGTATATGTTTACTAACATAATGACCGTTGCTAGCCTTGCCTACTTCAGTAACAAGTCTTGATTAGCTGTTTCAAATAATGTAGGTGGTGGTTGGAGTTTAGCTATTGAAAAATAATTGCAGCAAACAAGATGTTAATACATTTAAAACATTTTTATAAACAAGACGACAAAAGAAATCCTGTAATTACAAAATGTTTACTGTCCTAAAACTCTGCTATGACTACTACGCTCTCCATATTTATCAAAAAAGCTGTCAAAAAGCCGTGCACCAAGTACGGGACGATGAGCAGCGGACTGTTGTTAACTAACAGTCATCGATCTCTTTGCTATTCAGCCTTTTCCCAGCTTTATTTATATCCTGTCACTAAACACCGCCACTATACTAAAATGTTTAACCCCTATCCCACTGCTCCCGGAGCCCACCGCAACTCAAATAAAGTTATTTACCCCTATCCTGCCGCTCCCGGAGCTCTCTGCAACTAAATAAATGTATTAACCTCTAAACCGCCAGCCCCCCACATCGCCATAAACTAAATTAAGCTATTAACCCCTAAACCTAACAACCTGCTAACTTTACATTAAAATTACCTCATCCCTATCTTATAATAAATTTAAACTTACCTTTAGAATTAAAATAAACTATATTAAGCTATCAATTAACCTACCCTATTATCCTACAATTACATTAAACTATATTAAACTAAATATTAATCTACCATAACTATTATACTAAACTTACATTAAACTACAAATTTAATTAACTATATTACATATTTAAAAACCTAACCCTACTCAAATGATTTAAATCTACTATAAAGAATTACTAAGTTACAAAAAACTAACAACTAAGTTACACAAAATAAAAAACACTGTTACAAAAAAACCAAAACACTAAATTACACAAAATAAAAATTAAATTATCAAATATTTAAACTAATTACACCTAATCTAACAGCCCTATGAAAATAAAAATGCCCCCCCAAAATAAAAAAAAAACCCTAGCCTACAATAAACTACCAATGGCCCTTAAAAGGGCCTTTTGCGGGCATTGCCCCAAAGAAATCAGCTCTTTTACCTGTAAAAAAAAATACAAACAACCCCCAACAGTAAAGCCCACCACCCACACAACCAAACCCCCCAAATAAAATTATATCTAAAAAACATAAGCTCCCTATTGCCCTGAAAAGGGCATTTGGATGGGCAGTGCCCTTAAAAGGGCATTTTAGCTCTTTTTCCACCCAAAGTCCCTAATCTAAAATTAAAACCCACCCAATAAACCCTTAAAAAGCCTAACACTAACCCCCGAAGATCCACTTACAGTTTTTGAAGACCCGACATCCATCCTCAACGAAGCGGCAGAAGTCCTCAGCGAAGCCGGCAGAAGTCTTCATCCAAGTGGGCTGAAGTCTTCATCCAAGCTTGCAGAAGTCTTCGTCCAGACGGCATCTTCTATCTTCATCCATCTGGCGCAGAGCGGCTCCATCTTCAATACATCTGGCGCGGAGCATCCTCTTCTTCCGACGTCTTCTGGAACAATGAAGTTTCCCTTTAAATGACGTCATCCAAGATCCATCCAATCAGCTAATAAAATGCAAGCTCAATCCTATTGTCTGATTGGATCAGCCAATAGGATGAAAGCTCAATCCTATTGGCTGATTGCAACAGCCAATAGGATTTTTTCCACCTTAATTCCTATTGGCTAATAGAATTCTATCAGCCATTCGGAATGTAAGGGACGCCATCTTGGATGACGTTATTTAAAGGGAAACTTCATTGTTCCAGAAGACGTTGGAAGAAGAGGATGCTCCGCGCCGGATGTCTTGAAGATGGAGCCGCTCCGCGCCGGATGGATGAAGATAGAAGATGCCGTCTGGATGAAGACTTCTGCCATCTTTGATGAATAGTTCGGCCTGCTTGGATGAAGACTTCTGGCGGCTTCGCTGAGGACTTCTGCCGCTTCATTGAGGATTGATGTTGGGTCTTCAAAAACTGTAAGTGGATCTTCGGGAGTTAGTGTTAGGTTTTTTTAAAGGGTTTATTGGGTGGGTTTTAATTTTAGATTAGGGACTTTGGGCGGAAAAGGAGCTAAATGCCCCTTTAAGGGCAATGCCCATCCAAATGCCCTTTTCAGGGCAATGGGGAGCTTAGGTTTTTTAGATAGAATTTTATTTGGGGGGTTTGGTTGTGTGGGTGGTAGATTTTACTGTTGGGGGGGTTGTTTGTATTTATTTATTTTTTACAGGTAAAAGAGCTGATTTCTTTGGGGCAATGCCCTGCAAAAGGACCTTGTGGTAGTTTATTGTAGGCTAGGGTTTTTTTTATTTTGGGGGGGCTTTTTTATTTTCATAGGGCTATTAGATTAGGTGTAATTAGTTTAAATATTTGATAATTTATTTTTTATTTTGTGTAATTTAGTGTTTAATTTTTTTTGTAACTTAGTGTTTGTTATTTTGTATAACTTAGTTGTTAGTTTTTTGTAACTTAGTAATTCTTTATTGTAGATTTAAATAACTTGAGTAGGGTTAGGTTTTTAAATATATAATATAGTTCATTTAATTTGTAGTTTAATGTAATTTTAGTAAAATAGTTAGTGTAGGTTAATTAATAGTTTAATATAGTTTATTTTAATTCTAAAGGTAAGTTTTTAAATTTATTATAAGATAGGGATGAGTTAATATTTAATGTAAAGTTAGCGGGTTGTTAGGTTTAGGGGTTAATAGCTGAATTTAGTTTATGGCGATGTGGGGGGCTAATAGTTTTAGTAAGTGGTAGTGATGTGGGAGGCCAGGGGTTTAGGGGTTAATACATTTAGTTAGTTGCAGTGGGCTCCGGGAGCGAACGTTTAGGGGTTAATAACTTTATTTAGTTGTGGCGGGGTCCGGGAGCGGCAGAATAGGGGTTAATAACATTATGTAGGTTGTGGTGGGGTCTGGGAGCCGGCGGTACAGGGGTTAATAACATTATGTAGGTTGCAGTGGGGTACACGAGCGGCAATATAGGGGTTAATAACATTATGTAGGTTGCGGTGGGGTATGGGAGTGGCGGTATAGGGGTTAATAACTTTATTTAGGTGCAGTGGGGTCCGGGAGTGGCGGTATAGGGGTTAATAACATTATGTAGGTGGCGGCAATGTCGGGGCGGCAGATTAGGGGTGTTTAGACTCAGGGCTTATGTTGGGGTGTTAGGTATAAACGTTACTTTTATTCTAGCATAGAAATCAATGGGATATCTGGCAGCATCGAACATAAGCTTTCGCTGCTTTCAGACTCCCATTGATTCCTATGGCATCTGCGGCCTCCAGGGTTGCGGATTGAAAACCAGGTACGCTGGGCTGGAATAGTGGCGAGCGTACCTGTTAGCAGTTTGATAACTTGCAAAAGTAGTCAGATAGTGCCAAATGTGTATTCGGAACATCTGTAATGATATAAGCATTGATCTGTGTCGGATTGAGACCGGCGGATCGTATGTTACGTCATAGATTTCAACTTT
Source organism: Bombina bombina (assembly GCF_027579735.1). NCBI lineage: Eukaryota > Metazoa > Chordata > Amphibia > Anura > Bombinatoridae > Bombina > Bombina bombina. The sequence continues at coordinate 68,392,459 of NC_069507.1, forward strand.
TGCCGGTCTATAGGCTTTGATAAATAAGGTGAATCAGGCTCACCACAATTACGCTGCGGAATTCCAGCGTATTTGCGGTTGACGGCTTAATAAATATCCCTCTTATAGTCATAATGAAAAATAATATTATAACAAACTGTTATTTTCTTGATATAACATAAATGAAAGTTGTTTTCATTCAATCAAATCGCAAATAACAACAGAAACTGAGAAAACATACAGCAATTGAAAGTATGGCCTATTCACGAGAGCACCTTCTCTTCGGTTGACGTTTGTACTCCTCCTCTGGGGCATCTCTCGTCACTGTCCAACAGTAGTCAGCAAACATAAAAGCGTTTCACCTACCCTGATATCTTTGTTCCATTGCTGAAATGCCTTGGTGGAACCACTTACTATGCTCATGACTCTCTGCACTGCAGTTGTCAGGGAAGAAGTCCAGATGAGAGTCAAGAAAGTGGATTTTGAGCGACATGTTGCAGCCTAATTGATGATACTTTTCTAGAAGTTTGTTCCCAAGCTCAACGTAGTTTCCAGCTCCTTGGTTACCCAAGAAGCCGTGCACAACATCTTTAAACGCTTCCCAAGCCCCTTTCTTATTACACTTGGGCTATATCTCGTAACCGATAGTTAACTGAGAGATTTAAATGTCATATTTGTTTATCGCATGCTGAAATCAATTAGAAGTATTTTCAAGTCAGAAACATTTTCATTACTGAGCCTTGTTATATTCCCTTGATATTCATTGCACAAAAAACATACATGCTATTGTGTAATGTAACATTAAAAAAACATATTATGCTCAGCTCTTTTCTTTCAGTCAAGCATTGCAGCTAGAGTGGAGTTTGATTTGTTAAACAATTTGTTAAACTAAGCAGAGCTAAATAAACACAGCCCATATTTGTTCTATACATTTCTTTTATGGATGTTTTCATAAAGTTGTATTTGCTTTCTGAGCACCCCAGACCAAGCAGAAAATCTGCAAGTTTTTATGCGAGTGTAAAACTGTGTGTTAATTTGGGCAAGATGGTGCTTGCACTAAATATGTTTTTATTAAAACAGGTGGAGAACAGTCCTTCAGAGTTTGCACTTTATCTACTTCATGAGACAGGAGGTAAGTTATTCAAATATATACATTGCTAATCATTAAAACAGTAGATTTAAGCCTTGTTTTGTTTTGTATATCCCGGTAGTTTTATTTTAAACATTTTTAAATAAAGCTTCTTTGAATTTGAATGCAAGCTTAATATGAGTTTGTTTCACACTGATTGTGGTATCTAGCTTAGTCACCTCAAAAACTGCTGCAAGCCAGAAAGCCATATGGAAAGTATTTTCGGAGTTAAATAATATATATATATATATATATATATATATATATAGTATATTTTTTGCTTTCTTAGTTTTGAAAGATTATATTAAACACATTTTTGTCTCAGTTTATTTAATTCCTGCTAGAATTTCAAAATTATAAATGAACACACTACATAACAAATATTACATGTATAAAAAACAAACAAAAAAATGACAGTTAAACAAAAAAAAGGGGGGGGGGATAGAAAAATATAACTAATTTACTCATAATAAATAATTGTCTGGCCTCCGTGCTAATTCTGTACTTGATGGATAGTCTATTTTAATAATGGGGAATACAATGAGGAATCAGATTACAATTGTAAATATTTAGGATATACTGAAAAATGGCTAAAAGAAATATTGGTGTGCCAATCAAAATATTTTTATAAAATGAAATGTAATTTTATAAATTAAATAAAAATACTCGGCTAGATTTAGAGTTGGGCGGTAGCCGTGAAAACCAGCGTTAGAGGCTCCTAACGCTGGTTTTTACCGCCCGCTGGTATTTGGAGTCAGTCAGGAAAGGGTCTAACGCTCACTTTCCAGCCGCGACTTTTCCATACCGCAGATCCCCCTACGCCATTTGCGTATCCTATCTTTTCAATGGGATCTTTCTAAGGCCGGTATTTAGAGTCTTGGCTGAAGTGAGCGTTAGAAATCTAACGACAAAACTCCAGCCGCAGAAAAAAGTCAGTAGTTAAGAGCTTTCTGGGCTAACGCCGGTTTATAAAGCTCTTAACTAATGTGCTCTAAAGTACACTAACACCCATAAACTACCTATGCACCCCTAAACCGAGGCCCCCCCACATCGCCGCCACTCTATTAAAAATTTTTAACCCCTAATCTGCCGACCGCAAACCGCCGCCACCTACGTTATCCCTATGTACCCCTAATCTGCTGCCCCTAACACCGCCGACCCCTACATAATATTTATTAACCCCTAATCTGCCGCCCCCGCTATCGCTGACACCTGCATATTTTTTTTAACCCCTAATCTGCTGCTCCTTACACCGCCGCAACCTACATTATATTTAATAGCTAAAATAGTTAAAATAATAACAAAATTACCTGTAAAATAAATCCTAACCTAAGTTACAATTAAACCTAACACTACACTATCATTAAATAAATTAAATACAATACCTACAAATAACTACAATTAAATAAACTAACTAAAGTACAAAAAATAAAAAAGAACTAAGTTACAAAAAATAAAAAAATATTTACAAACATTAGAAAAATATTACAACAATTTTAAACTAATTACACCTACTCTAAGCCCGCTAATAAAATAACAAAGACCCCCAAAATAAAAAAAAATGCCCTACCCTATTCTAAATTTAAAAAGTTCAAAGCTCTTTTACCTTACCAGCCCTGAAAAGGGCCATTTGCGGGGAATGCCCCAAATAATTCAGCTCTTTTGCCTGTAAAAAAAACCCATACAATACCCCCCCCAACATTACAACCCACCACCCACATACCCCTAATCTAACCCAAACCCCCCTTAAATAAACCTAACACTAAGCCCCTGAAGATCTTCCTACCTTATCTTCACCATGCCAGGTTCACCGATCCGTCCTCCGAAGTCTTCATCCAAGCCTCCGTCTTCATCCAAGCCCAAGCGGGGGCTGGCGATCCATAATCCGGCTGAAGTCTTCTATCAAGCGGCGGCTGAAGAGGTCCAGAAGAGGCTCCAAAGTCTTCCTCCTATCCGGGCAGAAGAGTAGATCCGGACCGGCAACCATCTTTTCCAAAGCGGTGACAAGCGGCTCCATGTTGAAGACCTCCGGCGCGGATCCATCCTCTTCTTGCGACGTCCTAAGTCCGAATGAAGGTTCCTTTAAGGGACGTCATCCAAGATGGCGTCCCTCGAATTCCGATTGGCTGATAGGATTCTATCAGCCAATCGGAATTAAGGTAGGAAAATTCTGATTGGCTGATGGAATCAGCCAATCAGATTCAAGTTCAATCCGATTGGCTGATCCGATCAGCCAATCAGATTGAGCTCGCATTCTATTGGCTGTTCCGATCAGCCTTAGGACGTCACAAGAAGAGGATGGATCCGCGCTGGAGGTCTTCAACATGGAGCCGCTTGTCACCGCTTTGAAGAAGATGGTTGCCGGTCCGGATCTACTCTTCTGCCCGGATAGGAGGAAGACTTTGGAGCCTCTTCTGGACCTCTTCAGCTGCCGCTTGATAGAAGACTTCAGCCGGATTATGGATCGCCAGCCCCCGCTTGGGCTTGGATGAAGACGGAGGCTTGGATGAAGACTTCGGAGGACGGATCGGTGAACCTGGCATGGTGAAGATAAGGTAGGAAGATCTTCAGGGGCTTAGTGTTAGGTTTATTTAAGGGGGGTTTGGGTTAGATTAGGGGTATGTGGGTGGTGGGTTGTAATGTTGGGGGGGGTATTGTATGTTTTTTTTTACAGGCAAAAGAGCTGAATTATTTGGGGCATGCCCCGCAAATGGCCCTTTTCCGGGCTGGTAAGGTAAAAGAGCTTTGAACTTTTTTAATTTAGAATAGGGTAGGGCATTTTTTTATTTTGGGGGTCTTTGTTATTTTATTAGGGGGCTTAGAGTATGTGTAATTAGTTTAAAATTGTTGTAATATTTTTCTAATGTTTGTAAATATTTTTTTATTTTTTGTAACTTAGTTGTTTTTTATTTTTTGTACTTTAGTTAGTTTATTTAATTGTAGTTATTTGTAGGTATTGTATTTAATTTATTTAATGATAGTGTAGTGTTAGGTTTAATTGTAACTTAGGTTAGGATTTATTTTACAGGTAATTTTGTTATTATTTTAACTGTTTTAGCTATTAAATAGTTATTAACTATTTAATAGCTATTGTACCTGGTTAAAATAAATACAAAGTTGCCTGTAAAATAAATATTAATCCTAAAATAGCTACAATATAATTATAATTTATATTGTAGCTATATTAGGGTTTATTTTACAGGTAAGTATTTAGCTTTAAATAGGATAATTTTTTTAATAAGAGTTAATTTATTTAGTTAGATTTAAATTATATTTAACTTAGGGGGGTGTTAGTGTTAGGTTTAGACTTAGCTTTAGGGGTTAATACATTTATTATAGTAGCGGCGAGCTCCGGTCGGCAGATTAGGGGTTAATAATTGAAATTAGGTGTCGGCGATGTTAGGGAGGGCAGATTAGGGGTTAATACTATTTCTTATAGGGTTATTGAGGCGGGAGTGAGGCGGATTAGGGGTTAATAACTTTATTATAGTAGCGGTGAGATGCGGTCGGCAGATTAGGGGTTAATTATTGTAGGTAGCTGGCGGCGACGTTGTGGGGGGCAGATTAGGGGTTAATAAATATAATATAGGGGTCGGCGGTCTTAGGGGCAGCAGATTAGGGGTACATAGGGATAATGTCGGTTGCGGCGGTGTACGGAGCGGCAGATTAGGGGTTAATAATAAAATGCAGGGGTCAGCGATAGCGGGGGCGGCAGATTAGGGGTTAATAAGTGTAAGGTTAGGGGTGTTTAGACTTGGGGTACATGTTAGGGTGTTAGGTGCAGACTTAGGAAGTGTTTCCCCATAGGAAACAATGGGGCTGCGTTAGGAGCTGAACGCTGCTTTTTTGCAGGTGTTAGGTTTTTTTTCAGCTCAAACTGCCCCATTGAGCACGTTTTTTAAGCTGGCCGCGTCCGTAAGCACCGCTGGTATCGAGAGTTGCAGTTGCGGTAAGTATGCTATACGCTCCTTTTTTGGAGCCTAACGCAGCCCTTCTGTGAACTCTAAATACCAGCGGTATTTAAAAGGTGCGGCCAGAAAAAAGCACGCGTAGCTAACGCACCCCTTTGGCCGCAAAACTCTAAATCTAGGCGACTGTGTTTAAAGTGTTTTTGTATTTATTCATATTTTGTTAATTATCCAGTGTTCCAGTGTCAGCTATAAATTTGATGTGCCATATTTTTTCAAAATTTATAAATACAGAGCATAATGAATAAATCTAAGACATTCAGCTAGATTACGAGTTTGTCGTTATGAGTGAAAAAGCAGCGTTATGGCCCATAACGCTTCATTTTCCCTAACGCTGCTATTACAAGTCTTGTCAGTATAGGTGTACCGCACACCTTTTAGCCAATCTAAAGTAAGTAGTTATGAGTTTTATGTTACAAAGCTGTACCATAAAACTCATAACTAAAGTGTTAAAATGTATGCTAACACCCATAAACTACCTATTAACCCCTAAACCGAGGCCCTCCCGCATCACAAACACTATAATAAATGTATTAATCCCTAATCTGTTGCTCTGAACATCGCTGCCACTATTAAAATGCATTAACCCTGACATCGTCGCCACTATAATAAACCTATTAACCCCTAAACTGCCGCCCTCCTGCATCGCAAACACTATTTAAATATTATTAACCCCTAATCTGTCATCCACCCACACCGCCACTATAATAAACCTATTAACCTCTAAACTGCAAGCCCCCCACAACGGAATATACTTAAATAAACTAACCCCTAAACCGAAAGCCCCCACAACAAAATATACTAAAATAAAATATTAACCCCTAAACCTAACGCCCCCCTAACTTTATATTAAAATTATAATTTCCCTATCTTAAATTAAATTAAAATTTACCTGTCAAATTAAATTAATTTTAAACTAACAATTAAACTAAGATAATTATTAAACTACAATTAAACTAACTACCAATTAAATTAAACTAAACTACACATTAAAGAAATCCTAACAGTACTCTAGAAATTACAAAAAGTATCTAATTACAAAAAAATTACGAAAAATAAGAAACAAATGATCAAAAATAAAAAAGAATTACACCTAATCTAATAGCCCTATCAAAATACCCCCCCCAATAAAAAAAAACCTAGCCTACAATAAACTACCAGTGGCCCTTAAAAGGGCCCTTTGTGGGGCATTGCCCCAAAGATATCAGCTCTTTTACCTGTAAAAAAAAAAAAATACAAACACCCCCCAACAGTAAAACCCACCACCCCCACAACGAACCCCCCAAATAAAATAACTATCTAAAAAAACTAATCTTTAATTAGTTAGTGTTAGGTTTTTTTATAGTAGGGAAAAGGAAGGCGCCAATAGGGTAATATCGCTAAAACCCAGATAAAAGTACAGAGATGGAAGAAACCAATACTCACAAACCAAGCGGCAATATGGCGTGCCTGAAACAGCAATCCGGGACCTCAAACGTCGCCCGGAAGACATACAAAGGCAGCAGCTAATCCTCGAGCCGGGCCGGGTTCCGTAAGGCCAATCAGGATCTCTGGAGAGTGACACACCTTCCTCCTTGTGCGCCGAAGATCTGTACACTAACGGAGGAACAGGCGAATAGCAGTAAACAGTGTCCGCAACTCCAGCTAGCCAAAAATTGCACAGTCCACAAATGGATAGAGGGGAGAGCAAACTCCAGCAGGGTAAAGTTAAAACAATTTTATTAAAATGTTTTAAAATCAAAGCATCAAAGCAACGCGTTTCTCGGCTACACAGAGCCGTTTCATCAGGCTGTTAAACGGCTCTGTGTAGCCGAGAAACGCGTTGCTTTGATGCTTTGATTTTAAAACATTTTTTAAAATAGTGCCGCTTGGTTTGTGAGTATTGGTTTCTTCCATCTCTGTACTTTTATCTGGGTTTTAGCGATATTACCCTATTGGCGCCTTCCTTTTCCCTACTACAGATTCTTTCTTCGTGGACACACGTTACAGAAGAGCGGCCTTCCTATTGGATTACTCGGACAGACCTCCATTAGTACTACCCTGGGCGCACCTCCGTCAGGAACTAGCTTCAACTGACTTTACTTAGGTTTTTTTAAGGGTTTTTTGAGTGGGTTTTATTTTTAGTTTAGGGTATGGGCATGTAAAAGAGCTAAATGCCCTTTTAAGGGCAATGCCCATACAAATGCCCTTTTTGAGGCAATAGGGAGCTTCATTTTTTTAGATAGTTATTTTATTTGGGGGGGGTGGTTGTGGGGGTGGTGGGTTTTACTGTTGGGGCGTGTTTGTATTTTTTTTTTTACAGGTAAAAGAGCTTATATGTTTGGGGCAATGCCCCACAAAAGGCCCTTTTAAGGGCCATTGGTAGTTTATTGTAGGCTAGGGTTTTTTTATTTTGGGGGGGCTTTTTATTTTGATAGGGCTATTAGATTAGGTGTAATTCTTTTTATTTTTGATAATTTGTTTCTTATTTTTTGTAATTTTAGTGTTTATTTTTTTGTAATGTTAGGTTTTAGTGTAAGGCAGATTAGGTTTTATTTCACAGGTTAGTTTGTATTTATTTTAACTAGGTAGTTAGTAAATAGTTAATAACTATTTACTGACTAGTCTAAGTAGTTAAAATAAATACAAACCTGTGAAATAAAACCTAAGCTAGCTACAATATAACTATTAGTTATATTGTAGCTAGCTTAGGTTTTATTTTACAGGTTAGTTTGTATTTAGTTTTAAATAGGAATTATTTAGTTAATAATTGTGACTTGTAGTGATGTGGGAGGCCAGAGGTTTAGGGGTTAATAACTTTAGTATAGTGGTGGCGACATCGGGAGTGGCAGATTGGGGGTTAATAGTTTTATGTAGGGGGTGGCAGATTAGGGGTTAATAACTGTATGTAGGTGGGGGCGATATCGGGGGCGGCAGATTAGGGGTTAATAACTGTATTTAGGTGTCGGCGATGCCAGGGGCAGCAGATTATGGGTTTATGTTAGGGTGTTAAAATTAAACTTAATTTTTTATTTCCCTATAGACATCAATGGGGCTGCGTTACGAAGCTTTTCATTCCGCGATCGTAGGTGTTAGGCTTTTTTTTTTGCTGGCGGCTCTCCCCATTGATGTCTATGGGGAAATCATGAACAAGCACGTCAAAGCAGCGCTTAATTTCTGTGCGGTATGGAGCTCAATGCAACCATATCGCCCGCACAAACCTGCTTTTTTAAAACTCGTGATACCAGCACTATAGGGAGGTGAAATAACGCTGCTTTTGTGGCGGTCGTTAAAATCCCTATAGCGCTCAAAACTGGTAATCTAGCTGATAGAGTGTTAAAATACTATATTCAGTTGTATGCAAAAGTTTAGGCACCCCTGACAATTTCCATGATTTTCATTTATAAATAATAGGGTGTTTGGATCGCCAATTTCATTTTGATCTATCAACAAAATGAAGGACACAGTAATAGTTCAGTAGTGAAATGAGGTTTATTGGATTAACAGAAAATGTGCAATATGCATCCAAACAAAATTCGACAGGTGCATAAATTTGGGCACCCCAACAGAAATATTGCAATAATATTTAGTAGAGCCTCCTTTAGCAGAAATAACAGCCTCTATGCACTTCATAAAGCCTGTAATGAGTGTCTGGATTCTGGATGAAGGTATTTTGGACCATTCCTCCTTGCGAAACATCTCCAGTTCAGTTAGGTTTGATGGACAGCCCGCTTCAAATCACCCCACAGATTTTCCATGATATTCAGGTCTGGGGACTGGGATGGCCATTCCAGAACATTGTACTTGTCCCTCTGCATAAATTCCAGAGTAGATTTTGAGCAGTGTTTTGGGTCGTTGTCTTGTTGAAATATCCAGCCCCGGCGTAACTTCAACTTTGTGACTAATTCCTCAACATTATTCTCAAGTATCTGCTGATATTGAGTGTAATCCATGCGACCCTCAACTTTAACAAGATTCCCAGTACCGGAACTGGCTACACAGCCCCACAGCATGATAGAACATCCACCAAATTTTACTGTGGGTAGCAAGTGTTTGTCTTGGAAGCTGTTTTCTTTTGCCGCCATGCATAACGCCCCTTGTTATGACCAAATAACTCAATCTTTGTTTCATCAGTCCACAGCACCTTCTTCCAAAATGAAGCTGGCTTGTCCAAATGTACGTTTGCATACCTCAAGCGACTCTGTCTGTTGCGTGTGTGCAGAAAAAGCTTCTTTCGCATCACTCTCCTATACAGCTTCTCCTTGTGCAAAGTGTGATGCACAGTGACACCATCTGCAGCAAGATGATGTTGTAGGTCTTTGGAGGAGGTCTGTCGGCTGTTTTTGACCGTTCTCACCATCCTTTGCCTCTCCGATATTTTACTTGGCCTGCAACTTCTGCCTTAACAAGAACTGTGCCTGTGGTCTTCCATTTCCTCACTATGTTCCTCACAGTGTACACTGACCTCTTAAATCTCTGCAATAGCTTTTTGTAGCCTTCCCCTAAACCATAATGTTGAACAATCTTTGTTTTCAGGTCATTTGAGAGTTGTTGTGAGGCCCCATGTTGCCACTCTTCAGAGGAAAGTCAAAGAGAACAACAACTTGCAATTGGCCACCTTAACCCCTTAATGACCACAATGTACCCTGTATGTCACTGGTCGTTAAGGGTTTTTTCAGGACATAATAGCACAAGTCTAGCAAGAACACGCTATTAATTCCCTCCCTCCAGCAGGCTTTGTGGAATAGAGCAGTCTCAACGCTGGTGGCAAGACCGTGCTATAAAACAATCAAGTCCCAAAAAAAGGCCAGCGACATACAGGGTACGTCGCTGGTCTTTAAGGGGTTAAATACCTTTTCTCATAATTGGATGCACCTGTCTTTGAAGTTCAAGGCTTAATGGGCTCACCAAACCAATTGTTTGTTCCAATTAATCAGTTCTAGGTAGTTACAGGTATTCAAATCAACAAAATGACAAGGGTGCCCAAATGTATGCACCTGTCTAATTTTGTTTTGATGCATATTGCACATGTTCTGTTAATCCAATAAACCTAATTTCACTACTGAAATATTACTGTGTCCTTCAGTTATTTGATAGATCAAAATGAAATTGCTGATCCAAACACCCAATTATTTATAAATGAAAATCATGGAAATTGTCAGGGGTGCCTAAATGTTTGCATACAACTGTGTGTATGTATATATAAATATATATATATATATATATATATATATATATATATATATATATATATATATATATATAATATATATTTTTTATTATTATATTTTACAAAGTGGTATATTGTTCTAAAAATAAATAAATACCCAATGCAAATATTTTACATGTTTGAAATCTTTATCATAAAATGTATTTAGGTGGATTAATTTAGAATAACAAGTTTATGACAGTGTAATGTTAACAAAGCAACATTTTATTTCCTTCTCAGTAATTTAAAATAATTTATATATTAGTTAAATTATAGCTATAGGGTTAAGTATATAAACCAGATAAAGTTTGTATCTATGGGCTCACAATACTTTTACTATGATATCTCTTAAAAATGTTAGCTGAAAAAACCCACTGACAAGAAGGTATGGCTTCCTGTCATGTTTTGTCCTTCCAATGCACCACAGATTACATTTTAACATCCGGTAATCACCTGCCTTATAACCTTGCGTTCACAGTATTCATTATAGTATTTATTATAGCAGAATGCCATAATGGGAGAATACTTGTTTTATGACAGATTATACAAGTAAGATTGATAGATAATAATAAAAATCCAGACACCTTCAAATCCACAACATCACCCTTATAATGCTCCAGTCCGATTTCTACCTTCTTATTGAGATATAATGGAAGTTTTATACCCTTCTTGGTTTTGTTGGAAATGTTTGTTTTATTTGGATTGCCTTTTTTATTATTTTTTAATCTACAAAAGAGTTTGGGTTTATGTAAGATTAAGTCAGTCTCCAGCGATCACTCAAGTTTGTTGGTACAGCATAATGTTTGCCCCACTATACAGCTGCCTTTAGACTATGCCGGAAACCTTATGGAGTGCCAAAACCAGCACATTTGTTTAAAGGGAAAGTCTACAGCAGAATTTGTTATTGTTTAAAAAGATAGATAATCTCTTTATTATCCATTCCCCAGTTTTACATAACCAACAAAGTTATATTAATATACTTTTTACCTCTGTGATTGCCTTATATCCAAGGCTCTGCAGACTGCCCCCTTATTTCAGTATTTTAAAAGACTTGCATTGTAGCCAATCCGTGCTGACTCCAAGGTAACTCCACGAGCGTGAGCACAATGTTATCTATATGGCACACATAAACTAATGCCCTCTAGTTGTCAAAAGATTTTAAAATGCATTCAGATAAGAGGTGGCCTTCAAGGGCTAAAAAAATTGCATATGAGCCTCCTAGGTTTAGCTTTCAACTAAAATACCAAGAGAACAAAGCAAAATTGATTATAAAAGTAAATTGGAAAGTTGCTTAAAATTACATGCCCTATGTGAATCATGAAAGTTTATTTTTGACTAGACTGTCCCTTTAAGAAAGAACATATTTGTCACCATTACCTTCCTTCTTTATACTCAGTCCCCATGATTATATTATCTATCCACCCATCTTTTAATCCTGCTGGTCACTTACTGACTACCTCAGAGTTGGGCTAGCCATAGGAGTGGTGGTGAAATAAAAAATAAAAATAGGGCCACATTCCAGTGTGGTGAATCTGAGACAAAAAAAAAAAAAAAAAAACTCATAATCTTTGAGTCTATGAACTTGCCTTAAGAGTCTTAAAAAGTTACTGCCTAGTAGAATGTATGGGGTAAACCATTAAAAAGCAGGGATCCTAAATCATGATTAATTCATTGCAAGTTGCAAACTTGTCCGTATTGAATATAATTGCCACACGTGTAACAAATCATAGCTGCCCCTGGTTGTAACCAAACATTCAGTGATAGTATGAGTTGTGAAATAACAAAAAAAGACACCGGATATTTTTGTGGGGTGACTTAACTTGTTGCAACCTGTAATTCACGGTCATCCTCTGGCATCTGTACCCCACTACTGGTACAGCCATAGCAATGTAGCATCTAAGGATACTTTTCAATAAATAAAACACATGAAAATATATATATATTTTTTAAATATCTCAAAAGATTCTATAGCATGTTGGATTTAATTGCCAATTCATAAAGCCTATGTGAATTAGAGCGTGTCACTACAGCTGGGGCTGTAACGATACAAAGACAGAGAAACTGAAGCAACATGGTCTTCACTGTACATATTCACACACAATAATTATGTCTAATTTGTTTGCATTAGTTTTTGACTTATATGGAAGAAAAGTTTTGTGAACTAAAGATACAGATTAACGCTTGCATATTTTATACGTTAGGACTCCATCTCCACCTGTGCTATAATAACTTACCAATATTAATAACTTTCAAGTGTAGCTATCAAGAAAGACTGAAAGCTCTTTTTCTTACTAATAAAGTCAAAATGCTTATTTTACCTCTTCAACATGGTGGAAGGTAAATCTACAACTATGTGCTGTCACTCATTGTGAACAAAGATTTATCACTACATAAAATATCTTGTTTTATTTTATTTTGTATTTGTGATTGACTAAGCTGCATAATGTCCTGTCCTCTTCTCCCTGTCCAGAACGAACCAAATTAGGAGATACAGAGTTTCCACTGATCTGCAGGATACTACATGGCCCTTGTGAAAGGATAGCCAAAATATTTCTCATGGAGACTGACCTGGGAGAGGAGGTGTCACATGATGTAAGGTTTAGTGTTTGCAGCTGATATGTCCATGGATTGGGCACTAATATGTATGTGTAGATGTATGATGGGAAAAGGAGAAGTATGTGTGTCATAACAGATGTATGTTTCAGATATTTGACTTTTATGGCAAATGCATTGGAGGGAAAAGTAGTCTCTTGTATAATAAGCACTCAGGCAGTGTATGACTACATGTGTTCCAGCAGTAGTTGTATTAGGTGTGAGCAGTTCTGTGTGATATGAAAATTGCAAAGGTAGTGTGTGGATATTTTTGTTCTGGCTAGTGCACTTGCTGAATGCATTGGGTATGTGCAGCATTTGTGTTACCTTAAATGCATAAGGAATTAAGGGCTCTTTGTGTTATGGTATGTTCATCTCTGTGTTACTGTAAATGCACCCAAAATTAGATACTTTTTGTAAGTTCAGTAAGTGCACAAGGAATGTTTTTGTTAAGTACACATAGAATGAGGCACTGTGTGTGCTATGGTAGGTGTATTAGGAATGTACAGATCTCTGTATTACTAGAAGTACAAAGTGAATGAGTGTCTGTGTGTGCTATGGTAGGTGTATTAGGTATGTGTAGATCTCTGTATTACTATAAGTACAAAGTGAATGAGTGTCTGTGTGTACTATGTAGGTGTATTAGGTATGTTCAGATTTCTGTATTACAGTAAGTGCACAGCTAATGTGTGCTATGTAGGTGTAGTGGGTATGAGCATATGTTATCATAAATACCTGGGATTGGGATGAACTGCACGTTATTGTAAGTGCAAGAGTTAAGATGAGGGCACAAAGAAGTGTATGCAATTGAAATGTTTTGTTTAAGAGTTGTATACATAAAAAAAGCATTCTTGATATAATTTGAGGGAAGGTTCAGACAGGACAGGATAAAACTTTCAAGACACTTTCTGTTCCGTAGAATGTATTTCAAACATCTCAACATGGTCATCAGTTTACTAACGCTCATAACTATCAGACACAGGACATGTTTGTGAGAAAAAAAGTGTCTCATCAGCTAAAATAGTTTCATACTGAAGCTGTAGATCTTTAACTGTAAAATAATAGAAATACATTTACATTTTATGATGAGGTCTGGTGAGTGTATAGGGATTTGGTGGTCTTCTTTGGAATGTATTTCGAGCACTTTATTTAATAACAGTAAATTTATATTTATTATATAAAAGGTTATCATTGTAGAACATGTTTTGTTAAGGTGTAGATGACACCAAGAATTTTATATATATATATATATATATATATATATATATATATATATATATATATATATATATATATATATACATACAAAAAGCGTGAGAGAGTAGGTAATATTGCTATAATATATTCTCAATGGTGCCACCCTTCAAGAAAATTATAATATATATAGAGAAAGAAAAATATACCAGGATATATATTAATACCCTAGATCAGCAAGGGATTAAAAAAGGCACACAGAGGAAATTTTCCAATACACAATTTATTTCCCAAAATACAATTCAGTATAAAAAGTATTATCTGTCAGTGTAAAAACACCACAGCAGAAAGCGAATTCTAACTTAAAACATTTAAAGTGCAAAGTAACCTAATTCTCTCTCTGTTCTATATCAAGATAATACACCACTAAATGAAGGGGTTAATCAACACAGATAGTGTACAACCTAGGAATATACTTAACCAACTGGCAGGACATATGTAAACTAGGCAGCATGCATATATATATGAATAACTACAGTCCATACATAAATGTGATATAGGTTATGTTTGTAGTGCTTGAACGCTCTTGTAAGATAAAAGCACATCTCCTCAATATTGCATGATTCAAACCGCAGCTATTCCTGCTGCATATATAGTCATTCACAAATGTGACTCCTTAGTTGGAAAGAGACAGGTACTTAGCTTAGAGTTTTCCGTTCTGCTGTTCCCAACGGCTTTCAGCTTGCAAGCGCTTACGATGACTCCTTTTTATGTGACGTAGTCCAAAGTAGGAGTGGCGGAGTGTCACCAGGGACCGTGAGTGGCTGTAAGCGGAAGAAAACCTTTTCATAGGTCAGAAGACGCCCAGTTGAATCGGCATATCGCTGTGAAGCTTGTCAAAGTTTCTGACAAGGTGGGATACCAAGATGTATCGTATGTAATCACCTCTCATATAGGCAAGTCCTTACCGCATTCAAAAGCACACTTTCAAGCCGCTCACTCCACCACCATAGCTTAATCAGCACATAACTCAATCATTTGGACTGTCCTGCTGCATATGTGGAGCCAAAGTGTCTCTTTGTAAGCAGATGATTCAGGGAACAGGTTAGACTTTTGCACTGAAAATCAAATCCCAGAGTACAGTCAACTTATACCTGGGTTTCCAAACACATAGTGCCAACGCACGTTTCTCCCCCACCTCCAGTATGTGTTACAGGGGATCATCAGGGCATATAGAGTCCTCACCGGACATCCTATTTTATACAGATACCTAATTACTTACAGGTGATCCATCCAAGCAGCCTTGCAATTTCTTAAAGCTGTATTACATTTAACCCTGTATGAGTAAAGAATAAACAACAGAGCTCTATGTTGTGTAAAATACTTATTATTTGGTTCAACCTAATTCCTAGTTACCCCCAATATTTTCTACACAACAGAGATCAAATAGAATTCACCCTCAAATCTGGCATACACTACAAACGGATGCTTAACCATTAGAAATAATTATTTACATAAAGTGGGCAAATTCCAGCTTATCATTCAGACCTTTTGGGATTCTAGATCCCAATCTCTAAATCCATTTGGCCTCTTTTTGTAAGAGGACCCTGTCATTATTACCACCACGTCCATTCGTGATGCCTTTATCTATGATGGTAAATTTTAATGAATCTACATTGCCATTGTGTACAGTACAGAAATGTCTGGCAACATTTGTATCCCTGGAGTGAAGTATATCGTCTCTATGCTCCTGTACCCGGTCCTTCACCATTCTCTTGGTTTTTCCAACATAGAAGGCCAGGCAGCAGCACTGTAGAATATATATTACCCCTTCTGATCTGCAATTAAAGAAAAATTTTATATAAAAAATCTTTCCATCCTGGACAGAGAATTGTTTAGTGCTATCCATGTGGGCACAGTATACACAGTGCCCACATGGAAAGCTACCTTTGATACCTCTGTCCCTTAGGAATTGGCTTCTCACCAGTTTATCCTTTAAGCTCTGTGCCTTTCTGTCTGTTAGGAGTGGAGTATCTCCTATCACGCTTTTCACTTTATCATCTAGGGATAAGATGTGCCAATTTTCTTAAAAACTGACCTAATACTCTCCCATTGATTGTTGAAATTAGAAATAAATCTAATCTCACTTTTTTCTTTTTTGGGGTTATTTCGATACAAAAGGTCATCCCTAGACATATTTCTAGCTTTCCAGAGGGATTTCTTGAGACACTTATTTGAGTAACCTCTTTTTAGAAACCTCTCTTTCATCAGTGACGCATGAGTGTCAAATTTTGATAAAGAAGAGCAATTCCTCCTCAGCCGGAGGAATTGACCATAAGGAATCCCTTTTTTAAGGTGTTCTGGGTGACTACTATCTGCATGTAAGATGTTATTAGTAGCGTTCTTTTTCCTATAGTTTTCCGTGACTATTTTTAGACCCTCTTTTTTCAAAGTAACATCCAGAAAGTTTAGTTCTGTTGTATTTGTTTCTGATGTCAAAATAATGTTTTTGTCATTATGGTTCAGGGCAGCAACGAATTCATTGAATTCTTCCGCTGTCCCATCCCACAGGACAAGGACATCGTCCACATACCTGATCCACAGCAGCACTTTGTCCTCAAAGATCCTTGAAAAGTATTCAAAAATCTCTGATTCCCAAAGGCCCAGATGTAGACAAGCATACGTGGGGGCACAAACTGCCCCCATCGCAGTTCCGCATAACTGTCGAAAAACCTGTCCATCAAAAGTGAACACATTATTCTTCAAGATAAACTCAAGAAGAGAATATAGAAATTTTGTGTGTTCAGCATACGTTGGACCTCTAGTTTCTAGGAACCTCCTAATGCTGTTAGGCCTATTTTATGGGGAATAGAGGAGTAGAGACCCTCCACATCTAAAGATGCCAAAATGGTCTTTTCACTTACTTCTACCCCATCTAGCTTTTTTAGTAAGTCGGCCGTGTCTTTTACATAAGATGTCAAAGTTAATAAAAAAGGCCGTAAGTACATATCTACATATTCCCCAATTTTTTCTGTTGCACTGCCTATCCCCGAGACTATAGGCCTTCCCGGGGGACACTGCATATTTTTATGCAGTTTCGGCAGTACATAGAAAACTGGCATTACTGGGTGCTCAGGATAGAGAAATTTAAATTTGTTCTGATTAATAACTCCTCTACTCCTAGCATCATTCAGAAGTTTAAATAGGGAATTTTGAATGTGACCAAGAGGGTTACCACCAAGTTTTTCATATTGATTTTTATTGTTTAACTGGCGTTTAACTTCGTTCACATATAAATGTTCATCAAGTAAAACTAGATTGCCGCCCTGGTCAGCGGGCTTTATCACCAGCCCTTTGGCCACACTCAATTCCTTTTAACGCTTGTCTTTCCCTAGGTTTCAGGTTGTCATTAGTTCGTTGACAGGATAGATTCTCAATGTCTTTCTCCATTTGTTTTACGAAAAGATTGACAGCCGGGACCAAGGACAACGAGGGCATATACACTGATTTCGGTTTGAAGACATATTTTTTCTCCAATAAAGATTCTCTCTGTGTGCCAATACCAAAATCTTCCTGAGTATTTTCAGCCAAAAGTGACTCTAAATCATTAAGAGCCACTTGATCGGTTACATCTAGGTTATAACTGTTATCCGATTTAGATTTCATAATGACAGACAGAACAATCCTTCTGGCAAATAAATGTAGATCTTTTAGAACTTCAAACTTATCAATTGGCGCATTAGGGCAAAAGGACAGACCTTTTCTAAGAAGTTCAATGTGGGCTTGATTTAAGGGAAAAGAGGAAAGGTTTACTATCTGCAATTCCTCATCAATAGGGGTAGCTAGTATCCCCTGCGTAGTCCCCTCCCTCTGTATCTCCCCCTGCCCTGAGTAAGCTGTTTCCCTCTCGTTTGTCTGGTTTGATATCTCTTTTCTCTCAAAGGTCCCCCATAGGGATCTTTTCCTTTTTCCCCTTCTATTTTTTCTCCTCCTTCTAATTGTGTATTCGCTGAGGAGTTTTTTTGAGGGCCCTGATTCAGAATCTGACATATCCGTCCCTGAATCATAGGTTCCTTTTTGGGATTTGTAGATATAAACCCTGCCATTTTTGTAGTCTTCCTGATCTCTCCTTAATTTTCTACATTTCCTGGATTTAATATCCATTTTTAATTTGGAAATGTTTGAGCTAGTTTCCCCATTAAGTTTCTCAAAATTTGGGTCGCACTCAAAAGAATTAACCTTGATCAGAGCTTTTTCTGCTTCCCCTTTAACTTTCTCCAACCTTTTGTTATTCCTTTTGATCATCATCTCCATTAAATCAAGGGAGGTTGAGGAGAGTTTCTCATTCCATTCCTCTATGAAAGAGTCTCCCTTCTAATCCTCCCTTGTATTTGCACATGGATCTAGTGAGAGTCTTAGTCCCCTAGGGACTATTTTCTTTTCAATATAATTTGCCAGACTAGCATTTTCTGCTTTAATTTTCAATTGCCTACTTAAAAGGTATCTATATTTTCTGAACGCACTGAAAATAGTTACCACTTCTTCATTATTCTCATCATTCCCCCCACTAGTATCATTTGCTAGGGAGTATTTTAGTTCGGCTTCCCATAAGTCATCCGAAAGAGTGTATGCCATAATAGTAGTGAAAATACACAGACAGACAAAATAATGGGAAAATATAGGAGCTAATAATACTCCTCAGGCAATCTACTCCAATCTCACCAGAAAAGGACAATAGAGTCCTCAAAGATAATATCCTCAAACAATTATGAATAAATACAAAAAGCGTGAGAGAGTAGGTAATATTGCTATAATATATTCTCAATGGTGCCACCCTTCAAGCAAATTATAATATATATAGAGAAAGAAAAATATACCAGGATATATATTAATACCCTAGAACAGCAAGGGATTAAAAAAGGCACACAAAGAGGAAATTTTCCAATACACAATTTATTTCCCAAAATACAATTCAGTATAAAAAGTATTATCTGTCAGTGTAAAAACACCACAGCAGAAAGCGAATTCTAACTTAAAACATTTAAAGTGCAAAGTAACCTAATTCTCTCCCTGTTCTATATCAATATAATACACCACTAAATGAAGGGGTTAATCAACACAGATAGTGTACAACCTAGGAATATACTTAACCAACTGGCAGGACATATGTAAACTAGGCAGCATGCATATATATATGAATAACTACAGTCCATACATAAATGTTATATAGGTTATGTTTGTAGTGCTTGAACGCTCTTGTAAGATAAAAGCACATCTCCTCAATATTGCATGATTCAAACCGCAGCTATTCCTGCTGCATATATAGTCATTCACAAGTGTGACTCCTTAGTTGGAAAGAGACAGGTACTTAGCTTAGATTTTTCCGTTCTGCTGTTCCCAATGGCTTTCAGCTTGCAAGCGCTTATTATGACTCCTTTTCATTTGACGTAGTCCAAAGTAGGAGTGGCGGAGTGTCACCAGGGACCGTGAGTGGCTGTAAGCGGAAGAAAACCTTTTCATAGGTCAGAGGATGCCCAGTTGAATCGGCATTTCGCCGTGAAGTCCTACTTTGGACTACGTCACATGAAAAGGAGTCATCGTAAGCGCTTGCAAGCTGAAAGCCGTTGGGAACAGCAGAACAGAAAAATCTAAGCTAAGTAAGTGTCTCTTTCCAACTAAGGAGTCACATTTGTGAATGACTATATATGCAGCAGGAATAGCTGCGGTTTGAATCATGCAATATTGAGGAGATGTGCTTTTATCTTACAAGAGCGTTCAAGCACTACAAACATAACCTATATCACATTTATGTATGGACTGTAGTTATTCATATATATATGCATGCTGCCTAGTTTACATATGTCCTGCCAGTTGGTTAAGTATATTCCTAGGTTGTACACAATCTGGGTTGATTAACCCCTTCATTTAGTGGCGTATTAACTTGATATAGAACAGGGAGAGAATTAGGTTATTTTGCACTTTAAATGTTTTAAGTTAGAATTCGCTTTCTGCTGTGATGTTTTTACACTGACAGATAATACTTTTTATACTGAATTGTATTTTGGGAAATGAATTGTGTATTGGAAAATTTCCTCTTTGTGTGCCTTTTTTAATCCCTTGCTGTTCTGGGGTAATAATATATATCCTGGTATATTTTTCTTTCTCTATATATAATATATATATGTCACATAAATATAGAGGGACCAATGAATTAGATTATAGTGAATAATAATCCTGGTTCCAGGTTAAAATTCTGTAGATTCATTTGGAGGAACGTAGACCAGTTTCACTCCTCTAGTGAGAGTTGGAGAAGCCTTTATGCCTGACGATCTCGCAGGCATGGAGAGAAATCACTTAAAATCCTTGGGGACTTTTTTGAATATTATATTGTAATACTTGTGTCTTTACTTCCTGAACCCTACATAGCTAGAAAAACAGATCTCAAGCTAAGATGTTCGTTTATAAAATTATTGGGGACTTCACTGTACCGATGAGACTTCTTAGATAATATTGCCCAAGTGGAGAGCTTTAGATTATCAGTTCCTATATTTATGGTTGAGTCAAATAATTGTGTAACACACTTTAATGTGCAGATATCTCAGAGACTTCCTTTCCAGCAAAAATCCCCTCTGCAAGGATAAATGTGTGTTCAGAAGGGACTTCATTAGCATTAGGTTGGCATCTACTTGCTAGTAAACAGCACTAATGAATTATCCTTTTGTTAACTGAAAATACCAAAATAACATTTATTCTTTCAACAGTTTATATAATGTGAGGGTATCTGTGAGTGTTATCAAATTATATATATATATATATATATATATATATATATATATATATATATATATATATATATATATATATATATATATATAAAGTTGTCTACACCAAATGATTAATTTATTTGTGAGACTGTAACTACAACAGACCTCCCTCTCTACCTTAGACATCTAAGGATTCAAAAGAAAACATTTGGTCTAATTAGTTCAGGCAGTCATTTCAAAGACAGGCAGTTATTTCAAAGAAATATTCACCATGTGGCTGCTATGTTTAAAGTTGATTTCCTGCCTAAGATGGGTAACAAACTTATCAGACCCCTGTAAATAAACAGACATGGCTTAAGTGTATTCAAGAGTTGATTGCCCCTGCCGTGTTGAATCCACAAATTCTAGATGTTACATCTAGATGAAGATTAGCTAACAGAGACACATGTCTTGCATTCTAACTCTCAAATTCATTTTAAATTACAACTTGTGTTTAAATTTCAAGTAAAATATACATCAGACTATATTAAATGTCTATATATGGATCTGGGGAAATGCAATTCAGATTGTAATGGATTAAATAGCAATTGTAATAATCCCACTTTAAAATATATAACATATTTTTGTTTTTTTCTGTCTTCCAGACATCTTAGAGACAAATTGGGATGTATATATGCTGAGTTTAATAAGTAGCTGTGCATTCAATTTAAAATATCCAATTTATTTTAAGAATTAATAACCTATTCTTTTTATTTTTCAGGCATTTGACAAATACACGTGTGGTTGTCCCATAAATTGTGTCATATGTTGTATGCAATCAGAAAGAGGTGTACTGAATGTGAAATATGATGTGTTTTTATATGAATATAAAAAAATAATCAATTGCAACTTTAAATGCATTTTAAGATAATACCAGTATGATGTTAGAAATAAAATACTGATGTTTGATATTAAAATAATCAGGATGAATGGTATGACATGGTCCAATACACATGGAACATGTGACTTGTTGATACTAGAAAATATGGTATATTGAATAAAAATATATATGAACTGTATTTACTGTTAGCAATATTTGAATTCAACTGTTTGTCTTTGCTGCCCCTGATGGCCTAAATCCAGTATTACAGCCAAAAGGCATTTGGCTGTTAAAAATAAAATTTTCCAGTAGCCAATCAGGGAGGTGTCTCCCAAATAACCAATCAGGGACAAGCTTCCGAAGGGCCTATCATCCTAATTTCACTGATGATTAGAATAACAAGGGGTGGGATTATATCGCGTGATATAACCCCAGGCAAGAGAAAAAAAAGTAGTCCGTGCTGAATTTTGACTGACAAACTGTTGCCTTGGGATCCAGTCTATTATAAAGCAATCTGGGCCTAATTTTTATCCATCTTGCAAAAATTACCTCTTTTAATTTATGAGATGAAATTGGATTTATTAGAGGAACCCTGGAAGAATTGATTTGCTTATTTGGGTGAAGTATAAGAAACTGTTAAATATATAACTTGATATTTTAAAGCAAATACATTCATTGCTGCTACAGTCTATTTGCAGTTAGTAAATTTAAAAGGGCACTTTGTATTTTAAACTCATATTCACAGTCCTGTGTAGGCTTAACTAGTCATTATTGCTAAATAATTTATTTACTAGACAGGGTTTTATACTCCAGATTTATAAGTCAGTTATTATAGTGAACTCTTTCAGAACTGTACATAAACTGGTTATTGTGATTATATCCCTGGTAGTTATTAATTAAGCATAGTAAATTGGGAATCCATATTGAGCATTGAACTAGAGTTATTGATTAATAACAGAGGATTCTGGTATTTTATTGTGGTATTTTAATGTGATTATTGTGAATAAGGTAAATTGTAAAGATATATTTGTATGATCTTTGTAAGGATATTATAACAGCATAAGTGTGTATCATCTGATTCATAATCTGGTTTTCTATAAATATAATTCAATGCGTTTATAACTTTAATATAAAGAATTTAGGAATTTATATTAATTTTAATTGTTTTGTATATGCATTTTATTGGGGGTTTGTTTTAAAGAATAATTATTAAATATATTGTATTATAACCCGGCCATACACTGACAATAATCTAATGTTGATGTTTAATTTACATGTGTAATTCAGCATTAATGTAATTGTACATTGGAGTGTGTGAATCCTGGGTCGGATGTGCAGGGACAAGGATGGTTTTAATCAGTGTAAATTGGGGCTCCCCAAACCCAGAAGCTACTGGCACCTTAAAATTAGAGCCCTTAGCCCTGGGTTAGAGACACCTGTGGGTTGCTACCACCTGCACCTAAAATTTAGCTTGGTGAGGTTGGATTATTTTTAGGCCTTGCAGCTGTGAAATACAAATCCATTTTTTTTCATCTCTTTATTGATTGAAACTCAAGTAAGGTTACAGAAA
Source organism: Bombina bombina (assembly GCF_027579735.1). NCBI lineage: Eukaryota > Metazoa > Chordata > Amphibia > Anura > Bombinatoridae > Bombina > Bombina bombina. The sequence continues at coordinate 68,415,702 of NC_069507.1, forward strand.
TCATGTAGGGCAAAACACAAAATAATATCAGCATGAATAGGATACAAAAAGAAAATAATACTGCAGATATCATCTCCGTAAGTAGGTAATCTAACTAACCAATAAATAACAGCTAACTGATAAATCATATCAACAATAACTATCCAAAACTGGTTTTAACATAAACCTAAATGGTTTTAACATAAACCTAAACATAATCACTAGATAATTCAGTTGAGCTGATGTAGGGATCAAATCCAATTTTTATTAAGTTATTACATTATGTATATAAAAATAAGAGATGGCCAAAAGCTTCTGGCTCCTAGATTTTGTACACATTTGTCAAGCCCTGGGACTGTAAATTATATGGAACATGGAAGTTATGCATTTAACACCTAGATTACATACATCCCATTGAAAAAAAATGTGCATTTTGTTTTAATATAATTGCAAACTTAGAGACTCCTATATCCATCCCTCAGTCAGACCTTGTTTAATTAAAAACTCACCTTTTGGGGGGCGGAGCCAGCAGCCAAAGCAACAAGACGTGCATCAAGGAGGCTCCTGGTTTTATTTTAATTTTATCTAGTTTTTCCTCTGTGGAATAACATCTGGATAGCAAGCTACCATTGGGAACCTCAGGGGTTCATGTAATACACCTGACTGGAACGAACAAAGTGATTATATCTGTGTATTATTGTTTTTGGAGAATTAGCAGGTCACAATTTCTTCTGACTATGGAGGAGATCATCTGCGACACAATACAGACCCTATTTGCAAATTATGAGCAACGGATCATTAATAGATTTGACGGTCTATTGACCAGGATAGAAGCCGAACGCATAAAAGAGAAGCTTATTCTGATCGATGGGTAGGGAGAGGTAGATGTTGGTGTGAGGCCTGGAGATGTACAGCTGAATGCTGGGGACTTTCGCATCGTACCTGTTCTCCCTGGGACGGAGCAATTACAGGATGGAAATGTGGGGGGTCTCGGTGAAGCTTGTGGATTATTGGTCCTGCTGGACTGCAACTTACTGACCCCTGTGAAAAACACCTGGGTGTCCAAAGAGCTCCCCACCAGTAGATGTGAGATGGTGATAATTATCGACATTTGCCCCTGGAGGGGATTATCGATTGCTGCCACTGGGTCGATTGCAGGTGGGAGAGTGACTGGCTTCCATGAGTATGGCCCTGCTAATGTGTGTGGATCGGTATCAGCCTTCCGTCATTGCATCTCCTCAGAGATTTTCATGGACTGGGGTCTTGAGAAGTGCTGCGCAAAGTTTTCGCTTATAGACGTTACCTTTCACATGATGTCCCTGCAATGTGAGGGCTCTTGGCTCTCTGATGCCAGCATAAAAGCCGGAGTTGGATGACAATTTTATTTCAACAGTGGATGCCAACGCTCAGGCTCACAATAACATTTTGCCTATCACATACACTTTTAATTAAGTTTAGTTCTTGGACTCATAAATAAATTTAATATAGTTGAAACCGAGGAATCTGCATTCATGAAGACCAATATCTGAAAATGTGTAGATTTTGTGACTGAACCCTTTTGATGTTTCTATTACGTGCAGTCTAGCTAATGGGGATTTATTAGTAGTAGTTCTTAGGCTAAGTGCTTAGTTACCTAACCATATTTGTTACTCTTAATATGTTCTCCAGTATCCTGTACCACATTGCTAATTGTTCCTGCCCTTTATTATGTATTTTATTATAGGAAGTTATCTACTTTTACCTGTATAGGTTGCTTCTCTCACATATGTGTTAAAGGAGGTGATTTTAGGCTTGCTATACCCACCAAGAGTGCCTAACATCTTTGAGAACTCCCTCTGCTATACTATCCCACAGCACACAAATCTGATGTACTTTTTCCTTGCTTCTATATGCATATACACAAATGTAAATATTATTTGATCTAACAATATTTTTTCTCTAGCCCTCTTAGGCACATAAGAATAAATGCTAAGCCCATGGTTATCTGCTGAAACAAGCCCCTTGTTTTTCTATAGTAAGCTAATTATTTCCTTAGCTAAAGTCATTTATTGCACTTTCTAAAGCAGGGGAAGATCATTTAGCTCAGTACTGCAGCATACTTATATCTTAAATATAGAGATGGCACTAGTGGTCATTTATTGTAATCTAATTGTTTTATTCCAAAGAATAGGAAGCAAGTTTTTTAGGTGACAGGGTTGTCTGCGGCCGGGACACCCAAGTTTACCATTTCTTACAGAATTTGAACATATACATCCTCTCCTGTCATTGGTTCATTAGACCCCCACGAGCCTATCCATTGGTTATTATACTTTCCTTTTATTATGATAACAGAGATACATTGGGTCACATGGCAAGTTCGTCTTTGCCAGTAATAGACAACAGAACAGAGAAATGATCTATAATAATAAAGGTAACACAATTTAGAGGGAAAGGGAATAGAAGATTGGATGTAGTAGTAAAATAGTAGAAATTGCTCCCATTACATTGTCCCCCACCAGATGATTATTGCTGGCACTATGTTTTTATTATTAGTTGAGTTAAATCCAAACTATACAAATGCATATAGCTAGCTCTACGCAGCGCTTATAGTATACCATTCAACTTGTGAGCCCTGAGGAAAAAACTGTTCATGATATTCTCCTCTTGCCATGAGTCTTAGTTTAATTTAATATGCTTAACACATGGGCTGCTCTCCATTGTATTTCTGAATCCAAGATTCATAAAGTGAGGAGGTCAAGACTTAGTTTAATACACATATAGGTTTTACTGTGCTAAGCTAACACTAACAGATACTTGATTATACCTTAAATAGATCTTTATAAATTGTATTTTTGATGTGTTTTAGCTGGCCTGTCTCAGCAATAGATGCTAAAAGTTTTTGAATGTGCTTTTATTGTAAGAGCAGACATGTAGAGATATCTCTTTACTTTTAATACACTAGATCTTGCTTTTGGGGGGAAACATTGTATATATGAAGCCATGTGGTCTAAAGTGGAGCAGGTCTCTATTACCAAGTCTGAACATAATTTAGCACATAACCATTAGTACTAGATTAAGTAACCCTTTTGTCCAGGATTTTTCTGAACCAGGGCATGCCTATACAAATCCATACAGCTTGAGCCTCCCTCTAGAATATGAGTATCTACTATATATTTCTATACACTTGCACCAATCCTACATGCTACATGTTTACTACTGCTCTCGTGATTAGTATCTCCCTTGGTATCATTTCTCCCCATTTACCTCTGGCACCTCCCTACGCATAATGTGTTTATGCCAAGTATATGTTACATGTCAACAATCGCAAGTTCTGTTTATTTGTTTACTATTTATGTAGTAGTGGTGGGAAACATTTCCATTAGCATAACTTCTGCCTCCCCCCCTCATTCCCCTTGAGCGGTTAGGGATAAGTGATGTATCCTCCGCATTGTTCTGATTTGGCAGAGTTTAGTAGTCTCTGCCCAGCCCAAATAGCCTCTCATTAAGTTTTTCCCCCATCCAGGTAAATAGGCTCTTCGGGTCATAACATGGCTAAATATGCTCTGTTTTCTTATGTGTTTTATGATATCTATGGTCAGCATGTTCTTATGGTCCCACTGTGCTCTCCATAAAGTTTGATTAACAGTTTTCTCACTTTTATCTTTAGTACAAAAAATGTTAATTGTTGTTATCCTACTAGACATATAAGGATATCTAAAACTTCTTACTTTTATCAACATTACTTTTGTCTGATGTTAATTAATGCTGACTATGATTATTAACGGTGTCCTCTCTGTACCTTGGAGAGTGTGACCCCAACAGAGGATCAGGTTGTCATTGAGGACACATAGAGGCTTAGATACAAAACGAGGAGCAGAAAAGTTTGGTCTATAAGATTGTAATGTATTGTTACTCTATGAAAAATATGTTCACTGCACCTTTGGTATGCCTGAATACCGTGCTTGTAACAATGTGCCATTGCTACCTCAATAAAAAGAAATTAAAAAAAAAATTAGCTATAGGCCTCCATTGTCTAATGTACCAGTGTGGCTCAGTGGAGCAAAGCTGTGTAGAAAATTAAAATTAGTTAGCTTGGAGCCTTTCAAAATCAAGTTTGCACTTTTATTTAGCAAAATTAAAATCTAAAATTGTGTTCAAACAGCTTTTTGTTTATGGCAAAAAAATTATACATTAAACAATATATTAGTGACATTTTACTCCAAAGTACTAAAAAAAATCCATGTGAAAAAGCAACAATTAAAATTCTTTTGCCTAAAAAAATTAAAGATGTTTAAATGGTAATTAAAACTAATATAGCAGTATCAGTTGTGTGAACGTGTGTACCTTTTAGCCAATTAGCAGGCAGTACCTCTTAGCCAATAGGCATTACTATATAGTATTCAACTGATGCATTAGTTTGTTCAAATTTAGATACATATTGATGTTTAATTGCAGTTATTGAGAAACATTTTTGAGTACATCACTTTAAACTTTGTGTGCATTCACCCATTTTGGAAATGATTTCCTAACCCTAATTTGATTTTACAGGGCGTTGGCTTTTGCCCTCAAATTATCTCTGTGGAAAGAGGAATATGTAACAACCATAATCAAGTCTATAAAAATACTTGGTGTGCACATCATTTGCATAATTACTTTTTGCTTTTCCAGAAAAACAGGGTATAACCGGATTAGTAAAATATTTATCATAATTTCTTCTTTGTGCTAGTTTTGATTTGCCTTCTTTTGAAAAGTGATAGTCTGTACACAATCCCAGAGCTGTCACGCAATTATTGTGACACATTATTTTAAGTTTCACAATGTGAAAAGGTGATATTTTATATAATATCGCCATCAAATGCTAAAAACATATGAGAAAATGTATAGTTGCACAGATATATTTTTCAATACACCTGAGCAAGTCATGTTTTTATGTATGTCATATAACAGATAGTAGATAGTAGAACCTACTTGTATGTTGCAGAAGATTTCTTTGTGGACTTTGTGAATTTTTTTATTTTTGTTGCACAAACATTTTTCGCTTCCCTACAGTTCCAGGTACATGGATGAAGCCTAACACATGTGCTCTGATGTGCCAAAAGTTAACGCATGCTCATTGTGTTTTTGAATTCTCTAAAATCTCTAAAAATCAGCTCTTTTACATAAAAAAAAAAAACAAGTTAGGGACTTCCGGGCGGCAGCCATCTTACTGGTCGCATTAAGCTTCAGCTCCTCCAGTTTTCTCCACAATTTATCAATTCTACGAAGCAGATCTGGTAGTATTTACTTAAAGCAGGGGAGCGACTTGTCTGTTGGTGACCTGATCCGAGATTTAGGGTATTGGATAGCAGCGCGGCTTAATTGCCCTCAGTACCGGACTATTCATTTTGGGGCCTTCCCCTATAACCGAAGCCTCAACACCGTCCCCACAATTAACTGTGCCTTGAGTGTGCAGCTTTCATTAAGCAATGGAGGACACTCAGATTAGTATGGCTGAGCTCATCTTAATTCTGGAAGAACACAGAATCCAACTCTGCAATGCTATAAAATGGGCATTCCATTCTGAGCCTCGCCAATGTAAGAAAGTAGTGGAACAGCCACAGGCAACAAATATACCCAACCCTTCTAGGGAAGCTAATGTAGAAACAAAGCAGACTATAGGTCCTAAAATCCGTAATAACGATTGCAATCCTACCCCTGACCCCAATGTTGCGATAAAACAGCATGCCGTTCAGGCCACAGCAGAAGAACCTGCACCGTATATGCCTGAAGATGCGGCGTTACTGCAGCGATCCCCACATAGGCTGATTCCAGACATTAATAGTCCTGTGAGACAATGGAAAGAACCGGTCAATTGGCCCCACTTGATTGAGCTGGGACATATAGAAGAAGGCATGCTGAGCACGCTAGGTAGAAGCTATCATATGGAGCTTCTTAACCTGGAAATGGATGCATGGCCGTAGACCTACCTTATCATACAAGCGCTAGAGTGTGGTGCAGTTACAAGCTATCACGGGCTCCACATGTTATCAAGTAGCCTGACAACATTGAAAACAGCTCTGGCAGAGGTTGCAGTTGCCAAGGGGTACGAAGAGCACAAGGGGGTGAGAATAAATAACCAAGCTAAAGCCTTTCCACATTCGGCCCCCTGCAATCTCCAGTCTGATGTCGGATAGATGGATCTTTTGATGAGGACTTTGCAGTCTAAAGCCCCAAGTCCATAGTTTATTTTTAGGTTCTAAAATCTTAGATAATTGTTACCTTGTGTATACATTGTATTTTTATTGTTACCCTGATTGTCAAATTGAAAGTGTACATTACATAGATCTATTTATTCTAGTCCTGCTTAGTACAGTTTTATTAATAAGCATTGAGCAATAGTACTTGTTAACTTGTGTTTTGTCTATTACTTGTTTGAGATAGGTCAATATTTATGCAAGTCCTCTCATGTTCAGATTGTGTATCAATGTAACATCCATAATCCCTAGAGTTTAATAGCAAGCACAGTAGCCAGGACCACAGATTTTATCCCTTGCTAGTGATCTATAGGTTATTCTATGTTTGGTCTGATTTGGAGTTAGCTACCACCTATGGGTTTAATTTTATTAAATAGCTGTGATTCATATCATTATAGTTCATTACATGCCTGTAGTCTCTCCCACTATATTCCCTAATAATGGCTGGAGTTTATATGAGTGCTTATGTATACTGTATTAACATGTCTATCCATCAGTATGTAATTGTAAATCCTGAGGCTGGCGCTAGCTATCCCATATTAAGTCTGGTAGAGGGTTAACAATGTCAAAGTTTTTTATTATTTGCTTATTTTCTTGCCTCCTATACGAATGCATCTGAGTGTTAATGTTCCAGTACGTTTTAGAGTTTCACTCTGTTTGAATTGCAGAAATGTGTATCACCTTGACAAACTTTCAGTATTTGTTGTGATAATAATTATTCACCTTGTTAGTTACTTGCTTATTATTCCAATTTGTTTTGATTGTATCAACTACATAAATATAAAAGAGGTTTCTACCACTCATTGGGATACAAAAGCGGTTCCTATCTTCCTAATGCCTTCTTTCTATTAAACGTTTTTAAAAGGTCAATAGGGTCCAAAAGTGGCCCATTCCATCAGCTAAAAGGCTTTGAGATATGGTGCTATGATACTTGCAACTTCATAATTAATGTGCCTCATCATTGTCTTTTGAAAAGCTGTTGCAACTTTTTTCTTGTAAGTGTATTCAAGTATACTTGTTTGCGATGTAATTTTCCAACTATGTACCACTTGGTAAACCTCAATAAAAATATTTTAAAAAGTCCCCCCTAACAGAGCATTCAGCTCTTTTTCAAATTGCCCAAAAAACCCTAATTAACCCCTTAAAGACCACAGCACTTTTCCATTTTCTGACCGTTTGGGACCAGGGCTATTTTTACATTTCTGCAGTGTTTGTGTTTAGCTGTAATTTTCCTCTTACTCATTTACTGTACCCACACATATTATATACGTTTTTTCTCGCCATTAAATGGAATTTCTAAAGATACCATTATTTTCATCATATCTTATAATTTACTATAAAAAAATATATAAAATATGATGAAAAAATAGAAAAAAACACACTTTTTCTAACTTTGACCCCCAAAATCTGTTACACTTCTACAACCACCAAGAAACACCCATGCTAAATAGTTTCTAAATTTTGTCCTGAGTTTAGAAATACCCAATGTTTACATGTTCTTTGCTTTTTTTGCAAGTTATAGGGAAATAAATACAAGTAGCACTTTGCTATTTCCAAACCCCTTTTTTTCAAAGCTAGCGCTAGTTACATTGGGACACTGATATCTTTCAAGAATCCCTGAATATCCCTTGACATGTATATATATTTTTTTAGAAGACAACCCAAAGTATTGATCTAGGCCCATTTTGTTATATTTCATGCCACCATTTCACCGCCAAATGCAACAAATAAAAAAAATCATTCACTTTTTCACAAATTTTTTCACAAACTTTACGTTTCTCACTGAAATTATTTACAAACAGCTTGTGCAATTTTGGCACAAATGGTTGTTAATGCTTCTCTGGAATCCCCTTTGTTCAGAAATAGCAGACTTATATGGCTTTGACGTTGCTTTTTGGTAATTAGAAGGCCGCTAAATGACACTGCACACCACACGTGTATTATGTCTAGCAGTGAAGGGGTTAATTAGGTAGCTTGTAGTGAGCTTTAGTGTAGAGATCAGCCTCCCACCTGACACATCACACCCCCTGATCCCTCCCAAACAGCTCTCTTCCCTCCCCCACTCCACAATTGTCCCCGCCATCTTAAGTACTGGCAGAAAGCCTGCCAGTACTAAAATAAAAGGGTTTTTTTTGTTTTGTTTTTAGAAAACATAATTCTGCTGTGTAGGCCCTCCCCCTCTACCTTATTGTGCGTCATCTTGGGTACTGGCAGCTGTCTGCCATTACCCAGTTTGCCATAAAATATGGTATTTTAATTATAAAATTACTCAATATTTTCTGTAGTGTAGCTGCCCCCCTCAATATCCAACCCTCCACCCCCTCCCAGATCCCTTAGCTGGAAATTCCCACCCTCCCCAGTCCTCTCTCCCACCTTAGCAAAATTAGTTTTTGTGCCATAGTGTAGCGTTCCCACCCCCGTGCATGCGCCCGTGAGCAGCCCCGCACGCGATCCTGCCCCTCCGATTCACTTCCTTCACTGATGGCTGCCCACCTGCCTCCCTGCATCAGCTCCCACCCACCAACGATCACAGTCATCTATGGCCGATGCAGAGAGGGGCCACAGAGTGCTAGAAAGTGTTATTGCAGGATGCAATAATTATATTAATATAATTTTTACCTCTGTAATTACCTTGCATCTAAGCCTCTACAGACTGCCCTCCTTATCTCAGTTCTTTTGACAGACAGGCGTTTTAGTCAATCAGTGCCAACTCCTAAATAACCCCACAGGCGTGAGCAAATGTTTGCATACAAAGAGAGAAGCGCTCTACCAGGAATGAACAACAGCTTATCAGCTAGTTCTATGGCGGTTTACCACCCAGTGGCAGCCTCTTTTAGACCAGTGTGCTTTTCACAGAGGAAAACTTTCCTGCAGTATATCAGTCTGATCCCGCCAAGTAAGGTCAGTCCAGCCCCGAAATAACATAATTTATGCTTACCTGATAAATTCCTTTCTTCTGTAGTGTGATCAGTCCACGGGTCATCATTACTTCTGGGATATTACTCCTCCCCAACAGGAAGTGCAAGAGGATTCACCCAGCAGAGCTGCATATAGCTCCTCCCCTCTACGTCACTCCCAGTCATTCGACCAAGGACCAACGAGAAAGGAAAAGCCAAGGGTGAAGTGGTGACTGGAGTATAAATTAAAAAATATTTACCTGCCTTAAAAACAGGGCGGGCCGTGGACTGATCACACTACAGAAGAAAGGAATTTATCAGGTAAGCATAAATTATGTTTTCTTCTGTTAAGTGTGATCAGTCCACGGGTCATCATTACTTCTGGGATACCAATACCAAAGCAAAAGTACACGGATGACGGGAGGGATAGGCAGGCTCTTTATACAGAAGGAACCACTGCCTGAAGAACCTTTCTCCCAAAAATAGCCTCCGATGAAGCAAAAGTGTCAAATTTGTAAAATTTGGAAAAAGTATGAAGCGAAGACCAAGTTGCAGCCTTGCAAATCTGCTCAACAGAGGCCTCATTCTTGAAGGCCCAAGTGGAAGCCACAGCTCTAGTAGAATGAGCTGTAATTCTTTCAGGAGGCTGCTGTCCAGCAGTCTCATAAGCTAAACGAATTATGCTACGAAGCCAAAAAGAAAGAGAGGTAGCGGAAGCTTTTTGACCTCTCCTCTGCCCAGAGTAAACGACAAACAGAGAAGACGTTTGTCGAAATTCCTTAGTTGCCTGTAAGTAAAATTTTAGAGCACGGACTACATCCAGGTTGTGCAGTAGACGTTCCTTCTTCGAAGAAGGATTTGGGCACAAGGAAGGAACGACAATCTCTTGATTGATATTCCTGTTAGTAACTACCTTAGGTAAGAACCCAGGTTTAGTACGCAGAACTACCTTATCCGAATGAAAAATCAAATAAGGAGAATCACAATGTAAGGCTGATAATTCAGAGACTCTTCGAGCCGAGGAAATAGCCATTAAAAATAGAACTTTCCAAGATAACAACTTTATATCAATGGAATGAAGGGGTTCAAACGGAACGCCCTGTAAAACATTAAGAACAAGGTTTAAACTCCATGGTGGAGCAACAGTTTTAAACACAGGCTTAATCCTGGCCAAAGCCTGACAAAAAGCCTGGACGTCAGGAACTTCTGACAGACGTTTGTGTAACAGAATGGACAGAGCTGAGATCTGTCCCTTTAATGAACTAGCAGATAAACCCTTTTCTAAACCTTCTTGTAGAAAAGACAATATCCTAGGAATCCTAACCTTACTCCAAGAGTAACCTTTGGATTCACACCAATATAGGTATTTACGCCATATCTTATGGTAAATCTTTCTGGTAACAGGCTTCCTAGCCTGTATTAAGGTATCAATAACTGACTCAGAAAACCCACGTCTTGATAAAATCAAGCGTTCAATTTCCAAGCAGTCAGCTTCAGAGAAGTTAGATTTTGATGTTTGAAGGGACCCAGTATCAGAAGGTCCTGTTTCAGAGGTAGAGACCAAGGTGGACAGGATGACATGTCCACCAGGTCTGCATACCAAGTCCTGCATGGCCACGCAGGAGCTATTAGAATCACTGATGCTCTCTCTTGTTTGATTCTGGCAATCAATCGAGGAAGCATCGGGAAGGGTGGAAACACGTAAGCCATCCTGAAGTCCCAAGGTGCTGTCAGGGCATCTATCAGGACTGCTCCTGGATCTGGACCCGTAACGAGGAAGCTTGGCGTTCTGTCGAGACGCCATGAGATCTATCTCTGGTTTGCCCCAACGTCGAAGTATTTGGGCAAAGACCTCCGGATGGAGTTCCCACTCCCCCGGATGAAAAGTCTGACGACTTAAGAAATCCGCCTCCCAGTTCTCCACTCCCGGGATGTGGATTGCTGACAGGTGGCAAGAGTGAGACTCTGCCCAGCGAATTATCTTTGATACTTCCATCATAGCTAGGGAGCTTCTTGTCCCTCCCTGATGGTTGATGTAAGCTACAGTCGTGATGTTGTCCGACTGAAACCTGATGAACCCCCGAGTTGTCAACTGGGGCCAAGCCAGGAGGGCATTGAGAACTGCTCTCAATTCCAGAATGTTTATTGGCAGGAGACTCTCCTCCTGACTCCATTGTCCCTGAGCCTTCAGAGAATTCCAGACGGCACCCCAACCTAGAAGGCTGGCGTCTGTTGTTACAATTGTCCAGTCTGGTCTGCTGAATGGCATCCCCCTGGACAGATGTGGCCGAGAAAGCCACCATAGAAGAGAATTTCTGGTCTCTTGATCCAGATTCAGAGAAGGGGATAAGTCTGAGTAATCCCCATTCCACTGACTTAGCATGCACAGTTGCAGTGGTCTGAGGTGTAAGCGTGCAAAGGGTACTATGTCCATTGCCGCTACCATTAAGCCGATTACCTCCATGCATTGAGCCACTGACGGGTGTTGAATGGAATGAAGGGTGCGGCAAGCACTTTGAAGTCTTGTTAGCCTGTCCTCTGTCAGGTAAATCTTCATTTCTACAGAATCTATAAGAGTCCCCAGGAAGGGAACTCTTGTGAGTGAAACGAGTGAACTTTTCTTTTCGTTCACCTTCCATCCATGTGACCTTAGAAATGCCAGTACTAACTCTGTATGAGACTTGGCAGTTTGAAAGCTTGAAGCTTGAATCAGAATGTCGTCTAGGTATGGAGCTACCGAGATTCCCCGCGGTCTTAGTACCGCCAGAAGAGCACCCAGAACCTTTGTGAAGATTCTTGGAGCTGTAGCCAATCCGAATGGAAGAGCCACAAACTGGTAATGCCTGTCTAGGAAAGCAAACCTTAGGTACCGGTAATGATCTTTGTGAATCGGTATGTGAAGGTAGGCATCTTTTAAATCTACAGTGGTCATGTACTGACCCTCTTGGATCATAGGTAAAATTGTCCGAATAGTCTCCATCTTGAACGATGGAACTCTTAGGAATTTGTTTAGGATCTTTAAGTCCAGGATTGGTCTGAAAGTTCCCTCTTTTTTGGGAACCACAAACAGATTTGAGTAAAACCCCTGTCCCTGTTCCGATCGTGGAACAGGATGGATTACTCCCATTAACAAGAGCTCTTGTACGCAGCGTAGAAACGCCTCTTTCTTTGTCTGGATTGTTGACAACCTTGACAGATGAAATCTCTCTCTTGGATGAGAGTATTTGAAGTCCAGAAGGTATCCCTGAGATATTATCTCTAGCGCCCAGGGATCCTGGACATCTCTTGCCCAAGCCTGGGCGAAGAGAGAAAGTCTGCCCCCCACTAGATCCGATCCCGGATCGGGGGCCCTCAATTCATGCTGTTTTAGGGGCAGCAGCAGGTTTCCTGGTCTGCTTGCCCTTGTTCCAGGACTGGTTAGGTTTCCAGCCTTGTCTGTAGCGAGCAACGGCTCCTTCCTGTTTTGGTGCAGAGGAAGTTGATGCTGCTCCAGCTTTGAAATTACGAAAGGAACGAAAATTAGACTGTCTAGCCTTAGCTTTGGCTTTGTCCTGAGGCAGGGCATGGCCTTTACCTCCTGTAATGTCAGCGATAATCTCTTTCAACCCGGGCCCGAATAAGGTCTGCCCTTTGAAAGGTATATTAAGCAATTTAGACTTAGAAGTAACATCAGCTGACCAGGATTTTAGCCACAGCGCCCTGCGTGCCTGAATGGCGAATCCTGAATTCTTCGCCGTAAGTTTAGTAAGATGTACTACGGCCTCCGAAATGAATGAATTAGCTAGTTTAAGGACTCTAAGCCTGTCCGTAATGTCGTCCAGAGTAGCTGAACTAATGTTCTCTTCCAGAGACTCAATCCAGAATGCCGCTGCAGCCGTGATCGGCGCAATGCATGCAAGGGGTTGCAATATAAATCCTTGTTGAACAAACATTTTCTTAAGGTAACCCTCTAATTTTTTATCCATTGGATCTGAAAAAGCACAGCTATCCTCCACCGGGATAGTGGTACGCTTAGCTAAAGTAGAAACTGCTCCCTCCACCTTAGGGACCGTTTGCCATAAGTCCCGTGTGGTGGCGTCTATTGGAAACATTTTTCTAAATATCGGAGGGGGTGAGAACGGCACACCGGGTCTATCCCACTCCTTAGTAACAATTTCAGTAAGTCTCTTAGGTATAGGAAAAACCTCAGTACTCGCCGGTACCGCAAAATATTTATCCAACCTACACATTTTCTCTGGTATTGCAACTGTGTTACAATCATTCAGAGCCGCTAACACCTCCCCTAGTAATACACGGAGGTTTTCCAGTTTAAATTTAAAATTTGAAATATCTGAATCCAGTCTGTTTGGATCAGAACCGTCACCCACAGAATGAAGTTCTCCGTCCTCATGTTCTGCCACCTGTGACGCAGTGTCTGACATGGCCCTAATATTATCAGCGCACTCTGTTCTCACCCCAGAGTGATCACGCTTACCTCTTAGTTCTGGTAATTTAGCCAAAACTTCAGTCATAACAGTAGCCATATCCTGTAATGTGATTTGTAATGGCCGCCCAGATGTACTCGGCGCTACAATATCACGCACCTCCCGATCGGGAGATGCAGGTACTGACACGTGAGGCGAGTTAGTCGGCATAACTCTCCCCTCGTTGTTTGGTGAAATTTGTTCAATTTGTACAGATTGACTTTTATTTAAAGTAGCATCAATACAGTTAGTACATAAATTTCTATTGGGCTCCACTTTGGCATTGCAACAAATGACACAGGTATCATCCTCTGAATCAGACATGTTTACACACTAGCAAATAAACTTGCAACTTGGAATACAATTCAATTAGAATAATATTAAAAACGTACTGTGCCTTTAAGAAGCACAGAAGATCTATGACAGTTGAAAATTAATAAATTGAAAATAGTTATAGTGTAAACAACACAACTTTAGCAAAGGTTTAATCCCATTAGCAAAGATAACAAATTCTGAAAGCAGGAAACAAATTACAGAATAAACGTTTATCTCAGTCAACTATAATTCTCACAGCTCTGCTGAGAGAAATTACCTCCCTCAAAATAAGTTTTGAAGACCCCTGAGCTCTGTAGAGATGAACCGGATCATGCAGGAAATACAATGAGCTGCTGACTGAAATATTTGATGCGTAGCAAAAGCGCCAAAAAACGGCCCCTCCCCCTCACACACAGCAGTGAGAGAGAACAGAAACTGTCAGAAAAAAGATTAAGCAACTGCCAAGTGGAAAAATAGTGCCCAAACATTTATTCACTCAGTACCTCAGCAAATGAAAACGATTTTACATTCCAGCAAAAACGTTAAACATAATATCTAGTTATTAAACAGCTTTATGTACTTCTTACAGTGTAATTCTAGTGAAGTACCATTCCCCAGAATACAGAAGTGTAAAGTATACATACATGACATTATATCGGTATGGCAGGATTTTCTCATCAATTCCATTGTCAGAAAATAAAAACTGCTACATACCTCTATGCAGATTCATCTGCCCGCTGTCCCCTGATCTGAAGTTTACCTCTCCTCAGATGGCCGAGAAACAGCAATATGATCTTAACTACTCCGGCTAAAATCATAGCAAAAACTCTGGTAGATTCTTCTTCAAACTCTGCCAGAGAGGTAATAACACACTCCGGTGCTATTTTAAAATAACAAACTTTTGATTGAAGATATAAAACTAAGTATAATCATAATAGTCCTCTCACACATCCTATCTAGTCGTTGGGTGCAAGAGAATGACTGGGAGTGACGTAGAGGGGAGGAGCTATATGCAGCTCTGCTGGGTGAATCCTCTTGCACTTCCTGTTGGGGAGGAGTAATATCCCAGAAGTAATGATGACCCGTGGACTGATCACACTTAACAGAAGAAACCAGGCAATTCTCCTCTGAAAAAGGAACATGACAACCCCAGACGACCGGCTATTGTTTGTTCCCAGGTTGAGCGCTTCTCTCTTGTAATTTATGCAAATTATGAGTCTTAGGGAAGTCTCCCTAAGTGTGATGCAGGAATCCAGACGTGGACCCGTTGCTCAGTGTGCCTAGAGGGATATGGCTGCACCTCACTAACGAGGCCCACACTAGGCCGAAAAGTACGTCTGGGGTTTTGCTGTTTCTCGTGTTCAGAGAGGGATTGCCTGGTATTTCGGGGCTGGACTGTACTGTGAAGTCAGGATCAGACTGATATGCTACAGGAAAGTTCTTCTCTGTGAAAGGCACATATTGAGCAACAAGAGGCTGCTTCTTGGGTGGTAACTAGCCATAGAACAAGCTATTATGCTATTGTTCGTTCCCAGGTTGAGCACTTCTCTCTTTTAATTTAATTAATGTGAGCACAATGTTATCTATTTTGTACACATTAACTAGCACTGTCTAGCTAAGAAAATTGTCAAAATACACTGATATATGAGGCGGCTTGCAAGCTAGGTTTAGCTTTCAACAAAGAATGCCAACAGAACAAAGCAAATTTGATGATAAAAGTAAATTGGAAATTGCATTCCCTATCTGAATCATGAATTTAATTTTGACTAGACTGTCCCTTTAACCTTTCTTTTGACAGCTCAGCACAGCTAGTATTTTTTAAAATATTTTCTTTCAATTTGTTTTCTAGGTGGCTCAGTATATTAAATTTGAGATGCCGGTATTGGACAGTTTTGTAAAGATGCTTAAAGAAGAAGAAGAACGAGAAATCACCAAACTGACCAAAAAGTAAGGGAAAATGAAAGAAATAATGGGCGCAAGGAATTGTATTTTAGGTTCTGCCCAAATACTCTTTGTATTTGATTTCTTCTTTTTAGTTTTAATCAGATCTGGCAACAAGCAG
The DNA here is from genome assembly GCF_027579735.1 of Bombina bombina. Taxonomy (NCBI): domain Eukaryota; kingdom Metazoa; phylum Chordata; class Amphibia; order Anura; family Bombinatoridae; genus Bombina; species Bombina bombina. Next base: position 68,431,630 of record NC_069507.1, read on the forward strand.
TAGATCAGCAGTTTGGCAGCTTGCCAGGTTTACATTTAAATATTCAGTCTTTCTAACAAGATACTTGGCATTGTTACAGCAAACATTTGGCATTTGTTATAGGTTATCTGTTTAAATATAAGTAATAAATCTCCTTAAGGGCCCTTTGAATGTTGAATGATGCCAATCAATCATTTTAAATCTTTTTAACACTTGGGGATAATAGCTGAAATGGTGAATTTTGCAGGTTAGTCACAATTTAGAGCTTTGTCCCGTCTGCGTGTTTTATAAATTAGCCAAATGTCAAATCTCCATCACTTCCTTTTGTAAGAATAAAGGACCAGTAAATACAGTAGATTTGCATAAACAACAAATACACAATAAAAAGACAATGCAATAGCACTTATTTTAAAAGTCAAGAGAGTAGTAAAAAACAATTCTGACAGTTATGTCTTTTTCCACTGTTACTGTATCATGTGACAGCTATCAGCCAATCACAGACTCTGCACATTTTGTTAATGGAAGTCAATTAGAAAGTTGACTCATAAAGAACTCCAAGGGAGTGAGCACGATGTTATCTCTACAACACAAATGAGCTAGCACTGTCTAAAAAAAATGACAAAATGACAAAATGCACTGAGATAAGATGAGGCCTTCAATAACTTAGAAATCAGTTAGTAGCCTACCAAGGTTTAGCTTTCAACAAAGAATACCAAGAGAACAAAGCAAATTTGATGATAAAAGTAAATTGGAGAGTTGTTAAAAACTGCATGCTTTATCTGAATCATGAACGTTTCATTTTTACTAGACTGTCTCTTTTACCTAGCACAGTTACAGAGTCCGAGCCCAGCGTAGGTACAAGTGGGATTTAAAGATACGCAACAGTGATCTGATCTTTTTTGCCATTCTAAGGCCCTATAACCTTATTTGTTACAAAGAAGTTTAATTAAAGGGACATAAAACCCCAAATTGTCCTTTCATGAATCAGATAAAGTATAAAATGTTAAGCAACGTTACAATTTACTTCTACTATCAAATTTTCTTAGTTTTCTTGTTATCCTTTTTTAAAAAGCAGGAAGGTAAGCTCAGGAGTGTGCACGTGTCTGCAGCACTATATGGCAGCAGTTTTGCAACAATGTTATACAACAGTAAGAGCACTAGATGGCAGCACTGTTTCCTGCCATGTAGCGCTCCCGACGTGTACATTACCTATCTAAATATCTCTTCAAAAAAGAATAACAAGAGAACAATGCAAATTTGATAATAGAAGTACATTGGAAACTTTTTTTAAATGTTATTCTTTATCTGAATGATGAAAGAAACCATTTGGAATATTGTCCCTTTAAAGAATGTAAACACATTTTGTAATAGGAAGTCGCAAATTAAAATATTGTTCTGTTCCAGATACCACGCCTTTCGTTCAATGATGCTGCAGAGATTAGAAAAGTTGACCAATTACGAGAGTTACGCCTGAACTTGCGACAGCTCTCAAGACCAGCGAAGATGAGCCACAGAATTTGTACCTCGTCAGAGACGATTCACTGTATGAACTTTCTGAGCACTTTCAAACTGTGAATACTTTCTCCTTCCGCTGACATTTTCAGCAGAATGTAGAGTCTGTGTTTCTGTCCACACCCTGAACTTTTTTCCATGATCTCAGGAAATGTGAACTAAACTGATAATGTACAGAACATATTCAAACTTATATTACTGAAGCAATAATGAAAAGGGAAAAAATACACTGAAAGAATCTGCAATTTTAAAGTGAATGTAAACTTTAATAAATTAAAGCCCAGTATCAAATAATATCAAATAATAATCTTAAAAACAGGGGCACTTTAATTCATTAAAGTTTACAAAGATGCTTATTTTTTTTTTTTAAATACTTACCTTTGCGTTATGGTAAACATAACGCAGACCCTCCGCCCACAGCTTCTGCTTTCATTAGCATATCTATGACAATCCGGCTGCATCCAATTGTTGTGTTGTCCCACGAGCTGGATGCCAAAGGGGGCACAAAACGATTGGAGGAAGCCGGATTAGTCATCATTCTGCTAAAGAAAGCAGAAGAAATGCGGGCGTAGGATTGTAAATTTTAATGAATTAAAGTGCCCCTGTCTTTAAGATTATTATTTGATACTGGCTTTTAATTCATTAAAGTTTACATTAACTTTAAGTAAAAGAAACTCAGGAAATGTAGGGCAGGTGTTACTGCTTATGATGTATGTAAGACTCTGTAAGCATTTTAATGATGACATTTAACAGTAACGCCTTTGCAGAGGTTAACCAAATCAGTAGCAATAAAAATGTATTTATTAATAAATATACTCTTTAAGTATTACAGCATTTTATTTTTGATTTTTTTTTGGCCACTTTAACACAATACACTTATATCCTGAAATAACTGGACTAAAGATTGGTCATTAAGCCCAACAGAATTAATTTCTCTTTAATAGCATGAATATGTAGATATGCTTCCTTGTCCTGCAAACTGTGTTAGCTGGCTCAGGCATTACTGCCAACAGGAGATTTTAAAGGAACTTTAAATGTCTTGAGATTGTCTTATAAAATGTTTATATACAGTACGTGTAAAAATCATTTTTCATTATTTGTTTGTTATACGTTTGTAAAATGAATAACACATTTGAACTCATTTTGTGCCACATTTGTTCATTGACTAAACAAACACAAAATGTGTTCATTTATTTTCTGACCTATCAAATGTTTTGTTTAGTTAAAGAATGAACATCGAATAAATGAGTTTAAATTCGTTATTTGTTTTGTTTTACTGTAATTGAACATTATGGGATTTTCAATTCCCCTGAGTTTCTATAAATTAATCAACACCACCATGTTGAAACCTAGATTTCCTTTCATTAATATCTTCAGCAGAAGACAAAGTGTGCAAACGATAGCTGCATGGAGGTTTGAAATAAAATGAATGTAACATTGGTATACTCCACACAGTCATTGTTTGCACTTCTATCTGTCCCTAATTGTCTACAGCATAACAAATTTGATAAAAGAAACCTAGGTTTCAACATGGCATTCTTCAATTCTTTGTAGAAACTAAAGGCCTTTATAGAAACTAAATCTTTATACTTACTTATTCAATACATAAATAAATTATACATTTACATATTATGTTTAGGCTAATCTTTGATTTGAATACATCATATCATATCTGAATATATTTGAATACATCATATCTTAATGTACCCTTTACATACCTGTGGAGAAGATCTGTCTTTTAGACCAAGGCTCAATCAAAATTTTTCTTTACATGATCAGTAATTAAAATTTACTATTCAATAAATCTTAAACTTATTTTTTTTTCTTTATACATTCTGCTGTTTAACTGATGCATTGCTGAGAGGTATATCCATATATTTAGATTAGTATTCATTATTGTATTATTTAATATGCATAATAAAATTAATTTAATTGATCAATATAATACACACTGTGTAATATGTGTTTGTATAAGTGAAAGTGTGTGGTCCTGTATATAAGTTTTGTATGGAGTATTGAAGTAAGAAAAGTAGGTATCCGGAATATATAAAATGTTAGCAGAAATAAAAATATTCATTTGAAATGTTAAAAATTGTACAGCCATGGATAAATAAGCAAAAACAAAGTATTTTCTACACAATATCAACTTAAAGGGACATTATATAGTGCAAGAACAAACTAGATCATATAATTTTAGCACTAGTGACCCTGCAATGCTATGTGTTTAATGTTCACAAAGGGGCTAAACACATAGGTTAAGTATAAAGAGAACTGCTGGACCAGAGCAGATACGGATTTTAAGCCAATGAGCAGCGACATTAGCATAGCTGGGTTTATGTGACTACTGCTGCTGACTGGCTTAACAACTGTATCTGTTCTGTACCAGCAGTGCTCTGCAGCTCTAGAGTAGTATTTTTAATTATTTGTTTAACCACTTTGTGAGAGTTAAACATGTAGTATTGCACGGTCACAAACCTGTACATGTATATTGGGAATGAACCTATATTTTTGTTTGTTCATGTATAATAGAAGAAACAGTGGGAGGAGTTCACTTCTTATTTCCATTTAAACTGACATAAAACACCTTGTAAGTTTTCAGAATAATTGAACATATTTTTTCTGTTATTTTTTCCAGTGACCAAACGCCTGATTAGACTTCTAACAAAGTGCAAATTTGCTCTCAACTCCTAGTTATTGCCCAACATTTACAGAAAAAATAGGTTTATTCAGCCCAGGAACTTAATTCTTTTCATCACAAAGCACTGTAATACAGTCTAAAACAGTCTATTTTAGATGGCACAGAGAATATTTTGAGTGCAACTGCCCTTTAATTGTACTGGCCCATATAAATAACATCCTGCCACAATGAAGATGGCTATATGCTGTAAACACAAATAAATATTTAAATTAAATGCTAATCTAGACAAATTAATATGTATAACACCTCATCACTACATATCTTGATTATATTAGTTATCTATTCCCCTTTGTCTTCTGGTTCATTTACTGTGCACTGATTGTATAATAATTATTATTTTTTAGTTTGTCTAATTCCCACTGTTTTCAACATTTTTCTTATTGTTAATTTCCTTTAACTGTCAATTTGAAGTAATTTTTAAATATGCATACCATATAGCTGCAATTAAGTACTTTATTACAAAAATATCTGTTTGATTTTGTTTAATAAAAATACAAATCAAAGTGAAGTTATAGTATAAGCCTACTTTAAAAAACAAACAAATCCAATAAAACAACCAATATAGTAATATTACACCTTGCACAAAAGTATATATGTATGTAATATATTATATTGACTCCTCTGTGATCTCTCAGCGCATAGAAAAGTAAAATCATCCATAGTGCAATTATTTTTCAAAATAACTATCTAACTGGATACTATTGATACTATTCTGAGTTGTAAAACTCAGCTCTTGATGTTACTGGCATAATGTTAAAGATGATTCTTACATCATTGGAGCTCTTCAGTAAATCTTTTCATTGGAACTGAAGAGCTCATATTTTCTGAAAATCATCTTTAATCACTTCACGCCATTAGAAACATTCCATGCCATCCTAACAGTGATGGGCTTTAACGCCATTAGGACAGCATGGAACATCCTCCCTTATATGGCGTTCTGTAGCCTCCCCCTTTGATGAAAGTTGGAATCGGACTTGGGGGCTGCCTAGCAACGTAGGCAGTCCCCCATGATCCAATCCCAGCCTTGAATTCATGCGATTGCATCAATGATCATGTAATTTTCTGTTTTTAAGCAAACGTTTACATCGAAACCAAGGTTAAACATTTGCTCCCGACTTGAAGGGGTTAACATTACGGCAGTAATTCCAGGAGCTGACTTTACAGCTCAGAAGAGTGTGAGTAGTATCCAATTAGATACAGGATAATAGTTATTTTAAAACATAATTGCAGTATGGATGTTTTTTTTTTCTATGTGCTTGGAGATTACAAAAGAGGCTATATAAAATACAATATACAAACATATATCCTTTTGTGCACAGTGTCATATCAATATATTGGTTGCATTACTGATCTTTTGTTTAGTTAGCATAATTTATAAAGTTTTGCAAATCAAATGCAGTTGAGAGATACACCCGTTGAAAAGTCTGGCAGAATTAATGTTCCAGTTCTCCTTTGCACTGGGACAGATGTAAATTAATATATGCTCTAAGCCAGGGCTTCTTAAACCTTTTCCACTCGCAACCCCATTTTGTGTGAGAAATTTTTACATGACCCCGGGTATATAAAATAGGTATACAAATTAAACATTTACTGATAATAAATTCTACTTGCCCCTTCATGCTCATACCCCCCACTTCCATGCCCACTCCCCTGCCCCTTCCATCCCCCTTCCATGCTCAATCCCATGCCCCTTCATACTCCCCTCTCATACTCACCCTTTCAATGCTCATACTCCCCCCTTCCATGCTCACTGCCCCTTCCATGCTCACTCCCCTGCACCTTCCATATTCCCCCTTCATATTCATACCCCCTTCATACTCATACTCCACCTTTCCATGCTCATACTCCCTCATTCCATGTTCACTGCCCCTTTCATGCTCACTCCCCTGCTTCTTCCATACCCCCTCTTCATACTCCCCCTTCACACTAATACTCCCCCCTTCAATGCTCATACTCCCCCCTTCCATGCTCACTCCCCTGCACCTTCCATACTCCCATTTCATATTCATTCTCCCTTCCATACTCATACTCCCCCTTCATACTCATTCTCCCCCTTTCCATGCTCATGCTCCACCCTTCTTTGATCACTGCCCCTTCCATGCTCACTCCCCTGCTCCTTCTATACTCCCCTTTCATAATCATACCTCCCTTCCATGCTCATACCCTTCCTTCCATGCTCATACCCTCCCCCATTCCATTCTCACTGCCCCTTCTATACTCCCCCTTCATTTTCATACCCTCTTCCATTCTCATACCCTCCCTCCCATGCTTATACCCCCATCCATCTTTCAAAACTCTTCAAAACCACTAGCTGGATAACTCCTTCATTACTAATAAAGAAAGTTCAGAGATCATCACAGAAACTTTGGATACTTACTGAAATTAGTAGGTTTGTTACCTCAGTAGAAAAGTGCACAGATGTCTAAGAATTAGTGGGGAAGCATGCTAACATTTTAGTATATTCTAAGAATATTGCAGACCAACCGGAATTAATGAGGGTTCCGGGAATCTATTTGAAATGTGGATTTACCACAATATATGCATGAACTAGTAAGCCCTTTGTTTTAATTTCTGAAAGAGAAGCACTAACTGACTGGGTACATAGAGCAGAGAATCCAGAGACCTAATTCCCTATTAAGAAGTTAATATTAAAAGCGTTACCTTCTCTCCCCCGCATGCAGCCGGCCAGCGCTTGGTGTGTGTGCCCTGTGCGATGGCACAAAGACCGGTCTTAAGATTGCAGTCGTTTTAATAGCACATGTGCGATCGCAGACATTTTGTGCAATCGCAAATATGGAATCAGGAGGCCAATTTTTCGTGACCCCCACATTAGAGATACCCACAGTTTAAGAAGGGCTGCTCTAAGCTAAACATTTACTTTTTAGATTGTTGAACGGTCAGATAAATGTCAATACACTTAAGCATGATGGAGACCTCATTGGATTTCAGCTAGCTCCCAGTAATGCATTACTGCTCCTTCAACAAAGAATACCAAGAGAATGAAGCAAATTAGTTAATAGAAGTAAAGATTGTTTAAAATTATATCTGAACCAAGAAAGAAAATGTTGGTGTTTAATGTCCCTTTTATTCACTTTCTCCACTATCCAGCAGTTTGGAGTAACAAAAGCAGGCCCAGAGTATAAGCTCTCCCTTGTGTAAGAAAGCTGCACTGCACCCAGATTCTGGTAAAAGCAACAGACTAATGATAAATAAAGATGCACAAAATAGCACTCTACTGCACGTCACCCCATGACACAAGTGCACATTTGTTTTAGCTAGTTTATGTAAGATAAATAAAACTTTTTATATAAACGTTAGACTTGATCTAATGCCGCTCTGTAGTTTCAAACTCAGTGTACCACATTTCACAAGAATACATTCATTTTAATAGTAGAACCAGCTAATTCCCAATTATAACTTAAAAACAAACTAATTAATTAAATTGTAATCTGGCAGCTTTGTAGATACTCGTAATAGCTACAGAACTGCTAACTTTCTGCACAATTCCATCAGTGAAAAAATAAAAAATAACGATATATATATATTAAATGCAAAAAAAGAGCGCACTCCCACTCAAGCAGCATCTACCAGGGTGCAGGCAGATATAAGTATAAAATTCGAAAAAGGCTTGCACTCACTGGATTTGTGAAAAAGTGCTGTTATTAGCACATTAAAAATAGGTAACGTTTCGGGGATCAATCACCCCTTCATCAGACCCCTGATGAAGGGGTGATTAATCCCCAAAACGTTACCTATTTTTGATGTGCCAATAAAAGCACTTTTTTCACAAATCCAGTGAATGTAAGCCTTTTTTTTAAATTTTATATATATATATATTGTGTGTATACTATCTGTCTATCTATCTATCTATCTATCTATCTATCTATCTATCTATCTATCTATCTATCTATCTATATATATATATATATATCATATAGGTGTCTCCGCACTCCAAAATGCAATCTATGTAAAAAAGTAGCAACACAGATATGTATCAAGAATTTTTTTTTAGCAATTTAATAAGTACAACAAGCTAAACAGCAAATAACAAGGTCTGTTCTTAAATCCAATGCATAAGCAGACAAGGATACATGAAAATAAAAAAAACATATAAACACAAAACATACTGGGCGTCCCCAGTTAGCAAGAAGCAAGTATTGATGTCAGTCCAAAGTCAGAGGCAAAGGCCAATCCCTTTTGCTTTATTCCAATGGTGCAATAATGTAATCTTGTAAAACCATAAATGAGCTTATAAACAAAGCAATAGGTATGCCAGGGTTAAATGCAAGCGGTAAATCATAAGACAATATGCAAAGGCAATATTTGTAAAGCAGTTCATGCACATACGGCGGCGTGATATGCCAAAGGATATGTCAGCTTAAAAGTGCTAAAGCAGTTCATGCTATTCAATTGCCTTAAGCCAGATGTTTATGATGATATAAGTATTACTGTCCTCAGTGTGGTAAGTAATATGTGTGAGATGACAAACACCGGAACTCAAGGACCGAAGTCTGCCAGTGAAGAGATGGAAATACAATCGTGCTGCGCTCTATGAGTGATCTCACCCAATCCGTCCGGAGGTATAGGGTATGTATTCAGCAGTCCAGCTGATCCGTCCACACTTTAGGAGAGTCACCAGAGTATGTCAATACGGCAATCCAGAAAGCAATTCAAACAAGCCCGCTTGCAACAGCTACAGTCTGGCGTCTGACGTCTCACACACACACACACACACACACATATATATATATATATATATATATATATATATATATATATATATATATATATATATATATATATATAGCCCAATAAGAAGGCAAATGCACTCTATGGATTTGAATATATGACTTTATTGTGTGTAAACATTTTTGGGGTCTTCACCCCTTCCTCAAGTCCAGAGAGTGCATTTGCCTTCATATTGGACTGTATCTGCAGTTGCTGCAACCTGGTTTTAAGGAACTGAGTTTTTGAGAGTGCAACTTTTTGGACATTTATATTTATATATATCCATAATAAGAAGAGCACTCACTGGGGCTTTTCCACTTTTACTTAGTGAACGTTTTCGAAGTGTTACCCCCTTCTTCACCCATACAAAAAGCTTATTTTGCCTATTTTTAAGCCACTACAAACCTTTTATCACATGCTTTTTTATTAGAATTTCACAACAAGAGACTGCTAATTGATGTGTGCTATATGGATAACATTGTGCTCATACCCATGGAGTTGTGGCTGACACAGACAGTACTAATTGGCTAAAATGCAAGGCAATAGACAATAAATAAATAGCCATGTAATAAGGGGGTTGTCAGAAGAGGCTGAGATACAAGGTAATCACAGAGGTAAAAAGTATATTAGGGAATGGGTAATAAAGGGATTATCTATCTTTTTAAGCAAAAAAAATTTGGAGCAGTCTCTTTAAGGAATAAGTTAGCTTTGTCCCTATTACTAAGCAATAACTGTTTAGTATGTAGCTAGATTAGGCAAATTGTAGCATATGAAGGGCCAGATTACAAACTGAGCGCAAAATATTCCTTCAGTGAAAGTGATGTGCAATGTGACCGCGACCTTGCGTTCGCATTGCATGGAGTTCTCTCCCATGGGCTCCAATGGGAGCCTTGTTCTGATGCTGTCATACAGGGCACAGAACCTAAGCGCAGGGGGTAAGTAAAGCAGCAATTTTAAATAGATTTGAATATATACTGTATACATATATATTTACAGGGAACACGCAGTTCCCATAGACCACAACTTTTAACCCATTAAACTGCTTAGTGAAGTATTTTTTTATGGGGGGAAAAACATAATTTATGTAAGAACTTACCTGATAAATTCATTTCTTTCATATTAGCAAGAGTCCATGAGCTAGTGATGTATGGGATATACAATCCTACCAGGAGGGGCAAAGTTTCCCAAACCTCAAAATGCCTACAAATACACCCCTCACCACACCCACAATTCAGTTTAACGAATAGCCAAGAAGTGGGGTGATAAAAAAGTGCGAAAGCATAAAAAATAAGGAATTGAAACAATTGTGCTTCATACAAAAAATCATAACCACCACAAAAAAAGGGTGGGCCTCATGGACTCTTGCTAATATGAAAGAAATTAATTTATCAGGTAAGTTCTTACATAAATTATGTTTTCTTTCATGTAATTAGCAAGAGTCCATGAGCTAGTGACGTATGGGATAATAAATACCCAAGATGTGGAACTTCCACGCAAGAGTCACTAGAGAGGGAGGGATAAACTAAAGACAGCCAATTCCGCTGAAAAAATAATCCACACCCCAAAATAAAGTTTTAATCTTATAATGAAAAAAACTGAAATTATAAGCAGAAGAATCAAACTGAAACAGCTGCCTGAAGTACTTTTCTACCAAAAACTGCTTCAGAAGAAGAAAATACATCAAAATGGTAGAATTTAGTAAAAGTATGCAAAGAAGACCAAGTTGCTGCTTTGCAAATCTGATCAACTGAAGCTTCATTCCTAAACGCCCAGGAAGTAGAAACTGACCTAGTAGAATGAGCTGTAATCCTTTGAGGCGGAGTTTTACCCGACTCGACATAAGCATGATGAATCAAAGACTTTAACCAAGACGCCAAAGAAATGGCAGAGGCCTTCTGACCTTTCCTGGAACCGGAAAAGATAACAAATAGACTAGAAGTCTTTCGGAAATCTTTAGTAGCTTCAACATAATATTTCAAAGCTCTAACTACATCCAAAGAATGTAACGATCTTTCCTTAGAATTCTTAGGATTAGGACACAATGAAGGAACCACAATTTCTCTACTAATGTTGTTAGAATTCACAACTTTAGGTAAAAATTTAAATGAAGTCCGCAACACCGCCTTATCCTGATGGAAAATCAGAAAAGGAGACTCACAAGAAAGAGCAGATAACTCAGAAACTCTTCTAGCAGAAGAGATGGCCAAAAGGAACAATACTTTCCAAGAAAGTAATTTAATATCCAGAGAATGCATAGGTTCAAACGGAGGAGCTTGTAAAGCCCCCAGAACCAAATTCAAACTCCAAGGAGGATAGATTGACTTAATGACAGGCTTAATACGAACCAAAGCCTGTACAAAACAATGAATATCAGGAAGATTAGCAATCTTTCTGTGAAACAGCACAGAAAGAGCAGAAATTTGTCCTTTCAATAAACTTGCAGACAAACCTTTATCCAGACCATCCTGAAGAAACTGTAAAATTCTAGGAATTCTAAAAGAATGCCAGGAAAATTGATGAGAAGAACACCAAGAAATGTAAGTCTTCCAGACTCGATAATATATCTTCCTAGACACAGATTTATGAGCCTGTAACATAGTATTAATTACGGAGTCAGAGAAACCTCTATGACTGAGAATCAAGCGTTCAATCTCCATACCTTCAAATTTAATGATTTGAGATCCTGATGGAAAAAGGACCTTGAGATAGAAGGTCTGGTCCAAGTAAGCCATCCGAACAAGATCCGCATACCAAAACCTGTGAGACCGGAATATGCAGGTATGCATCTTGTAAATCTATTGTGGACATATAATGCCCTTGCTGAACAAAAGGCAGAATAGTCCTTATAGTTACCATTTTGAATGTTGGTATCCTTACATAACGATTCAATATTTTTAAATGATTTGTGTGTGTGGTGGGGGGTGTATTTGTAGGCATTTTGAGGTTTGGGAAACTTTGCCCCTCCTGGTAGGAATGTATATCCCATACGTCATTAGCTCATGGACTCTTGCTAATTACATGAAAGAAAACTACTTTTTTTAAAAAGTCCATGAATTTTGGGGGCGTTTGGGGCACTTTTAAAAAATTAACCAGAGATCTGATCTCTGGTTAATTTTCTGAGCACTAATTGCTACCACAAGCTCATGGTAGCAATAAACAGCCACTTATGGCTGGTTATTTATGGGTGTCTGTAAAATGGAGAATTTGTGTAAAAAGGAAATGCTCTGTGTTCAAATTATTATTATTATTGCACTATTACTTGCATATAACTGTTTAACCCCTGCAAAGAAGTATATTGAAAAGTCTCTTAAACTTTCATGCCCTCTCTGACCCACAAAAGTTTCATGACCCTAGTACAGAATCTTAAACAAAGTTCAGGAAACAAGTCAGATGCTCCTGGTTATTATTCTGTTTAATAATACTAATAAATAATTATTTAAAAAGTGGCTTTTTATTTTGTTTTTAATCTATTGTAATTTGTTTGTGTAATTTACATCAAACTAAAAGGGATATTGAAACCAGATTTTTTTTTTTAAAAGGAACAGTGTACACCAATTTTCCTATAACTGCATGTAATAGACACTACTATAAAGAAGAATATGCACAGATAATGATCTAAATATCCAGTATAAAACCTTTTAAAAACTTACTTAGAAACTCCCAGTTTAGCTCTGTTGAGGTTTGGCTGGGACACCCACTGAAAGAGGCTGGGAAAACAAGAGGAGCTGTGTCTTCCCACCTTTCCTGCATATGAAAAGACATAACATAAACAGGAGCCAACAAGAGTCTGTACATGTGCGTATACATCTGGCACTGTACTGTAGGGCTTGGTTAGAAGCCCGAAAATCAGCACATTGTTACAAAATTCTACATTGTTACAAAACACTCCCAGATGGGCTATATAAATGGATCCTCTACAAAACATTTATGCAAAGAAAAGTCTAATGTACAATGTTCCTTTAATGATTCAGATAAAAAGCTGTTTACAAATGCATGCTCTAATTTACTTTTATCAATTTTTTTTGTACTTTTGGAATGCATTATTGAAAATCAGGGAGTTAAAGGGACACAGAACCCACATTTTTTCTTTCATAATTCAATTTACTCCTATTATCAATTTTTCTTTGTTCTCTTGCTATCTTTATTTGAAAAAGAAGGCATCTAAGCTAAAGAGCCAGCACATTATTTTGGTTCAGACCATGGACAGCACTTGTTTATTGTTACTGTCCAATCAGCAAGGACAACCCAGGTTGTTCACCAAAAATAGGCCGGCATCAAAACTTACATTCTTGCTTTTCAAATAAAGATACCAAGAGAATGAAGAAAATGTGATAATAGGAGTAAATTTGAAAGTTGCTTAAGTTTAGGTGCATGCCTGTGTCTAGAGCACTATATGGCAGCAGATTTGCAAGAATGTTATCCATTTACAAGAGCACTAGAGGGCAGCACTATTTCCTGTCATGTAGTGCTTCAGATGCCTACCTAGGTATCTCTTCAACAAAGAATAGCATAGGAACAAAGCAAATTTAATAATAGAAGTACATTGGAAACAGTTTTCTTAAAATTGTATGCACTGTCTGAATCACAAATGGACATTTTTGGGTTTTATATCTCTTTAAAATAAGATGGACGCCCTCCAGTCTATCAGAAGAGAGTGGAACAAGGATACTTTTCAGAAATATTTTGCAACCAAATTAGTAAACATGAATAATGAATGTATAATGCGTCGTTTTCTTTAAGGAACATGAAGCCCAGAGTTTTTCATTCATAATTCAGAAAGATCAGAGCATACAATCAAAAACACTTTCCAATGTATTTCTGTTATGAAATGTATTTTGATCTCCTGTTATTCTTTGTTGAAAAACTAATTTATTTTCATTTCCTGCCTGTTCTGCCATTTAAACATGAAATCTAAGTTTTCCAGTTCTCAGGATTGGAAGATCAAAATGCAGACAAACCTAACCCTGCCACATATTTATCCATAATAAAACTCCTTCAGAGATTATCAGATGTAAAACTGCAAAACAATAGAGTTTGTATGTGGATTTCTTTTTGGATGAGGCAAGAGATGTCAGACAGCATCCTCTCAAAAAATTTTTTATCAATGGTAATCGTGTCTCTATATTGCCGTAAGTGTCAAAAGTTTGGACATGCAAAGGAGAACTGTAAGGAGGATGTTCCTTGCCAGAATTGTGCTAAACAAGGCCATTCTGCAGTAAATTGTATGGAGGAAAAGAAATGTTGCCACTGTGGAATTGCTTTGTCATTTTAAGTGACACAGTTGCTGGAAGGTGGGACTTTTCCTCAGGTGTTTGCTTGGGTGCTCGATCTGGGGGTGTGGAGTAGCAGCCTGTGGAAGCAGAGGCCCCCAAGGGGGATACAGTAGAAACATCTACTGACCCTGTGGAGGGTTTGCTCCCCCTCCAGCACCATAGATCTCAGGCCATCTTCTAAGAAGGATATGTTCCCAGAGCAGCCTGAAGTCCCTGAAATCTTGCAGGATAAAGGTGAGATGGATCCTACAACTGGTCAGTTGAAGAGACGTCTTGAGGTGGATGAGGTTGAGCGATGTGTCTGATGTTTCCTCTCTCCCTTCTGATGCTGTTTTCACCTGGAAGTGCAGTTTTCTACTTGGATGTGTCAAGTTGTTTCCTTAACTTAAACTGTAGAGTTTCAGAATGTTCCTGTTACTATAAAAAAGTCTAGGAAAAAAAGATTCTGCTCCTAAGACTTTATTCCCTCAGAATAAGTCTGTTAAAGGTCCTGATGGAAAACAGAGGCCTGGTTTTGCTCCCAAGTCTGCTGAAGTGTTGCAGAAAAACACAAAAAAAACAAGGTTGGGAGGAGACCACCTTAAGTCATTGTTGCTTTGTATATATTGTAAATAATGTGTTTTTGTTTTAATTAATCATATCTATCTGTATAGCCTCTCTTACTGTTTGTAGTATACTGACAAAAGCTAGACGTGCTGTCTAATATTAATGCTGATATATTCTGTTTGCATGAATGTCACTTAGACTCTGCATTTAAAGAGGCAGTATGGTCACTGGGAGGATCTGTATGGTCTTATTCTGCAGATCGTTATGTGGTGATTGAATTTTGTTTAGGGGTGGGACTATGAAGTGTTAGGGGTGGAATTGTTTGATATGTTTTTGGGTGTGATTGTTTTTACCTTTTTGGTTGTGGATTTAAAATTTGTCTTAAGTGTTGGGTATAGGAAAGGTGTTTTAGAGGGCTTTTTAGATAGATCTAGCAAAGATTTATGTGATTTATTTAGTATTTTTGGTCTGAAGGATGCCTTTAGAGCTACAAACACATTGGGTGAGGATTTTACTTTTTTTAGTGAAAGTGGTAAAGTGTGTTCTTGTATTGATTTTTGTTTTACTTCCAGGAATGTGAATATCAAAAAGTGCAGTACGGAGCAGATGTATTTCATGGATCATGTATGTATATTATGTGTAGTGAGTACTAAGGTGAGAGTTGAGTATTGAAGGAGTTTGTGGAAGGTAAAGAGACACTAAATCCAAATATTTTCTTTTATGATTCAGATAGAGCATGCAATTTTAAGCAACTTTCTAATTTACTCCTGCTATCAATTTTTCTTCATTATCTTGCTATCTTTATTTGAAAAGCAGACATTTAAAGCTTAGAATCCAGCCCATTTTAGGTTCAGCATCCTGGATAGTGCTTGTTTATTGATGGTTACATTTAGCAAACCAATAAGCAAGCGTAACCCAGGTTCTTAACCAAAAATGGTCCGGCTCTTAATCTTTACATTCCTGCTTTTTAAATAAAGATAGCAAGAGAATGAAGAAAAATTGATAATATGAGTAAATTAGAAAGTTGATAAATCTGCATGTTCTATCTAAATCATGAAAGAAAAAATGTGGGTTTAGTGTCCCTTTAAATTTGAGTTTGCTGGACGATAAATGGACTGTTGAGCATTTTGTGAGGAAGTATAAATGGATGCAGAGGAGAAAGTGTGCTTTTGGCTAAGATAAAGAATAATATATATTCATAACAGGGGGAACAGAGAGCCTTAGATATATTATGCATTAAAGCTGGGGACTACAAAGCCTAAGGCCATTATGGATGCTTCAGCATGGAATCTTTTCCAGGAGGACTGGATCATAGACTTGAGTCTCCCTGTAATGCACTCCCAGAAGCACTTTTATGTGGGCATCCTTTTGGATGCTTACCCCCCTAGTTTTTATCCCCCCCCCCCCCCAGCTCTAACATGCTTGGGAGCACTTCATAGAGCACTCAAAGTAAATAGTGGGTTTGGTAATGTATCCCCACACACACACACACATCAACACCACTTATCAGTTTGGCACAGCATTTCCTGCAACATGGCTTTTAATTTTTGAAACAGTGTCTGATTTGGCAAACCTTCCATTTGCACTTAGCACATCGGAGGCAGGGATGTCTCGCTGGCCTTTGAGCCTGGGACCTCCTTTTAGCCTTAGAGGACCTAGCTACGCTGGTCCTCTAAGAGACAGAGCCCTTGGAGGATAGTGGCAGCTCCACCAGGGTGAAGTACCTTGACCTCTATCAAGTCCCTCTGCCTAAGATGGAGGATAAAACTTCTAGTAACTGCTTGACCTCTTGGCTTGGGCACCAGAAGAATAAAGGTGTTCTCAAGCCATTAAGGTAGAGAACCCAAAAATTGTCAAGGCCCTATTCTCCCAGAATAGAGCACAGGCCCGAATAAATAGAGTCTAAAGTCCTTCCTATTAGACAAGAAAGTTGTCTGAAATAGTGGTTTCTGTTTACTGATCAAAATAATACATCTTGATTAGAAAATTAATTTTTTAAAGGTGATATCTGGAGACAATTATGCTGAAAGGGAAAAAATGTCAGAAAGCTGTAAATAAAAAGGTGTTCTGAAGATGACTGGGGGATAGAGAAGAAATGGATGTAGTTGCTAGATAGTCCAGTCACACTGTTCTCATTCCAAGTACATTTTGTTGTTAAAGGGACACTGAACCCAATTTTTTTCTTTTGTGATTTAGATAGAGCTTGCAATTTTAAGCAACCTTCTAATTTATTCCTATTATCAATTTTTCTTCATTCTCTTGCTATCTTTATTTGAAAAAGAAGGCATCTAAGCTTTTTTCTTGGTTCAGAACTCTGGACAGCAGTTTTTTATTGGTGGATGAATTTATCCACCAATCAGCAAGGACAGGTTGTTCACCAAAAATGGACCTGCATCTAAACTTACATTCTTGCATTTCAAATAAAGATACCAAGAGAATAAAGAAAATTTGATAATTGGAGTAAATTAGAAAGTTGCTTAAAATTTCATGCTCTAGTTGAATCACAAAAGAAAAAAAATGGGTACAGTATCCCTTTAAACGGACATATAACTAAAAAAAAATCATAAGAAAAGGTCACTATCAGACAGTGCACATTGCATTGCAAGTACTTTCTGATTTGTAACGCTTTATTAGTTTTAATGTTTTAAATATTAAATGTACTACACTGCTTTCATGTGGCTTATTATACAAAAACAATTCATATACATTTGGTCCATGGGAGGGAGCACAGATTTATGTTTTAAATAAACTTAAAGGAACAGTCAATACAGTAGATTTGCATAAACAACACATGCATGATAAGAAGACAATGCAATAGCACTTAGTCTGAACTTCAAATGAGAAGTAGATTTTTGCTAAATAAATTGCAAAGTTATGTCTATTTCCACTCCCCCTGTATCATGTGACAGCCATCAGCCAATCACAAATGTATATACGTATATGCTGTGAATTCTTGCACATGCTCAGTAGGACTGAAAAAGTGAAAATATAAAAAGACTGTGCACATTTTTTTAATGGAAGTAAATTGGAAAGTTGTCTAAAATTGATGCTCTATCTGAATCATGAAGTTTAATTTTTACTTGAGTGTCCCTTTAAAAGGACAGTCAACACCAGAATTTTTGTTGTTTTATATGATAGATAATCCCTTAATTACCCATTAACCAGTTTTGCATAACCAACACAGTTATAATAATAAGTTTTACCTCTGTAAATACTGTACCTTGTATCTAAGCCTCTGCAGACTGCCCCCTTATTTCAGTTCTTTTGACAGACTTGCATTTTATCCAATCAGTGCTCACTCCTCGGTAAATTCATGTGCATGAGCTCAATGTTATCTATATGAAAGACATGAACTAACGTACTCTAGTGGTGAAAAATTGTCAAAATCCATTTAGATTAGAGGCGGCCTACAAGGTCTAAGAAATCAGCATATGAACCTCCTAGGTTTAGCTTTCAACTAAGAATACCAAGAGAACAAATCAAAATTGGTGATAAAAGTAAATTGGAAAGTTGTTTAAAATTACATGCCCTATTTGAATCATGAAAGGTTTTTTTGGACTAGACTGTCCCTTTAATATAAAAATTATGAGTATTACAACAATGCACTTTAGGATTCTAGAACACAGATTTTAAACCTCCTACTGCCTGGCATGAGCTTCTCCTTGTAGTGGCATATCTCTTGTGCATACTGCAAGACAGATTGCTGCAGCTAGATTACTGCCTCAGGGAGCACGGATCCTTTCTGCACATGCGTGAAGGGTGGAAGCGAGTGTGCAAGTGCGAGTGTGCAAGTGTCTGGGGGAATGCTTTTCATTATTAAATATGCATACAGCTCATTTCCATATGAGAGGCCAATAGGGATTGACGCCATAATTAAACATTAATCTGGCAAGGGGCCTCATTTCCATATGAGCGGCCAATAGGGATTGACGCCATCATTAAACATTAATCTGGGAAGGGGCGGTGTGAATCACTGACACAGGGCAGTCTAAAATGCTATAAAAAGGTATTTTTCACTTTACTACAATACTTTTTCATTGGTTGACTGCTTGGAACATTTACTACAAATGTGGATTATGGAGAATATGCTTAACGTGGATATTGAGATTTATGTCCCTTTAACAGCGGCCAATCATTTTCCTCTGATTCATACATTTCATTTTACAAATCTAGGCTCTGTTTTATCATATATATTTATATTGGTAAGGAAGATTCTATAGCAACCGCAATAAGATTGCTATTTACAATAGACAGGGATTTCAGCACATCTTTTTTCAATAAACTGCTGAACCAATGCCCAGCTCCGCATGTAGCGGTAACTGAAGACTGCTCAATTCACCACACACCTGTATGTCATTCAGAAAATGCATCTAGTAAGCAAATTAATATAATGAGAACACATGAACCAAAGAAATAGGGAAGCGTTGGTTGAAAAATGTCAAGGCACAGAATGCTGTACAAATTTATTATGTATAGTTACAAGAAACGGCACAATTAATTACTCTAACTGTGAGCTAGCTGTACTGACAACACCTCCACTAGCGGGTGGTTACGTACAGGACGTAAAATCAGCCACCATAGTGAGCCTTGAGGATCTATGTCAGTATGTAGCCTGTCAAAAGCATAAACAAAATCACATAAACAGTAATTCCATATGTTAAGGGAACATATCCTAGTATTGTGCACAATACTTTGTGAACTACCAATCAGTATTTTAGTTCCGCTTTTGCCCTGAGGAAACCCCTGTGATTACTGGCAGTCACGTGGGGGTGAAACGCGCGTCGGCAGTGACGTGGGAAGTGGAGGTTGACGTGTCTAAGGACAGACTGCTGTAGCGTCCACGCTGTTCTAAACTTAGGATAACGGAGAACGAAGCAAGCTGATTCAGCCCAATTTGAAACAAGGCTGGGATATCTAAACCATCTGAAGCCTAATATATGGAGGGCTGCGGCTCACCGAAGAATTCCTATTGGCTTTTACTATTCCTTGTATGGACCTATGAGCTGAAAGAAGGAAGTTTATAATGCGGCTGCTATTAGAATCTGCATCCGCTTTTGCCCTGAGGAAACCCCTGTGATTACTGGCAGTCACGTGGGGGTGAAATGCGCGTCGGCAGTGACGTGGGAAGTGGAGGTTGACGTGTCTAAGGACAGACTGCTGTAGCGTCCACGCTGTTCTAAACTTAGGATAACGGAGAACGAAGCAAGCTGATTCAGCCCAATTTGAAACAAGGCTGGGATATCTAAACCATCTGAAGCCTAATATACGGTTGTATTACAAGTTCAATGTTTAAATCTTTTTGACATCTAAGTCCGCTACTCGTCATAGACCGGAAGGTGTCTGGATGTACTGTGTATACACACGGACTTTAACTTGCGGGACAACTTGGAAACTGTCTGTGGGTGTTAAACATACACCGCATGTTTATTTATTTATTTAACTTGTATGATACTGTTTTGTGTATTTGCTATCCTACTGTGACAGATATTTTGAACGGCTCTGGGGGAGCTTTAACATAGATCCAGAAAATTAACATTCATGACACCTGCTACCTTTTCTCATATTGGTGGTGTCCGCTGAATACTGGAGTTGTTAATCTTTACCCCCATGGCCCGTATTTGCTCTTTATAGCCTGGTACAATATAAAGAATGTTTATATATTTACATCCTTATGTTTAAGCATCCAATCAGCCTGTAATGTGGGTTGTATACACATAGATCCAGATCCATTACAACATGATGCCTGATACCTTTAATTATATTGGTGGTGTCCGCTGTTACTGGAGTTGTTGTATTACCCCTTACAGTCTATACTGCTTCGTATTTTAAAGATTGGAACTAAAATACTGATTGGTAGTTCACAAACTATTGTGCACAATACTAGGATATGTTCCCTTAACATATGGAATTACTGTTTATGTGATTTTGTTTATGCTTTTGACAGGCTACATACTGACATAGATCCTCAAGGCTCACTATGGTGGCTGATTTTACGTCCTGTACGTAACCACCCGATAGTGGAGGTGTTGTCAGTACAGCTAGCTCACACTTGGAGTAATTAATTGTGCCGTTTCTTGTAACTATACATAATAAATTTGTACAGCATTCTGTGCCTTGACATTTTTCAACCAACGCTTCCCTATTTCTTTGGTTCATGTGTTCTCATTATATTAATTTGCTTACTAGATGCATTTTCTGAATGACATACAGGTGTGTGGTGAATTGAGCAGTCTTCACTTACCGCTACATGCGGAGCTGGGCATTGGTTCAGCAGTTTATTGAAAAAAGATGTGCTGAAATCCCTGTCTATTGTAAATAGCAATCTTATTGCGGTTGCTATAGAATCTTCCTTACCAATATAAATATATAAGTAATTTAAGGGTCTGCATATCACATATATTTTTTCCTTCATAAAAGGTTTTTATTCACCTGGGCTCTGCCTTATAGCTCAAGGTAAAGATATAATTCCTAGGCTTTACTAGCCTCCCTATTCAATTAATATTTCTGTTTTATCATACCTTTGTCTAAATGAAACCTGATTTAAAATGTATAATTGTAAAACATGATCCATTTTACTTTTTATTATCAAATTCACCTTTTTGGTATATTTTGTTAAATACATAGGTAGGCTCAGGAGTGGGCATGTATTTTGATCACTATATGACAGCTGTTACAATGTTTGTAACAATACATATATTTCTGAATATGTGCATGTTCTACCTTAAAATGCCCTCACGGAAAATCCAATACTTGAGGGGGCATGGAACCCAAACATTCTTTCAGACAGAGCATTCAATTTTTTAAAAAAGTTTCCAAATTTTTTCTATTATCAAATGTACTTCTCTTGATATTAAGGGGCCAGAGACAGGAGTTACAAAGCAGCAGTCTTGAGACCGCTGCTCCTTAACTCGTCCGCCTGCTCTGAGGCGGCGAACAGCAATCTGCCCGATCGTATACAATCTGGTTGATTGACACACCCTGCTAGCGGCCGATTGGCCGCGAATCTGCAGGGGGCAGCATTGCATAAGCAGTTCACCAGAACTGCTTGTGCAATGATAAATGCTGACAGAAAGAACTTTATATCACCAAATAAACATTTTGGGTTTCATGTCTCTTAAACTGAATCCTCCTGAACCAGATTTCACTGTCCACAGTTCCTTTGTTGGTTATTCCACAAGCATCATGTCTTAGATTATTTTTTGTAACCCATCATACAGGTAGTAGATATATTATTCTACATACATAGAAGAAGAATCCTCTGGAGAGTCTCAAATCTGAAATGAGAAACATTCAACTCATCTAGCTTTTGATTTTTAAAGGTTTTTAAAAATGTGGGCATGTAAAAATGTACACAAACAGTTATCTCAGGCTAGGGTTGAGAGATTTAAATTAAAGAAGGAAAAAATAATTTGTTAAGAACAAAACAGGCTTTTTGATATGACACAATTAGTACTCCCTTACCATATGAAGGCAGATGCCTTCTGCCCCCAGCTGCGGTCCCTGCTGTCACAGCATATACGCCACAGTGTTGGTCAACACAGTACACTAATCAAAGTACTGTGTGACAAAGTACCTATGACCATTTAACTTAAGGGGTTAAATGCCTCTTGCTTTAGTAAAAAAAACATAATTTATTCTTACCTGATAAATTCCTTTCTTTTGTGGTGGTGAAAGTCCACAAAAATCCTTACTTGTGGGAATTCATCTCCCGTCCACCAGAAGGCAACAACACCCAACACCAAAGCTTTAAGTAACCCTCATACTTTCTTTTTCCTCTCAGTAGTGCGTATAGCCTAGGATAGTAGGAAGAAGTAACAAAGATTGTAGGGTAAAGAGGTGCAAAGTAGAACTGCCGCCAACTATGAAAAATGGGTGGTTTTGCAGACTCACCACCAAGAAAGATTTTTTTTTTTTATCAGGTAAGGATAAATTATGTTTTCTGTCCAAGGTGGTGAGAATCCATGAAAATCTTTACTTGTGGGTGTAATGTTTTTTACAAGGTATTGGCAAACCGCAAGTAGCTAGAACAAGAATACAGACTTTATTCAGCAGCATCCATCTTAACAACAACTGCCCGCCCCCTCCGATCACATGACTAAAATGTTAACTGTTTATAATGCACAGAGTGAACTAAGCATAACTACTGAACTTAAAATATAACATAAAGCATACACATCATTACATCTTCCCCTTCAAATATGAAACACTTAATATGAGACAAAGTATTCCCATATTTTTGGTTTAATAGCTCGACCATAATGACAGAAAGTAACTGCTGGCTCACTAGCAGTACAATCGGTGTCAAGTTGAGAGTCATTCCCAGCATTATCACAAGCTGATACACTTATGTTGTCCTCAAAGTCCTCAGTAGACTTTACATCCATTTTTGGTAATTCTGTGCATTCATTGCTTTGCTCTTTATTGTCATTGCTGCTTGGTTCCCCGAGTAAAGTATCTGCTGCAGTGTCTGGTCGAAGATGACGCCTGTTGCGTCTCAGTTTCTGTCCACACTTGGTTTTGATTACATATGACCTTGGTGAATCAGCTTCACTGACAATTCGAGCAGGTTCCCATGTATCCGCAGTGACTCTGTGTCTCACAGCTTGCCCAGCCCTGAGTGGACCAAGTAACTTGGTAGATTTGTCAAAATACAGCTTTTGCTTTTTCATGTTTATGTTCCTCTGACCTGTTACCTTATCCTGTGGGATAGTCTGAGGCTGCAATTTCTGTGGCGCAATAGGCACTGTGGTCCTCAGTGCTCTACCCATGAGCAGCTGTGCAGGTGAACATAAACCCTCCATTGGTGTTGCACGATAGTTTAACAGGTCTAGGTACACATCCTGCCCTGATGATTGTGCTTTTCGAATAATGGATTTGGCTATGCCAACATACTTCTCAGCGAAACCATTGGCCTGTGAGTGATACGGACTTATTGGTTTGTGCCTGACTCCCCATTTACGCAGAAAGCACTCTAATTCAGCACTTGAGAATTGCGGGCCATTATCAGACACACGTTCTTCACACACTCCATGTCTCGAGAGTATTGTTTTGAAAGCCCATATGATTGCTGATGCTTTTAGATTCCTAAGCTGTACTAGCTCAAAGAATTTGCTGTAGTAATCTACTACTATCAGGTAGTGGTTGTCCTCAAAATGAAAAATATCTGTGGCCAGTCTCTGCCATGCCCATGAAGGAGTGTTCCATGATGTGAGAGGTTATTTTGCATTGTTTTTTTGAAATGTCTGGCAGGTTTCACATGTCTTCACAAGTGTCTCAATATCAAAGTCCAAATTAGGCCAGTAAACCACATCCCGTGCTCTGCGCTTACAAAGAGTAATGCCCAAATGTCCCTAGTGAATTTGCTCCAGTACATCTGCCTGCTGTTATTTAGGAATAAGAATATGGTCACCCATGAGTACGATATCCGTATGAAAGGATAGTTCATTTCTGACAGGCCAGAATCCCTGCAACTCAGGAGAAAGCTTATTTTGTTTTTCTGGCCAGCCATTGCACATGACACAAATTAGTTTTTTCTAGTACTTTATCTTGTTTGGTATCTTGTCTAAGTTTTTCCAGCCGTACATCAGCTAATGGAATATTTACTAGTACTGTATGTACCTGTTCTTCCAATTCAGGTTAATCCCGTGCTTCATGTCCTTCTGGAAACACCCTAGACAGCGTATCTGCCATCAGAATTTCCTTTCCTGGTTTATATTTCACTGTGAGATCATACTGTTGTAGTTTCATAACCATCCTCTGCAGGCGTGGAGGTATAGCAGATAGTGGTTTTTGCATGATGTACTCCAATGGTTTGTGATCAGTTTCCACAACCACTGGGCGACCATAGATATACTGGTAACATTTCTCACATCCATTCACAATGGCCAACATCTCCTTCTCAATTTGAGCATAATTGGCTTGTGTTGTTGTCAGAGCTCGTGAAGCATATGCAACAGGATGTCCTTGTTGAATTAGCACAGCACCTAACCCAAACTGGGATGCATCCACTTGAAGCACAGTGTAACAGTTTACGTCAAAATATTTCAGTATTGGCCCTGGATGTTTATTGATCAGTTTTTTTACTTTCTCAAATGTCTTTTCCATGTTTGCATCCCAAGACCAAATAGCATCCCTTTGTAGCAATGCACGTAGTGGGGCTGTCAGCTGAGCGAGGCCCTGAGAAAACTTGGATAGATAATTGAAAATGCCTAATGATGTCTCTAGTTCCTTCCTGGAAGATGGGGCCTTCATGCTAATAACTGCTGTTATCTTCTTTGGATCAGGCTTTAAGCCCTCTTTGGTTAGAAGGTGTCCAAAATATGTAACTTCTTCTACCCCAATTTGCATTTTGTTTGGATTGAGTTTAAGATTTTTCTCCCGACACCGCTTGAGTAAGGCAATAAGGTTTTTGTTATGTTCTGTACGACCCTTTCCATAAACCAGCAAATCATCAATTATTACTTCAACACCATGTAGACCAGTAATCAATTCATGTGATTTCTTTTGAAATATCTCCTGAGCAGAAGCAATGCCGAAAGGTACGCTTGTGAAGCGTCATCGTCCAAAGGGAGAATTGAAAGTGGTCAGGCAACTGCTGGGTTCATCAAGACGCAATTGACAGTAACCAGATTGTGCATCTAGTACACTAAACACTGTTGCTCCTATTAGCTTGTGAGCTATATCATCTATGGTGGGGAGTTTGTAGTGTTCTCTAATTATTACTTTGTTCAAATCACGTGGGTCAATGCAAATACGAATTGCGCCTGTATTTTTCTTCTCTACCACAACCATAGAACTGACTCATTCTGATGGTTCTGTGACCTTTTTTACTACCCCCAACTTCTCCATCCTTGTTAGTTCTTGTTTGACTTTAGCCTCAAGAGATAGAGGTATTTTCCTTGGGGCATGAATGACAGGCTGTGCACCCTCTTTTTTACGTATGCGGCTAATCCCCGGGAGGCACCCTAGGCCCTTGAATGGATCACTGTACTCACGCTTAATGTTGTCCTTTGACAGTTCGCTGCACCCATCATCCACAGCCATAATGATCTTTACAAGTCCAATCTCTTTACTTGTTTTGAGACCTAATACTGCTGGGGCTTTTGTTTCTATCACAAACAATTGTAAGACCTTTTCAGATCCCTTGTAAAAACATTTTGCATGACAGCGACCTATCACTTTCAACTTTTCACCACCATATCCCAACAGTTTTGGTAGGTCTTGAGTCTCTAAGGGGAATTCATTTCTAAGGAGTTCCAGGTATGTGTGGCTTGGCACACAGTTTACTTGTGCCCCTGTATCTATTTTGAATGTGACTGGAGTTTTGTGAGCCCCTATCTGTAGGGTTACATTTGCTTCATCTGCAGACGTGTCCTCTATGGCATGTACAGCCTGTGTTTTGTGTCCTTTTACACACCCTGGCAAAATGTCACATATCTGCCACCTTGCAGGACAGGCAGCATTTTTGTTGTGCATGTTTCCACAGTTTCCACAGTAGCCACAGGTTGCTTGTGTGTTACTTGTCCCAGTGTCCCACTTGCCTTTTATCCCCTTGTGTCCTCTTTCTTGCCAGTATCTGCTGCTTTGATTTTCTATAGCACTGATCTGGTGCTGTGTTCCTTCCAGTACCTGCATGTCCTTTCTTGACATTTCATATGCTCTAGAAATCCTGATGGCTTTCTCAAGATTTAAATCTTTTTCCTACAGCAGCTTTTACTGAACTTCTTTAAACTTACTGCCTATCAGAATACGGTCTTTTATCATATCACCTGCATCATAAAAAGCACAGTCTTTGGCAAGCAAGCACAGCTGTGTCACCCATTCATCCACAGATTCACCTTCACACTGATTCCTCTCATAAAACAGTTTCCTTTGCACTGTGGTGTTTTTCCTTGGATTGCAGAATGCTTCAAACTTTGCAAACAATACCTCTGTTTTTTTTCTTTTCATCTGCAATGATATCCCCGCTTGCCTGCCAGGCTCTGCATACATCACGTCCCTTTTGTCCCACACATATCAGAAAGTGTGCTGCCTTATGTTTATCAGTCCATCTGTCTGCATCTGGGCCTGCAAACACAAGTTCAATCAGCTCCCTCCATTTTGACCAATTGTCAGAAATGTTCCCTGACTCTAAATCCAGAGAAGGAATGTTCTTTGTGTTGCTGTTTGCTGCCATGTCACTTTTCACCCCAGTTCTGGTACCATGTAATGTTTTTTACAAGGTATTTGCAAACAGCAAGGAGCTAAAATAAGAATACAGACTTTATTCAGCAGCATCCATCTTAACAACAACTGCCCGTCCCCTCTGATCACATGACTAAAATGTTAACTGTTTTTAATGCACAGAGTGAACTAATCATAACTTCTGAACTTAAAATATAACATAAAGCATACACATCATTACAGTGGGAACTAATACCCAAGCTGGGGAGTCCACAAAGGAAAAAGGGTGGGAAAATAAAAGAAAGCCAGGCACCTATTTACTAGGAACTATGGCCTGAAGGACCCTTCTTCCCAAAAACTGCCTTCGCTGAGGCTGAGAGAGCAAATTGATAACATTCTGTAAAAGTTGCAGCCCTGCAATTTGTTTTACTGAAGCACAAGTTGAATGAGATTTATTTGTGAAAGCAGCGATTGACCACCTGCAAGTAAGCCTTGTAATTTAACCCTTTAATCATGAAGCTAAAGAAACAGAAGCAGTGACCTTCTGACCTCTAAGAACCGGACTAACAAACTAGAGGACTGAGAGAAATCCATAGTAGCCTCCAAATAGAAATTCAGACAATGCAGCAATCTTCCTTTACAGATGTCAGATTTTAACATAACCACAGTAACCACAATCACTTGATTAAAGTAATCTGGAGAACCATGACCTTAGGTAGTCTTGTCCTGATTAATAAAAAAAAACAAATAAAGTCGGTCACAAGAGAAAGTGGTAATTCAGATTCTCTTCTCGCTAAGGAAATAACTAACAAAATAAAAACTTTCCATGCTAATAATTGAATAGCTCATGCATGGTTCCAAAGGTGAATACAACAAACCTGTAGAACCAGATTTAAAGTCAATGGAGAAGCAATAGGTTTGATTACAGGTCTTAAAAAAATTGAGCTGGAGGACAAACCATATGATTGCCGAAAACAAAATCAATAGATATGCCCTCTAATGGTTTTAACCCAGCAGAGCTCCATTAAATTCTAGTTATATTGCATTAAATCAAATATGTAAGTAAACTAGCCCAATTTTACCAGCAATAACATTGTGTTCTGTTACAAAATGGGCAGTTATCTCTGTCAGAAAACTAACAGGAGAAAAAACAAAAACAGGTATCTTAGGGTTAAATAACTCTTGATACCCCTCCTGCCAAACAAAACTGTTATAAACACCTTAGTGAAAAAAATGTGAAGAAGAGGGAAGCAAACAGTATATAAAAGCATAAAGTAATACAGAAAGGTACACTTAAAAGACTCTCAAGCAGTAGGCGCATATGAGGCAAGCAAATATGGTATACAAACTTATACCACTTGGATAACCCTTCTATATAACCCAATAAATAAGCAGTCAGTATACCTCTGCACTAAAAACTACCATGTCCTAGAGGATGTACCGCGGCTAAAGAAAATTGTGACTGAGCCTGTGAAAATCTTGAGAACTTAAAGTGATGTTAAATCTGAGCTTTTAACAAACGCTAGGATTTACCATCACTAAAAATAAACTCAAGTTTCTGTCATTACTTACTAAAAAAGGGTGCTAAACTCACACTATCTGGGCTGATGTAAATCTCTAAACTCAGGGCCTCCCACGGCACAGTGCTCTATACCAATAAGGTGACGTTTCCACCTCTAAACCAATAGCTGTGCTAGAATGTCAGTTGACACATAGCTATTGGTTTAGAGATGGAAATGTCACCTCATTGAAGAAGAGCACTGTGCCGTGGGCGGCTGGAGGCTCTGAGTTTAGCAATTTACTTCAGCACAGATAGGCAATGAGAAACACATCACTACTGAAAGGTGCACAATAGGATCAGGGACACTGCCAGGCCCCTACAGCATATATAACACCAATGTTGTCCACAGCACCAGAGTATATCTTATAAATGCTTTATTATAACAATAAAAATAGCGACGTTTCGGGGGTGATCCCCTTAGTCATGCTTAAGTTAACAAACAAACTTTAAGCCTTTTAAATCTTGTTTTTGCGCCAGAGACAAGAAACTGAGCTCATACTCCATCTTGTGGACACATCATGTCATTACATATTTTAAACCTTTATATTATTATTATGTGCATATACATTTCTTTTATACAATTCATTGATGTGCAAAACCAATTTTCTGACTAACCACACTTTTCATTGTACCCTACTTGGGATCCTGGTAAAAAGAGGGACTATTTTTGTGCTAGTGTTGTTTACAATAAAGTTTACACACTTTTATACTCTACTTGCTCAGATCTTAATTTCCATATCCACTGGATGATAGCTATCTGGTCATTTGAATTCCAATATTCACTGTGACGTCTTCCATCATCGCCTGGGTGTTTGTCTCTGTGATTGTTGTGACCCGCTACGCTACCTGACGCACGGAACTCTGGCATCCTGTGTGAGTCCTACGGGCGACTCTGTTGGTCCCGTACCGCTCTGTCAGGCACTCCGGTTGTGCCGCCACGCTTGTGAGTAGCCACCATGAAGGGTTATCTGATACACTGTGTTTTGTTTTGGCTAGTTTTGTCAATATTACCCTATGTGGTGCCTCTTTCTGTTCCCCGATTAGGAACTTTTTGATTACCACCTTTTCTGTCAAAAGTGCCACCTGCCTCTCCGGTTATTTATTTCAGCTTGCATCAGTGCACCTCCTTAGGACTCTGGGGTCCTTTTACACTACTAATTTAAGAAGCTAGTGAGATCATAATCTTTATTTAGGCCCCTAGGTGCCAATTTATGTATCCACCACATTTCCCTTTTGTTTTGTGACCATATATGATCTATGACTTGCCATCTCAATTGGCTAATTCTATGGCCTTTTTTCCAGAAAATGTTTGGACAAAGAAGCCTCTAAATTCCTACACGAATATTGGAGCGGTGTTGGCTCATTCTATCCCTGACTTTGCGGGTCGTTTCCCCTATGTATACAAGGGAACACGGACATTTAATTAAATATACTACATGAGTGGTTTCACATGTGTAGAACCCATTTATTTTATATTTTTTTACCACTATGTGAATGAAGAATATTTTCTCCTCTTATAATGGAACTACAACTCATGCAGTTTGGGCAAGGGAAACTACCTGTTTTTTTTAATCCATATATTTGTCTGTATACGTTCCTTACTAGACCCTACATCCGTTTTGACTAGGTGATCTCTCAAACTTTTTTTTTTTTATTGAGGTAGGTAAGGCATACAAACAGCATAAACATACAAAGGGAATTGCCATTCAGTACAAAAGGAAAAATGTACAGTTCAGCTTAGTTCTATATTGGTATGATAAACCTTCTGCACAGCTCACAAATGAAATAAAAAGAAAAACAGTTATAGGTGGCAAAATTAAATACATGGTGCCTATTCATAAGAGAACCTTTCATAACAAAACTAATAGGTCACTCTTGGACCTTAAAGAAGGAAACATGTCTAACAGTAAGGAAAGGTATGATGGAATGGAGAGACCACTCTTGGATCTCACTATATTGACCTCATATTTTATTTTTCTATGATGATAGCGCACATTTATTGTTAGCAACTATAAATGAACAAAACAAGGGAAGATTGATATAATTTAAGAATCTCTGCAAGTGCTTATATTCGGGTATATTTGTAACAGGGAATTTATTTGCTTGGAGGGTTGCGCTATATCCAAAAGAACTTGTAAAGATGTACTAAAACCCAAGGGCCAAATGGCTACTTTTTAAGCTTAATATTTTTGTTCAATATAGGGGGCTACTATAGGGCCTATAACAATTGGCCTTAAGGGTGAGGTCTACTTTATACCAAGTATATTAAATATCTAAACTGTAGATCAGAGCTTTCCAAACTTTTCATGTTGGCGACACAAAAGTTTTTAGACCTACATCATTTCGCGACACAGTAATTCAGTTGTACTGGCAAACAGGAGGTTAAACTAACTTGTTTTAAGAGATACGGACACATACATAAATTATATAATAAAGAAATGTATTTACAAGTAACAGTACGTATGTATGTGCAAGAATTAAAAAAAAAAGTTTAATAACACCAATAGCTACTTACTATTTTAATGGAATGTATGAGGTTGATGGGATGAACACAATTTCTGAATATTTGGTGGAATATTAGATAAAGACACTCGCATTTCATCATCAAGCATTTTTAAGCTTCCCCTTCCTATCCATATATCAAGAGCAGGAGCAGCAATGCACTACTGGGAGCTAGCTGCAGAAAAAAAAACACTGACTTCTGACTTCAGCTCAGCGTTTAAGCTGCCGCCCTCAGAGCTCGGTGAGTCCGATTGACTACTGCCCGCGCTGCAAACACACTGCTGTCCCACTCACTGACTACACATGCAGTCACTAGCCAATTAAGGAGACTACATGTGCAGTCAGGAGCCAATGTGCCGCCAAAGCCGCCAATGGGAATAGTTTCAGTTCCCACTGAGCTGCACCAATAGGTTAAGATGATCTGTGACCCCCTAGGTATCAATCACGTGTCAACCATGTGATATGCGTAGCAGGCAGGCAGAAAGTCAGAAACCAAAACATTTTTTTTTTTAAATTAAATAAAAAAAATTTGTGCTGAAGCAGGGACACACCTACACACTGCTGCCGACACACTAGTGTGTCCCGACACACAGTTTGGAAAGCACTGCTGTAGATAAAGTATTGCACATAGATGTTTGTCTATAAGAACAGATGAGAAAACGTTCTGGGGTGAGCTAAAGATGTGTATAAAGTTAAACGACATAAGGCATTAAAGGCAACATCTACACATGAAATGACCTTGGAGATAATAATAATAAACTGAGTTCCCTAAACATAAAGATTTCTTGTGGAGCACATCTGTGTGACATATATATGCTGTTACAAAAATACTAACTAAATATCATAAATAGCTACATATGGTGATATTCTGAGGTAATTATAGCCTTCCCGTTATCTCGGCCGCAGACAGCAGGCCAGGCACTAAGCTACAACAGGTACATTCACGCCTATCAGCCTATGTGTGGATCAAACAGCAGTATGAAATGACAGTATTACTCGCCTTAAGAAATAGCAACATTTTCCTATGATTGCACTCCTAATAAATATAGCAAACTATATCAAGTTAATGGCATATTGCAGACATAGAATTGAGGAAACCTTTAGGAACAGTTAGGAGCAATCTAATATCTGTTTTTGGGTTCTGTGAAGAAAAAGCTGCAAATAATTAGCCTACGCCTTCTTTTGTAACAGTTAACAAACATGAGACAGAATCCCATCAAAGCAAAGTGTCCTCAGTAACCAGTTTGGTGATTTCCATTTTAAAGCAAAATTATATCAACGATTGGCCTCCAGGGTCCCATAGCCATTGTGTGATGTTTGTAGGTTGCGAGGGGTTTGTTGAGGGGAACAATATTTGCGGTCATGAGGCTTTATATATTGGAAAAGGGTCTCCCCTCAGTGACCCTGTAGCCATAGGTACCAGTAACTCTTGGAACACAGTGAAAGTTAGTCGGAACTTAGAAACAGTGTCTCCATGAGCGCTCCGTAAAGCAACCTGGCTCCTCTTCAAATACTCCAACTGTATGGCTCTAGCCCCATCCTCCCGCGTCCTAGGAAAGTCCGGGATCAACCAGGAGAGGTAGGTGGACACTGGGGCCCCATAGTGCCACTGCTCTCATTCTCATTCATAGCTGGCTCGGGTCGGATAGGTTGTTGAGGAAGGTAGTCATCATTAACATTTAGCGCCCTCGATAGTGTTCTTTCAAATGAAACGCGGTAGTCCTCAAGCATGTAGCGCAACACCTCCAGGATGTATTTAGTCATATTCATAGTTTAGTCCTGTAATCACTGAGTGCCTAAGAAACAGTAAAAGCACTTGCTGTGTAACGACAGGGCCGTTACGCCCTGCCGGGGGGTATAGTGAACGCCGGGATCTCAAAACGGCTCCAGACTCCGATGCCAGCAGCAATTCCCTAGATATTAGGCACAGTAGTTGTGATATTTGTAGTACAAGATTGTTCTAATAGAATGCTAAGTGGATCAGGCTGCAGAAGGGTAACATCTTGTATTTATCAGCGAAAGCTGTAGCAGCATGCAGCTATGCGACTAGTCATGGCCGCTGCCGGGAGTTCCCCCATCTCTCAAACTTTTGACCCTCCTATGTGCCATTAATGGATGATTATTTAATAAACTAACCTGTTCATTACAATCTCTTAGAATGTGCCAATTTTTACATATGATCTTTGAAATCTTATTACTCAGTGGGGTGTACTGTGATACAAAAACCATCCTATTTTCTTTCTCCTTTTTATCTTTTTTGATGATATTCCCTTTTACTTCATTAACTTTATTCCCTATCAAACTCTCCGGATACCCTCTATCTATAAATTTCTTTGATATCTCCTGCAATCTGAGGTCACAATCCTTTTCCTCACTCACTATCCTTTTGACCCTGAGCAGTTGTTGACTCTTAGGTAGAGAGTCTACCAATGTTCTGGGGTGAAAATTGTTATACCGTAATAAAGTGTGCCTATCAGTTTCCTTAACATAAAAATCAAATTTCAGGAAATTGACCATCTTATAGACCTTAGTATCTAAAAAGGACACTGATTCCTCACTGTGAGTAAAAGTAAACTCCAAACCTCTTACCACTGAGTTTAGTTCCCTCACAAAATCCAAGAGGGTTCCACTGTCACCACATCACACGACAAACACATGCTCTATGTAGCACCACCAAACCGCTCCATACTATTTAAATGTTTTATTCTCATAGTAACATAGTAGATGAGGTTGAAAAAAGACCGACGTCCATCGAGTTCAAACTATACAAATCTAATATATTTACAAAAAAGCTCCAGTTGAGCTTAAATTAATCCCACTAAAAGGTGACCCATTTAATACAAGCATTTATATCCATGAATTTTGTTTCAAGCCAGAAATGTATTTAAACATTTTTTAAATGTGTCTAGGGTATTGGCATTCACTACCTCCTTTGGTAATGAGCTCCACAATTTTATTGCTCTTACAGTAAAAAAACGTTTCCGTTGTAGGAGATTAATTCTCCTTTCCTCCTACCTTAAATTGTGATCTCTTGTCACAAACAACAATTGGAATAAACAGAGCTTCTGCCATCTCTGTATATGGGCCTTGAAAATATTTATATAAAGTAATCATGTCACCTGTCAAGCGCCTTTTTTCTAAAGAAAACAGACCCAGTTTGGCTAGCCTCTCCTCATAGCTTAAATTCTCATAGATGATGCTTCCCTGAAATTCTTTAATAAATAGATTGGCGTATGATGGGGCAACATTCAAACCCATGGCGGTTCTCTATTTCTGTATAAACCACTCATCTTGAAAAAGAAAATAATTCCAATAAAGGATCAACCGTAATAACTCTTCAATGAAGTTACCTTGTTCCCTTGTATATTTCTTATTCACTAATACATTCTTAAGCACTATGGCTATGCCTATCTCGTGTTTTATGGATGTGTATAAACTTGTGACATCCATGGGGAATAATAGAAATTTTTCAGATGGTAATTCTAGTGATCTTGCTTTATCCAAAAAGTGGTTAGTATCTTTTAAATAACTTGACATTTTAATGACCTCTGGTTGCAGAATGTTGTCAATAAACTTAGAGATGTTAGTGTATACAGAATCTATACTGGAGACTATCATTCTCCCAGGTGGCCTTTTGTTGTCTTTATGAACTTTTGGGACTGTATAAAATATGGGGTTACGAGGTGTAGATACATACAGATAATTGGCTAATGTCTTATCTATTATTCCCTTATCCATTACTCTTTTTAGTATAGATGAAATGTATTTTTGTATTTTCAATAAAGGATATGTATGTAACCTCATCTATGTACTAGTATCCTGAAGCTGTATGTATATTTCCTCAATGTAATATGTTTTGTCCATGATAACTGTAGCCCCCAGAAATGGTATGGACAGAGAAAAATTACTTAAACAAAGGGAAATGTGGTGGATACATAAATTGGAGACATTGGCACTCTAGGGGCCTAAATAAAGATTATGATCTCACTAGCTTCTTTAATTAATAGTCCCTCTTTTTTAACAGGATCCCATGTAGGTTACAATGAAAAGTGTGGTTAGAAAATTGGTTTTGCCCATCAATGAATTGTATAAAAGAAATGTATATGCACATAATAATAATGTGAAGGTTTAAAAGATGTAATGACATTATGTGTCCAAAAGATGGAGTATGCGCTCAGATTCTTGTCTCTGGAGCAAAAAACAAGATTTAAAAGGCTTGAAGTTTGTTTGTTAACTTAAAGGGACACTGAACCCAATTTTTTTATTTTGTGATTCAAATAGAACATTCAATTTTAAGCAACTTTCTAATTTACTCCTATTATCATTTTTTCGTCGTTCTTTTGCTATCTTTAATTGAAAAAGAAGGCATCTAAGCTTTTTTCTTAGTTCAGCACTCTGAACAGCACTTTTTTTATTGGTGAATGAATTTATCCACCAATCAGCAAGGACAACCCAGGTTGTTCACCAAAAATGGGCCGGCATCTAAACTTACATTCTTGCATTTCAAATAAAGATACCAAGAGAATAAAGAAAATGTAATAATAGGAGTAAATTAGAAAGTTGCTTAAAATTTCATGCTCTATCTAAATCATGAAAGAAAAAATTTGGGTTCAGTGTCCCTTTAAGCATGACTAAGGGGATCACCCCTGAAACGTCGCTGTTTTTATTGTTATAATAAAGTATTTATAAGATATACTCTGGTGCTGTGGACAACATTGGTGTGATATCAGCACAGATAGTGTAAGTTTAGCACCCTTTTTTTAGTAAGTGATGACAGAAACTAGAGGTTTTTTTTAGTGATGTTAAATAGTTTTGTTTGATAAACGCTCGGATTTACCATTACTTTAAGTCCCTCACCACAACCACACTTACTCCTGGTCCATGGAAAATCTTAACCCCTTCATACCTCGCACTAATAATGTGAGCTTGTCCAGAGCAAGAGATGGTTGCGATAATAGTGAGGGAAGAAAGCACGCACATAACAGTAAAGGAAAAGCAAGCTAAACTCCCGAGCTCTGTCCTCCTACTAACAGCCTTCTCCAAATGACAGCCCCTGGTGATGGCCAAGCAGACATAGTGATGGAGGAAGAGCACACGCAAAACTGTACTAGCGGGAAAACACTGAAACATTCCCGGGCTGCACCCTGTGCTACCATTTGCAGTTATGATGAACTAATAACCCCTCCAGTGTCGGTCTAACAAACTGTAAGGCCGGAATATTGTTTAACATTCCTGCACCTTGCTCAGACCCTCCATTCACAGCCTGAGTAAACATTGGACCCCTGTTGCATGTCTAGCGCAGCACTTCTCAGCTTCAGAGATAAGTCCCACGCTATGAGCCTGCATAGAAAACTCCAACCAATAACGGAAAATTAAACTATGGGACACCTTAAAGGGGCAATGCTCTTAAAAGAGCAACTGTGAAACGTTAAAAGCACATTTGACAATACAGATAAAATTCTTAAAATTGCAGCAGAGAGCCCATCCAGAACTGTAACTAACAGTAGCAGATATACTGAGAAAAAACAGACAGGAGGAGGCTGGAGGAGCTATCCCAGCGACACCTGTGATAGGCTTGTGACCACAACTCCCAAGAGGAGATTTACATTACACAGCCAATACTCTCATATGTCGCTCTCTTCCAGGAACTATCCATTGAGGGAAAATATGGGATTAATATCCTTTTAAATCTTCAATAACTACTGGGAGGGAAAGGGAAGTAGGAGGGATACTTAAAGGGACACTGAACCCAAAATGTTTCTTTCATGATTCAGATAGAGCATGCAATTTTAAGCAACTTTCTTAATTTACTCCTATTATCATTTTTTCTTCGTTCTCTTGCTATCTTTATTTGAAAAATAAGGCATATAAGGTTTTTGGTTCAGAACTCCGGACAGCACTTTTTTATTGGTGGATGAATTTATCCACCAATCAGCAAGAACAACCCAGGTTGTGCACCAAAAATGGGCCGGCATCTAAACTTACATTCTTGCATTTCAAATAAGGATGCCAAGAGAATGAAGAAAATTTGATAATAGGAGTAAATTAGAAAGTTGCTTAAAATTTCATGCTCTATCTGAATCACAAAAGAAAAAAATGGGTTCAGTGTCCCTTTAAAGCTTTGGTGTGGGGTGTCTATGCTTCCTCCTGGTGGCCAGGAGATGTATTCCCACAAGTTAGGATTTTGTGGACTCTCACAACCTTAGAAAGGAAATTGTTCTCGTCCTATATTCTCTAAGCATCCAAAAAGTAAATTACTAGCTGGTTTATACAATTTGTAGCCTTTTAAAATCCTATGCTATAGAATTTCCTTTTTGGCATTTCAAGGGAGCAAGGGACAAAACACAATTTTTACACAAAACCAAGAGGTGTTTAATGTCCCTTTAAAGGGACATGAAACCCAAAACATTTATTTTACGATTCAGATAGAGCAAACATTTTTAAACAGCATTCCAGTTTACTTCTATTATCAATGTTGCTTCATTCTCCTGGTATCCATTATTGAAGGAGCAGTTATGGCAAGAGGCATATGTGTGCAGCCACCAATAAACAGCTAGCTCACAGCTCTTGAGCCAACCTAGTTAAATTTTTCAACAAAAGATACAGAGAACTAAGCAAATTAGATAGAAGTAATTTGGAAAGTTGCTTAAAATTATTTGTTCTATCTGAATCATGAAAAAAAAAATTGGGTTTCATGTCGCTTTTAAAGGGACAGTCAACACCAGAATTTTTGTTGTTTAAAAAGATAGATAATCCCTTTATTACCCATTCCCCAGTTTTGCATAACCAACACAGTTATAATAATACACGTTTTACCTCTGTAATTATCTTGTTTCTAAGATTCTGCTGACTGCCCCCTTATTTCAGTTCTTTTGACAGACATGCAGTTCAGACAATCAGTGCTCACTCCTAGGTCACTTTACGTGCATGAGCTCAATGTTATCTATATGAAACATGTGAACTAATGCCCTCTAGTGGTCAAAATGTATTCAGATTAGAGGCAGTCTTCAAGGTCTAAGAAATTAGCATATGAACCTCCTAGGTTTAGCTTTCAACTAAGAATACCAAGAGAACAAATCAAAATTGGTGATAAAAGTAAATTGGGAAGTTGTTTAAAATTGCATGCCCTATTTAAATCATGAAAAAAAAATTTGGACTTGACTGTCCCTTTAAGTACTGAGTCGAATCATAATAAGTTTGAAAATTGGACCACTTAGCATTGTATGACTCTAAGGATTCCTTAGTAGCACCCATTGTAATACCTTCTTGTTATTTGTTTTTTTCTCCATGCAGACTAACCCCTAGAGGACATACATGTGGCAACCTCTTTATAATGACAAGCACTATGGAGGGTTAGGATACTGACACAGGATCAGGTATCAAAATAATATCAGTTTTACTCTTTTGCTGAACACAGAATCACAGACAGATTAGTCTGAATTGCACACACATCAGGTGCAACAAATACAAAGCATTTCTGGTAATCTAATAATATTATTTCCTTAGATAAAAATATTTATTGAGCAATGTTTGATATATTTACAATATTATAAATTGAATTATATCAGTTAATATGTAGCCTGACTTTATAAATTGGCTTTAGAAGTGTAAACTCTGCATTTAGAATTGAATTAAGAGTTACACACACACACATATACATATACACACATACATACAGTGTTTTTCCCAGGACCTTTTTAGCGGGTGCACCATCCAGCTGATTTTACCTACCGTTCGGCTAATATTTTTAACCAATATTAAAGGGGCAGTAAACCTAGCAATTAATATTATATAATTCTGCATATGGTGCATAATTATATAACATTAGCTAAGTGCCAGCTTTGTCAAGCAAAGGGTTAGATAGAAATTTTAAAGCGAAAACAGAACGCCGCTCGTGGCTCTACTGAGCGGGTCTGTTTTCTTCTCCTAAGGGCATGCTGTCTAGTCCCAGTGCGCCTGATCACGCTATTAAACTCAATGTAGCTCGCTCCCGCTCTGGTTTGGTAGCGGGAATGAGCTACATTGAGTTTAATAGCGTGATAGTGCCGGCTGTGATTAGACAGCATGCCGCGATACGCATAGGAGAAGAAAACAGACCCGCTCAGTAGAGCCAGGAGCAGAGTTCTGTTTTTGTTGTAAAATATCAATCTAACCCTTTGCTTTACAAAGCTGGCGCTAAGCAAATTTTATATAATTCTGCACTATGTGCAGAACTATATAGTATTATTGGCTAGGTTTACTGCCCCTTTAAGCTAAAATTAGACAGTATTAAAACTTCAGTTTCAATTTTTATTGCACAAATTATCATTAATTACATTTATGTTAAATTATACAATTAATTTGTGATTTGTCTAGCAGAAAACAATATAATAATAGAAAATATTACAATGTCACCACTCAGGTACTTCATAAAGCCACAACGCTACTTCATAATGCCACGTGTCTAAATTAAAATGCTATTCAGCTACTTCATAATGCCACCCGTCTACTTCATAATGCCATGTGGCTGGCAAAATTCTCTCTCTCTATATATATATAAAATGAAAAAATTCTCTATATATAAAATGAAAAATGTATTACAGCATACCACATGGTAGATTACAGATGTTAACATTCTTAAAGGGATAGGAAACATCTTGCAATTACAATACATTTCTCTTGTGTTGTTATAGAATATTATATCAGCCTAGTCTAAACATTTATTTACTTTTTACTGCAAATACTTTTCAATAGTTGTGGTCACTCAGTTATTAAACCCAACATACACCCAACATACAAATAACGTATCCAGGTATGACTATGTCCAAGTCAAGAGAATCATTGTACCATGATTCTGTTATAGCTACTAAACCCAAGTTGTCTCTAGTCATTATTGAAGTGAGTTTAGGTGTTTTATTTCCTAAGCTGCAAGCATTTGTGCTCATGGCATGAAGATTGTTTTCTATTGGAATTTCTACAATTACTAACATACTAAGCAGTTTCAAGGGGATGCCAAAAGGAGGAGAGGAAGATAAGAGATGTTAGTGTATATTGTATGCATCCCTAAACATTAGAGTCTTTATAAAGCACTTGAAAATTTGAAAACTAGGGGAGAGTTTTGTAGAATGATGCAGAGAGCTCCACAAGATAGGAGTGGATCAAGTCTTATAGACGGGTATGTGAGGTGGTAACGAGAAGGAGAGAAGGTCATGAGCAGGGTGTAGGGTATGGGAGGGAGAGTATCTTGAGATGAGGTCGGAGATATGGGGGGAGCAGTCTTACTGAGGGCTTTAACTGTTAGAGACAGGATTTTGTGTTTTATTTTGGAGGTTAGAGGAACCCAGTGAAGGGATTGTCAGAGAGGTGCAGCAGACAAGGAGCGACGTGTAAGGAAGATCAGCCAGGCAGAGGCATTCATTATGGATTGTAAAGGAGATAGACGGCAGCTAGAGAGAACAGAGAGGATGGAGTTGCCATAGTCAAGTCCGGAAATGCTGAGAGAGTTTATTAAGTTGTATTGTGTGAGCAAGTGGCAAATTTTGGAGAGATTTGTAAACTGGAAGTGGAAGGAATTTGCTAAAGATTTGATGTGAGGAGTTGAAGAAAGATCTGAGTCAAGTGTGACACTAAGACATAGGTCATGCGGGGCTGAGGTAATTATGTTGGGGGTTAGAGGTTTTGGAAAAGGGGGGGGGGTAAGGAGCTCAGATTGCTTTAACTTTCTATTTACTGCTCTCTGCAGCTGTTCAAAGGCAATGCATCCCAATATAACATAAACCAAATACACAGAAAGAACAATACAAGGTAAAATATAGTGTAATCAAAGAAAAAACACAAATAAGGCTGCTTCTTGGGTGGTAACTAGTCCTAGAACAAGCTATTGTGCTATTGTTCGTTCCCAGGTTGAGCGCTCTCTCTTTTTATTTATGCAAATTATGACTCTTAGGGAAGTCTCCCTAAGTATGATGCGGGAATCCAGATGTGGACCCGTTGCTCAGTGTGCCTAGAGAGATATAGCTGCACCTCACTGACGAGGCCCACACTAGGCCATAACGTACATCTGGGGTTTTCCCGTTTCTCTCGTTCAGAAAACGGATTGCCTGGTATTTTGGGGCTGGGCTGCACTGTTAAGTCAGGATCATACTGATATGCTACAGGAAAGTTCTTATCTGTGAAAGGCACATGTTGAGCAAAAAGAGGCTGCTTCTTGGGTGGTAACTAGCCATAGAACAAGCTATTATGCTATTGTTTGTTCCCAGGTTGAGCGCTTCTCTCTTTTTATTTATGCAAATTATGACTCTTAGGGAAGTCTCCCTAAGCGTGATGCGGGAATCCAGACGTGGACCCGTTGCTCAGTGTGCCTAGAGGGATATGGCTGCACCTCTGTAATAGTCTGTATTTGTAGCAATTTGAACAAGCATTTAATTTTGTTTTATAAATAAGAACCAACAATTTCCTCAAAGGTAGGTTTGTAACATAAAAGAAGCTTGATGAATTCGTTGTCAGTGCTTCATATAATGTATTACTATTTGCCCAATAAGTGACAGTTTATTAACTTCATAAACTGTATTACTTTCAGGGCATTTGATAATGCAAACAGTTCAAATAAAGCAGTAACATAAAATATAGTATTCCTTAATTAGGCAGGTAAAGTTCATCAAAATAAGTAAGGATAACGATTAATAGTAAAATAATTGGGTCTGACCTGAGAACACATGAATTGTTACTTGTCCGTTTGTTATGAACAGCAGCGTGGTACTCAGAGGGAGAGCGGTTGCGGCTGCAGCTGATGACGTCACCGCTACTTGCTGTGCTGTGTATGAAGCTGCTTGAATCCTGTTACCTTGTGAATGCTTCAGAGTTTGATGTCGAGTTAGTTTGATTCCCTTGTAGTATGCAATATCTTCCGGAGTTGAATTGAGTAAAAGAGCTGCTAGAAGTAGGAATGAAAAATAAGAGATGTTATCAGAACTCTTCAAATAAGAAATTATGAGGCTGTTGGAGAGTGAGGAAAACTCTCAGTGTAACGCTTGTGCTGTGAATCAATTCTCAATTAACCAGCAATGAATGCTGGGGGGAAGTGCTTGATATAGGAGGCTCTTAAAGGGACAGATCATTAGCAAGCAGTAACCCTGACAGAGCCCCCCACAAAAAGAACCACAGCGAGGTTCAAGGCCTAGGACGATCAGGGTTACGTCTATGGAAGAGGGAAATCAGACGTGGAGCAGATATGTTTGAAGCAGGCTCCCAGGAATCATCCTCATGGCCAAAACCTTTCCAATGAACCAAATAGAAAAGATTCCCACGACGTAGTCTAGAATCCAGAATGCTATGAACCTCATACTGGCAATCAAGATTAGCAGAAGGTATTGGGTCTTCTGATGTAATATTTGTTATGGGTAGGTTGCAAGGTTTGATAAGAGACACATGGAAAGTTGGATGTATCTTAAAAGTTGATGGTAGTTGGAGTGTAACTGTTGTTGGACCATTTACCCTGACGATAGGGTAAGGACCCAAAAAGAGTTTACCTAGTTTCCTACAAGGATAAGGTATCTTGAGGTTCTTAGTGGAGAGCCATACTTGTTGTCCTACGGAATATTGAGGACTAGGTCTGTGGCGAAGATCGTAGTACCTGCGTTGTGATGCCTGTGCCTGAAGAATATGTTCACGAATTGAAGAAAAGTTAGCTGAAATGTCATTAACCAGATCATTCACCTGAGGACATGGGGTGTCAATCTTCGGAAGTAGTGTGAAATTTGGATGTAAACCATAATTTATAAAAAATGGTGATGTGCCAGTTGTAGAACTCTTATTATTATTATAGGCAAATTCTGCTAAGGGCAAGTAGGTGGCCCAAGAATCTTGTTGGTGAGAGCAGAAACAACGTAGGTATTGCTCTAGCCACTGGTTCACCCTCTCTGTCTGCCCATTCGTCTGAGGATGGTAAGCAGTGGTGAGTTTTTGTTCTATATGCAGAGCAGCACACAAATTTCTCCAGAACTTAGATG
Source organism: Bombina bombina (assembly GCF_027579735.1). Taxonomy (NCBI): domain Eukaryota; kingdom Metazoa; phylum Chordata; class Amphibia; order Anura; family Bombinatoridae; genus Bombina; species Bombina bombina. The sequence continues at coordinate 68,474,578 of NC_069507.1, forward strand.
TGAATTGGGTTCCACGGTCACTAAGGATGGTTTTAGGTATTCCATGCAGTCTTACAATGTTTTAAATGAATAATTCACTGGTGAACTTGGAAGTGGGTAGGGAAATAACCGGTATGAAATGTGCCATCTTTGAGAATAGATCGGTGACAACCATTATAGTGGTATATTTGTTAGAGAGAGGTAAGTCCACAATAAAGTCTAAGGATACCGCCTCCCAGGGTACTTGAGGTACAGGTAAAGGCTGTAAAAGACCCACAGGGAGTTGTTTAGAAGGTTTGGAGGTTGCGCATATAACACATTTAGAAATATATTCTTTGAGATCGAGGTTAAGAGTAGGCCACCAAAAAGATCTCTTAAGTAAATCCAAGGTTTTATCCCTTCCCATGTGTCCAGCAAGGGGAGATTCATGAACTGTTTTCAAGATTGAAGATCTAAGATTTGGAGGTATGTATAGCTTCCCGTCCTTATAGAGTAAGCCATCAGAATTGTAAGTAAGATCTGTATGAGGTACTGATGGATCAATAGCAGTAGCATCTTTTATCACTGTAGTTAGACTTGTTATAACTCCAATGATAGAGTCCTTAGGAACAATAGTAGTAGGAATGCATGGTATTATAGGTTTAGGACCTTGTCTAGAGAGGGCGTCAGCCTTGCCATTTTTTGTACCAGGCCTGTAGGTAATGATGTAATGGAAACGAGAGAAGTAAAGACTCCAGCGTAATTGTCTGGAGGATAGAGTTCGATTAGACTGAAGATATTGCAGATTTTTATGGTCAGTATATATGACAGTTGGTTGTGTTGCACCCTCAAGCAAGTGCCTCCAGTGATCGAAGGAACACTTTATTGCAAGTAATTCTTTCTCGCCAACTGGATAATTTAACTCTGCTGGTTGCATCAATCTTGAGAAGAATGCGACCGGATGTAAGGGTTCTTTGAATGATTTCCTTTGAGAGAGGATTGCCCCTATTGCGAACTCAGAAGCGTCAACTTCCAGGATAAATTGCTTTTCTAAATCCGGGTATTGGAGAATGGGTGCTGTAGTGAATTTATTTTTTAAAAGGTCAAATACCTGTTGAGTATGGCTTGTCCACCTGAAAGGATGATTCAATTTGGTGAGTTCAGTAAGAGGTTTGGTAATAGCAGCGAATCCAGGAATGAATTTCCTATAATAATTTGAGAAGCCAAGGAAACGTTGAACATCTTTCTTACATTGGGGAGTCGGCCAATTATGAATGGCCTGAACCTTGTCATCTTGCATCTTGATTCCTTCAGGAGAGATGTTATACCCCAGAAAAGAGATATTATTTGACTCAAATATACATTTTTCTAGTTTAGCGTATAGGTTATTTTTTCGTAACCTAGTGAGAACCTCTCTAACATGCATTCTATGTTGATCTAAATTTTGTGAGTAAACTAGAATATCGTCCAAATAGACAACAACATATACATCCAAAATATCTCTGAAAAGATCATTGATTAAGCATTGGAATGTTGCTGGGGCATTGCACAGACCGAATGGCATCACTGTATATTCGAATAGCCCATATCTAGTCCGAAAAGCAGTGAGCCATTCGTCGCCAGCTCTCATTCGTATAAGATTATAGGCACCTCGAAGATCCAATTTAGTGAAAATTGAGGCCCCCCTTAATCTTTCAATTAATTCAGGGATTAAAGGTAGGGGGTACCTGTTTTTTCTGGTACGCCTGTTCAATTCCCTGTAATCAATGATTGGTCTTAACGTGCCATCTTTGTTGGTAACAAAAAATATGCCTGCACCTGCAGGGGAGGTACTAGGTCTTATAAAACCTTTTCGGAGGTTCTCATCTATATAGTTTTTAAGGTGTTCTAGTTCTGGTTTAGAAAGGGGGTAGATATGTCCATAGGGAATTGAAACTCCTGGGAGTAAATCAATAGGACAATCGTATTCCCTATGAGGGGGCAAACATTCAGCTTCTTTTTTATTAAAAACATCTGAGAAGTCTGCATATTGTTTGGGTAAAATATTATCCTCAACCTGTAGCATAATTAAATCTGATGATGTCTCACTATTTTGAGTGAGATGAGGAAAAGATAAACTGAGGTCATTCCAGTTTATAGTTGGTTTGTGTTTACAAAACCAATTTATACCAAGGATTACATTAAACATTGGTGAAGATATGACATCAAAAGTGAGTGTTTCTGTGATGTGTGTGCAGGATATTACCTGTAATGGTGTAGTTTGGTGTGTGACAGGACCTGATTTTAAAAAAGAGCCATCAATGACCTTCACAGAGACTGGAGTTTTCTTAGAGACCAGAGGTATTTTATTCTGTTTCACAAAAGAAAAATCAACAAAATTTCTACATGAGCCGGTGTCCAGGATAGCTTCAGTTGTTATCCTGATTTGATCCCACTGTAAAATAATAGGGATAGTTAAATATGATGGTTTAATGGTTTTCATTAACAGGGATTCAGTGATGTTAGGCAACCTACCCTTCTTATTCCTAGCCAGAACAGGGCAGTCCTTTACTTCATGAGTAGGGCAGGCACAATACATGCACAAACTATGCAACTTCCTCCTATTCTTTTCCTGAGAGGAGAGGGGACCCTTTATGAAGCCTATGTCCATAGGTTGTGGTGATTCTTTAGTTTGATAAACAGGTGTGGAAAGAAAGCTTTTTGTACCGCTAGCCTTTTCAGAGCGGCGTTCCCTAAGCCGTCTATCTATGTTAATAGTGAGAGAAAAAAAATCTTCCAATGAATCTGGAATCCCTGTGCGTGAAAGCTCATCCTTTATATCCTCAGATAATCCTAAACGATATTGAGTTTTAAGGGAGACCTCATTCCATCCTGAATCACGGGCAGAAATTTTAAATTGTGTGATGTAAGACTCCACTGGGTTCTTTCTTTGTTTTAAAGATCTAAGTAAGTTTTCAGCTGTGACCTGTTTAAAAGGGTCATCATATAATGCTGACATTTGATCAAAGAATTCATCTAGAGATCCCAGTATTGCATCATCATTTTCAAAAAAAGAGTCAGCCCAAGCCCTAGGTTCCCCCCTCAAATATGATATCACAGTGAGCACTCTTGATCTTTCTGTGGGATAAGTACGTGGCTTTAATTGAAAAAGCAACAAACAGGAATTTTTAAACTCTCTAAATCTTGAACGGTCACCAGAGAATTTTTCTGGGGGGGAGACCATAGGTTCAGGGATAGAATCTGCACTTGCAGGTTTAGGTGCCAGAGTCTCTCTTAAGCAGGCCTTCAAAGCCTGATTTTCCACTTGTAATTCATGGAAAGAACCTGATAAAGCTTCTAATCTGTCTGACAGGACTTGAACTTTATCACTTAAAAGATCTTGTTCCATAATTGCTGTTGAAAGTATATGTTTAGTATAGGATAATTCTGTGTACACAAACACTAAATCCTTTCTTCCTTATGGCTGGTTAATTCTGTAATAGTCTGTATTTGTAGCAATTTGAACAAGCATTTAATTTTGTTTTATAAATAAGAACCAACAATTTCCTCAAAGGTAGGTTTGTAACATAAAAGAAGCTTGATGAATTCGTTGTCAGTGCTTCATATAATGTATTACTATTTGCCCAATAAGTGACAGTTTATTAACTTCATAAACTGTATTACTTTCAGGGCATTTGATAATGCAAACAGTTCAAATAAAGCAGTAACATAAAATATAGTATTCCTTAATTAGGCAGGTAAAGTTCATCAAAATAAGTAAGGATAACGATTAATAGTAAAATAATTGGGTCTGACCTGAGAACACATGAATTGTTACTTGTCCGTTTGTTATGAACAGCAGCGTGGTACTCAGAGGGAGAGCGGTTGCGGCTGCAGCTGATGACGTCACCGCTACTTGCTGTGCTGTGTATGAAGCTGCTTGAATCCTGTTACCTTGTGAATGCTTCAGAGTTTGATGTCGAGTTAGTTTGATTCTCTTGTAGTATGCAATATCTTCCGGAGTTGAATTGAGTAAAAGAGCTGCTAGAAGTAGGAATGAAAAATAAGAGATGTTATCAGAACTCTTCAAATAAGAAATTATGAGGCTGTTGGAGAGTGAGGAAAACTCTCAGTGTAACGCTTGTGCTGTGAATCAATTCTCAATTAACCAGCAATGAATGCTGGGGGGAAGTGCTTGATATAGGAGGCTCTTAAAGGGACAGATCATTAGCAAGCAGTAACCCTGACAACCTCACTGACGAGGCCCACACTAGGCTGAAACGTACGTCTGAGGTTTTGCCGTTTCTCTCGTTCAGAGAGGGATTGCCTGGTATTTTGGGGCTGGGCTGTACTGTTAAGTCAGGATCAGACTCGTATGCTACAGGAAAGTTCTTCTCTGTGAAAGGCACATGCTGAGCAAAAAGAGGCTGCTTCTTGGGTGGTAACTAGCCATAGAACAAGCTATTATGCTATTTTTCGTTCCCAGGTTGAGCGCTTCTCTCTTTTTATTTAAAGAAAAAACACAGTTGAGAGATGCAGCAGAAGTTAGCCAATCAGATCTATCAAGTGACCATATACAGACCAGACCCCAACCTTCCTCTTTCTTATTTGCAATAAAAAATTTGTCATATATCTCAAGCAGTTGTTATATATTTTCTTTCAGTCTTTCATTACTCATTTTATTTGTTTTTTTACTGTTAAAATGTAATTTTCCTGGAAGGCGGAGCCTGACCGTGCTGGAGAATGGTCGCACTTGCCTAGAGCTCCGGAGCTGAAGTCGGCCCAAGTATCTCTTTTATAGCACCTTAGCTGAGCCCTGCACACAATAAACACCCCAAACCGGGGGGAAGCACCAGCTTAAGCCTAAACTGCAGAAACGAGACCCGGAGACTTTAATAGACATGCGGTGCACTTCCCGCGTAGGCCGCAACCATGCTTGAGTAAGAAGGACCCGGCACCTACGCGGCAGAGACCTGGACGGCAGTGGACACCGTTGAACCTGCCTAAAGCTATCCTAAAATCTAGCGGTTGATCTGTCTTGCTGCCCCTCACTGTATCGGGAGCTGCAGGGGAGAAAGACCTGACGGACTACCAGCCTACACTGAGTGAGTACTCTCCCACGCGGCCCAGAGTGTCATAGGCCTGGAGATCTATCGACAAGAGGGTACGCCTTTTCTATACCACCAGCTGTGAACCAGTATGGGGGGGACCCATCACAACACCCCGCAACACACATTGCATCTGCCAGACCGCACCTTTTTATTAACTTTTCTATACTTATATTTTTTTTACTGCTGATCCCCTACAACATGGCGCAGAAATAAAAGTGGCCCACAAGATAAAGGCTTAAAGACACGAAATATGAACCATTATCTCAAAAGTGTAGATGTGCACTCAGAAGAGGAAAACACACAGGTACAGCACGTAGCTCTAACTGAAACCCCACAGCTCCTCTCACAACCCAATGTATTACCTCAATATGTCACTAAAGATGATCTGAAAGCTCTATCATCCAAGGAAGATATAAAAGAGGTGGTATTCGAAATTAAAAATTTATTCAGTGAGCTGCGTAGAGATCTCACAGAAGTGACGCAGAAAGTTACAGTTGTGCAACAAACCCAGAACACCATTCAGGAGCAACTAAAAGAAAACATCTCACAAACACAGCAAAACACCAATATGATTCAGAGCTTGCATGACCGGATTGAGGACCTAGATAACCGCAGTCGGCGGAACAACCTCCGCATCAGGGGGGTTCCCGAATCGGTCAACCCTGGGGCACTTCCAGGTTACCTGCAGGACTTGTTCAGACTGATCAAAGGCACACCTATGTCCCCTGAAGTGGTCATAGAGGGCACATAGGGCGCTTCGCCCGAAACCCTCAAGCAAAGCACCACCAAGAGACGTAATTCTCAGGCTCCTCAATTACAAAGACAAAGAGGAAATACTCAGAAACAGCAGAAACAAGAATCCGATCCTTCATGCAGGTATCACCTTACAGATCTTCTCGGATCTCAGCCAGCAACCTTACAGAAACGCTGAGACCTAAGATTCCTCACCACAGCCCTTCAGGATAGTAAAATTCCCTATAGATGGGGGTTTCCTACATGCATCATTGCCACCAAAGGAGACAAGACCGCTCTTTATAGGTCACTACCTGACCTGGACCTTTTTTGTGACACACTGGGTATTGCAACTCCTGTTCCTGATGACCAGCCTCAACAAATTCCGGTGAGTGACATTCGTATTGCCAGATTCCCTCTATGGCCGATCTGCCTTTACTTAAAAAAAACTCACTCATGTAGAGAGATGAACAAGTAACCAGTATAATGTCCTGACCAGGTCTGTATGTTGCTTTAATCATAAGAACACTGTTTACCACCTGCTTCAGGCTATCCTATGTACGTGTTAATAGGTAAGAATGTAACTCATAATGTTTGCTTTTACCTGTTTTTTCCTCAGAATGCAAAATGCTATACCCCGGTTTAATGTTTCTTATGCTTTATAACTTGTTATACTACTGTTACTCAATCACCAGATTCAGTTGTTTTATAAAGTCTGAATTGTCCTTTTTTTAAATTTGTGTGCAGGCTTAACTATGTCTTTATTCTTCAAATTGGGCCGGCTTACGGCACATACCCCTCTAAATAGACCCTTCAAGTGTAAGAGTTTATTGCGGAATACCACTTTGGTTTTCCAGAGATCATTTTTTTCTATCCCCTTTATACCTTAACTCTCTTCTCCTGACCTCACCACACTCTCAGCCCTTCACGAAACTAATAAACTTGTCTCCTACTGGCAGCACAATCTGTAACGCCACTCAATAGGGAAACCACACACTCATAACAAGTATATAGTTTTCCCTTTTTTTTTTTTTTTCTCTTCCCCTCCCCCCTCCAGCCCTCTTGATTCTCTTCCCTCCTCTTAGCCTCACTCCTCTCCCGGTCCTAATTCCTCCCCCTCCCGGCTCCTTCCCCTCTCTGCTCTGCTGCCTTTCTCTTGCTGCCCCCACCCAAGATTGCCCACCTACAAACAAAATCCAAGGTTCACCTGTTGAAATTCATAACTATTAATGTAAAAGGCCTGAATAACCCGGGCAAACGTTCTATAGTCATTAGGGACCTGCAGAAAATGCAAGGTGACATCATTTTTATACAAGAGTCGCATTTTGCCAATAACAAGGAACCTAAAGGGCATAACGCTAAATTCCCATTGGCTTATTTTTCTTCAGGCCCGGATAAACGCAACGGGTGGGTATACTGATTCATCGCAATGTACCCTTCCAACTTCAGAAGTTGGAAAAAGACAAAGATGGCAGACTAATCATTGCAGTGGGCCTGCTCTACGGCAGGCAGGCCACACTAGTGAACATATATGCCCCCAACACCGCCCAACATATATTTTTTAGAAACCTTTCTAATAGGCTGCAAGAACTAGCTAAGGGGGTAGTGTTTCTAGGGGGTGACTTTAACACTCCACTGAACCCCAGATTAGACACATCAAATGGCATCTCCAGTGCACCCCATCAGGTACTGAAGCAGATCAACACAGTGCTTAGAGACAACTTGCTTCATGACATTTGGCGGACCATGCACCCCACAGACTCTAACTACACATACTACTCAAGCCCGCACAAAAAATACTCGCGCATTGACTTCTTCTTCACAGACTCACAAGAAATAGGTTATGTAGCGACATCAATGCTATCACTTGGTCAGACCATGCCCCAGTTACATTTGACATGATATGGCCAGATACCCCTGATACCCCATTTATTTGGCGCCTCGACGAATTACTTCTAGACGACCCCCTAATCAGAGAAGATATATCCTCGAATATAACAGAATACTTCGAATTAAATAATTCTAAAGAGACGACACTTCCCATTCTTTGGGAAGCCCATAAAAGTGTAATCAGGGGTCACCTAATACAACACAAAGCAAGGCTGACGAAACAAAGCAGGGAAAAATATAATCTAGCCCTTAGAAACATTATAGTACTCGAGGAAAGACACAAAAAATGCCCATCTGACCAAGAAGCTGAGTCTGCCCTCAGCCAGGCTAGAATTGATTTTAAACACCTCTTACAAGAGGAAAATCAACGCATTACACTCTACATGCAACACAAATTCTATGAAGGCGGAAACAAGTCTGGCAAATTGCTCGCTAGAGCACTCAGACGTTCCCAACTGAAATCATTCATTCACACAATAAGAGATTGCGAGGGAAAGATCCATAAAGATAGTCACAATATTGCCAACGCATTCCGGTCATATTATAGCTCCCTCTATAACATTGAATCGACACTTACTGGCACACAGCCTAGGGCTACCACATTCAACGACAGCATACAGAAATACCTGCACACCACTGACCTACAGGGACTAGACCAAGACGCAATTGACTTTCTAGAGACCCCTCTGACAAGAGAGGAAATACAGACAGCTTTGAAAGACCTTCCTAACGGGAAGAGTCCGGGCCCAGATGGCCTGGGGACAAAGTATTATAAGTACTTCCGGGCAGAACTGCTTCCATTCATGCAGGACCTGTTTAACCAATTAGCAGACTCAGGACAACTCCCCTACTCTATGTTAACGGCCTATATAACGGTTATCCCAAAACCGGGGAAGCCAGTGGACCTGCCTCAAAGTTACAGGCCTATTTCCCTTCTTAACGTGGACGTCAAGATTCTTGCAAAGGTCTTGGCGAACAGAGTGAACAAATACCTGCCAGGCTTGATCTCACTAGACCAAGTCGGGTTTATCCTGGGCCGAGAGGCGAGGGATAACACCCTTAGAATACAACAGCTGATGGCCCATGCACAAAAAGAGGGAGGGCCGCTCGCCCTGTTATCAACAGATGCTGAAAAAGCTTTCGACAGGGTGAGTTGGCACTTCCTGCGCTCAATCTTATCCAAACTGGGCTTTGGTGAAAGATTCCTTAAGACAATATTTGCTCTATACTCCTCACCTAATGCACAGGTCAAGGTGAACAATGTTTTGTCAGACACCTTTGCAATAACCAATGGTACCAGGCAGGGGTGCCCACTCTCACCCCTGCTCTTTGCTATCTCAGTGGAGGCCCTGGCAAGTAACATTAGAGCTAACCCTGCCATACAGAGACTGGAGGTAGAGGGCAGAGTGCACAAAATAGCGATGTATGCAGATGACCTTCTGTTTACAATCACAGAGGTCGAGAGGACAGTCCCAGCGCTGTTGGAAGAGTTTGAGAGATATGGGGAAGCCTCATATTTCCACCTAAATAGCACTAAATCTGAACTTCTTAATGTCACATTACCCAACACTGCGCTAGATTGGCTCAAGCTGCATAGCCCGTTTGCGCTGAAAGTGAAACACCTCACCTACCTGGGCATCAAGCTAGCCACCTATGAAGCTAACATATTTAGGGAAAATTATGTAAAACTCAAGGACCAGATTTCAGCAGACCTGTCCTCGTGGAGACGAAAACCAATATCCTGGCTAGGCCGGATCCATGTTATTAAAATGAATATTCTCCCCCGGCTGTTGTATCTGCTCCAAACGGTCCCAATCCCTTTGCCCCGAGCGTTCCTGCCTTCCCTACAGGGAATGCTTGAAGAATATGTATGGCAAGGTATCAAACCCAGAGTCAATAAAAGCACAATGTATATGCCTAGAGAATATGGCGGTTTGGGTCTCCCAAACCTTATTCTATATCGGAGAGCCACACTCCTCCAGAGAGTGGTGGAATGGTGCCAGGACAGTGACCAAAAGCTCTGGATAACGTTGGATAAATCCACCTTACGCACCAGGAACTTATTTTCCTATTTATGGACCGAAAAACAGCTCAGGCACTCTGACACTGCCCATTTCCCCCTTCTAAACGAAATGTTAGTGGAGTGGGACAGGACGCGACGGACTGACCCACATATCTCGACAGTCTACTCCCCGCTAACACCCATATATGACAACCCCGGATTAACCTTACACATGAAAAAGACCGCCTTAGGCGAACGAAAACTGAGCAACCATGTACACAGTTATACATCCAATGGCGGAATTAGATCACGTAGGGAGATTGAGGAGGCCCATCCGGACTTCCCTATCCCCTGGTGTGCCTACTTACAAATCTGTCACTATATCTCCACACACCGCCACAAGCCTTAACTAATAAGAAAACTTACGCCCTTTGAGCAGCTATGCTCAAGAAAATCGGTTTCCAGACACTTGATCTCTTTAATTTACAAAATCCTCTTAATACCAGACGGAAGCTTACTACCGACCTATGCCAAAATGTGGCATAGGGAGCTGGGAATTGAATTATCGACTGAGGACTGGGGAAAGATATTCCGGACCATCAAAACCATCTCAGTCTCAGCACATACACAAGAGACACAGTACAAACATTTGAGCTGCTGGTACTTGACACCATTGCGCTTAAAAGCAATATATCCAAGTGCCTCTGACAGATGTTGGAGGGGTTGTGGTGAATCAGGCACTATGGTACACATTTGGTGGAGCTGCCCCCTTCTGGACAATTTCTGGTCCTCAGTTTGGGATGAGATAAATGGCATCATGGATATGAATATCCCAAGAGACTCATGCACCCTGCTTTTCCATTTCCCATTCCAAATACCTGACCCAGCCAAGAGAGCACTTTTGCTCTTGATGATAACTGGAGCAAAAAACTTGATCCCATTACACTGGAAATCTTCTCAGGTTCCGACCCTAGCTGAGTGGAGGCAGAAAACCCAGACCTTGCTCACACTTGAAAGATTCCACTATGCCCCGTAACAGACAAATGATGATGGACCGTACCCGATGCCCTGAATCTGGTTCGCCCCCCGCCACGAACCCTAGATGAATGCAGAGACCCCCCCTTCCCCCTCTCCCTTGCCCTCTTTCCTTTCCTACCCGCCTCCCCCCTCCCTTCCCCATAATTTTTTTTTTTCTCTTTCTTTCTTTCTTTCTTTCTTTCTTTCTTTTCTTTTCTCTTCTCTCTTTCTTTCAGCCAATGTGGAATAACCACGACTCAAGCAGCCAGTATTGGATAATTAATACGTGTGTAAAGAGTAGAGACACCTATTGTTTGGCTACTAATGCCTTTATTTTTGTTAATGGGACTTCAATTACCAAGAGACTTGTGCATTGTTGACCGCAAAAAGTTGTTAAGTTTGTCTCTTGTAAATTGACATGTAAAAAGATAAAAAGTTGAGCTTTGTTGTTAAGCTTAGTACTTGATGACCTACCAGATCAGAACGCTCTACACCTCATCATCCACTATGGACAAAAAATACTCAGTCATTGGATATGTGTAGATGATCTAAGAATATTACCCCACTGTCATCGTTTGTATCTGCATTTATGAAACCTAATTGTACGTATTCATTTCTGACATGTTTCTGTATTGTGTATTACTCAATAAAGCTCTTTTGAAAAAAAAAAAAAAAAATGTAATTTTCCTTTACTTAGTCTAATTGACAAACTTTATGGCAGCACTATTTCATGTCATGTGCATGCCACCTATCTAAATATCTCTTCAACAAAGAATAACATGCGAATGATGCAAAGTTGATGATAGAAGCAAACTGGAAACTTTTTTTTTTTAAATTGTATTCTCTATCTGAATCATGAAAGAGAAAAATTGGGTTTCATGTCCCTTTAATACTGTCCCTCTGATGTTAAATGTTGTCTATTACTTGTTTTTTCTCCTCCTCCTAAATTATTTCCCCTCCGTATCTGCACCCCACATATTCAGCTCCCCATTGTGTGACATCACTGCAGTCAGACATCTTAGGGCATGATTTTGTTTTCCCACCCTCTGCCTGACTGACTTATCTTTGCAATGAAAAGAACTCCTATCTGGCTCTTTTCAGTGTGTAATTTCTCTGTTCTGTCCTACTTCCACTCCCAGAGTCTTTTTTTCCATTGCCTGCATTTAATTATTTAGCCACTGGGTGTCACTGTTGCACAACTTATATAAATATACAGTATTTAAAAATTCAATTTGTTTGAATATTTTCATTTTTCTCACATAGCATTATTAGTTTTCAAGTTTTGTGGTCATAGCCCAATTATTTATACATAAATTCATTTTAAATAATTTACAGTTATATAATCAAACTATATATTTTCAACATGTCTTCATCTGGAGAATAATAAAAATAATACTGAACAATCATTACAAAATCTTATGCAATCTATTTGTGGTTTCATTACTCACATGGGATAGTTTGTGATTGGCTGTAACGCTTGGTGGAGGCGTTGCTTATTTAGGCAATTATATACCCAGTGGAGGTGTTCTTTGTCAAGTAGTTATACAGAGCACAGGGCAAGCGCACAAATCCGCAGCCTTTGTTATAGCGGTACGGCGCATACCTCAGTGACTTCAGCCACTACTATGGCATTTGGCTCTGTTCTGTGCTGGGTATAGAGGCTGATTACTTATAAATTTAAACTGTATGTGCACAGACAGGTGATGGCCAATATAGAAAGAGACAATCAGACAAACACACATTATGACCCTAGAATCAGCTCAGACTAATAGCATTTACATTTCTTTCGTGTTTCAGTGATTGACAACTTTACCTGGATTATTTATGTATGCTTATAGCTACAGTTATGGATAGAGAAGTCTGTGTTATTGAAGAATGTCTGCCTGGCTGAGCGTATTTGACGCGTCCTGTGTACCTGGCATATACACCATGTGTTGCGGGGCAGGCTCGTACACCACCAGGGTGAGAGCTAGTGGTACATTGCTGTACATTATTGTGGATAAAATAAATTTTTTAAGCCTATAACCCAAAGCTAGCAATCCAGTGTTACACTAGGTAATAACCAGGTGGACGTTTTTCAATAAAATGGACTTCTCTTTCCCTAGCCCAGCAACACCTTCACCAGGCGTGTAATTGCCTCAACTAGCTATGCCACCCCCGGGCTTTACAGCCAACCACAAACTATCTCATGTGAGTTCTGGGGAAATGCTCCCTGCAGTGCTAAGGTATCCCGGCTATAAAGCCACACCATCAAGCCACCGATTCTGCCCACCTGCAGACCCCAAGCATCCCTTCCTCTGCACATATGGGGAGCCATATGTCAGAAGGTCATCAATGTTCAGAACCAGAAATGTCTAAAGCTCACTGAAAGTGAATGGCCTCTGAAATTTTTCAGGCTCTTGAAGCCTCTCCAAAATCCTATTTTCTTCCTTAGATGAGAAGTTTCCTAATCTAAAAAAAAAAAATCTGATTTTTCCTCAGAGGACTCTGATGTGGACAATTTTTTACAGTTCAAGAGAATGAAAAGAGCAAATACAAAAGTGCTGGATACTTCTAGCAAACCATTATTCAAACCAGAGGACATAACACACCCAAGGTCCACCAAATGGTTTCCAACAGATAAAATTGCAAAGCATCTAGAGCATTACATTAGACACCCTTTACCCAAGGTCCATAGTAAGTCAAAAGGCAAAATGTCCACGCCCTTCTCTGCCTAGAAATTCTACCATCACTCCTGACATTGACCCTAATATTTTAAAATATTTAGGTGCCCCTGACACCAGTGTTCATTGAGGCCCTGACAGGTTACTTAAAATTTGCAAAGAAAAACTGCACAATGCTACTGGCTGAATTTAGCAGATTTGAGGCCACTGAGCCTTCTTATGACACCACAGGCCTCCTTTTTGGTAAAATGTACCTTATTAAACTTAACAACTATGCAAAAACATTTACTACGTTATCAAAAACTAAAACCTTCATTAAGAAATCCTCTAACTCTGAGGGCTTTTTTACAAGGCCTGGAAATGAAGGGGCAATTTCCTGACTGATCAAATTTTACTTCCTGACCCCAAAAGCAACAATCTCAAAAAATAAAAAATTTCAAGCCCACTCCTCCAATATCTTCCCGTCAAGATCTTTGTCTTCTCGCAGCCAAAGAGGCAGAGTATGATCAAGATCCTATACAGGTAATTTACACCCTTCAACCTTTAACTCTTTTTCCCAACAATAATTAGGGGACACACTTTCCAAATTTTAAGCAAACTGGGCCTTGATTTACTCAGAACCTTCGGTCTTTTAAACTATCTCTGGTACTCCAATCAATTTTGTTTCCCCATTAATTTGAACTCATATTCCCCACCCTAATAAAAATTCTGCCCAAGATACACTCTTAATAGATTCAGAGTTATCCCAATTAGCCAACAAACAACCCATAGAGTTGGTGCTGGTGAATCAAGAAAGTTTTATAAGATAATCTTTCTGGTAAAGAAGAAAAATGGCCAGTTTCAGCCAGTCCTAAATCTTATAACCCTAAACACTTTGGTCTCTTATCAACATTTCAAGATGGAGGGTATATATGCTTTCTTTGGAAAAACAACTTTTGGCAATTCACATTCCTTTCTTTCAGCCTATCCTCAGCCCCTTGGATCTTCACAAAAATCAAACCTGTAACTTCTTGGCTCAGACACAAAGGAGTATGTCTAATTATTTACTTAACGACAATCCTCAATAATCAAGACAACTCTCTTCTCACTTCACACCTAATGAGGCCTATTTCCCTTCTGGAGAATCTAGGGTTTCTCATAAACAGAGAGAAGTCTGTTCTTTCTCCTACCCAAGAAATGACATTTTTTGGATTTTAAATAAATACCAAATTTTCCACTTTTAAGTCTCCAAAAAAAGAGAAAATAAAAAATATAAAAACGGAAATTTCACAAATGACTCCCTAGCCAGGATCATTCGGTTACTTTCATCCTTGATCCAGGTATTTTTCCAAGGCCCCCTTCATTACCATACCATTCAGTGTCTAAAATCTCCAACCTACAAAAAGAACTTTCTTATTCTCACAAAATCTCCTTATCTACAGAAGCCAAGTAAGAACTTTATTGATGGCTTTCCCATATGAAAGCTTGAAATGGGAGAGCTATTTTTGGCAACTCTTCAGACCTTATCCTGGAATCTGAGAAGAGCAATTCCGGTTGGAGAGACCATTGTGACCCTTCCATCACATGCAGCAAATTGACTTTCACAGAGAAAAACTTACTAATAATTTTCAAAAAGCTACTATCTGGCTTTTTTGCCATAGTTTTGTCAAAAATAAGTCCCTATATCCATCCATCTGTGTATAAAAAATGTTTTGGCGGTTCGCTACATCAATCGCCTTGGAGGAATCAAATCTGAATGTCTTTCAGACATTACAAGGGATCTAATTAATCATTGTCTTTGCAAAAGTTTGATGCATGTAGAGAACCTTCCCGAGAGTTTGGAATTGCAAAGCAGATTAAGGTTCTTGTCACCTTATGATGAATTCCAGCAATTGGAAGCTGGACCGAGACATCTTCCTAAAAATAGTCTCATTGAGGTGTCCCTTTTTTATGGATCTCTTTGCATCTTGTTTGAACTTCCAACTAATTTGTGTCCAGATCTGAAAGTAGCAGCTATGTATGCCTTTCTGCAGCATTGGTCTCAGACAGGAGCTTATGCTTTTCCTCCATTCTCCACGATTCCTTGCACCTTAGGATTCTCTGCAGGAACCAAATATCCCTTCCTCTTTGGCCTTTCCCTACACTTTTAGAACTATCCTTCCTTCCACCAATCCTCCTTTCTCACATGGATTAGAAAGACCAAGTCTGGATTCCCACCATCACCCTTAGATAGACTATTCCTCAAGGGCATAATCTGCATACAGAAGAAAAGAGAAGCATTCAAACCAGGGAACTAATGTCATAGGACCAGGAGGAACCTTCTTACCTTGGTGCCGGGTGTCCTCCCGGCCTCCTCGCATTGCCGGTATGGCAGCCGTCCGCAAGTTCACGTGTGCACGTGCACTAGTACTCGCAATTGTACATTCTCAGTTGCCGGGGTACGCATGCACGCGCATAACAGGAGCGCGCGTCACGTTGAAGACGCCGGATTAGCACGGGGAGTGTCTAGAGACACACCCTCCTTTAGCAGAGGTTTTATTGGTCACCTAATTCTGATGCTCCCTGGTTGTCAGTTTGATGAGGGCGTTCCTGGTCCTTGCAAGCTTTATAAACCAGGCAATCTCCTAATCCAGTGCTAGGTTATTCTGTCTGTTTTCAGAGACCAAGCTTTGTTTCCTGATACCTCTTTTTGAGTCTCTTTTTTTCCTTCAAGTATTTTTGACTTCCTGGTTTTTGACTTCACCTATTCCTCTGACTAGGTGTACTTTTTTCTGCCCTGACTATGGAATTGTCTGACCATTCTTATTCTGTTATCTGTTTTTCATGCCACTGGGTTTCAGTCCTAAATTATAGGAGGAGATAGTCTCCCTCCTGACATAATAATCTAGCCCCTATGGAACCCGCAGGAGCTAGTGACCCTATGGTCATACTTACACAACAATTAGCACAGATGACACAAGCCATACAGGATCTGCAAGCAGGCCAAGAGGTCTTACTGCAACGAGACAGGGACAGAGAAACAAGAGCGGCCGAAGTCACTGCAACTCCCTGGTATATAGCTACACCACCTCCACGTGTACTTGAAGCCATTATTGCTGAACCCTCAGTTGCCATGCCTGAGAAATTTTCTGGCAATAAATCGGAATACTGTACCTTTATTACCTCATGTGAGTTATTATTCTCCCTAAAGCCACGTACCTTCTCATCAGATTTTGTGAAGGCCTGTACAGCAATCTCTTTGTTCACTGGACCCCACAGACGTGGGCACATCAAATGCTCCTTAAGAACAGTCCGGTTCTAAAGATATGGGAATCATTTGTAGCTGCCATGAACCCCCTTTATGACGATCCACTTCGCTCCTCTACAGCCCGTAATGTTCTCTGTTCCTTCTGTCAAGGGAGACGTCCTGTAGAGGACAATATCACTGAGTTTCGTGAAGTAGCACCAGACAATGCTATAAATAATATAGCTCTCATTGACCAGTTCCGTATTGGGCTTAACGACTATTTGAAAGATGAGCTAGCACGTATAGGGATTCCTACTACTCTGGAGGAACTTATTTTGTTGGTGTCCCAGTTGGATCAACGTTTTTGTGAAAGACAATACAAAAAACAAACTAACATACCTACATTATCTCAACGTCCTGAGTCCATCGGAATTCCTGTGCCTGTGACTACCCCCTCAGTGGTCTCCTCGGATCAAGGCGACCCAATACAAATTGGATTGGTGCGTGGGCCATTATCTGCAGTCGAACAAGCAAGAAGACAAAATCTTCATCTATGTCTCTACTATGCTAAACCTGGTCATGACTTAAAAGGCCCCAGTCTGGTATCTCTCTGTCTTATATGATCAGTCCTAAGCTTCTATTCCTGACACCTCTCATCTCACTATTTCTTTTACCTTTCAGCTGGGAAATAGATCCATTGAGTTTACGGCCCTCCTGGATTCTGGCGCAAGCAGTTGTTTCCTGGATTCAACACTCGCTGTTCAATTGCAAGTACCAACCCACCAAAAAGAGTTCCATTCTTTACTTCACATGGTTGATGGCAGTACCCTCAGAACAGGTCCTGTTACTCTGGAATCCCTTCCAATATCAATCCAGATAGGGAATCAACATCAAGAGGAGATCATTTGGGATATTGTACCATCCCCGCTGTTATCTGTGATCCTGGGTAAAACCTGGTTAAAATAGCATAACCCAACTGTGGATTGGAAAACTGGCAAAGTATCCTTTTTCAAGAAAATGGAGAGACGCAATCACTGAGACAGAACAATAGCTAGAAAAACCTGTGCTTGTCCACAAGGCCAGTGCCACTCAGGGTGCAGTCTCTTTTTGCACACTATGCCTTTTCACAGAGAAAAAATATCCTGTAGCATATCAGTCTGATCCTACCCAATGACAGTCCAGCACCGAAATACCAGGCAATTCTTCTCTGAACAAGACAAACAACAAACCCCAAACATACGTTTCAGCCTCTCTTGGGCCTCGTCAGTGAGGTGCAGTTGCATATCTCTAGGGCATGTGTGCAAGGAGTCCAACGTCTGGTTTCCCCCTTTTACTCTTAGGGAGACCTAAGAGTAATTTACATAAAATCAAGAAAATGGAGAGACGCACTCACTGAGACAGAACAATAGCTAGAAAAACTTCTGTGCTTGTCCACAAGGCCAGTGCCACTCAGGGTGCAGTCTCTTTTTGCACACTATGCCTTTTCACAGAGAAAAAATATCCTGTAGCATATCAGTCTGATCCTGCCCAATGACAGTCCAGCACCGAAATACCAGGCAATTCTTCTCTGAACAAGACAAACAACAAACCCCAGACGTACGTTTCGGCCTCTCTTGGGTCTCGTCAGTGAGGTGCAGTTGCATATCTCTAGGGCATGTGTGCAAGGAGTCCAATGTCTGGTTTCCCCCTTTTACTCTTAGGGAGACCTAAGAGTAATTTACATAAAATCAAGAAAATGGAGAGACGCACTCACTGAGACAAAACAATAGCTAGAAAAACTTCTGTGCTTGTCCACAAGGCCAGTGCCACTCAGGGTGCAGTCTGTTTTTGCACACTATGCCTTTTCACAGATAAAAAAATATCCTGTAGCATATCAGTCTGATCCTGCCCAATGACAGTCCAGCACCGAAATACCAGGCAATTCTTCTCTGAACAAGACAAACAACAAACCCCAGACGTACGTTTCATAATTCTTTTATTAGAAAAATAATCATATATGCATATATACAAAATAAAATCATAATAACAAATGCAAACAAAATATCTCTTGTTACAAAACTGAAATATTGACCCAAATTTTTGTCATCAGAAAAAAAACAAAATGCAAACATTAAACTTAAATAATCACAAAAAATAAAATTAAACATATTTCAAATACAGACAAAAACAAACTGGAGGAAAAAAAAAAAATATATATAAAAAAAAAATAATCCAATCCTTCCACTTCTTTGTCTTCCAGATGCCTTCAGAATCTAATTTCCCATATCGCCTCCTATCAAAAGAAAAATACAAAAACAACTTCCCACGGATCATAACCACACAATTACCTACAGTAACTACCTCTTTCTTAAAAATCAAAATATTACGCACATCCCACAACACCCCACAACACCTCCTTCACACAACATGCCAACAACCATATCAATCTTGCTTTCTCCTTTTCCACACCACTTCCACACAAACCATACATCATCATGTTAAAAGTAAAAAACTGCACTCCAGTCAAACCCTTAATCATCCTTTTCAAACTTCTCCAAACATCCCTAGCATACTCACAATTCCAAAACAAATGAATAACACTCTCGCTTTGATAACAACCATCTCTAGGACACACTTCTGAAGCCACTAAACAACGCATTCTCTGAAAATCCCTTGTTGGCAAACACTTATGCACACTCATCCAACTAATATCTTTCTGCCTATTCATCAAATACTTATTACACACATTTTTCCATACCAACACACATTCATTTTCATTCAATCCCCCAATCAACTCAAGACCTTCCTTCTTCTCCAACATTTTCAACACCATTCTGTTTGCACACCACATCTCCCTACTAACATTCTCCAAACCATATTTTTTAATCCAACATTCCACCCTTACATAAAACCACGGAACAGCAAAACATACCGGTTTCTTTCTATCAATCTCAAATAAACCATATCGTCTTAAAACATTTCCACAAGCATACTTTACCATACAACCAGCCATGCTATCCTTACCACTCAGAACCACACACCTACTAACATATTTCACAGCCAAAAATCTCTCCACATTTGGAAAACCCTTACCACCAACATTCTTACTCTTAACATCAACATCTCTTTTCAAACGCTCCATACCAGAACTCAAGAAAAAAGAAAACAACACTGTCAAAATTCTCCGAAAAATCCTCTCAGGTGGTGGAAAAACTAAAGCCAAATATAACATAATAGGGATCAAACCCGATTTAATAACTAACATTTTTCCTTCCAAAGATAAAGTCCTTAAAGACCAAAACTAAAGTTTTCTACTCACTTTATCAAAAACATTCTCCCAACTTTCCAAGCCTTTCAAATTCACATCAAATTTCACACCCAACACCTCAATTGCACCTTCAGTCACAGGCCATCCACAGGAATCAATCTCCCTATCATTACCAAAAACTTTAACTTTACACTTATTCCAATTAACTCTGAAACCACTTGCCATACAAAAACATTCAACTAAAGTTTTCACCCTCCTCAAACCAGCCTGAGTCTCACATACCACACTCACATCATCCATATACCCAATCACTTTTAAACACCTTCCATTACTACCAGGAACACTCACACCTCTAACTAATTTATCCTTCCTCAAACTAGTTAATAATGGCTCAATGACACATACAAATAACACAGGAGACAAAGGACATCCTTGACGCACTCCAGATTTAACACAAAATTCCTCAGTCAAAAAACCATTAACCTGGACTTGACTGACAATATCACTATACAAACATTTAAACCATCCAATAATCTTACCAGAAAAACCTAAACGTTCTAAAACATGAAACATAAAATCATGCACTAACCTATCATACGCTTTTTCAAAATCCACAATAGCAACAGCAACAGACCTCATCCTCTCCCTCACATACCACAGTACATCACGTAGTAACAACAAACTTTCAGAAATCTGACGCCCAGGAACAGCACACACTTGCTCTTCACCCACAACCTTACCAATCACTCCACGCATTCTATTTGCCAACACCTTTGCAATAACCTTATAGTCAACATTCAACAACGTAATCGGCCTCCAATTCTTCAAATCTCTCTTATCACCCTTTTTAAATAACAAAACAATCAAACCTTTCCTCATTGAAACAGGCAAAACATTCATTCTAAAAACAAACTTACAAACATCCAACATATCCACCCCAATCAAATACCAAAAACAAGTATAAAATTCAACAGGCAAACCATCACAACCAGGTACCTTCCCATTCTTAAAACTCCTAACAACCTCTGCAATCTCATCCAAACTTAGATCCCTTTCTAACAAATCATTATCATATTTTTCCAACTTAACCTCAATGTTTTCCAACAACCCATTTTCCAATAAAACATCTCTTGTTTTTTCTTTATACAGCTCACTGTAAAACTCATGAACTTCACGCAAAACGCCATCCGTACCATTAACTTCACACTCAACCTTATCAAAAACACTAACAAAACCAGTCTTTCCTTCAAAAGCTTTCTTAAAAAAATATTTACTACAAGACTCATCCTTTTCTATTTTCTCCAATCTTGCCATAAAAACTATTTTCTTTCCTTTTTCATGCATACACTTTTTAATTATCTTTCTTGCTTCAACAATTTCCTCATGCACATCAATACCACAATTTCTTAATTCATACAAATACAACAACCTCAGATACCATTTATCATACAACTCCCTTTCCATTCTAGCTTTCTCACAGCCTTTCTTAATAAAAAAACCTCTTTATTTCCACCTTCAACCATTCCCAAGACATAAGCACATTACTAAAATCACATTTTCTTTCACGCCACCTTTCACACATCCAAACAAACTGACGCTTAAACTTCTCATCTTCTAACAAATCCACATTCAGTTTCCAAACACCCTTACCATACTTGATCTTCAAATCACAATTCACCTTACACATCAAAAGGGCATGATCCGTAAAGGGCATCCGCTTTAAAGAAAAATCATCAACACATAAAAATTTAGATAAAAAACAAAAATCAATTCGAGATTTTATCCCACCACTATCACTAAAGAAAGTAAAACCCTCCCCTGAAAAAGAAACAGACCCGAAGGCATCCTTCAAACCGAAAGATTTAAGCAAATCAAGTAAAAACTTCCCTGAGCTATCCACCCTACAATCACTCCCACCCTCTCTGTCCCCATTCTTAATAATACAATTAAAATCCCCAACCAAAAAAGTTGGCTCTCGACCTGGCAGAAAAAACTTTAAAGTTTCAAAATTAAGCAAACGTTCTACCCTATTTGGAGAAGAATATACATTAAACAAACGAAAAACAGTCCGACAAAAACTAAAACTAACCAAAAGTACCCGACCTGGGGACAATATGAACTACATTAAGGATAGAAAAACTAAACCCCTTAAACAAAACTCCCACCCCCCCATTCCTATCAGAAGAACAAGACCATACTTTAGGACCATATTCCCAGTCAGCACATTTAGGATGTTCAGAGAGACCACATTCCTGCAAACAAAAAATATTAGCAGAACATACAGATAATAATTTAAAAATTGCAGCTCTCCTTGCTATAGTTGTCATACACCTGACATTAAGGGAAGAAATGGTCAGAAACATCACAAAAATAAATTAAAGAAAAACAAAAAAAGAAATAACATCAGGACTTCTTCTTTCCTTTCTTTTTCTTAGGACTCAAAGGAGATCCTTTAAATCTGCCTCTGTGACGTTCCGACCTCCTAGGCTCCCCCTTGCCAGCCTCATAACCAGTAACTTCAGCAAAGTTGGTTCACATCTCTTTTATCTAGATAACCAACAGAAGAGGCATCAGAAAAGTCACCTATACACTGGCTTGAGTCAGAAGGAACGTCTTTAGTAGAGACAGAAGGAAACTCTGAAATTAAAGAGTCAGCATCACTTGTAGTATCTGGATCTGCACCCTTAACTACTGGAAGATTCCAATCAGGACTCTCCCATCCATCAGAATCCGCATCTATTTTTCGCTTGGAGGCAGATTTTTTCCCTTCAGTGTCCATATCCTCCTCAGAACTAGAGGACACAACAGTAGACCAATCAATGTTCTCCCCTTCACCAAGAACAGCATCAGGAGCAGCATCACAAGATGACTCAGTGAAGGAAAAATTCTCTGTCCCAGGAACAGCAACAGTATCATCCACAGAATTGGGCAACAGGGCTTCAAGAACATCTGAAGCAGCTATCACATTAGATGTATCAATATCCACTTCCTGAAGATGAGATTGGGCTTCCTCCACCTTCTCAGCCACAGGAACCACCACAGGAGCATCATACACCTCTCCGACAGGGACCCCAAATGCAGATTTCTTGCACAAAAGAGGTAATATAGAGTTCAATGCCTCATCAGAGACCTCCTCCTCATTCACAGATGGCTCAACTGCAACTGAAGATGTTTTTTTTGCAACATCAGCATAGGAAGGCTTCACTCTATCAAGCCCCTGCAACATCATCAAAGGACACATCCTGCACAGATGACTTGAAGAACCACACAGGTCACAGGTCCGGCATTTACTACAGTGGGCAACAAGATGATCCTCCTCACCGCAATTTCGACATCTGGCACCTGGGCAATTTTCAGCAATGTGACCAAACAGGTTGCAACTACGGCAAAAAAGAGGCATGTCATCATAGTATAGGAAACCTCTATTTCCACCAATGGTGAAAGTCTGTGGAGGGTGTTTCTTTCCACCAATACCTAATTCATCAGGCACAAACCGCACCCAGAACCTGCGCTTTCCATTGAAAGTCCCAAACTGATTCTTCAGCTTGCTACCTCCTTGAACATCATCAAAGTAGGGACAAAGAAACAGACGAATTTCCACATCAGTGACCCAAGGGTTGTACATATGTACTGTCACCGGGATTCTTCTCTCCCTCTGCACACAGGCAACAAATTTCATGCCAACCAACTTTGGAGCAGCAGCCATATCAATAGTCCATTGATAGCAGGTTTGTAAATAATGCTCATCGGTGAAAGCCACATCAAAAATCCCTCTTGAAGGAAATGAACTTGCTCTTGGCATCTTCAAAACACCCTCCAAAACCACCTGCTGGACATGAGCCAAACCAATCTTCTCTCGAAAGTCCTCAGAAATCAACAACCGAAGTGTATGAGTAACATTTGGCACATTGGTAGCCATATTTGCCCTATTGCCTCTTTAGGCTGGATTTCAGAGCGCCCCCCCAAAAGCAGCATGTGGCTGAAGTCCAGGGACGATGCCACAAGACCAAGGGGACGGCCCTACTACCCAGTTGCTCTACGCCTAAGGAGTAGCCACCCCCCCCAATAGCAGCAGAAGCCCAAACCCCAAAGGGAAAGGACCCCAGGCAGCAAACCAAGACCAAGCACAGAAAACTGCACTTGATCCAAGCCAAAGGCCTGAGAAGCAACCTCAGCTGATCATTTCGGCCTATTGTGGGCCTCGTCAGTGAGGTGCAGTTGCATATCTCTAGGGCATGTGTGCAAGGAGTCCAATGTCTGGTTTCCCCCTTTTACTCTTAGGGAGACCTAAGAGTAATTTACATAAAATCAAGAAAATGGAGAGACGCACTCACTGAGACAGAACAATAGCTAGAAAAACTTCTGTGCTTGTCCACAAGGCCAGTGCCACTCAGGGTGCAGTCTCTTTTTGCACACTATGCCTTTTCACAGAGAAAAAATATCCTGTAGCATATCAGTCTGATCCTGCCCAATGACAGTCCAGCACCGAAATACCAGGCAATTCTTCTCTGAACAAGACAACAAACCCCAGACGTACGTTGTGGCCTCTCTTGGGCCTCTTCAGTGAGGTGCAGTTGCATATCTCTAGGGCATGTGTGCAAGAAGTCCAACGTCTGGTTTCCCCCTGAGTGGCACCCTAAAATGAACATGGCACAGAAGTTTTTCCAGCTTTTGTTCTGTCTCAGCTGAGTGCATCTCTCTCCCTTTTTATATTTATGCAAATTGCTCTTGGGTCTCCCTAAGAGTAAAAGGGGAAACCAGACGTGGACTCCTTGCACACATGCTCGTAGAGAGATGCCTGGTATTTCGGTGCTGCACTGTCATTGGGCAGGGTCAGACTGATATGCTACAGGATATTTTTTCTCTGTGAAGGGGCATAGTGTGCTAAAAGAGTATGCACCCTGAGTGGCACCCTAAAATGAACATGGCACGGAAGTTTTTCCAGCTTTTGTTCTGTCTCAGCTGAGTGCATCTCTCTCTCTCTTTTTATATCTATGCAAATTGCTCTTGGGTCTCCCTAAGAGTAAAAGGGGAAACCAGACGTGGACTCCTTGCACACATGCCCTTAGAGAGATGCGACTGCACCTCACTGACGAGGCCCACAGAAGGCTGAAACGATCGTCTGGGGTTGTTGTTTCTCTTGTTCAGAGAAGAATTGCCTGGTATTTTGGTTCTGGACTGTCATTGGGCAGGGTCGGAATGATATGCTATAGGATATTTTTTCTCTGTGAAGGGGCATAGTGTGCTAAAAGAGTATGCACCCTGAGTGGCACCCTAAAATGAACATGGCACGGAAGTTTTTCCAGCTTTTGTTCTGTCTCAGCTGAGTGCATCTCTCTCTCTTTTTATATTAAAAGTATCCTTTTTCTCCACCTTTTGTATTGGTACCTGTCTGCAAACGTCTCATTCTTCAGTCCTTTTACTTACTTCAGAATCATCAAGTCTTCCCTCTAAATAAAAAGAATTCTCGGATGTATTCGAGAAGAAAGGAGCTGACAAATTAACCCCACACAGACCCTATGATTGCCCCATTGAATTGTTGTTTGAAGCTCCTCTTCCCTTTGGACTATCTTTTCTCTGTCCGAACCGGAGTCAAAGTATCTAAAAGAATATATTGAAGAAAATCTTGCCAAAGGGTTTATAAGACCCTCCACCTTGCCAGTGGGTTATGGCATATTTGTGTCGATTATCAAGCTCTTAATGTCATTACGGTAAAAAATAAATACCCTCTTCCATTGTTACCTTAACTGCTGGATAGAGTTAAAGATCCCAAGGTATTTACTAAAATAGATCTTAGGGGAGCCTATAATCTGGTACGAGTGAAAGACGGGGATGAGTGGAAAACTGCCTTCTGTTCATGCTTTTGGCATTTCGAATACATCGTTATGCCCTTCGAGTTGTGTAATGCCCTGGCCACCTTCCAACATCTCATTAACTATGTATTTCAAGATCTATTGGACACCTTCCTTGTTGCCTACCTTGACGACATCTTCATCTTTTCTACATCCCTAGCTGAACATGAACAACATGTAAAGACAGTATTGACATGATTACGACAACATCAATTATACGGAAAACTAAAAAAAGCATCTTCGAAGTAAACTCAGTTGAATTCCTTGGGTATGTGTTGCTCCCGGTCACATTGAAATGGACCGTAAGAAAATACAAGCCATTATCGATTGGCCCATTCCCAAAAATAAACGAATAGTTCAACAGTTTATGAGATTCGCAAACTTCTATAGAAGATTTATTAAAAACTTTTCCGATATATGTGCTCCCATAACAGGGCTGACAAAAAAATCTAGCACCTTTCAATGGACCTTAGAAGCACAAAAAGCCTTTGCTACTCTCAAACGTCTCTTCACTCAGGCACCAATTCGAATATAACCGGACACCCAATATCCTTTTTTCCTGGAAAATGATGCCTCCGAACTTGCCTTAGGAGCAGTCCTGTCTCAGAAGAGATGTGAGAAACATCTCCTTCATGCTGTGGCCTTTTATTCACGTAAACTATCAGTTGCCGAACGGAATTATGATGTTAGAGAAAGAAAACTGCTGGCTATTAAAACCACTCTGGAAGAATGGAGACACTGGCTGGAAAATACCATTACGGTCTACACAGATCATCGCAATCTCGAGTATCTCTGCTCCACAAAACGACTGCTACCATGTCAGGCTCGATGGGCACTTTTCTTCTCCTGCTTTAATCTCCAAAGTACATATCAACGTGGTTCCAGGAATGGCAAGGGTGATGCCTTATCCCGTATGCATGTAACGGAGGATTCAAATGCTAAATTCAAGACCTAGCCCATCTTACAACCATCTTATTTCCTGGCTACTCATAGTACTCTCATAAACACAGTTCGCAAAGCCAGTACTATGGTACCAGCAGAAGCCACACATCTCCCAGTGGTTCAAGGCCTTCGTTATCGTCAGTATCAGATATATATTCCTGATTGTCACCTTTTGAAGGTACTTCAGTTGCATCATGACAATCCTATGGCTGGACATTGTGGAGTACACAACACCACTGAATTGATACAACCCACTTTTAGTGCCCATCCTTGCCTAAAGATGCACGTCCCATTGTAAAATCCTGTTTGGTATGTGCACATTGTAAACACTCCAACCAGAAAACCGCCTGTTTGCTACAACCATTACCCATCTCAACACAACCATGGAGAACTATATCCATAGATTTTATTGTGGACATGCCTCCTTCCAAGGGTTATACCACACTCATGGTAGTGGTTGATAGATGCACTAAAATGGCACTTTTATTTCTATATACAATGTTCCTACCGCACAACAAACCTCAGATTCATTTTTGCAATATGTGTTTCGTCTCCATGGAGTACCTCATATCATAGCTTCTGATACTCAGTACTCAGTTTACCTCAAAATTCTGGACTCACTTTTGTCATGGCTTACACATTTCTCATGGTCTTTCTTCCGCTTACCATCCTCAATCCAATGGTCAGACAGAGAGAACCAATCAAACACTCGAACAGTACTTAAGATGTTTTTCTTCTTATCTACAATATAACTGGTTTGATCTTCTTCCCTTGGTAGAGTTTGTATACAACAACAAAGTTCATCCAGTAAACTTTCACCCTTCTTTGCTAATTACGGATATCATCCTAACACTCAGCCTGATCTACCTTCTGTCATTCCTATACCTGAAGTTTCCCACCATTTACGTCATCTCCATACACACAAAAACTAGTTAAAAAACTAATCAGTAATCAAGCTCGACAAAAACATCAAGAAGACAAAAGAAGAACACCTGCACCTAGCTATCGGCTTGGAAGCAAAGTATGGCTATCTACTCTGCATTTACGCCTTTCTTGTCCTTCCAAGAAGTTGGGTCCTCGTTATATAGGTCCCTTTTCTGTATCCAAGATCATCAACTCAAATGCTGTCCAGCTGAGTCTTCCTCAGTTCAAAATACATCCAGTTTTTCATATTTCCCTCCTTAAACTCTGGCATAAGAGTTCTTTTTCTGGCTGTGAAGTCACTCCTCCTCCACCAATACAAGTACAGGACAATGATGAACATGAGGTACAGGAGACCCTGGATTCTAGGAGGAGACATGGTAGATTGGAATATCTAGTCCACTAAAAGGGGTATGGTCCTGAGGAACGTTCCTGGGAACCTGTGGATTATCCATGCTGATGCCAAAGTTAGAGCTTTCCATCTGAGACATCCTACTCGGCCTTCTCAGGTTTTCGACCAGAGATCGCGCATTGCCGGTATGGCAGTCATGCGTGAGTTCACGTGTGCGCGCACTAGTACACGCACTTGTTAATTCATGGGTGCCAGGGCACGCATGCACGCACATAACGGGAGAGCGCATCACGTTCAAGACTCCAGATAAGCGCAGGGAGTGTCTAGAGGACACACCCTCTTTTATCAGAGGTTTTATTGGTCGCCTGAGTCTGATGCTCCCTGGTTGTCAGGGTGATGAGGGCGTTCTTGGTTCTTGCAGGCTTTATAAGGCAGGCACTTCCCCTAACCCAGTGCTAGGTTATTCTGTCTGTTTTTAGAGACCAAACTTTGTTTCCTGATACCTCTTTTTGAGTCCCTTTTTTACCTTCAAATATT
This sequence comes from Bombina bombina, assembly GCF_027579735.1. Taxonomy (NCBI): domain Eukaryota; kingdom Metazoa; phylum Chordata; class Amphibia; order Anura; family Bombinatoridae; genus Bombina; species Bombina bombina. The sequence goes on from NC_069507.1 coordinate 68,502,986, forward strand.
TTTGACTTCCTGGTTATTTACTTCGTTTTTTTTCTCTGACTACATGTACTTCTATCTGCCCTGACTACGGAATTGTCTGACCACTCTTACTCTGTTATCTGTTTCTCCTGCCACTGGGTTTCAGTCCTAAATTATAGGAGGAGATAGTCTCCCTACTGACAACTAACAACACCGTAATAGCTTGTTCTATGGCTAGTTACCACCCTAGGGGCAGCCTCTTTTGCCCAGGATGTGCCTTTCACAAAGAGGGACTTTCCTACAGTACATCAGTCTGCTCCTTCTTAAAACCACAGTCCAGCACCGAAATACCAGGCAATCCCTGTGAGTGCTTCTCTCTTCTTATGTTTGCAGATTATGCCCTAGGGAAATAGTCTCCCTAAGGGTGATTGTATGAATCCAGACAAAGAGCCGTTGTTCAATGTGCATGGAGAGATATATCTGCATCTTACTGATAAAGCCCACACTTTGCTGAAACATAGGCCTGGGGTTTGCTTTGACTAAGATTTGTAAACAGAACCTGGCTAATACAGTGAATGATTTTTTCTCTTTATAAAAGGCACATTCTGGGCAAAACATTTTTGAGGCTAGGGTGGCAATTAGCTCTAGAACAAGCTAATATGCTACTGTTCATTTGCTGGTTTGAGTGCTTTTCTCTTTATGAGAATAAAGGGTGTAGTACTTTATCCTAATATAAATAAAAACCTTAAAAACATTGTTGTTAAGAAACTGAGAACAAACTGATAATTTACAAAATTACACTGGAAGTGCAAAAAAGGCAAAAACATTTATGATCCTTTAGCTGCAACTGGTGCCTGTTCCAGTCTTGTTAGATGATGCAAAGGTATTATGAAGCAACATAATAGCGTGGCTTCTTACTTCATAACAGAAATAGAGTTTTAGTTTCAAAAATAATATTAATAATAATAAAATATTCTAATCTTAGAACAACATGATAGATCAGGCCGGCCTAGCCATAGGGCATACAGGGCATTTGCCCGGTGGGCCAGGTCTGGTTGCCATAGCCCCACCCAGTCACAAACATTATTATTTGTGTATGATGCAAAGCAATGCCCTGCCTCTCACTGCCTTGCTGTGTCTGTGAACCAATCACAGAGAAGCTACTCCTCTTGATAATGCTTTTTGATGCCTGTGGGTGCCTGTTTCTGTGTACTTGTGGATATCTGGGGTGCGTTGACAAGTGCACAGGTGGCTGCTATTTTGAGTGATTGTGGCTACGCAGGCTAATGAGCAATAAGTTCTTATTCTTTATTTAAATGTGAACTGTTTTTGTTTTTTTAAATTACAGTTCACTTGTTTACAATTTAATGACAACCACATTACAAAATACAGTGACAGAACGGTGTTAAACTTTTTTTTTTATTTAAACTTTTTAATATACAATAACGTAGTACATCAAAAGTAAGAATATTTTACAAGTTCAGGATATAAATGTGTAACATTAAGACAGTAAGAGCCATCAATATTACGTAATCATAGTTGAAATGTCCTTAAGGAAAATAAAATAAATAAAAAACAACCAAAAGGCAAGAACAAAGAGAAGAGGACGACAACAGGTATGTATATCCTAGCAATGTTAATTTGGATAATAGGTTTAAGTATTCATGTATTGACTTTTACAGTAGACTAGTATGGCAAGAAGTTGAGAGTAATTAGATTAGATTTGGTCAGTTTGCGTTTTGTATAGCATAAGTGTTGACCTTGTCATGTGTGTAAAGTATCATTAGGCTTGTGTTTTAGGGTGAGGGTGAAGTATTGGCCAAGTATTGAGGTCTTGATTCCCATATAAACTGCATTTCATAATAAAAATTTAGTTTGTTGATGGATAAATAAAAATGTTTTTCCAGTGCGATATTTTCAGAAAGTTGTGTTAAACAATCTGCAAATGTGGGAATGTGTTTTTTTTCACAACCTGGGAGTCAGTTGTTTAGCACTATTCGTTGTGAGATGTAATAATTTTCTGTGTGCTTTAGATTGTAATCTAGGGGTATCATTAAATAAAAAGATTATTGGGTCAAGTGAAATATTACAAAACAAGATGTAGCTAATTTGCGTTTTTATAGATTCCCAGAAGTGTTAGTTCTTAGAACAAGATGTGCTGCATGGAGCCAATTTGTTCGTGTTTTTTCCAACATCTGGTGTTACAAACTTTTAATGTTTTTGTAAACCAAACTAGTTTTGAGCTATGGTAAAGGGACAGTCTACTCCAGAATTTGTATTGTTTAAAAAGATAGATAATCCCTTCATTAACCATTCCCTAATTTTCCATAACCAACACAGTTATATAAATACACTTTTTACCTCTGTGATTACCTTGTATCTAAGCCTCTGCAAACTGCACCCTTATTTCAGTTATTTTGACAGACATCCATTTTAGCCAATCAGAGCTGGCTCACTGGAACTCTACGTGCATGAGCACAGTGTAATCTATATGATACACATGAACTAACACCCTCTAGTGGTGAAAAACAGTCAAAATGCCCTGAGAGAAGAGGGGGTCTTCAAGGGCTTAGAAATTAGCATATGAACCGCCTAGGGTTAGCTTTCAACTAAGAATACCAAGAGAACAAAGCAAAATTGGTTATAAAAGTAAATTGGAAAATTGTTTAAAATTACATTCTCTATCTGAATCACTAAAGTTTATTTTGGACAAGACTGTGGGAGGGGGAGTAGGCTGTTCTGCCTTAAAATGCCCAGGCCTATTTTTGGTCCCAGTCCAATACATCTATTAATTCTGAACCAAGCGGAGAATTACATTAATACACTACCGTGTAACATTCAACAGCATCTGCATTATTTTATAAACTCTAAATATATAACTAATGCATTATTAAAATTTCCATTTGGTTTGCTGATGGAATAGAGGGAGGTGAGGGGATTGTTGTAGGGTTTTTTTCTTAGGGTGATGTAATTTGATTTTATTATGATTATATATTGTTTATTTATAACTGGATTATGTAAATCTGTTATAACAAAAACCATAAATGAAGAATTCATATATAAATGTTCCATCTGTTGCATATTAGTAAGGGTGGGATTAAAAAAAAATCTCTAAATGATGATGAACAGCATCTCTTGAATATAATCTCACCCCTAGTTGGTGACCAATCTACTGGAATTACTTCCACAAGAGATGCAAACAATACGGATTATAGTAATTTTATTCTTACATTTCCTCGCTGCAAATTTTGGGTTAGAAAATGGCCCAAATCCATCTGATCTCCCAAAGCAAAACAACAACCAGGTATGATCTGGGAACTGAAATGCTGGTACTTACATTACTAATTTAGTCTCACTTACTGACATTGTTAAAGTGAGTTCCAGTTAACTAAAGTAGGTGGGGGATTGAAAAGTTGCTGTGTATTTAGTTTTTTAAAAAAAACTGTCAGCTTGTATTTGTTAAACCTAAATTCTCATTGTTTATTTCAGCTTTTCATATGATTTGGGGGTTCACAATATAGTTTCCAGTATTGTAATAGTTAAATTACAACATTTAGTAAGGCAATTAACCCATTAAGGGCCATTCTACACAAGTTTAGGGTTAATATATATAATATATAAATTTATGAGTTATTATTACTTGTTTTATTAGGTGAAATCCTTGTGTAATTAGCTTTATTACAGTCATGAATAATAAAACAAGCTTTGTACTTCCTGCTTCAGACACAAGCCACGGCTCAAGGTACAGAAACAGAGAAAGACAACGGGACTCTGGTGCTACAAGGTCGGCTCGCAGAAACCCAGCACCCCGAGCTCTCCGCCTCCAGACTCGCACATCCCTGTACTCCCCCCTCAGCGTGCGGCACACTAGAGTCAATGGCTGCCCGGAGACCTACGGTGCTGATCATTGGATCAGGAATATCCGGCCTCGGAGCAGCGCAGAAACTACACAAACACGGCTTCAGGAATCTGATAGTATTAGAGGCGACAGCAAGAACCGGAGGTCGGATACGCAGCGAGAAATTCGGTAACAGTGCTGGATTGTATAAGAAATAGAGCGGGATCATAATTACATAGCTCGATATATCTTACTAAAATGATGCTCTGCTTCACAAACCGCATCTTATCGTGCGGAAAACAAATGCGTTATTAAATGATTTTGAAGTGAAAGAAAAATAAATGTGTGTTTGACAGACAATCCTGACATTCGCTATAACGCTGCCCTCTTTGGCAGCCATTGGGTTATTGTACACTGCACTCACTGCTAATATCGCTACTAGGCGCGCAGTCTTGGAGATCACGAGGTTATTAGGGAGGAGGAGCCCAGTGCTGTCAGGAATTAAATTACAGCTGAGCTGTTGTACTGACACTGCACTGCTGCAGAACTACAGTACTGACCAGACCACTCAATGGCTTACCTCCCAACATTTCAAAATTCAAAGGAGGGATAGCCCGTCAAAAAATTGAAATGTGGTGGGCTGGAGCAGGGACAGGGCTTAAAAAAAATCATAAGACCAAAGTAATATAAATGCAATTCTAAATAAAGTCTTATCTTTTAATACTCTTAGGCAGCAAATCAAACACAAGCTCAAACAACTGGTATAGCTATGTGAGCTCTGTATTTAATTAGCCTTTGCAGAGACAGTGCTAAATATTTTTATCTTAATTGGACATTTTAACAATAGATTATTTAAAACTACAGATATATACATATACACACACACACACACACTACATTGCTTACATTTATACATGCAAAAACACACACTACATAGCATACACTGTCACTTATACATGCAGATACACACATACATACAGATACACACACTATAGCATACACTGTCACTTATACTTTGCAGATGATACAAAAATTTGCAACAGAGTGGATGTTCCAGGGGGGGTAGACAAAATGAGAAGTGATATACAACAATTGGAGGACTGGACAAACGACTGGGATCTAAAGTTTAACACAGCAAAGTGTAAAATAATGCATTTAGGGAAGAAAAATCCAAATGTTAATTACAGACTCAATGACACTTTACTGACTGTTACAGACGAGGAACAGGACCTGGGAATTATTATTTCAGATGATTTAAGACTTAGTAAACAATGTAGTAAGGCAGCGAGTAAGGCTAGCAGAATGCTTGGATGTATTGGTAGAGGTATTTGCAGCAGAAATAGTAAGGTTCTTATGCCACTTTATAGATCATTAGTTAGGCCTCATCTTGAGTATTGTGTGCAGTTCTGGAGGCCATATCTTCAGAAGGATATTAACAAACTTGAATCTGTGCAAAGGAGGGCTACCAATATGGTACATGGTCTAAAAAATAAAACTTACCAGGATAGGCTCAATGACCTAAATATGTATAGCTTAGAGGAGAGAAGGGAAAGAGGTGATATGATAGCAACTTTCAAGTACATTAAAGGGTTTAGTAAAACTGAGGCTGTGGGTATTTTATATAAAATGGAAAATTCAAGAACAAGGGGTCATGAGCTCAAGCTAAAGGGTAGTAGATTCAGGAGTAATTTGAGGAAGCACTTCTTTACAGAAAGAGTGATTGATTTATGGAATAAACTTCCTCAAGAGGTAGTAGCAACAAACACTGTGGGGGACTTTAAAAATGCATGGGACAAGCATAAGGCTATCCTACGAACTAGATAAGTTTATACTGTTAGGTAAGGTGGGGCAGACTTGCTGGGCCTATGGCTCTTATCTGCCGTCAATATCTATGTTTCTATACATGCAGATACACACATACATACAGATACACACACTACATAGCATACACTGTCACTTATACATGCAGATACACACTTATACATACAGATACACACGCTACATAGCATACACTGTCACTTATACATGCAGATACACACTTATACATACAGATACACACGCTACATAGCATACACTGTCACTTATACATGCAGATACACACTTATACATATAGATACACACACTACATAGCATACACTCACTTACACATGCAGATACACACTTATACATACAAATACACACACTACATAGCATACACTCACTTATACATGCAGATACACACTTATACATACAGATACACACACTACATAGCATACACTGTCACTTATACATGCAGATACACACACTACATAGCATACACTTTCACTTATACATGCAGATACACACTTATACATACAGATACACCCACACACACAGCATACACTCACTTATACATGCAGATACACACTTATACATACAAATACACACACACTACATAGCATACACTGTCACTTATACATGCAGATACACACACACACACACTATATAGCTTACATTTATACATGCAAACACACTAATGTTATCACCAGGGGTTAGAGGTCATCACTACCAGAGGTTAGAAGTCACCATTACCTGAGGTCAGAGAGTATACAGCCTTCTTACTCCTGCTTAACCCACACAAACCATTTCTTTTCCACAGGGAATCTTAACAGGTATATAACCCTGGGAGAGAAAAGCCAGCTGCTTCTGAATATGGGCCCAATAGCATTTTTTTATGCATGGGGCAATGCGGGACAGATGGCTACCAACCCGGGACAGCGGGAGAGACAACAAAAAAATGGGACTGTCCCGCAAAAATTGGGACAGTTGGGGGGTATGCTATGGGCAAGATTACAAGTCGCGCGTTATGATTTTTCAGGGTGCGATATGATCTTTTCGTAATCAATTTCCACTGCGCAGGTATTACAAGTTGTGAAAATCGCGATTGCGCACCCGGATTCACCTTTTACGCAAAAATTATTTCTGCGCTCGAAGAGCTGTAGTTTATGGTTTTGCGCAACATAAAAGTTTTCCGAAACACTTAAAAACGTTACATTACAAAGCACAGTTTCAACTATATTAACACTGTCTAATAAAAATTATTTTAAAGAAATATTGCACATAAAAGTTATAAGGGATCAAAGATATGAGATCTGGGACATTTGAAAAAAAAAGCCAACGCACGGATTTTACATTGACATAGATACACATACATAGAGGAACATGGATTTATATGTATAGAGATATGTTTAACTATGGAAATAATGAAAATATTTTACATTATAATCTTAAAGGGATTTTCAAATAGATATTCACATATAGATCTCAAGATATCCAGACATATATATATTTCACTATGAATAGATATATCAGTCCAAAAATCATCACATATATTGAGAAATATTTATTTAAAAATAAATAGAACATATTCCATTACGAAAACATTTTCGCAATATGAAATATTTGCATTTTCATGTACACTTTTCGAGAAGAATATATCATGGGCTTTGCGCAACAGATTAGGGTTTTAGTGTTTTGTCTTCTATTTGTCTTCTCCATTGACTTCTATGGGGAATACGTGAGCGTGCATGTTATTTGGCTGTTTGGATTACGTGCTTAACGTGCGCAAAATAAGTTATTTTGCAACTTGTAATACCTGTGCAACCCCAGATGCGAAAAAGCCATAACGCGCGTGGAGTTTTCTTAACTGATTTGCCACGCCACTTGTATTCTTCCCTATCTCATCAGCTCAAGAAGACTGCTCTCTATCTCATCAGCTTAGAAGACTGCACTCTCCCTCTATCATTAAGTCAGAAGACTGCACTCTTTCTATTTCTCATTAGCTCAGAAGACTCTACCTCTCTTTCTTGCATCAGCTCTGAAGACTACAGTTCTCGGGCAAAGTGCCACCTGGGAGCAGCCTCTTTTTGCCCTGTTGTGCTTTCACAGAGGAGAACTTTCCTGAAGTTTCCTTTAATTTCCCTGTCCCCTATATATCATGTGACATCCATCAGCCAATCACAACCTCATATATGTATATACTGTGAACTCTTGCACATACTTAGTAGGAATTGGAGCAAAACAATGCACTTCATACTAACATAGTAACCACGGTTAGCCTTGTCTTCTGGAGAAGCAAGCCCAAAATGACTTCTCCAAAAAATGCAGGTGGTGGGTGGAGGTTTGCAGGATAAAAACAATTGCAGCATTGTTTAAATTTGTTTAGGCTTGGCTGATATTTTATAGCAAGATAAGGAATATGTTGTAATTAAAAGGTGTTTAATTTTTTCTCTCTCTCTTTTTTTTTTTTTTAGCAAATGGTCTGGTTGAGATTGGTGCTCAGTGGATTCATGGACCATCTCCTGAAAATCCTGTGTTCCAGCTCTCCGCCCAATACAACTTACTTGGCCCAGAAGCCCTCCTTGAAGAGAATCAGAAAGTGGAGGTAGGAGGTCACCCCAGTGGCGTTCATATCATCTACAGCAGCTCTGGCAAACAGGTCAGTCCAGAGTTGGCTATGAGTGCTGAGGAGCTGTATTCATCAATCCTTGAGAGGAGTAGAAACTTTACGCAAGGTGAGTCTCATGCAAATGCCAGTGTAGGAGGTTTCATAAAACAGGAGGTTGCTCTGAGTGCTAAAGGATGGGACAGAGACGAAGCTGATTTGAAGATGGCTTTTTTGAAGACATTGTTAAAACTTGAGAGCAGTGTTAGTGGGACGCACACTATGGACGATGTGGCACTCGGACCCTTCGGAGAGTATAAAATGCTGCCAGGGCTTGATTGCACCTTTCCTGGGTAAGTTAAAGATTAGTATGACTGGGAGACTATCTTACATCTCTGCACTTTTGCTGTATTGTGCCTTGCTAAATTCTTACGGAGGCCTAAAACTCTGCTCCTTACGCCACAGGGACATTGCAGTAAATAAATATATATCATCAAGAACGACACTGCTCTCTCTGGATTTAAAGGGACATAAAACAGGTTGAGATCTGTGCATATCCTTAAAGGGCTAATTAATTAAAAATAGTTTGCATAAAAAAATGTTTAAAAATTACTGGGAAGTATTTTAAAATATTTTTAAAAATAAGCAAAATTACATAACTTAGCTGCCTAGTGCAGCCAACTTCACCCCCATTTATCAGTGTTTAGAGACAGGCATTGTATTTCAACTGAGTTCACAGCTTCTAGGCATGCTCCAGCAGATAATCCCGATGCACGTTTGTATTCTACCAAAGCAACAATAGATATAGATACAGCCACAGAAGGAAATGTGTGGGGGAGTTAGAGCTTTACAATTCAGAAACTAAAAATAAAGGGTTAATAGCGAGGCACTGCAGTATAAATTTGCAGGTAAAGTAATTAAAGTACATATTATATTTTGTCTCTATCCCAACTTGTTTTATGTCCCTTTAAAACAGTGAATCCTCTTTATAAATGTGACGTTTTTGGATTGACATCCCCAAAATGTCATATTTATGAAGAAGATTAAAGGGATATTCCAGCCAAAATTGGAATCCACATTTATGCATTTCAGTTTTGAATAGAAGCATTTTTGTAATATACATGTATTAGTAAAAATACTTCTAATAAAAGTTATAGCTGTTTCAAAAGTGTATTTAAGTATGCTCCGTGCACCAGCATTTTAAACACAGCACTTGCTCAGAGAGCCTAAGGTGCTTGTACTATCTGGTAATGACTCAATTGATAACACAAAACAAGCCCCACTTGTGCTCTGAGCAGCTGCAATATTTAAAATGCTGGTGCACTGAGAACATCTAGCTGTGCTTCAAATATACTTCCAGAGAAAAATGTTAACAATAAAACAGTGATAACGGGGGGCGGAGCCTGCTCTCAGTGCGGTAGGACGCGTCTGTGTGAAGCTCCTGAGACTAGATAGATTTTATATGATTCTTTTAGCAGAAAATCTACATTATTTTATTCTCTAAATGCTCATCTGTAACACTGAGATCCGACAGATGACACGAGTGGATGTTTCGACTGCGTCCTAACCTATGCTCTCTGAGACAGCTGTGAGACACAAAACTCCTCAGGCCTAGCAGCCATTTTACAACTACTACACTTAAGAAAAGTGCGGATCTCCTTATCCAAAGTCTGTGTGAGTTGTGATTCATAGGTCTGGGGCTGCCGCACAATTACCCCCCCCCAAACTCTGGGGTTACGCAATCCTGTGACAGGATTATTCCTAAACACTAAAACATAATTTGGGACTTTGATACCTGGCTGTCCGCCTATCACTTGTTTCAAAATGGAGGGTCTCTGTAGATGGGAGCTGTCAGTGAACCGGCTCCTTAAGGAACATTTTCGAAGCTTGAAACAGGACTTATGTGCTATCCTGATGACTGCCCAAAACAGCAATCGGGTAAATTTGGAACACACAAGCTCGATCATAATTGGTGACCCTGTACCTTACCCGACGGAAACTGATATATTAGAGGTCCCCGTTCCCTACTCACAGGGAAAACTAACCTGCGCATCCCCAAAGGAATCTCTGCCTTTGCGACACCCCCTGATGAGGAGACATACTGTGGAAGAATGGCCAGAACCTTTAAGACCTGACACCACATGGGAGTGTGATTTGTCGGAAGCAAAGTCGGAGGTAATGATTAATTCTGGGCCTGCTGTGGAGAGGGCCGGTCATACATATACCTGCGAAACAGTGCTGGCTGTTGCTCTGCAAAGGAAAACCGAACCTGCTACTCCTCTACATATGAAAATCCTGATATTTAACTGTGGTTGCCCACTTGACCGGCACAGAGATTCCAAAGACGGCACCTTACTTTTACTCCGCAAGGCTGAAGCATCGCAGTGGCGATCAGTTGGATCTGGGGGACTCTGGTCACGAATGGCTTTGCTGGTGTCTGGAACGCTGCAGAGAGGGTTTGTTCATACTGAGCAGCTACACCTCCGTAGGGGAATCGGGTGAGATTTGTATTGACAGCCTCCTAACTTTGTGCCATCACTAGAGGAGGCTTCTGGCTAGGGGCCCCTACGAACTGGACTATTGGGTATTATAAACAGGTAGGGAGTCTGAACGGCTTGATGGAGGTTGTTGATTCCCAGTAACTCAAAACTTCTAAATAAGTTAGAATTCTATATATATACCGGGAGGTATGTGTTTACCTCAAGAGACCTCCATAGTTTGGACAATTTCAGGACATTCTTCTTTTATTACAGTCAATGCCCCATATTATCCTTCATGAGCAGATATAGGCTAATCCTCATGATCTTATTACAACATTGTTCACTATTTTGTAGAGGAAGGGGGTATCGCTGACAGGTGGATTGGGGCGCTATGCACTGCTCTTTAAAAAAATAAAAATAAAAATAAGCCCAAGTGTACTATGTTCATTTTTATGTCCATCTTTATTTTGCCTAGTTAGATAGTCCAGGTCATTCTTGTGTAGACTCAAGTTATAATTATACCTTATGTGTGATGTTTACAACGTTTAAGGTTTATGTACTTCTATATATATATTTTGCTATTCCTAAGCCCCCTTTCATACTTTTAGAGGTGTGCAGGCGCCTAATTTATTAGCCATAGCGAATGTTTGTTTGAGAATAATGAGACATAGTCTTACAGAGTTGACACTGTACTATACGTGCTATAATGCACATAAGTCCATGACTATTAATTCACTTACCCAGATATAGTTATAATCTTTGCAAGGTTTGATAATACACTGCTTTAAATATGTTCTCTCTTGGGGGCTACCTATCTACTAATACCTTAACCTTGTCCTGTAAGTAGTTGGATGATTTGTTATAAGAAATTATACTTGATGATGTGTTCTTCTATATCACTATGTACAGCGTAATTTTAGGTAATATTTTTCTGATGGAGGTCCTACATCATATCTCTCCCCAATTCAGGACCCCTTTGAAGTACTATTAACATCAATATATTCAGCCATCTAGTTGCGCCAATCCTCCAAGTGACCATGCAGAGATAGTACTATGCGGGCCTATAGCTAACCAGGGCAATTAGCTGTACCGCCTCTCACTATTAACCAGCCCATGGTCACTACAGATTGTTTTAGTCCCGATCTAACATTTTAGTCAATACCCGACCCTCTCTCCTTAGAGCATATATAACAGTCATTGCCATTACCTATTGAATAGCACCACACTACCTAGGGGTTCGCTATACATATAGCACATAATATGGCAGTCTTAAGGGTATTCGTTACAATATCATACAGCCTCCCACTATTATAGATATTTTAAGCCTGGGTGGATAAGCTGCATACATCATCTGTATTTTCATGGTATTATTAAATATGTCCCACAAACTAATAATTTTCAATTGGGGTCCAAAAGTGACCCATTTTGTTATTTTATCTCTTCCCCTGAAATTCCCCACTCTATATTAAATTCTTGTCTATGCGCCCATAAGAGGCCCTTATTTATCATTGAGGAAATTCATTCTATTTGTCTTTACATAATGTTTTAAGGGGACATTTCTAAGTTAAAAATCTGAGGTTGCTTTTCTATTTGTGCAGCGGGTTGATAATTTGTATTAGTTATTCCTATATTCTATTTGTCCATCTTGTTGCGTATTTCAATTGCTGTCAAACCTGTGATATTACCTATTTATAACCTCAATAAAAATGTATTTAAAAAAAAACAAAAAAAAAACAGTGATAACTTTTACTAGAAGCATTTTTGCCAATACATATATATTCAAATATGTTTCTTTTCAAAGGTGTAATCCATCTATGTGCTTTCAAATTTTGACTGCAATGTCCCTTTAACTGTTTGAATCCAGAGATTGTGGTGTCGTTCTTGTTGATGTTTGCAATCTCCTACCCCCTGGTACAAGGAAGTTTTGTCAGTGAGAGGTTTTAAACATTAGATTTGCTTTTTCATGTAAAAGACGCAATAACAATTCTTTATGTCAAGTTTGGAACTGTGCTTGCAATGACATGCTTGTTCTGTTGGACCCCAAGTAAAATTATTAGTCTGAAAGGGCCTTTTAACCCTTTCACTACCAGGACTTCCAGACAAAAACTTGCCCAAAATACCAGAGCATTTTTGTTATCACTCCATTTAAACAGAAATAGAGCCTTGTTTTTTTATTTACCTATCAATTTTTTTTTATTTTTTTTTAAAGTAGACAACCCAAGGTATTGATCTAGGTCCATTTTGGTATATTTCATGCCACCATTTCACCGCCAAATGCCATCAATTAAAAAAAAAAAATTTGATTTTTTTTTTTACAAACTTTTGGTTTCTCACTGAAATTATTTACATACTGATTCTGCAATCATTGCACAAATGATTGTAAAATTATCTCTGGGATCCCCTTGGTTCAAAAATAGCAGACATATATGGCTTTACCTTTGCTTTTTAGTACTTAGAAGGCCGCCAATTGCAGCTGTGCACCACACTTCAAACATTACTGGCAGTGAAGGGGTTAATGTTAGCTTTAGTGTAGAGATTAGCCTCCTACCTTACACTCCCCACCCCCTGATCCCTACCTGATCCCTCCCAAACAGCCCTCTTCCCTCCCCCACCCCCCACTGGTCACCCCCATCTTAATGGAACACTGAACCCAAATTTTTTCTTTCGTGATTCAGATAGAGCATGCAATTTTAATACTCATATTATCACATTTTCTTCATTCTTTTGGTATGTTTATTTGAAATGCAAGAATGTAAGTTTAGATGCTGACCCATTTTTGGTAAACAACCTGGGTTGTTCTTGCTGATTGGTGGATAAATTCACCCACCAATAAACAAGTACTGTCCAGGGTCCAAACAAAAAAATAGCTTAGATGCCTTCTTTTTCAAATAAAGATAGCAAAAGAACGAAGAAAAAATGATAATAGGAGTAAATTAGAAAGTTGCTTAAAATTGCATGGTCTATCTGAATCACAAAATGAAAAATTTGGGTTCAGTGTTCCTTTAAGTACTGGCAGACAGTCTGCCAATAGAAAAAAAAAAAGTTGTTTTTTTTATCCTGCAGTGTGGGATTGCCTCTCAAACCTCATCTAAACCTACCCTGCCCTAACTATTGCAGCCATCTTAGGTATTGGCAGATATCTGCCAGTACCTGAAAAACTTTTTTTTTTTTTAATTGTTTTTTTAAATTTTATATGCCTCTATAGTGTAGTGTCCCACCCACAATCTTTATTTTAGGATGCCCCCACAACCCGTAGTGTAGCTACCCCATCCCTTCCTGTCCCTTTAAAAGTTTTTCCGTAGCGTAGGGCCCCTTCCCACTCCCTCCCGCCTCCCCTGCTGGGCCGCCTCCTGCCCACACCTCCCGGCGGCTCCAGTAGAAGATCATTACAGACGGTGACACACACAGTGTCACTGTCTGTAACGATCAAACATCTGCCCTTATATGGAGGCAGAGCATAGATCGCGCTCCGGCTCCATATGCGGGAGATGCAGTACGATAGGCAAAGTACTGCAGGACATATATATACGTCGTATTGGGTGAAGGGGTTAAAGGGATACTAAACCCAAATAAAGAAACCAAGAGAACGAAGAAAAATAGATAATAGGAGTAAATTAGAAAGTTGCTTAAAATTGCAAGCTCTATCTGAATCATAAAAGAAAAAAATTGGGTTTAGTATCCCTTTAACCCCTTAACCCAATCTGATGTATATATACGTCTTGCAGTACTTTGGCTATCGTACCGCGCAACATATATATACGTCGTCTCTTCAGGATGCTCCAGCACTCTTGGCTGTTAAGTTACAGACGAGATCTGGAGCTCCTGAAGCTTTAGGCATCTGCCGCATATGGACCCGGATCGCTATCGGTGCTCCGGCTCCATATGAGGGCAGATGCCTGATCGTTACTGACCGTGACACTCTGTGTTTCACTGTCTGTAATGATCTTCTGCTGGTGCCAGCGGGAGGTGTGGGCAGGAGGCGGGTGGGCGGCCCAGCAGGGGAGGCGGGAGGGAGTGGGAGGGCCCTATGCTACGTCAAAGGGGATCTTGGGTTTGGGAACCCCATAACTAAAGATTGCGGTTGGGGGGGACACTACGCTACAGAAATATGGTCTAACTAAATAAAATAATTGAAAAAAATATTTAAAAAAAAAAAAAAAATAGAGTAATTTATAGGTACTGGCAGACAGCTGCCAGTACCTAAGATGGCGCCTAAAAGTTAGAGGGGGGAGGTTTAGATAGCTGTTTGGGGGGGTCAGAGCGGTTAGGGGTAAGGGGGGATCCTAAACTGCAGAAAATATAAAAAAAATTTCATACTGGCAGAGCAGACCAGTGGCGTCACTAGGGTTGGTGTCACCCGGTGCGGTAAGTTATGGTGTCACCCCCCCCCCCCAGAAAGCAGACACACAAAAAAACACAGGCACACACACATATAAACACTCAGACACACTTAAAAACATACTCAGATGCACACACAAACACTCGGAAACACACTCAGACACACACACACAAAAACACTGAAACACACAAAAACTGCACTGCATTAATTATGAAGCTCATGCCTAGAGCTGCTCCCTGGCTCAGCAGAGCATCAAATGAAAGATAAACAGAGCACTCTAAAAATAAATCACTAAAGAAAAGGTTTAGGCGCAAACTATGAAAATTCTGCTCTCTGACTCTGTTCCAAGCCTGTCAGTGCACAGCCCCGGGCCGCGTGCCTACCGCTTCTTATGGCCAATCACCTCTGCACTCTGCCCACCCCCAGACCCCCGGCCGCCCTCCTACCTGTTCAGTGTGCACTTAGTGTACCGTAACCGTAATGGTCTGGTGGGCATCATACGTGGCTCCTTCACTTTAAAGACAGTGTCAAACAGTCATGCGGTCAGGTGCCAGGCATCCTCTCATGATTTGCCAGTTCCCGTTTAGAGAGACAGCACAGCAGTGAGTGACTCCACTGCTCCACATGTCACTGAGCAGTGAGCACAGATAGGCAGGCAGGTTTAGGCTAGCAGCGCAACTTTGCAAGCCCCACGGCATGCCCACAACATTCATAGCGAAATTGGGCAAGGGAGAAGCAAAGTACAAACAAGCAAAAGCAGCCGGGATGCATCTCAACATTGTATTTCTTTGAATTTCAATAAAATAAAAAAAATAAAAAATAATTTTTTTTTTTTTTGGTGTCACCCCTGGAGGGTGTCACCCGGGTGCGGCCCGCCCCCCCCTAGTGACGCCACTGTGGCAGACTTTTAAAATGGGGGTTATCGGTGGGGGAGGGAAGAGGGCTGTTTGGGAGGGATCAGGTAGGGATCGGGGGTGGAGAGTGTTGGGTAGGAGGCTAATCTCTACACTAAAGCTAACATTAACCTTTTAAGCTACCTAATTAACCCCTTCACTGCTGGGAATAATAGAAGTGTGGTGCGCAGCTGCCGTTAGCGGCCTTCTTATTACCAAAAAGTCTGCTATTTCTGAACAAAGGGGATCCCAGAGAAACGTTTACAAACATTTGTGCCAAGATTTCACAAACAGTATGTAAATAATTTCTGTGAGAAACCGAAAGTTTGTGAAAAAAGTACCACATTTTTTTTATTTGATGACATTTGGCAGTGAACTGGTGGCATGAAATATACCAAAATGGGCCTAGATCAATACCTTGGGTTGACTGGGTTGAAAAATATATAGATTTAGTAAATAATAAAAAAACAAGGCTCTATTTCTGTTTAAATTGAAGTGATAGCAAAAATGCTAAACATGCTCTGGTATTCTGGGCAAGTTTTTGTATGGAAGTCCCAGTAGTGAAAGGGTTAAGTGAAAAAATGATAGACACTAATTTGTTAGAGCATGTAACTTTACAACTATTAACCCTGCAATTCATGCTACTTGCCTTGCTGATTGGCCCTTTCTGATCAGGACCTGGCTCCCAAGCAGTACTTTAATGGGACATGAAACCCCAAAACTTACCTTCAAGATTCAGATAGAGCATTAACAACTTTCTAATTTGCTTCTATTATCAATTTTTCTTTGTTCTCTTGGTATTTTTTGTTAAAGAAGCAACGTAAGATCACGAGTGCACTTGTATGGATCACTATATGGCAGCAGTTTTGCAAGAATGTTAACCATTTGCAAGAGTACTAGATGGCAGCACTATTTCCTACCATGTAGTGCTTCAGACAACTACCTAGGTAGCTCTTCAACAAAGGATACCACAGGAACAAAGCAAATTTGATAATAGAAGTAAATTTGAAACTTTTTTTAAATTTAGAGACTCAATTTGAATCACAAAATAACATTTTGGGTTCCATATCCCTTTAAATACGTGTCTAACCCGTTATGATGTTGATTAATCCTAGACCGCTGATGCGTCACTGCAAGTGTTTCATTGCCTTTCTCATCTTTTACAGGGGCTATGAAAGCCTTATAAACAGCATTAAATCAACACTCCCTGGTGATATTTTCAAGCTGAACAAAGCTGTGAAAAACATCCACTGGAATGGGTCCTTCGAAGACAGCAGCTCTCGCTCATATCCTGTACAGGTGAAGTGCGAAGATGGTGACACTTTTGTAGCAGATCATGTCATTGTCACTGTCCCTCTAGGTAATTAATAGCCGTAATTTAATGATGCAACAACTGATATTAAACCCAATTTTTTTTCTTTCATGATTCAGATAGAGCATGCAATTTTAAGCAACTTCCTAATTTACTCATATCAATTTTACTTCATTCTCTTGCTATCTTTATTTGAAAAAGCAGGAATGTATGCTTAAAGGGACACTGAACCCACATTTTTTCTTTTGTGATTCAGATAGAGTGTGCAATTTTAAGCAACATTCTAATTTACTCCTATTATCAAATTTTCTTCATTCTCTTGGTATATTTATTTGAAAAGCAAGAATGTAAGTTTAGATGCCGGCCCATTTTTGGTGAACAACCTGGGTTGTCCTTGCTGATTGGACAGCACCATTGAAGAAGTGCTATCCAGTGTACTGAACCAAAAACTGGCTTGCTCCTAAGCTTAGATGTCTTCTTTCTCAAATAAAGATAGCAAGAGAACGAAGAAAAATTGATAATAGGAGTAAATTAGAAAGTTGCTTAAAATTGCATGCTCTATCTGAATCACAAAAGAAAAAATTTGGGTTCAGTGTCCCTTTAAGAGCCGGCCCATTTTTGGTTCAGCACCTGGGTAGCACTTGCTGATTTCTGCAAAATTTACATAAAATTACATTTATGCTTTTTCAAATAAAGATATTAAAAGAACGAAGAAAATGTGATAATAGGAGTAAATTAGAAAGTTTCCTAAAATTGCACGCTCTATCTGAATCATGAAAGAAAAAAGTTGGGTTTAGTGTCCCTTTAAAGGAACATTACCCATATGCTAAATCATTTGAAAGTGATACTGCATATCTGTAAAAAGCTAACTGGAAAACACCCCATGAATATAAATATGTAATTAAGATATTTTTCTTCAAAGTGTTTTTAGCTACTCCTTTTACTGCCATCTGCGTGGTGATAAAAAACCAATAACCATTATCAGTTCACACTTTGCTTTTCTGTGATCTTGTGGGATGTCACCATTTATCTCACAAGATTTTATAGTAAACTTGCTTAAAGGGACAGTTAAGTCAAAATAAAGTTTATGATTCAAATTGAGCGTGCAGTTTTAAGACACTTTCCAATTTTCTTCCATTGTCTTTTTATATTCACACTTTCTGGGAACAGGATCCTACTGAGCATGTGCACAAGCTCACAGGGTATACGTATACTAGTCTGTGATTGGCTGATGGCTGTCACATGATACAGGGTGCCGGAAAATGGGAGAAAAAATAAATTTGTCAGAAAAAAATCTACTGTTTATTTGAAATTCAGAGTAGGTGTTAAATCACTGTCTTTTTATTATGCACTTATTATGCAACTCTACTGCATTGAGTGGTCCTTTAAATAAAGTGATTTAGACTGAGTATACCATTTTTAAAATAGTTTTCAGTTCACTTCTATTATCAAATGTACTTAATTCTCATGGGGGCCGATTTATTAATGGTCTTTCCAGCATGATCTGCTGTAACGGATCATGTCCAACAGACATCGCTGAATGCCAACAGCATACACTGTCGGCATTTATCATTGCACAAGCAGTTCTTGTGAACTGCTTGTGCAATGCCGCTCCCTGCAGATTCGCGGCCAATCGGCCACTAGCAGGAGTGTCTATCAGCCCGATCGTATAGGATCGGGGGGATTGATGTCCGCAGCCTGGAGGCAGCGGATCCAGTTAAGGAGCAACGGTCTTAAGACCGCTGCTTCTTGACTGCTGTTTCCGGCGAGCCTGAAGGCTTGCGCGGAAACAAGGGGAACAGGGGCTATTCGTCCCTTGTTAAATCGACCTCATGGTATTGTTTTAAGATATCTAGATAGACATTTCTGGAGCCATCATGACAGGTAACACTGCTGTCACCTACTTGTTCTTGTAAATGTATAATGGTTATAAAACTTTTTTTTTTAAGTTGTGCTCTCTTTCTGAATCATGAAATATTTTTGGGGGGTTTTATGCCCCTAAAAAGTAGCGAATTTAAATCATCCTGATCCGATCGGAATGATGGACAGTCCCTGATAGCAGCCAATTGACCAATTTCCAATTCTGAAAACTTGAAATGCAACCTGCTGACTTCTCAAGGCTAACTCTGCTACATATATCGTCTTAAAGGGACAGTAAACTTAAAAAAATAATGTTATATAATTCTGCACATAGTGCAGAATTATGTAACATTATCTTAGCGACAGCTTTCAAAATCAAAGGATTTTAGAGTTTTTAGCTGTCAAAGTGCCACTTACCTATTCTCCTTTCCATGATCTTCTGATTAGGTCTTCTTTTTTAAAAGCACTCCGCGGGCGTGCTTTTTATTTACAGCGCACCTGATCGTGCTATTGAACTGAATGTAGCACGCTACCAGACCAGAGTGGGAGCGCGCTATATTCAGTTTAATAGTGTGATCGGGCGCGCTGTGATTAGACAGTGCGCCCGCAAAGTGCTTTTGAAAAAGAAGACCTAATCAGAAGATTATGGAGAGGAGAACAGGTTAGTGGCACTTTGACAGCTAAAATCTCTAAAATCCTTTGATTTTACATAATGCATTTTATACCAAATGTATGACAGTGTTATCTGGGGACTAAAACCGAGCTTGGCTCCTCCAAATAAGGCAAATAATGGGGGTAGTTTGGCTATTTAAAAACAATTGCAGTAAAAAAGGATATTGATTTGTTTTGATAACGTTAAGACTTGTCTAATACGTTATTCTATAGTAACACAACAGAAGTGTCTTTTACAAGGTGTTGTTTTACTATCCCTTTAAAGTCAGAACTATCCTCTTGTTTTAGGATTCCTGAAAGAACAAAATGCAAGTTTCACGAACCCTCCTCTCCCTCCCCGGAAGGTTCAGGCAATTCAGAACTTGGGATTTGGAACAAATAACAAGATCATCATGGAGTTTGAGGAACCATTTTGGGACCCCCTGTGTGAATACATAATGCTGGTGTGGGAAGGAGAGTCCCCGCTAGTAGAGCCACAACGGGATATGCGTCGTGATTGGGTGAAGAAACTTTCTGGATTTGTGGTACTGCAGCCACCTGCACAGTATGTGTAACATTTTATAGAATTACCACAACGAATAATTAGCATGTTAAGACATTTGAGTTCTAGATGACAAGTGGAGCACTAATTTAACGTGCGTCCGTTTACAGGCACATGTTAAATAACCAGCCATTACGAGTGGCTGGTTAATGCTACTGCAAGCTCGCGATAGAGTTCAGACCTCTGTTTAATTTTAAAAATGTTTCCCTGTTGCCCCCAAAATAAAGTGTTTTGTTCCTTTTGATAATTAAAATATATCAGCATCTTTTTAAAAAAAAATAAAACTGCACAAAGCAGTTATAAGGGGTTAAAGTTAGCGGGTGGGAGTGTTAGAAATTAACGGCACTGAAAAGTGCCTTTACCTTGCATTCTATGGAGACTGTGTGTTCTCTGTAAATATACATGTATATACTTATATAAACACATATTAACACATAAATATATATATATTTATTCATATTAGTATATATTTAAAATTTGCTACCCTTCACTGCGTTAGGTCTCTGCCGTGTCTCAAGGCATGAGAACGAGGCTCCCATTGGACTCTCGTGAGCGCAAAGCTTCCCTGCAATGTGGATGCAAGGTCGCGTTTGCATTACGCTCCACTCGAAATTCCATCTCACATTTGCGTGCGCTGGTATTAAGAGTGGAGCGCAAATATCGCACTCGCGAAAGCACAGTTTTACACTCCACTCGTAATCTGGCCCTTAGAGTGTATAGATTATATGCATAAAGAAATTATTAATTTTATTTCTTAATTTTAAAGGGAATGTTTTTGTGTCATTTTAGTACAGTGGTGTATGCTTACATAGCAACTTACATGTCTTTCTGGGCAAGTGCTCCTTTACTATGAGCTTATGAGAATACATTCCATGCATGTAACTGCACCATAACCTGTGCATAGTGCATGTTACCAGCTTTTAAAGCTAGCATCCACCTACACTGATTTGAAATGTGCTGGGGCATATGATGTATTCATTAGTTGCATTGACCAGGAGTTAGTGGTGGGTCATTTTTTTTGCTAGAGCTGTGTGAAGTTGGCACCCCATGAAATGAAATTGTGAAAACGGGCTAAACTATAATGCGCAATATCTCTAAAACTAAACCGGCATAAATTTTTGTGTTTGCATCACAAACACATTAGTATTCATGATTTAATTACATGGGGTGCCAATTTCACACAGCTTTAAAATAGTTTATTTTTGTTTTTTAACTGTTTTCAGGACAGCTCTTAGGATAAATGTTCTCCCTCGGAGATATATATATATATATATATATATATATATATATATATATATATATACATACATACATACTCACTCACCAGCCACTTTATTATGTACACCAGTTCAATTGCTTGGTAGCACAAATTGCTAATCAGCCAAACACATGGCAGCAACTCAATGCATTTAGGCATCTAGACGTGGTGAAGACGACTTGCTGAAGTTCAAACCAAGCATCAGAATGGGGAGGAAAGGGGATTTAAGTGGCTTTGAACGTGGCATCGTTGTTGGTGCCAGACGGCCTGGTCTAAGTAGTTAAAAAAACCTGCTGATCTACTGGGATTTTAACACACAACGATCTCTAGATTTTACAGAGAATGGTTCAAAAAAGAGAAAATATCCAGTGAGCGGCAGTTGTGTGGACGAAAATGCCTTGTTGATGTTAGAGGTCAGTGGAGGATGCGCAGACTGGTTCGAGATGATAAAGGCAACAGTAACTTAACCACTTATTACAACCAAGGTATGCAGAATACTATTTCTGAATGCACAACACGTCAAACCTTGAAGCAGGAGGGCTACAGCAGCAGAAGACTACACCGGGTGCCACTCCTGTCAGCTAAGAACAGGAAACTGAGGCTACAATTCACACATGCTCACCAAAATTGGACAATAGAAGATTGGAAAAACGTTGCCTGGTCTGATGAGTCTTGATTTCAGCTGCGACATTCAGATGGTAGGGTCAGAATTTGGCGTAAACAACATGAAAGCATGCATCCCTCCTGCTTTGTATTAATGGTCAGGCTGGTTGTGTAATGGTGTGGGAGATATTTTCTTGGTACACTTTGGGCCCCTTAGCACCAATTGAGCATCAGTTAAACGCCACGGCCTACCTGAGTATTGTTGCTGACCTTGTCCATCCCTTTATGACCACAGTACAGTAGAGTTCACTGTACTCTAATGGCTTACACAGTCACCAGATCTCAATCCAATAGAGGACCTTTGGGATGTGGTGGAACAGGAGATTTGCATCATGAATGTGCAGCCGACAAATCTGCAGCAACTGTGTGATGTTTTCATGTCAATATGGACCAAAATTTCTGAGGAATGTTTCCAACACCTTGTTGAATCAATGCCATGAAGAATTAAGGCAGTTCTGAAGGCAAAAGGGGGTCCACCCCGTTACTAGCAAGGTGTACCTATTAAAGTGGCCAGTAGAGAGGTGTGAGAAACTCATTGATGGTTACAGTAAGCTATTGATTTCAGCTATTTTTTCCAAGGGGTATGCTACCAAATATTAAATTGAGGGTGCCAGTATTTTTGTCCAGTCCATTTTTGGAGTTTTGCGTTGAATGTGTCAGATTTGGCTTTTTTTGCGTCATACCAATACAAACAAAAGAAATAAACATAAGAATGCCTAAACATTTGTAATTGCAACACTTTTCTGGGCAAAGTGGTGCATTATCTTTTGGCCATGACTGTTTATATATATAAAATTACTGAGGATTAGAGATATCATCTCTAAAGCCTACTATTTTGCAATGTGAGAACTACAAAATTTAGAATAAGTGGTAATATCTTCTAGATAGAAAAAATGTCCTAAATAATCTTACAGAAACATCTGGAAGAGCATGACATTGTGAATGGATTACCCCTTAACAACTGACGTACCCTGCGTCTGCAGTCATTTAGGGTTTTACTAGCGCAGCTTGGATTCCCTCAAACCTCTCCTCTCATCCTTCTCCTCCTTTTCCTGCCCTGACCAATCTATCTGCCACTATAATTCCACCCTTACATCCGTCCTTGACAATCTCGCCCCTCTTACCATAGCTCGGAAATCAAACACTCATCCTCAGCCCTGGCATACTCCTCTGACACAATACCTACGCAGATGTTCCCGTACTGCTGAGTGGCACTGGAGAAAATCTAGGAGTTCAGCTGCTTTTCAACGTTACAAATTTATCTTGAACTCCTACTACTCTGCCCTTAATTTCCATAAGCAACACTACTTCTCTACTCTTATCTCTAATCTTTCTTCAAACCCAAAACATTTGTTCTCCACTTTCAATACCCTTCTCCGCCCTCCCCCACCTCCTAATACAACTTCTCTGTCAGCTCAAGACTTTGCCAACCACTTCAATAACAAAATCGACTCCATCAGAAATGAAATCAGCTCTCAACATAATTCCATTCTCTCACCCCCTCAAATGCTCTCAATCAACCACAACCCACATAACCTTAAACTTAGCTCATTCTCCCCTGTTACTGAGGAAGAAGTTTTGGCACTTATACTGCGCTCTCACCTCACTACCTGTCCCCTTGACCCTATCCCCTCACAGCTACTCCCCTCCCTCTCTGCCACCCTTACCCCTATACTCACACACGCTTTTAACCTCTCCCTCAGCACTGGTATATTTCCCTCATCGCTGAAACATGCACTGGTCACACCTATCCTCAAAAAACCTTCCCTTGATCCTACCTCCCCATCCAACTACCGTCCTATTTCCCTCCTCCCTCTTGCATCAAAGCTTCTCGAAAAACTAGCTTATGCACGCCTATCCCATTTCCTTACAATAAACTCCCTCCTTGACCCATTGCAATCTGGATTTCGTCCCCATCACTCCACAGAGACAGCAATTGTTAAGGTTACCAACTACCTACTTACAGCAAAATCAAAAGGCTACTTCTCTCTGCTTATCCTCCTTGATCTGTCCGCAGCCTTTGACACTGTTGACCACCCTCTTTTGCTCCAAACCCTCCAAACCTTCGGCATCTGTGACACAGCCCTCTCCTAAATAATCTTACAGAAACATCTGGAAGAGCATGACATTGTGAATGGATTACCCCTTAACAACTGACGTACCCTGCGTCTGCAGTCATTTAGGGTTTTACTAGCGCAGCTTGGATTCCCTCAAACCTCTCCTCTCATCCTTCCCCTCCTTTTCCTGCCCTGACCAATCTATCTGCCACTATAATTCCACCCTTACATCCGTCCTTGACAATCTCGCCCCTCTTACCATAGCTCGGAAATCAAACACTCATCCTCAGCCCTGGCATACTCCTCTGACACAATACCTATGCAGATGTTCCCGTACTGCTGAGTGGCACTGGAGAAAATCTAGGAGTTCAGCTGCTTTTCAACGTTACAAATTTATCTTGAACTCCTACTACTCTGCCCTTAATTTCCATAAGCAACACTACTTCTCTACTCTTATCTCTAATCTTTCTTCAAACCCAAAACATTTGTTCTCCACTTTCAATACCCTTCTCCGCCCTCCCCCACCTCCTAATACAACTTCTCTGTCAGCTCAAGACTTTGCCAACCACTTCAATAACAAAATCGACTCCATCAGAAATGAAATCAGCTCTCAACATAATTCCATTCTCTCACCCCCTCAAATGCTCTCAATCAACCACAACCCACATAACCTTAAACTTAGCTCATTCTCCCCTGTTACTGAGGAAGAAGTTTTGGCACTTATACTGCGCTCTCACCTCACTACCTGTCCCCTTGACCCTATCCCCTCACAGCTACTCCCCTCCCTCTCTGCCACCCTTACCCCTATACTCACACACACTTTTAACCTCTCCCTCAGCACTGGTATATTTCCCTCATCGCTGAAACATGCACTGGTCACACCTATCCTCAAAAAACCTTCCCTTGATCCTACCTCCCCATCCAACTACCGCCCTATTTCCCTCCTCCCTCTTGCATCAAAGCTTCTCGAAAAACTAGCTTATGCACGCCTATCCCATTTCCTTACAATAAACTCCCTCCTTGACCCATTGCAATCTGGATTTCGTCCCCATCACTCCACAGAGACAGCAATTGTTAAGGTTACCAACTACCTACTTACAGCAAAATCAAAAGGCTACTTCTCTCTGCTTATCCTCCTTGATCTGTCCGCAGCCTTTGACACTGTTGACCACCCTCTTTTGCTCCAAACCCTCCAAACCTTCGGCATCTGTGACACAGCCCTCTCGTGGCTCTCTTCCTACCTGTCAAACCATACCTTTAGTGTAGCCTTCTCTGGGGCCTCCTCTGCCCCGTCACCACTTTTTGTCGGAGTACCGCAAGGCTCTGTCCTCGGTCCCCTTCTCTTCTCAATCTACACGTCATCACTAGGTTCCCTAATAAAGTCCCACGGTTTACAATATCATTTGTATGCCGACGACACCCAAATCTACTTCTCTGCACCAGACCTATCTCCTTCCTTGCTAACCCGTGTCACTAACTGTCTCTCTCACATCTCTAACTGGATGTCCTCTCACTACCTCAAGCTAAATCTCTCCAAAATTGAGCTCCTTATTTTCCCCCCTTCTTCTAAACTCTCTGCCCCCAATCTCTCTATAACTGTCGACAACTCCATCATTACCCCTACCCCGCATGCCCGATGTCTCGGGGTCACATTTGACTCAGATCTTTCTTTCACTCCTCACATTCAGTCATTGGCTAAAGCCTGCCGCTTCCACCTTAAAAACATCTCTAAAATTAGACACTTCCTTACACAAGACACAACTAAGATTTTAATACACTCTCTCATTCTTTCCCGCCTCGATTACTGCAACTCTGTCCTCTCTGGTCTCCCCACCTGCCACCTAGCTCGTTTACAATCCATAATGAATGCCTCTGCCAGACTCATCTTCCTTACACGTCGCTCTTCATCTGCTGCACCTCTCTGCCAATCTCTTCACTGGCTTCCTCTTGCCTCTAGGATCAAACACAACATTCTCATTCTGACATACAAAGCCCTCAACTGCACTGCTCCCCCCTACATCTCAGACCTTGTCTCCAGATACTCTCCCTCCCCTTTGCTCTGCTCATGACCTCCTACTCTCCTCCTCTCTTGTCACCTCATCACACTCCCGTTTACAGGACTTCTCCAGACTGGCTCCCATCTTGTGGAACTCTTTGCCTCGCTCCACAAGACTCTCCTCTGATTCTAAAAACTTTAAGTGCTCCCTAAAGACTCTACTGTTCAGGGATGCATATAACCTACGCTAACCTTTCTTTATACCAGTTCCTCTCCTCCATTGCTATCACTTGAACCCCCTTAGCATGTAAGCCTAAGAGTCCAGCTGTTTGTAGATCACCTTCTTAAGAGCTGACTACAACAGTGCAACTCTTGGCAGGGCCCTCTACCCATTTGATCCCTATAATTGTTTTGTTGTACTCCGCCTTTGTTTATAGCGCTGCGGAATCTGTTGGCGCTCTACAAATAACCGATAATAATAATAATAATGACAGCGGCAAAGCTGTGCTAGTACTGCATGCCTCACTTCCAGAGACATGCGGATATAGAACAGTCTTGTAGACATCAGCAACACCCGCGCTATTTCCCACGCATGTATGAACGCATCTGAACGTCTGCCGACATACATGGTATGTCGTGGTCATTAACGTGTTAAACGGATTTAGCAAGAAAAATAAATAAACATCACAACAGCCATGAATATACAGCCTCATGCTACATAATTAAAAATGAATAATTATTTCAGGATGAATAACCTTTGGAATATAATGTATCTTAAATACAAAGCTATATTTTATATAGATTATCACAAAAAACACAAAATGAGGTTAATGATGGTCTAAGGGTTAAAGGGATATTAAACACAAATTGTTTCTTTCATGAATTAGATAGCGCATGCAATTGTAAGCAACTTTCTAATTTACTCCTACTATCAATTTGTCTTTGTTCTCTTGGTATCTTTATTTGAATGTAAACATAGGAGCCATCCCATTCTAGGTTCAGCACCTGGGTAGCGCCACCAATCAGCAAACACTACCCAGGTGCTGAACCAAAAGTGGGCTGGCTCCTAAGCTTCAATTCCTGCTTTTCAAATAAAGATACCAAGAGAACAAAGAACAATTGTTAATAGGAGTAAATTAAAAGTTGCTTAAAATTGCATGCTCTATCTGAAGCAAGAAAGAAAAAAAATAGTTTTAATATCCCAAGATCAGTATATAAGAATGTACTACCAATGTCCTTTCATCCTCAGGCTCGGCCATGTGCTTTGTGGTTTTATTGCTGGTGAGGAGGCTGAGTTCATGGAAACACTGACAGACGAAGAGCTTCTCTCCTCAATGACTTCTCTGCTGAGACAGTTCACAGGTAACAAGGGGAGATGAGGGTGGAATGTTTCAGCATATTTGTCAAAAATAATGCAGATTCGTTTTATACAAATGTTAAAGTGAAGGTCAATTTTGATGAATTAGTGCCGTTTTTTTAATAATCCTATTAAAAACAAGGGCACTTTAATTCATCAAAATTAAATGTTTTCTGAACATTCAACATTTAATTATAGCAAACAAATGATAATGTACCCTTTTACTGAATATTAAATGCTGCAGTACATTCAAATGCTGATTCTCATAGACCTTATTTTAAGTTATTGGGTATTAGTATTAGAGTGTAATATTTCAATGTTAAAGGTAATTCTATAGAAATATTTGAATAGCAACAAGAATGTGTAGGCTCTGCCAGTTGCATATAAAACTATAGGCATTTTCCTATTGCCCGTTACAAATGGTCTACACATGAAGCCAGGATATTTAATTATTCCCTCTCTGTATTTTCTCTTTGGGAACTCACCATGTGCAGTCAGAATTCGGATGTGTTTAGGGTTCCACTCTCAACTTACCTTTAAATGGACAGTGTACTTGATTGTTTTTTTATTGTTTAAAAAGATAGATAACACCTTTACTACTCATTCTCTAGCGTTGCACAACCAACATTGTTGTATTACTCAGGGATAGGCAAGGTGTCAGTACACGGACACTGGTGTCTGTGACTGGCCCTTGCAGTTTCCGCCACCCATTTTGCAGAGGGGAGGGAGGAGTAGCACAGATGAATGCTGGTCCTCACTCCTCCTTGACCCAAGCGGTGCCACGCTTAGTAGCGGGAAAGTGAAGGAAGAAGCAATCTGCCTGCAGTCAACTAACCGTGAGTCGGGACCCGTTCCAATTGCTTGATCTGTGCGGCAGCATGGTGCTGGTGTCTGTGTGTAGTAGACCGTTACCTACTCTGACAAACCTTACGTAACCAAGTAAGTAACCAACCATGATGATCATGCCATTAACATCAAGGTGGGTGGTTTTGGTCATGAGTTGCAGACTCTCAATGTAACCAAAAATAAAATAAAAGGTAATACCACAAGCAGTCTTTATATAAACTTGTTTCATTGGATGACTAATTTGTACTTGTGGAACTAGACCAGGGCATCCAACGTGCAGCCCATTTGACAGCAAAGTGTCGCTCTCTTGAATTATAGAAACATAGAATATGTCGGCAGATAGGAATCATTCGGCCTATCTAGTCTGCCCAATTTTCTGAATACTTTCATTAGTTCCTGGCCTTATCTTATATCTAGCATAACCTTATGCCTATCCCATGCATGTTTAAACTACTTCACTGTCTCTACCACTTCTGCTGGATGGCTACTCCACCATGTATCCACTACCCTCTCTGTAAAGAGAGTGTTTTTTGATGTTTTTAATTTGAAATGTACCTTGGTGTCCTTCACTAACGTCTGTACTTTGGAAAATGTCCACCACAGCCTTGGTCCGTGCCTATCCCTGGTATTAATATACCTTATAACCTCTAAATATCTGCCTGTTTGTAACCCCCTGCAGGCTGCCTCTTAACTCAATGCATTTTATTAGCTTTTCACAGCCAGGCAGTGCTAGTTTATGTGTGCTATATAGATAGCATTTGTGCTCACTCCCATGGAGTTATGCAGAAATCAGCACTAATTGGATAAAATGCAAGTTTGTAAAAACACTGTGATATGGAGGAAGTCTGCAGAGGCTTAGATTCAAAGTTATCACAGAGGTAAAAAGTTTATTAAAATAGCATTGTTGGTTATGCAAAACTGGAGACTGTGTAATAAAGGGATTATCTATCTTTTTAAGCAATAAAGATGTTCAAGTAGACAGTTCCTTTTAAATATATCTTGCTTTTGTGTAAAATTGTTGGATGTCACATGCTCACAAGTGTCTGAAAAGCAAGATTTGTAACCTAGGTTTTTAAAATGGTGCAAAATACCTACATCTAAACAAGCATTCTTTTTACTTGAAAGCAAGAGAAGTTTTATCTCTTTACCTTTACATTTCAAGACCACCCAGCCTCACTTAAAGTTTAATGTACATGAAAAAAAATCAGTGCTGTTAAATCTTCCTATAAAAACTTTGAGAATTTTTTTCAAGTTCTATGTTTAATTCATGAATAATCAACTATATTTATTTTTTAAATGTTTTACTTATTACATCCAACAAGGTAGTCTATATATGTTTAGCTAGGCACATTTTTATACGATGGATGTGGCAGACCTTGTTCCAGGTTTTAAGTTCATATCTTATGACAATTGTGACTGCCTTAACATGTCCTGCACAAACTAAAATTAAAGTATTGATTTTAGAAGAGTTTTATTTTTCTCCCTCTGCAGGAGATCCTAATCTCCGCCCCCCTGTACGCATCCGGCGCACGCGCTGGCGCAGTGAGACCTACACCCGAGGCTCCTACAGCTATGTGGCAGTTGGCAGTTCCGGGAGGGATTCAGAGATTCTTGCGCAGCCACTACCAGAGGAGGGAGACACAGCCAAGGTAACACAATATATTCAATTTTACTGTTGGCTAAAGCCATGTCGTTTTCTATGTTAAAGGGCCATGAAACCCAACATTTACTTCTATTACCAAATTTGGTATCCTTTGTTGATGGAGCAGTAATGCACTACTGGGAGATAGCTGTGCACATTATGTGAACCAATGACAAGATGCAAATATGTAAAGCCACTAATCACCAGCTAGCAGTGCATTG
Source organism: Bombina bombina (assembly GCF_027579735.1). Taxonomy (NCBI): domain Eukaryota; kingdom Metazoa; phylum Chordata; class Amphibia; order Anura; family Bombinatoridae; genus Bombina; species Bombina bombina. The sequence goes on from NC_069507.1 coordinate 68,533,321, forward strand.
CTGCTGCTGAGCCTACCTAGGTATGCTTTTCAATTAAGGATACTAAAAGAACAAATCAAATGAGATAAAAGAAGTACATTGGAAAGTTGTTTTCTGAATAATGGAAGGGAAAATTGGGTTTCTTGTCTCTTAAATTTTTGTCAAATGCAAGTACCAGTATTTTATTTGAGTTTTTTAATAAGGGCGAAATCATAAATCTCAAACACTAGATTTTACAACAGAGAAGCTCAATAGTTCCTGTCCATTTTGCATGTAAAAAAAGTAAAAAAAGTAAAAAAAAATCCCTTAAAAATAATTGTTTTTATTGTACATTAGACATGAGCAAACATTAGTTTTCGTTGTTTATTTGCAAAACGAATAACACATTTTAACTAATTTTGTTTATAATTTTTCTATGAATTAATCAACAAATACAAATGTAGTCCAATTCTTTATTTCATTTCTCAATTGAAAGAGACAGTCTACTCCAAAATTGTAATTTTTTTTAAAAAGAGAGATAATCCCTTTATTACCCATTCCCCAGTTTTGCATAACCAACACAGTTATATTAATACACTTTTTACCTGTGTGATTACCTTGTATCTAAGCCTCTGCAGACTGCCCCCTTATTTCAGTTCTTTTGACAGACTTGCATTTTAGCCAATCAGTGCTGACTCCTAAGTAACTCCATGGGAGTGAGCACGTTATCTATATTTCACACATGAACTAGCGCTGTCTAGCTGTAAAAAAATGTAAAAATGCACTGATTTAAGAGGGGGCTTTCAAGGGCTTAGAAAACTGGAGAATGGGTAATAAAGGGACTATCTATCCTTTTAAACAATAAAAATTCTGGAGTAGACTGTCCCTTTAAATTGTTTATAGATAGCTCATTTACCTTGATTTTGTCATTTGAAATTGTTGCTTTTACCTGTTGTTTCCCCACCTATATAGATCTAAAATATAACGTGTAATATCTCCGAAGCCAAAACGGCACAAATTTTCATTTTTGCAGCACAAAACTTCACAAATGCAACACAAACAAATTACTCAATTTAATTACATGGGTGCAAAGTCACATGGAATATAATGCGCAATATCTTAAAACTAATGGTAGATTTTTATTTATGATTTAATTACATCTGGTGCAAAGTGGGCGGAGATTGTGGTCACATGGAATATAATGCACAATATCTCTAAAACTAATCAGCACAGATACATTCACAATTTAATTACATCGGTAGAAAGTGGGTGGAGATTGAGGTCACATTGGTTTATATCTCAGAATTCAAACCAACACAAACATTAATTTTTGCGGCACAAATCAGCACAAACAAATGGTATAGTATTGCTTTATTTAGTTTTAGTATTTTTTTATCTTCTTTTCCCTGTCTCAGCCCCTGCAGGTTCTCTTTGCTGGAGAAGCAACGCACAGAACCTTCTATTCTACAACTCATGGTGCTTTGTTATCTGGCTGGAGAGAAGCTGACCGTCTGATTGGGCAGTATCCTGGGCTGGACTCCTTACTTAGCAAAGCCAAGCTTTAAAGGCTCCTGAGTGATACATTCTCATTTACTGTACTGTTTGTTGTTATTGTTTAAACATTCTAATGTGCCTATCTTTTGACTGTTAGATTTTAAAAGCAAAACTGCGTTTAAAATGTTAAGGGGGAGAAAAGTCAAAATTTAACTTAAATGTGTTTGATAAAGAATGAAATTTAAAGCTTTTCAATTTACTTTTATTATCAATTTTACTTCGTTCTCTTGGTATCCTATTTGAGCTCAGGAGCGTGCACATGTTTTTAGCGATCTGGTAGCAGTGTTTGCTACAATGTTTATAGCAATGTTATACATAGTTGCAAACACATAGAATGCTAGACGTGCACTCCCCTGAGCTCTTATCTGCCTACCTATCCTTACTCTTTAACAAAGGATACTAACAGAAAAAAGCTAATTTTATAATAGAAGTAGTTTGGAAAATTGAATACATCATTATTTTGGCTTTACTGTCCCTTTAAATGATTAACCTATAGCTGCTCATGCAGACATCTTATTGTAAGCGTGGCCAGTTAAAGGGGCAGTCAACACAAAAATTGTTATTGTTTAGAAAGATAGATAACGCCTTTACTACCCATTCCTTAGCTTTGCAAAACCAACATTGTTATATTAATACACTTTATAACCTTTAAACCTCTAAATTTCTGTTTAAGCCACTAAAGACAGCCCCCTGATCACATGCTTATTTATTAGCTTTTCACTACAGGGTAGTGCTAGTTCATGTATAAATAACATTGTGCTCACGCCCGTGGGTTGTGCACAACACAGCACAAATTGGCTTAAATGCAAGTCAGTAAATAATAAATAAAAAGTCATGTGATTGGGGGGCTGTCAGAAGAGGCTTAGATACAAGGTAATCACAGAGGTAAAAAAGTGTATTAATATAACTGTGTTTTCTGTGCAAAACTGCGGAATGGGTAATAAAGGGATTATCTATTTTTTTTTTAAACAATAAAAAAGTTTGAGTTGACTGTCCCTTTAAGAGCTCTGAGCTGAGATTGGGCGTTTTATTGTATATTTTACAGTTTTATTTTTTAGAAACTTTACAATAGCAATCTAGGCATTCTTAATATATTGTATTGCAGGATAAGCAAGAAGTTAAGTGGTTGGTTGGTATAATAAGCTCAGTAAAATGTGGAGACATTGAAAAAACTTGCTAAAAATATTACAATGCACTTGTGAAAACAAATGCTCTGTTCATCTCCATTGCTGTCTAACCTAGGGACATAACCTGATTATTTTTATTATCTCCGGCAGACTGATTATATTTACGTCATCTCACTCTGAAGCTTATCAAGGCAGTGTCATACATGAATAGCACAGGTCACAAGTTCAGCCAATCACAGCACTGGATTTGTGATACACTAGCAGGAACCCTTTTGTGATTGGCTGCATTTGTAGGGGGCAGTGTCAAAAAAGTATTTAAAAAGACAGAGGGATTTAATTATTGACCTGTTTTGCTATCTCTAGTTACGTTCTGTTTACGACATGCTATTTTATGGATAACAGGATACAACTCCCCACATTCTTACTATACAATCTTATGCCCCCCAACATTTTACAGCCTTGCTTTTCTTATTAGCAACATTTTAGACGCTAAGGGCTAGATTTATCAAAGCTGTACGCCTCAGCTCACCTGTGGTGGGGCGAAATTACCCGCAGGTAATCAACATTGCATACGAGCGGAATTTTGCTCTCCCGTGCAATCCCGCCCCCTGCCCGCGCACAGCCAATCACGCGCGGGCAGGAGCTGTCAATCTCCTCGGTTGGACTCGACCGCGGAGATTACATTTCGCCACCTTAGAGGTGGAGAAGAGGTTAAGGAAGCGGTGGTCTGGTGACCGCTGCTTGATAAATTACGGCGAGCAAGTTCTTGTGAGAACTTGCAGCCGTAGGGCTTTGGTAAATCGAGCCCTTATGTCCCCCTATACTTGATAGATCATCAGATTATTGTGTTCTATGCAAGTAATATAATGTACCATTCTGTTACAGTCGTAATATAATACAACTAGTACTAAAGCCCGTGTACACGGGCCATTTTTTGCAGTACAGCAGTCCCACCCCTTGCTCTCTCCCCCTCTCTTTTGCTCTCTCTTCCCCCCTCTCTTTTGCTTTCTCTCCCCCCTCTCTTTGCTTTCTCTCCCCCCTCTCCTTTGTTCTCTGTCTCCCCTCTTTTGCTCTCTCTCTTCCCCTCTTTTGCTCTCTCTCTCCCCTCTTTGGCTCTCTCCCTCATTTCTTTGCTCTCTCTCCCCCCTCTTTTGTTCTCTCCCCCCCTCTTTGGCTCCCCCCCCCCTCTTTGGCTCTCTCCTCTCTTTTGCTCTCTCTCCTCTTTGGCTCTCTCCCCCCCCCCCCTTTGGCTCTCCCCCCCCTTTGGCTCTCTCTCCCCCCTTTGGCTCTCTCTCCCCACTCTTTGGCTCTCTCCCCTCTTTTGCTCTCTCTCCTCTTTGGCTCTCTTTCCTCTTTGGCTCTCTCTCTCCCCCCTCTTTGGCTCTCCCCTCCCCTTTGGCTCCCCCCCCCCTCTTTGGCTCTCCCCCCCCTCTTTTGCTCTCTCTCTCCCCTCTTGGCTCTCTTCCCCCTCTTTGGCGCTCTCCCCCCCTCTTTGGCTCTCCCCCCCCCTCTTTGGCTCTGCCCCCCCTCTTTGGCTCTGCCCCCCCCCTCTTTGGCTCTCTCTCCCCCCTCTTTAGCTCTCCCCCCCCTTTGGCTCTCTCCCCCCCCTCTTTGGCTCTCCCCCCCCCTCTTTGGCTCTCTCTCTCCCCCTCTTTGGCTCTCTCTCCCCCCTCTTTGGCTCTTTTTCCTCTTTGGCTCTCTCTCTACCCCCTCTTTGGCTCTCCCTCCCCCTTCTCTTTGGCTCTGCCCCCCCCCTTCTCTTTGGCTCCCCCCCTTCTCTTTGGCTCTCCCCCCCCCTTCTCTTTGGCTCTCCCCCCCCCCCTTTGGCTCTCTCCCCCCCCCTTTGGCTCTCCCCCCCCCCCCTCTTTGTCTCTCTCTTCTTTTGGCTCTTTTTCCTCTTTGGCTCTCTCTCTCCCCCCTCTTTGGCTCTCCCCCCCCCCCCCCTTCTCTTTGGTTCTCCCCCCCCCTTCTCTTTTGGCTCTCCCCCCCCCCTTCTTTTTGGCTCTCTCCCCCCCCCTTCTCTTTGGCTCTCTCCCCCCCTTCTCTTTGGCTCTCCCCCCCCCCTTCTCTTTGGCTCTCCCCCCCCCCTTCTCTTTGGCTCTCCCCCCCCCCTTCTCTTTGGCTCTCCCCCCCCCTTCTCTTTGGCTCTCCCCCCCCTTCTCTTTGGCTCTCCCCCCCCCTTCTCTTTGGCTCTCCCCCCCCCCTTCTCTTTGGCTCTCCGCCCCCCCCTTCTCTTTGGCTCTCCCCCCCCTTCTCTTTGGCTCTCCCCCCCCCCTTCTCTTTGGCTCCCCCCCCCCTTTGGCTCTCTCTCCCCCCCCCCCCCTTTGGCTCTCTCTCCCCCCCCCTTTGGCTTTCTCCCCCCCTCTTTGGCCCTTCTCCCCCCTCTCCTGCTCCCTCTCTGGCTCTGTCTTCACATCGCGGGACCCCGCCCGGCCACGCCCCATCGCGGCAACACCCGCCCGGCCACGCCCCTCACGACGCCCGGCCACGCCCCCATCGCAACGCTCCCGTCGGCCACAAACAGCTGTGAGGTCTGGGGAGCACGCTCCATATCTCTTGCCACAGGCTGTTTCAATCAGCTTACCTCGCGCTTCCCAGACCTCACAGCTGTTTGTGTACCTCGCGCTCCCTATCTCACAGCTGCTTGTATGCTGTACCTCGCGCTCCCTATCTCAAGGCCAAGTGTTTGTCTCTACTGCGCATGACGGCTTCAGACAAACACTTGGCCTTTTATAATATAGGATGTATTACTAAAAAACAGTATCAGAGTTCTAATTCATTATTAAAAAAATATATATTTCTTTTGCAAATTGTGTAGCTCACTATTTTGTATGACACATACAAGAAATTTAGAAGTTTATATATACAGTACGATGTAGGTGTGTTTATGTATATGTGTACACACCATCTTTAGGTTTCCAACTAACCCGCGCAACAATGGCTGTGATATTTGTCATGCAGGGTTGGGCGCTCAAGGCACAAGGTTAAGGGACAGTAATTCATAGAAATGTCTGCTGTGTTCTAGAATAACATATCAGCCAAGTCTTAAGGTTTATTAAACAACATAACTTTTTGTTCACTGCAATTGTTTTTTTAGTAGCTAAACCACCCATAACGTTCCTTATTTGGAAGAAGCACTCTGGGCTTGAGTCTACACACAACAAGGCTAGTCACACTCAATAAGTTAGCCAGTTAAGGAAATATATGTAGCAGGGTTAGCCTTGATAAGTCAACAAGGTGCATTTCCTGCTCTGAGAATTATAAAATCTACATTTTTTTTCTGAACTAAATTACATGAAAGAAAAGCAAAATAAATAACGAAAGTATTCTGCAAACTTGTTTTACTATGTATAACTAAACATTTTATTTTAAAATCACAAGGTGTTTGCTGCCCCTTTATAGAAGGAAAAGATAAACTCAATCTGTACATGGAATGCAGAGAGAATAGATAATGTGATTCTTCTGACAAATATTTACCACTTACAACATCAAAAGTAATTATTTAAAATTGATCAGCTGACACTGCAAAGCTGTAAGCAGAATTGTATCAGGGCAAAGGTTAACAAATTTAGATAAAACCTTAGGAGCCAGTGGTGCGTTGGTGATTAGAAAGTGATTTCAAGGGCGCTAGGTGCCTAAAAGCCTTCACTAACACACTACTGACTATTCAAAGATGATTGAACAATAACATAAAATACTTTGTACATGACCTGTACCTCTTTGAAAATGTCTTAGATTTTGGGAGAAATTATTTTTTTTCCCTGCAAGTTTTTTCACCAGTGTAAAAATGATAAGGATGAGCAAATGTGCTGAAAGTGTCATTCGTTTGGTTGAACGAATAGGCCTGTGGACATTCTTTTTTGGATAATCGAATGTTGATAAGAATGAAAATCCATTAAAATTCGGTTATCGAATGTTACTTTTGTTTTCAAATGTTCATAATGAAATTGCATATCCACATTTGGGGGTCAATTTAATAAATGCTGGGCAGACGTGATTCACTGTAGGGAATCATGTCTGCTCAACTTCACGTGAAAATACTTGTGCAGTGCCGCCCCCCGCACATTCACGGCCAATCAGCCGCTAGCAGGGGGTGTCAATCCTCCTGATCAGATTGGGATGATTGCAGCCAGCCACCTTTTAAAAGGTGGCGGACAAGTTAAGGAGCAGTGGTCTTACGACCGCTGCTTCTTAACTTTAGTTTCCAGAAAGCTGGAAACTTTGGGCGTAGAAAGCAGCATCTGTTGCTTGTTAAAGGGACATTAAACCCAAAATTTCTCTTTAATGATTCAGATAGAGAATACAGTTTTAAACAACATTCCAACTTACTTCTATTATCTAATTTGCTTCATTCTTTAGCTATACTTTGTTGAAGAAATAGCAATGCACATGGGTGAGCCAATCACATGAGGCAGCTATGTGCAGCAACCAATTAGTAGCTACTGAGCCTATATAGATATGCTTTTCAGCAAAGGATATCAAGAGAATGAAGCAAATTAGACAATAAAAGTAAATCAAAAAGTTGTTTAAAATTGCATGCTCTTTCTAAATCATAAAAGAAAAAATTTGAGTTTCATGTCCCTTTAAATCTTCCCCCTAAAATTTAGAATGTAACATTTAATTTAACAAATACTCTTCAGAAGTTCAATAGTTTATGTGGTTTAGAATTGAGTAAATTGATACATAAAAGAAACATTCAAATTGATATATTTGTATCTATTTCGAATATTGCATAATTCAAATATTACATTTAAAGAAAGCATCAGAAATAGTATTACAAATATATAGATTTCAATTTGAATACTGCATAATTGGAATCAAATTAGAACATTTTTAATTGAATATTAAATTTAAAGAAAGCATTAGATATACTATTACATTAAACAAATGTTAAAATGTTGTACAAAGATTCAAAATTTGAAACGAACAAACGAATGTGTTATAATTAATTTCATTTTTCGAATGATGCAGAAGATTTTCCCATCCCTAATAAATTAACTGCTAGGCGGAGTTAAAGCACCAGCTTTACTTCATCTACTTTGCAGATGAATTCTCCAAAATTCCCAGACTTAGGGCTCGCTTCCATTGAGTCGTATTTCGGTTTGCGTGCACTCGCAAACCGATAAATATGCTGTCGGAAGCAATATCGTTTATCGACTGTTTCCAATGGCGCGTTATACCTCAATATCGGCAGCCGGACTTCGGCTGCCGAAAAGATCTTCGCGTCCCATAGAAAGTAATAAAAGCTGTTAATCGATAAATTATACCAGGTTTCCAATGAAAGCACTAACCGTTAATACACTGTCGGAGGCTGTCGATACATTGAGAAATATTACACCCTGCTCAACTAGGTGTAAAAGAGGAAAATTGTGCTTTTTGAGACCTATTTTCTATTGAAATTATAAAACTTGCAAATAATGCAAGTGTTTTAATGTAGAAATAAATTGTTATAAGTAATATTTATTGTTGTCTCATGTATAGAAATAGTTGAACTTATATTCTAATAGAAATATCAGTATATATTTAAATATAATAATAAATGCAAGAACATATCTACAGAATGCAAACTAGACCTATGCCTAGGGCAGCAATACTTATTACTCATATTTATGAAGTGGTAAATATAATTATATTAAAAAATAGTATTTGATTATTAAAAATATGGATGTGTATCTTTATTTTTCTTGAGAGGTGATCACCGGTAAGGAGCACAGACGTTAAACGTAAATTCTATAGCGTAAGGTCAGGTTACCTTAGCAACTAATTGATTTTCAAGAAATCCGACATCAGATGGAAGCGTTAACACAACGTTAACTTACAGCTACACGAAAAGAGCGACTGCATGCTATCCGCAAAATATTTCAATGGAAACCTGGTACTAAAATGGAGCCGTAAATTACTTTTAGCTGTCGACCGCTTCGGTAGCTTACGGCTCTATTTTTAACGACTCAATGGAAGCGAGGCCATGGATGGTCCTAGAACTTAAAAGTTGTGGGCTAACAAAGGGAGCGAAATAGTTTAAAGACACAGCACACATAAAATATGGTACCTGGTACAGCATGTGTTTGTCCGTTGCAACTAAGCGGTGTGCTACACATACATTTGAAGGTGCATAGCACCCCATAGAACAACCTCTGATGGAGTGAAATATTACCCAGACCATCAGATGTACAGCCTTCACTCAATTCTCTAAAAAAGGGAGGTCAAAACTAGAAGACCCAGTGAATGACGAGCTGGCCCCCAAAGACAGTAGTGAAGCTCTCCAGAGATAAAAAGTTTGCAGGGCAGAGCGAATGTGACAGGACTCACCCAGCACTAATATCATGTTTGTTTAAGCACTTAACAATAAAATTGAGCTGTTTACTTTACCTTGTATTTGCTTATTATTTCATATACATGTTTTTCTATAAGTGCAATAAGTACAGATTTTGAGTCAAAATCACCAGGTTTCATTTAGCAAGACAAAGTGCCAGATTTCAAGTTGAGTGCTATATTTTTCAAGAAAGTGACATTTGCACTCCACTTGGTAATAACGACGCACACTAATGTGCGCTGGTCCTACAAGTTTACAGCAATGCGAATGGCATTGCGCTTGTTAGTCCGCGCTTCCATAGGCTCCAATAGGAGCTTTGTTCTGATGCCATCTCTGATGGCATCAGAATGAGGCTCCCATTGGAGCCTATGGAAGTGCAGTCTCGGGAGTGCAATGCTCCCCAGCAATGTGAACGCAAACTTGTGTTCGCATTGCTGTTAACTTGTAGAGCCAGCGCACACTAATGTTACAATGTTACAATTAGAAAGCTGAGTGCAAATATTGCTTTCTTGAAAAATGCTACATTTGCTTTTTTTAATTAAAAAAACTATATGCATTTGGGGCACTTTTAGAAAATGAACCAGAAATCGGATCTCTGGTTCATTTTCTGAGCGCTAATTGCTACTGCAAGCTTGTGGTAGCAATAACCAGCCGCTTGTAATGACTGGTTAACTATTGCGCACCTGCAAACTGGCAATTTGACCGCTTGTAGATGAACGATAATTTAGCGCTCTACTTGTAATCTGGCCCAAAAACATAAGACATGCAATGTTAGCATGTTTTGGCAGCGTGATGAGAGCTGTAAGAAAACTTTACATATGCTTAAGTAAAACCCCTGGTTATCACATTCGCCAACACTAGGAGACTGTACAATTGAAAAATAAAATACACTTAGATTTTTGTCCTTTTCAGTACAATTTTAATTTCATATTTTGAAATTTTAGAGAATCCTTTGTAGGACCTTTTAGAACTGGCATCTTTTCATAGAATATTGCCTGAGTGGAAAAATTAGAGAATGGGGCCCTCGTACTCAATATGCATAGGTCCAATTTGCACTATCTATTGTGAAAGTGTTGTTAGCAGCTAAGCAATAGGACTTTTAAAAGGATTTTCCTCCCACAAGATCACATTAAAACAAAATGTGAACTCGGCACTAATGATGTTGATTGGCTGTTTGTTTTTACGAAGGACTTCTCCCTTGTAAGTCCTGGCACAAGCATCCAGAATGAATAGTTACTCCTTTTTTTCTCTATAGTGAGATGTGGCTACTGAGGGGATTTTGAGAGGTAAGATATCTTCCTTTTACATACAGATGCTAATTTGATATTTTCAGCTTTTTACAGATATATAGGTACAAAAAAGAGAGAGAAGTTTGACAGTACCCAGCACTCACAAAACACTATATAGTAACAGTATGCATTGAAAACCGGATTGTGTCAAGAACTGGTTATTAAAACGTAACTTTTACTAATGATAGAATAAAAAGGTTGGTAAATAGTACCAAATGTATAACATAAATATGTGAGACATACATTTAAAACTTAGATTAAGAAACAGATCAGGACTGTGTGTGTGAGACTTCAAAAACAGAATTACTTCCCTGGGTAATAGTTCAAATACACCGTAACCCTCAGGGCTCAGAGAATACACGGATTGCTCTAAAGCTAATCTAAAAAGGGGATTGACCCCCAACAACATTACCTAATCTGAACAATACTGGTATCAAGAGCAGGAGAGGAAACGGTTTATAAATGACTGATTAAGGAAGGCAATTGCCACATCAATATGAGCTTAGAAAGGTCCCAGGTAAACACAAATTAGCAAGTCTCATGCACACAGACAATGCCTGATGTACATTTCGCCGCTAGCACGGCTTTCAAGTATTTAGCATATGGGTAACGTCCCTTTAACATTTCAAATAAGCTTATCTTAGAATGCATAAGAGGTCAATTTCACTCTGTTGCTGACCACAGAATAACAGACTGATTGGTCTTAAGCACAGACACATTTTTCATAATCTAATGGTATTTTCTTCTGTTAAGTGTGATCAGTCCACGGGTCATCATTACTTCTGGGATATTACTCCTCCCCAACAGGAAGTGCAAGAGGATTCACCCAGCAGAGCTGCACATAGCTCCTCCCCTCTACATCACTCCCGTCATTCTCTTTGCACCCAACGACTAGATAGGATGTGTGAGAGGACTATGGTGATTATACTTAGTTTTATATCTTCAATCAAAAGGTTGTTATTTTAAAATAGCACCGGAGTGTGTTATTATCTCTCTGGCAGAGTTTGAAGAAGAATCTACCAGAGTTTTTGTTATGATTTTAGCCGGAGTAGTTAAGATCATATTGCTGTTTCTCGGCCATCTGAGGAGAGGTAAACTTCAGATCAGGGGACAGCGGGCAGATGAATCTGCATAGAGGTATGTAGCAAGTTTTTATTTTCTGACAATGGAATTGATGAGAAAATCCTGCCCATACCGATATAATGTCATGTATGTATACTTTACACTTCAGTATTCTGGGGAATGGTACTTCACTAGAATTACACTGTAAGAAGTACATAAAGCTGTTTAATAACTAGAAATTATGTTTAACGTTTTTGCTGGAATGTAAAATCGTTTTCATTTGCTGAGGTACTGAGTGAATAAATGTTTGGGCACTTATTTTTGCACTTGGCAGTTGCTTAATCTGTTTTCCTGACAGTTTCTGTTCTCCCTCACTGCTGTGGTGTGAGGGGGAGGGGGGGCCGTTTTTTTTTGGCGCTTTTACTACGCAATCAAATATTTCAGTCAGCAACTCGTATTCCCTGCATGATCCGGTTTCATCTCTACAGAGCTCAGGGGTCTTCAAAACTTATTTTGAGGGAGGTAATTTCTCTCAGCAGAGCTGTGAGAATTATAGTTTGACTGAGATAAAAAACGTTTATTCTGTAATTTGTTTCCTGCTTTCAGAATTTGTTATCTTTGCTAATGGGATTAAACCTTTGCTAAAGTTGTGTTGTTTACAAGGATTGAGGCTATAACTGTTTCAATTTATTAATTTTCAACTGTCATAGATCTTCTGTGCTTCTTAAAGGCACAGTACGTTTTAATATTATTCTAATTGAATTGTATTTCCAAGTTGCAAGTTTATTTGCTAGTGTGTTAAACATGTCTGATTCAGAGGATGATACCTGTGTCATTTGTTGCAATGCCAAAGTGGAGCCCAATAGAAATTTATGTACTAACTGTATTGATGCTACTTTAAATAAAAGTCAATCTGTACAAATTGAACAAATTTCACCAAACAACGAGGGGAGAGTTATGCCGACTAACTCGCCTCACGTGTCAGTACCTACATCTCCCGCTCAGAGGGAGGTGCGTGATATTGTAGCGCCGAGTACATCTGGGCGGCCATTACAAATCACATTACAGGATATGGCTACTGTTATGACTGAGGTTTTGGCTAAATTACCAGAACTAAGAGGTAAGCGTGATCACTCTGGGGTGAGAACAGAGTGCGCTGATAATATTAGGGCCATGTCAGACACTGCGTCACAGGTGGCAGAACATGAGGACGGAGAACTTCATTCTGTGGGTGACGGTTCTGATCCAAACAGACTGGATTCAGATATTTCAAATTTTAAATTTAAACTGGAAAACCTCCGTGTATTACTAGGGGAGGTGTTAGCGGCTCTGAATGATTGTAACACAGTTGCAATACCAGAGAAAATGTGTAGGTTGGATAAATATTTTGCGGTACCGACGAGTACTGAGGTTTTTCCTATACCTAAGAGACTTACTGAAATTGTTACTAAGGAATGGGATAGACCCGGTGTGCCGTTCTCACCCCCTCCGATATTTAGAAAAATGTTTCCAATAGACGCCACCACAAGGGACTTATGGCAAACGGTCCCTAAGGTGGAGGGAGCAGTTTCTACCTTAGCTAAGCGTACCACTATCCCGGTGGAGGATAGCTGTGCTTTTTCAGATCCAATGGATAAAAAAATTAGAGGGTTACCTTAAGAAAATGTTTGTTCAACAAGGTTTTATATTGCAACCCCTTGCATGCATTGCGCCGATCACGGCTGCAGCGGCATTCTGGATTGAGTCTCTGGAAGAGAACATTGGTTCAGCTACTCTGGACGACATTACGGACAGGCTTAGAGTCCTTAAACTAGCTAATTCATTCATTTCGGAGGCCGTAGTACATCTTACTAAACTTACGGCGAAGAATTCAGGATTCGCCATTCAGGCACGCAGGGCGCTGTGGCTAAAATCCTGGTCAGCTGATGTTACTTCTAAGTCTAAATTGCTTAATATACCTTTCAAAGGGCAGACCTTATTCGGGCCCGGGTTGAAAGAGATTATCGCTGACATTACAGGAGGTAAAGGCCATGCCCTGCCTCAGGACAAAGCCAAAGCCAAGACTAGACAGTCTAATTTTCGTTCCTTTCGTAATTTCAAAGCAGGAGCAGCATCAACTTCCTCTGCACCAAAACAGGAAGGAGCTGTTGCTCGCTACAGACAAGGCTGGAAACCTAACCAGTCCTGGAACAAGGGCAAGCAGACTAGGAAACCTGCTGCTGCCCCTAAAACAGCATGAATTGAGGGCCCCCGATCCGGGATCGGATCTAGTGGGGGGCAGACTTTCTCTCTTCGCCCAGGCTTGGGCAAGAGATGTTCAGGATCCCTGGGCGCTAGAGATAATATCTCAGGGATACCTTCTGGACTTCAAATACTCTCCTCCAAGAGAGAGATTTCATCTGTCAAGATTGTCAACAATCCAGACAAAGAAAGAGGCGTTTCTACGCTGCGTACAAGAGCTCTTGTTAATGGGAGTAATCCATCCAGTTCCACGATCGGAACAGGGACAGGGGTTTTACTCAAATCTGTTTGTGGTTCCCAAAAAAGAGGGAACTTTCAGACCAATCCTGGACTTAAAGATCCTAAACAAATTCCTAAGAGTTCCATCGTTCAAGATGGAGACTATTCGGACAATTTTACCTATGATCCAAGAGGGTCAGTACATGACCACTGTAGATTTAAAAGATGCTTACCTTCACATACCGATTCACAAAGATCATTATCGGTACCTAAGGTTTGCCTTCCTAGACAGGCATTACCAGTTTGTGGCTCTTCCATTCGGATTTGCTACAGCTCCAAGAATCTTCACAAAGGTTCTGGGTGCTCTTCTGGCGGTACTAAGACCGCGGGGAATCTCGGTAGCTCCATACCTAGACGACATTCTGATACAAGCTTCAAGCTTTCAAACTGCCAAGTCTCATACAGAGTTAGTGCTGGCATTTCTAAGGTCACATGGATGGAAGGTGAACGAAAAGAAAAGTTCACTCGTTCCACTCACAAGAGTTCCCTTCCTGGGGACTCTTATAGATTCTGTAGAAATGAAGATTTACCTGACAGAGGACAGGCTAACAAGACTTCAAAGTGCTTGCCGCACCCTTCATTCCATTCAACACCCGTCAGTGGCTCAATGCATGGAGGTAATCGGCTTAATGGTAGCGGCAATGGACATAGTACCCTTTGCACGCTTACACCTCAGACCACTGCAACTGTGCATGCTAAGTCAGTGGAATGGGGATTACTCAGACTTATCCCCTTCTCTGAATCTGGATCAAGAGACCAGAAATTCTCTTCTATGGTGGCTTTCTCGGCCACATCTGTCCAGGGGGATGCCATTCAGCAGACCAGACTGGACAATTGTAACAACAGACGCCAGCCTTCTAGGTTGGGGTGCCGTCTGGAATTCTCTGAAGGCTCAGGGACAATGGAGTCAGGAGGAGAGTCTCCTGCCAATAAACATTCTGGAATTGAGAGCAGTTCTCAATGCCCTCCTGGCTTGGCCCCAGTTGACAACTCGGGGGTTCATCAGGTTTCAGTCGGACAACATCACGACTGTAGCTTACATCAACCATCAGGGAGGGACAAGAAGCTCCCTAGCTATGATGGAAGTATCAAAGATAATTCGCTGGGCAGAGTCTCACTCTTGCCACCTGTCAGCAATCCACATCCCGGGAGTGGAGAACTGGGAGGCGGATTTCTTAAGTCGTCAGACTTTTCATCCGGGGAAGTGGGAACTTCATCCGGAGGTCTTTGCCCAAATACTTCGACGTTGGGGCAAACCAGAGATAGATCTCATGGCGTCTCGACAGAACGCCAAGCTTCCTCGTTACGGGTCCAGATCCAGGGATCCAGGAGCAGTCCTGATAGATGCTCTGACAGCACCTTGGGACTTCAGGATGGCTTACGTGTTTCCACCCTTCCCGTTGCTTCCTCGATTGATTGCCAGAATCAAACAAGAGAGAGCATCAGTGATTCTAATAGCACCTGCGTGGCCACGCAGGACTTGGTATGCAGACCTGGTGGACATGTCATCCTGTCCACCTTGGTCTCTACCTCTGAAACAGGACCTTCTGATACAGGGTCCCTTCAAACATCAAAATCTAACTTCTCTGAAGCTGACTGCTTGGAAATTGAACGCTTGATTTTATCAAGACGTGGGTTTTCTGAGTCAGTTATTGATACCTTAATACAGGCTAGGAAACCTGTTACCAGAAAGATTTACCATAAGATATGGCGTAAATACCTATATTGGTGTGAATCCAAAGGTTACTCTTGGAGTAAGGTTAGGATTCCTAGGATATTGTCTTTTCTACAAGAAGGTTTAGAAAAGGGTTTATCTGCTAGTTCATTAAAGGGACAGATCTCAGCTCTGTCCATTCTGTTACACAAACGTCTGTCAGAAGTTCCTGACGTCCAGGCTTTTTGTCAGGCTTTGGCCAGGATTAAGCCTGTGTTTAAAACTGTTGCTCCACCATGGAGTTTAAACCTTGTTCTTAATGTTTTACAGGGCGTTCCGTTTGAACCCCTTCATTCCATTGATATAAAGTTGTTATCTTGGAAAGTTCTATTTTTAATGGCTATTTCCTCGGCTCGAAGAGTCTCTGAATTATCAGCCTTACATTGTGATTCTCCTTATTTGATTTTTCATTCGGATAAGGTAGTCCTGCGTACTAAACCTGGGTTCTTACCTAAGGTAGTTACTAACAGGAATATCAATCAAGAGATTGTTGTTCCTTCTTTATGCCCAAATCCTTCTTCAAAGAAGGAACGTCTACTGCACAACCTGGATGTAGTCCGTGCTCTAAAATTTTACTTACAGGCAACTAAGGAATTTCGACAAACGTCTTCTCTGTTTGTCATTTACTCTGGGCAGAGGAGAGGTCAAAAAGCTTCCGCTACCTCTCTTTCTTTTTGGCTTCGTAGCATAATTCGTTTAGCTTATGAGACTGCTGGACAGCAGCCTCCTGAAAGAATTACAGCTCATTCTACTAGAGCTGTGGCTTCCACTTGGGCCTTCAAGAATGAGGCCTCTGTTGAACAGATTTGCAAGGCTGCAACTTGGTCTTCGCTTCATACTTTTTCCAAATTTTACAAATTTGACACTTTTGCTTCATCGGAGGCTATTTTTGGGAGAAAGGTTCTTCAGGCAGTGGTTCCTTCTGTATAAAGAGCCTGCCTATCCCTCCCGTCATCCGTGTACTTTTGCTTTGGTATTGGTATCCCAGAAGTAATGATGACCCGTGGACTGATCACACTTAACAGAAGAAAACATAATTTATGCTTACCTGATAAATTCCTTTCTTCTGTAGTGTGATCAGTCCACGGCCCGCCCTGTTTTTAAGGCAGGTAAATATTTTTTAATTTATACTCCAGTCACCACTTCACCCTTGGCTTTTCCTTTCTCGTTGGTCCTTGGTCGAATGACTGGGAGTGACGTAGAGGGGAGGAGCTATGTGCAGCTCTGCTGGGTGAATCCTCTTGCACTTCCTGTTGGGGAGGAGTAATATCCCAGAAGTAATGATGACCCGTGGACTGATCACACTACAGAAGAAAGGAATTTATCAGGTAAGCATAAATTATGTTATTTCCTTGGGTTAAAATATTTATTGAGTATAAAGGGACCTGAAACCTAACACTTTTCTTTCATGATTCAGATAGAGCATGTGATTTTAAACAACTTTCTAATTTACTCCCATTATCATTTTTTGTTGTTGGTATCTTTTGTTAGAAGAAACTAAGCTCTGGAGTTTTCACTTGTCTAGAACACTATATGTCAGCAGTTTTGCAAGAATGTTATCCATTTGCAAAAGCGCTGGATGGCATCACTATTTCCTGCTATGTAGCACTTCTGACACCTACCCAGGTATCTCTTCAATAAAGAATGTCATAGCAACAAAAATATGATAATAGAAGTAAATCGGAAACATATTAAATGATATGCTCTGTCTGAATCCCAAATGAAAATGTTTAGGTTTCATATCCCTTTAACAACAAAACTTATTACAGGAGCCCAAGAACATTAGGGCGTGTCATTTAGATGCAGCTGCACACTGTCTTTAAAAGAAAAAGGAAACTATAATGGTTTCCAGAGAAGTAGCATATGCAGTAAGGAAGAAAAAAGGCAAATTCAGATGATGGTATGGGAATATGTAGACTCAAAAAAAAAGAAAAGAAGAGAAGATAGCACAGTCAGTGAAAAATGGTGACAAAACCTTCTTTAGATATATCAGGGAAAGGAGAAAACAGAGTAGTAAGGCTCAAAACCTAAAAAAATTATAACATAATAAGGTTAAGTGCCCTGCAAAAATCTAATACAGAACTCAAACAATAGGTGCAAAAGTGTAATAGTAACAGAGTCAGAGGAATTCTGATATCCACAGTAACCTGTCTAGGAAGGAGATTAGCAAATTGGGGTCTCAATGATTACTTCTGCTCTATCTTCACAAAATATTATAAAGATAGAACAGTAAGAGATGCTACTAAAAAGGGAAATGGTACAACGATTTTTACAGGGATGTTGTTTTATTGGCATTATCAAAAATAAAAGTTATAAAGTCTGTGGGTACAAGTAATGTTCATCCAGTGGTGCTACCTGCCTCTTCTGTTTAATCATTAGGGCGTGTCATTTAGATGCAGCTGCACACTGTCTTTAAAAGAAAAAGGAAACTATAATGGTTTCCAGAGAAGTAGCATATGCAGTAAGGAAGAAAAAAGGCAAATTCAGATGATGGTATGGGAATATGTAGACTCAAAAAAAAAAGAAAAGAAGAAAAGATAGCACAGTCAGTGAAAAATGGTGACAAAACCTTCTTAAGATACATCAGGGAAAGGAGAAAACAGAGTAGTAAGGCTCAAAACCTAAAAAAATTAAAACATAATAAGGTTAAGTGCCCTGCAAAAATCTAATACAGAACTCAAACAATAGGTGCAAAAGTGTAATAGCAACAGAGTCAGATGAATTCTGATATCCACAGTCACCTGTCTAGGAAGGAGATTAGCAAATTGGGGTCTCAATGATTACTTCTGCTCTATCTTCACAAAAGATTATAAAGATAGAACAGTAAGAGATGCTACTAAAAATGGAAATGCTACAACGATTTTTACAGGGATGTTGTTTTATTGGCATTATCAAAAATAAAAGTTATAAAGTCTGTGGGTACAAGTAATGTTCATCCAGTGGTGCTACCTGCCTCTTCTGTTTAATCATTCAATATTGACACTTTTTCTAGATGGTTGGATATTAACTTATGTAGCACCTCTCCATAAAAGGGGCAATAGGGAATACTCTGGTAGCTACCGTCCTGTCAGTTTAATTAGAACAAACAATTCAGAGGATCACAACTGCACAGTTTTACTTAAAGGGACATTAAACCTGAAAATGTTCTTTCATGATTCACATAGAGAATGATTTTTTAAATAACTTTAAAATTTTCTTCTGTTATCTAATTTGCTTCATTCTCTCGATAGCCTTTGTTGAAAAGCATACATAGGTATACTTAGGAGCTGCTGATTAGTGGCTGCACATATATACCTCATCATTGGCTTATAGACACTGCGCATACCTGTTTCAGAGGGAGCGCACACAGCATTTGAAAATGTGCACAGTTGGTGCTGTTTTTATATAAATATATTTTTCTTTCATTCTCTATTTTTTTAATATAAAACTAACCTCCTGTCTTCCCCTCTCCCTCTTTTCTCTCCCCCTCTCTCCCTCTGTTCTATCCCCCCCCCCCCTCTCTCTCTCTCTCTCTCTCTCTCCCCCTATCGTGTTTTCTAGCCCCTCTCTCCCTCTGTTCTATTCCCTTCTCTCTCCCCTCTCTCTCCCTCTGTTCTATTCCCTTCTCTCTCCCTCTATCCCCTCTCTCTCCCCCTCTGTTCTCTCCCCCTATCCTGTTTACTAGCCTCTCTCTCCCTCTGTTCTCTCCCCCCTATCTCCCTCTGTTCTCTCCCCCCTATCTCCCTCTGTTCTATCCCCCCTCTCTCCCTCTGTTCTATCCCCCCTCTCTCCCTCTGTTCTATCCCCCTCTCTCCCTCTGTTCTATCCCCCCTCTCTCCCTCTATTCTATCCCCCCTCTCTCCCTCTGTTCTATCCCCCCTCTCTTCTTCTGTTCTATCCCCCCTCTCTTCTTCTGTTCTATCCCCCCTCTCTCCCTCTGTTCTATCCCCCTCTCTCCCCCTGTTCTATTCCCTTCTCACTCCCTCTATCCCCCCCTCTCTCTCTCCCTCTGTTCTCTCCCCCTATCCTGTTTTCTAGCCCCTCTCTCCCTTTGTTCTATTCCCTTCTCTCTCCCTCTGTTCAATCCCCCCTCTCTCTCCCTCTCTTCTATCCCCCTCTGTTCTATCCCCCTCTCTCTCCCTCTCTTCTATCCCCCCTCTCCCTCTGTTCTATCCCCCCTCTCTCTCCCTCTCTTCTATCCCCCTCTCCCTCTCTTCTATCCCCCCTCTCCCTCTGTTCTATCCCCCCTCTCTCTCCCTCTCTTCTATCCCCCTCTCTCTCCCTCTTTTCTATCCCCCTATCCCTCTGTTCTACCCCCCTCTCTCTCCCTCTCTTTTTTCCCCCCTCTCCCTCTGTTCTATTCGCCGCTAGCAGGGGCCGTCAATCATCCCGATCGGATTGGGATGATTTCTGTCTGCCACCTAACTTCTATTTCTGGCGGACCAGAAACGATTGGGCTCCGAAGCAGTATCCGCTGCTTAATAAATGTCTTCAGAAGAATATGAATAAACTAGAATTTTATTCAAAGAAGTACTGCTAAAATGGTACAAGTTTTGAAAAAAAAGTATTCCGAAGAAAGACTCAATGACTTAAATATGTATAGCTTAGAGGAGACAAAGGAGATAAGGGACATGGTAGAAACTTTCAAGCATTTTAAGGAACTTAAATGACCATTAAATACAGAATAATTGCATAATCAACAACTGCATAATTAAAAAAAACTGTATTTCGAATAAACAGTTTCTTCAATTTGTCGCCACCCTGTATCATGTGATAGCCATCAGCCAATCACAGACTCATATACATATGTATAAATAAAAAGAGAAAAGTGCTCAATCTGGAAACGAACAATAGCATAATAGCTTGTTCTATGGCTAGTTACCACCCAAGAAGCAGCTTCTTTTTGCTCAACATGTGCCTTTCACAGAGAAGAACTTTCCTTAAGCATATCAGTCTGATCCTGACTTAACAGTGCTGTCCAGTCCCTAAATACCAGGTAATCCCTCTCTGAACGAGAGAAATGTCAAAACCCCAGATGTACATTTTGGCCTATTGTGGGCCTCGTCAGTGAGGTGCACCCATATCCCTCTAGGCACACTGAGCAACGGGGTCCACGTCTGGCTTCACACATCACCCTTAGGGAGACTTCCCTCAGGGTCATATTTTGCATAAATAAAAAGAGAGAAGCGCTCAACCTGGGAACGAACAATAGCATAATAGCTTGTTCTATGGCTAGTTTCCACCCAAGAAGCAGCCTATTTTTGCTCAACATGTGCCTTTCACAGAGAACTTTCCTGTAGCATATTAGTCTGATCCTGACTTAACAGTGCAGTCCAGTCCCGAAATACCAGGCAATCCCTCTCTGAACGAGAGAAATGGCAAAACCCCAGACAGGTTGTTCATTCTCAGGTTGAGTGCTTCTCTGTTTTTATTTATGCAAAATATGACCCTGAGGGAAGTATCCCTTAGGGTGATGTGGAAGCCAGACGTGGACCCATTACTCAGTGTGCCTAGAGGTATATGGCTATGCCTCACTGACGAGGCCCACACTGGGCCAAAACATACGTCTGGGGTTTTGCTGTTACTCTCGTTCAGAGAGGGATAGCCTGGTATTTTGTGGCTGGACTGTACTGTTAAGTCAGGATCAGACTGATATACTACAGGAAAGTTCTCTGTGAAAGGCACACATGGAGCAAAACAAGGCTGTTTCTTGGGTGGTAACTAGCCATAGAACAAGCTATTATGCAATTGTTCATTCCCAGGTTGAGCGCTTCTCTGTTTTTATTCATATACATATGTACTGTGAATTCTTGTACATGCTCAGTAGGAGCAGGTGCCTCAGGAGTTGTGCATATAAACATAATGTGCAATTTTATACTATGGGGCCTATCTATCAAGCTCCGTACGGAGCATGAGGGCCCATGTTTCTGGTGAGCCTGCAGGCTCCCAAGAAACACCAGTTATGAAGCAGAAACTCTGTCCGCCTGCTCTGATGAGGCGGACAGGAATCGCCGGAATTCAACCCGATCGAGTACCCCGATTGGCCGCGAGTCTGCAGGGGGCGGCGTTGCACCAGCAGCTCACAAGAGCTGCTGGTGCAATGCTGAATATGGAGAGCATATTGCTCTCCGCATTCAGCGATGTCTGTTGGACATGATCCGCACTGTCGGATCAGGTCTGACAGACATATGATAAATAGGCCTCTATATATCATAATATTTATCATAGTGCGAGCGGACATGATATGAAGGCTCGCAGGAAACAAGATATGGAGCTTGATAAATCAGGCCCTATAAGTAAATTGAAAAGTTGTTTAAATTGCATTCTTTATCTGAATCGGGAAAGAACAATCTTGACTATAGTATTCTTTCAATAAAGCTGAGGCTAAAAGTATTTATGTTTTTCACAAGAAGAGTAACACCAGAAAAAGGAAACTATAATGGTTTCCAGAGAAGTAGCATATGCAGTAAGGAAGAAAAAAGGCAAATTCAGATGATGGTATGGGAATATGTAGACTCAAAAAAAAAGAAAAGAAGAGAAGATAGCACAGTCAGTGAAAAATGGTGACAAAACCTTCTTTAGATATATCAGGGAAAGGAGAAAACAGAGTAGTAAGGCTCAAAACCTAAAAAAATTATAACATAATAAGGTTAAGTGCCCTGCAAAAATCTAATACAGAACTCAAACAATAGGTGCAAAAGTGTAATAGTAACAGAGTCAGAGGAATTCTGATATCCACAGTAACCTGTCTAGGAAGGAGATTAGCAAATTGGGGTCTCAATGATTACTTCTGCTCTATCTTCACAAAATATTATAAAGATAGAACAGTAAGAGATGCTACTAAAAAGGGAAATGGTACAACGATTTTTACAGGGATGTTGTTTTATTGGCATTATCAAAAATAAAAGTTATAAAGTCTGTGGGTACAAGTAATGTTCATCCAGTGGTGCTACCTGCATCTTCTGTTTAATCATTAGGGCGTGTCATTTAGATGCAGCCGCACACTGTCTTTAAAAGAAAAAGGAAACTATAATGGTTTCCAGAGAAGTAGCATATGCAGTAAGGAAGAAAAAAGGCAAATTCAGATGATGGTATGGGAATATGTAGACTCAAAAAAAAAAAGAAAAGAAGAAAAGATAGCACAGTCAGTGAAAAATGGTGACAAAACCTTCTTAAGATACATCAGGGAAAGGAGAAAACAGAGTAGTAAGGCTCAAAACCTAAAAAAATTAAAACATAATAAGGTTAAGTGCCCTGCAAAAATCTAATACAGAACTCAAACAATAGGTGCAAAAGTGTAATAGCAACAGAGTCAGATGAATTCTGATATCCACAGTCACCTGTCTAGGAAGGAGATTAGCAAATTGGGGTCTCAATGATTACTTCTGCTCTATCTTCACAAAAGATTATAAAGATAGAACAGTAAGAGATGCTACTAAAAATGGAAATGCTACAACGATTTTTACAGGGATGTTGTTTTATTGGCATTATCAAAAATAAAAGTTATAAAGTCTGTGGGTACAAGTAATGTTCATCCAGTGGTGCTACCTGCCTCTTCTGTTTAATCATTCAATATTGACACTTTTTCTAGATGGTTGGATATTAACTTATGTAGCACCTCTCCATAAAAGGGGCAATAGGGAATACTCTGGTAGCTACCGTCCTGTCAGTTTAATTAGAACAAACAATTCAGAGGATCACAACTGCACAGTTTTACTTAAAGGGACATTAAACCTGAAAATGTTCTTTCATGATTCACATAGAGAATGATTTTTTAAATAACTTTAAAATTTTCTTCTGTTATCTAATTTGCTTCATTCTCTCGATAGCCTTTGTTGAAAAGCATACATAGGTATACTTAGGAGCTGCTGATTAGTGGCTGCACATATATACCTCATCATTGGCTTATAGACACTGCGCATACCTGTTTCAGAGGGAGCGCACACAGCATTTGAAAATGTGCACAGTTGGTGCTGTTTTTATATAAATATATTTTTCTTTCATTCTCTATTTTTTTAATATAAAACTAACCTCCTGTCTTCCCCTCTCCCTCTTTTCTCTCCCCCTCTCTCCCTCTGTTCTATCCCCCCCCCCCCCCCTCTCTCTCTCTCTCTCTCTCTCTCTCTCCCCCTATCGTGTTTTCTAGCCCCTCTCTCCCTCTGTTCTATTCCCTTCTCTCTCCCCTCTCTCTCCCTCTGTTCTATTCCCTTCTCTCTCCCTCTATCCCCTCTCTCTCCCCCTCTGTTCTCTCCCCCTATCCTGTTTACTAGCCTCTCTCTCCCTCTGTTCTCTCCCCCCTATCTCCCTCTGTTCTCTCCCCCCATCTCCCTCTGTTCTATCCCCCCTCTCTCCCTCTGTTCTATCCCCCCTCTCTCCCTCTGTTCTATCCCCCTCTCTCCCTCTGTTCTATCCCCCCTCTCTCCCTCTGTTCTATCCCCCCTCTCTCCCTCTGTTCTATCCCCCCTCTCTCCCTCTGTTCTATCCCCCCTCTCTTCTTCTGTTCTATCCCCCCTCTCTCCCTCTGTTCTATCCCCCTCTCTCCCCCTGTTCTATTCCCTTCTCACTCCCTCTATCCCCCCCTCTCTCTCTCCCTCTGTTCTCTCCCCCTATCCTGTTTTCTAGCCCCTCTCTCCCTTTGTTCTATTCCCTTCTCTCTCCCTCTGTTCAATCCCCCCTCTCTCTCCCTCTCTTCTATCCCCCTCTGTTCTATCCCCCTCTCTCTCCCTCTCTTCTATCCCCCCTCTCCCTCTGTTCTATCCCCCCTCTCTCTCCCTCTCTTCTATCCCCCTCTCCCTCTCTTCTATCCCCCCTCTCCCTCTGTTCTATCCCCCCTCTCTCTCCCTCTCTTTTATCCCCCCTCTCTCTCCCTCTTTTCTATCCCCCTATCCCTCTGTTCTACCCCCCTCTCTCTCCCTCTCTTCTATCCCCCCTCTCCCTCTGTTCTATTCGCCGCTAGCAGGGGCCGTCAATCATCCCGATCGGATTGGGATGATTTCTGTCTGCCACCTAACTTCTATTTCTGGTGGACCAGAAACGATTGGGCTCCGAAGCAGTATCCGCTGCTTAATAAATGTCTTCAGAAGAATATGAATAAACTAGAATTTTATTCAAAGAAGTACTGCTAAAATGGTACAAGTTTTGAAAAAAAAGTATTCCGAAGAAAGACTCAATGACTTAAATATGTATAGCTTAGAGGAGACAAAGGAGATAAGGGACATGGTAGAAACTTTCAAGCATTTTAAGGAACTTAAATGACCATTAAATACAGAATAATTGCATAATCAACAACTGCATAATTAAAAAAAACTGTATTTCGAATAAACAGTTTCTTCAATTTGTCGCCACCCTGTATCATGTGATAGCCATCAGCCAATCACAGACTCATATACATATGTATAAATAAAAAGAGAAAAGTGCTCAATCTGGGAACGAACAATAGCATAATAGCTTGTTCTATGGCTAGTTACCACCCAAGAAGCAGCTTCTTTTTGCTCAACATGTGCCTTTCACAGAGAAGAACTTTCCTTAAGCATATCAGTCTGATCCTGACTTAACAGTGCTGTCCAGTCCCTAAATACCAGGTAATCCCTCTCTGAACGAGAGAAATGTCAAAACCCCAGATGTACATTTTGGCCTATTGTGGGCCTCGTCAGTGAGGTGCACCCATATCCCTCTAGGCACACTGAGCAACGGGGTCCACGTCTGGCTTCACACATCACCCTTAGGGAGACTTCCCTCAGGGTCATATTTTGCATAAATAAAAAGAGAGAAGCGCTCAACCTGGGAACGAACAATAGCATAATAGCTTGTTCTATGGCTAGTTTCCACCCAAGAAGCAGCCTATTTTTGCTCAACATGTGCCTTTCACAGAGAACTTTCCTGTAGCATATTAGTCTGATCCTGACTTAACAGTGCAGTCCAGTCCCGAAATACCAGGCAATCCCTCTCTGAACGAGAGAAATGTCAAAACCCCAGACAGGTTGTTCATTCTCAGGTTGAGTGCTTCTCTGTTTTTATTTATGCAAAATATGACCCTGAGGGAAGTATCCCTTAGGGTGATGTGGAAGCCAGACGTGGACCCATTACTCAGTGTGCCTAGAGGTATATGGCTATGCCTCACTGACGAGGCCCACACTGGGCCAAAACATACGTCTGGGGTTTTGCTGTTACTCTCGTTCAGAGAGGGATAGCCTGGTATTTTGTGGCTGGACTGTACTGTTAAGTCAGGATCAGACTGATATACTACAGGAAAGTTCTCTGTGAAAGGCACACATGGAGCAAAACAAGGCTGTTTCTTGGGTGGTAACTAGCCATAGAACAAGCTATTATGCAATTGTTCATTCCCAGGTTGAGCGCTTCTCTGTTTTTATTCATATACATATGTACTGTGAATTCTTGTACATGCTCAGTAGGAGCAGGTGCCTCAGGAGTTGTGCATATAAACATAATGTGCAATTTTATACTATGGGGCCTATCTATCAAGCTCCGTACGGAGCATGAGGGCCCATGTTTCTGGTGAGCCTGCAGGCTCCCAAGAAACACCAGTTATGAAGCAGAAACTCTGTCCGCCTGCTCTGATGAGGCGGACAGGAATCGCCGGAATTCAACCCGATCGAGTACCCCGATTGGCCGCGAGTCTGCAGGGGGCGGCGTTGCACCAGCAGCTCACAAGAGCTGCTGGTGCAATGCTGAATATGGAGAGCGTATTGCTCTCCGCATTCAGCGATGTCTGTTGGACATGATCCGCACTGTCGGATCAGGTCTGACAGACATATGATAAATAGGCCTCTATATATCATAATATTTATCATAGTGCGAGCGGACATGATATGAAGGCTCGCAGGAAACAAGATATGGAGCTTGATAAATCAGGCCCTATAAGTAAATTGAAAAGTTGTTTAAATTGCATTCTTTATCTGAATCGGGAAAGAACAATCTTGACTATAGTATTCTTTCAATAAAGCTGAGGCTAAAAGTATTTATGTTTTTCACAAGAAGAGTAACACCAGAAAAAGGAAACTATAATGGTTTCCAGAGAAGTAGCATATGCAGTAAGGAAGAAAAAAGGCAAATTCAGATGATGGTATGGGAATATGTAGACTCAAAAAAAAAGAAAAGAAGAGAAGATAGTACAGTCAGTGAAAAATGGTGACAAAACCTTCTTTAGATATATCAGGGAAAGGAGAAAACAGAGTAGTAAGGCTCAAAACCTAAAAAAATTATAACATAATAAGGTTAAGTGCCCTGCAAAAATCTAATACAGAACTCAAACAATAGGTGCAAAAGTGTAATAGTAACAGAGTCAGAGGAATTCTGATATCCACAGTAACCTGTCTAGGAAGGAGATTAGCAAATTGGGGTCTCAATGATTACTTCTGCTCTATCTTCACAAAATATTATAAAGATAGAACAGTAAGAGATGCTACTAAAAAGGGAAATGGTACAACGATTTTTACAGGGATGTTGTTTTATTGGCATTATCAAAAATAAAAGTTATAAAGTCTGTGGGTACAAGTAATGTTCATCCAGTGGTGCTACCTGCATCTTCTGTTTAATCATTAGGGCGTGTCATTTAGATGCAGCCGCACACTGTCTTTAAAAGAAAAAGGAAACTATAATGGTTTCCAGAGAAGTAGCATATGCAGTAAGGAAGAAAAAAGGCAAATTCAGATGATGGTATGGGAATATGTAGACTCAAAAAAAAAGAAAAGAAGAAAAGATAGCACAGTCAGTGAAAAATGGTGACAAAACCTTCTTAAGATACATCAGGGAAAGGAGAAAACAGAGTAGTAAGGCTCAAAACCTAAAAAAATTAAAACATAATAAGGTTAAGTGCCCTGCAAAAATCTAATACAGAACTCAAACAATAGGTGCAAAAGTGTAATAGCAACAGAGTCAGATGAATTCTGATATCCACAGTCACCTGTCTAGGAAGGAGATTAGCAAATTGGGGTCTCAATGATTACTTCTGCTCTATCTTCACAAAAGATTATAAAGATAGAACAGTAAGAGATGCTACTAAAAATGGAAATGCTACAACGATTTTTACAGGGATGTTGTTTTATTGGCATTATCAAAAATAAAAGTTATAAAGTCTGTGGGTACAAGTAATGTTCATCCAGTGGTGCTACCTGCCTCTTCTGTTTAATCATTCAATATTGACACTTTTTCTAGATGGTTGGATATTAACTTATGTAGCACCTCTCCATAAAAGGGGCAATAGGGAATACTCTGGTAGCTACCGTCCTGTCAGTTTAATTAGAACAAACAATTCAGAGGATCACAACTGCACAGTTTTACTTAAAGGGACATTAAACCTGAAAATGTTCTTTCATGATTCACATAGAGAATGATTTTTTAAATAACTTTAAAATTTTCTTCTGTTATCTAATTTGCTTCATTCTCTCGATAGCCTTTGTTGAAAAGCATACATAGGTATACTTAGGAGCTGCTGATTAGTGGCTGCACATATATACCTCATCATTGGCTTATGGACACTGCGCATACCTGTTTCAGAGGGAGCGCACACAGCATTTGAAAATGTGCACAGTTGGTGCTGTTTTTATATAAATATATTTTTCTTTCATTCTCTATTTTTTTAATATAAAACTAACCTCCTGTCTTCCCCTCTCCCTCTTTTCTCTCCCCCTCTCTCCCTCTGTTCTATCCCCCCCCCCCTCTCTCTCTCTCTCTCTCTCTCTCTCTCTCTCTCTCTCTCCCCCTATCGTGTTTTCTAGCCCCTCTCTCCCTCTGTTCTATTCCCTTCTCTCTCCCCTCTCTCTCCCTCTGTTCTATTCCCTTCTCTCTCCCTCTATCCCCTCTCTCTCCCCCTCTGTTCTCTCCCCCTATCCTGTTTACTAGCCTCTCTCTCCCTCTGTTCTCTCCCCCCTATCTCCCTCTGTTCTCTCCCCCCATCTCCCTCTGTTCTATCCCCCCTCTCTCCCTCTGTTCTATCCCCCCTCTCTCCCTCTGTTCTATCCCCCTCTCTCCCTCTGTTCTATCCCCCCTCTCTCCCTCTGTTCTATCCCCCCTCTCTCCCTCTGTTCTATCCCCCCTCTCTTCTTCTGTTCTATCCCCCCTCTCTTCTTCTGTTCTATCCCCCCTCTCTCCCTCTGTTCTATCCCCCTCTCTCCCCCTGTTCTATTCCCTTCTCACTCCCTCTATCCCCCCCTCTCTCTCTCCCTCTGTTCTCTCCCCCTATCCTGTTTTCTAGCCCCTCTCTCCCTTTGTTCTATTCCCTTCTCTCTCCCTCTGTTCAATCCCCCCTCTCTCTCCCTCTCTTCTATCCCCCTCTGTTCTATCCCCCTCTCTCTCCCTCTCTTCTATCCCCCCTCTCCCTCTGTTCTATCCCCCCTCTCTCTCCCTCTCTTCTATCCCCCTCTCCCTCTCTTCTATCCCCCCTCTCCCTCTGTTCTATCCCCCCTCTCTCTCCCTCTCTTTTATCCCCCCTCTCTCTCCCTCTTTTCTATCCCCCTATCCCTCTGTTCTACCCCCCTCTCTCTCCCTCTCTTCTATCCCCCCTCTCCCTCTGTTCTATTCGCCGCTAGCAGGGGCCGTCAATCATCCCGATCGGATTGGGATGATTTCTGTCTGCCACCTAACTTCTATTTCTGGTGGACCAGAAACGATTGGGCTCCGAAGCAGTATCCGCTGCTTAATAAATGTCTTCAGAAGAATATGAATAAACTAGAATTTTATTCAAAGAAGTACTGCTAAAATGGTACAAGTTTTGAAAAAAAAGTATTCCGAAGAAAGACTCAATGACTTAAATATGTATAGCTTAGAGGAGACAAAGGAGATAAGGGACATGGTAGAAACTTTCAAGCATTTTAAGGAACTTAAATGACCATTAAATACAGAATAATTGCATAATCAACAACTGCATAATTAAAAAAAACTGTATTTCGAATAAACAGTTTCTTCAATTTGTCGCCACCCTGTATCATGTGATAGCCATCAGCCAATCACAGACTCATATACATATGTATAAATAAAAAGAGAAAAGTGCTCAATCTGGGAACGAACAATAGCATAATAGCTTGTTCTATGGCTAGTTACCACCCAAGAAGCAGCTTCTTTTTGCTCAACATGTGCCTTTCACAGAGAAGAACTTTCCTTAAGCATATCAGTCTGATCCTGACTTAACAGTGCTGTCCAGTCCCTAAATACCAGGTAATCCCTCTCTGAACGAGAGAAATGTCAAAACCCCAGATGTACATTTTGGCCTATTGTGGGCCTCGTCAGTGAGGTGCACCCATATCCCTCTAGGCACACTGAGCAACGGGGTCCACGTCTGGCTTCACACATCACCCTTAGGGAGACTTCCCTCAGGGTCATATTTTGCATAAATAAAAAGAGAGAAGCGCTCAACCTGGGAACGAACAATAGCATAATAGCTTGTTCTATGGCTAGTTTCCACCCAAGAAGCAGCCTATTTTTGCTCAACATGTGCCTTTCACAGAGAACTTTCCTGTAGCATATTAGTCTGATCCTGACTTAACAGTGCAGTCCAGTCCCGAAATACCAGGCAATCCCTCTCTGAACGAGAGAAATGGCAAAACCCCAGACAGGTTGTTCATTCTCAGGTTGAGTGCTTCTCTGTTTTTATTTATGCAAAATATGACCCTGAGGGAAGTATCCCTTAGGGTGATGTGGAAGCCAGACGTGGACCCATTACTCAGTGTGCCTAGAGGTATATGGCTATGCCTCACTGACGAGGCCCACACTGGGCCAAAACATACGTCTGGGGTTTTGCTGTTACTCTCGTTCAGAGAGGGATAGCCTGGTATTTTGTGGCTGGACTGTACTGTTAAGTCAGGATCAGACTGATATACTACAGGAAAGTTCTCTGTGAAAGGCACACATGGAGCAAAACAAGGCTGTTTCTTGGGTGGTAACTAGCCATAGAACAAGCTATTATGCAATTGTTCATTCCCAGGTTGAGCGCTTCTCTGTTTTTATTCATATACATATGTACTGTGAATTCTTGTACATGCTCAGTAGGAGCAGGTGCCTCAGGAGTTGTGCATATAAACATAATGTGCAATTTTATACTATGGGGCCTATCTATCAAGCTCCGTACGGAGCATGAGGGCCCATGTTTCTGGTGAGCCTGCAGGCTCCCAAGAAACACCAGTTATGAAGCAGAAACTCTGTCCGCCTGCTCTGATGAGGCGGACAGGAATCGCCGGAATTCAACCCGATCGAGTACCCCGATTGGCCGCGAGTCTGCAGGGGGCGGCGTTGCACCAGCAGCTCACAAGAGCTGCTGGTGCAATGCTGAATATGGAGAGCGTATTGCTCTCCGCATTCAGCGATGTCTGTTGGACATGATCCGCACTGTCGGATCAGGTCTGACAGACATATGATAAATAGGCCTCTATATATCATAATATTTATCATAGTGCGAGCGGACATGATATGAAGGCTCGCAGGAAACAAGATATGGAGCTTGATAAATCAGGCCCTATAAGTAAATTGAAAAGTTGTTTAAATTGCATTCTTTATCTGAATCGGGAAAGAACAATCTTGACTATAGTATTCTTTCAATAAAGCTGAGGCTAAAAGTATTTATGTTTTTCACAAGAAGAGTAACACCAGAAAAAGAGGTCAAGATCTCATGTTGAATGGTAGTGGGTTTAGGAGTAATCTGTGTAAGCATGTCTTTACAGAAAGGTGGTTCATGTGGTGTAAATAATGACAGTAGAAGCCATTAGTGTACGGAAGCCATGATCTTAGAAGAGTACCAGCTGAACAGGAAATGCAACACAGGAAATAAGTGCAATAGAAATGAATCATAGAGTTGCATATAAACTAAACATAACATCTCCCTTTTTTAGTGTAAATAAATCAACACTGTGAAATTAGGATGAATCCTTGTAATACCACATTCTACAGGTTAAAGGGGCAGTATACACCAATTTTCATTTAACTGAATGTAATAGACACTATTATAAAGAATAATATGCACAGATACTGATATAAAAATCCATTGTAAAACCTTTAAAAATTACGTAGAAGCTCCCAATTTAACACTGTTAATGAGATAAGCCAAAGACCTCTGCCCCTTAACTTGTCCGCCACATTTTAGGTGGCAGACTGCAATCATCCCAATCCGATCACAATGATCGACACCCCCTGCTAGCGGTAGATTGGCTGCGAATGTGCAGGGTGCGGCTTTGAAGAAGCATTTTACCAGAAATGCTTGTGAAATATTAAATGCTGACAGCGTATGCTGTCGGCATTTAGCGATGCCAGGTGGACATGATTTGCTGCAGCGAATCATGTCTGCCTGGCATTTGATAAATCTACCCCTTATACTTTATAGGGAATATGGGCAAACTTGTTGGGCCTATGGTTCGTATCTGCCATCAAAATCTATGAATCTATGTAATTTGTGTGCTTTCCACTGCCCACTGAAACTGGTCATTTGCTGCCCGATAAACTGTAGCATATGCACAACTGCCACTGAAAATGCTCACAATATATAAGTTATCATTTTATACATGCACAGTTCCAATGATAAGCAGAACAGATGGATGTATTGTAGGCAATTTCTCTGAATATTTACAAGATGACGCAATCTGTATCTGCAGCCCATATCCTTGCAGACTTGCCAGCAATAGATTTTTGTCTTCTGACTGCAGAACTTTGATTTTTTTCCTTTTTTCAAAACAAATTTAAAGCAGCTGCTGTGCAAAGCCGAAACAATTACTAAACAATGGATCATGTGCACATTTACAGACACATTTAATCCTCTTTGCAGATGTTTACATAGGCAAGCATAACGTTAATAAAAAAATAAAATGCTGCACTCAGAAGAAGCTGTCTGAAAAGATATAAGTTGCAGCTACACCTTGCTTCTTACAAACACAGGGTGAAGGTTTGCGCTGTAGAATTATGAGAGATGCTTAGTTAATACACAAGTTTGGCAGCTGCATGTATAACATACCAGGGTCACTTGTAATCTGACTAATATGCGCATGGTAAACTCACTGCCAAGGAACCAGCAGGAATTTAACCCCCCCACCCCACCCCCAATATTAGAGGCGGTTTGTCCTGATGATGAATTGGACTATTTTTTTATTACAGAATTCATGTATTTATATATTTTGAATGTTTTTTTTACAAATAAAATGTATTCTCATACTTTATGTGCTGATAAATAAACGTATGTTTAAATAAACACTTTATTATGTCCCTTTAATAATAATAATGAATTGATGATAAACGATAACACTGAAATAAGGTCTCACCCCTAGGTGGTGACCAAACTAAAAAAATCATTTCTGCACAAAGTGATGCAAGATGCAGACAATACGGATTATAGTAATTTTACTCTTAAATTTCCTCGCTGCAAACTTTGGTTTAGAAGATGGCCCAATTCCATCTGATCTCTCGAAGCAAAATGGGAACCAGGTATGATTTAGGAAATGTAATGTTGGTACTTATATTATTGATTTATTCATTCACACTTTTTGAGACAATAAATGTGGATTACAGTAAAATGTCCAAAAATTATATCTGTGTAACTATTTTGTCCTAAATTAGTAAGTCAGCATTTGTTTGTTAAAGGGATAGTAAAGTCCAAATTGAGCTTGATTCAGATAGGGCATGTCATTTTAAACAACTTTCTAATTTACTTTTATCATCACATTTCCTTTATTCTCTTGGTATTTTTAGTTGAAAGCTAAACCTAGGTAGGCTCATATGCTAATTTCTAAGCCCTTGAAGGCTGCTTCTTATCTGAATGCATTTGACAGTTTTTCACAGCTAAAGGGTGTTAAATAACGTTTCCTATAAATAACATTGTGCTCATACACATGGAGTTATTTAAGAGTCAGCACAAATTGCCTGAAATAAAAGTCTGTCAAAAGATCTGAGATAAGGAGGCAGTCTGCAGAAGCTTAGATACAAGGTAATCACAGAGGTAAAAAGTATATTAATATAACAGTGTTGGTTATGCAAAACTGGGGAATGGTAAATAAAGGGATTATCTATCATTTTAAACAATATTATTTTTGGTGTTAACTATCCCTTTTAAATGTAACAAATTGCATTGTTTATTTCAGATTTTCATGGGTTGTGGGTTGATAAAAGCAATTTTAGAATATAGTTTCTCTTCTCATAATGGGGCTGATTTTAAAAATTAGTTTGTCTAGACATGGTTTTCCACTCCAACACTTGCAGGGGCAGCACTCATGGAATTCGTACCCTGCAAGTGGCACTATATCTCCCATAGAAATAATGAGAACTCTCTGCTATGTAAAAGTTTGCAATGGAGGACGAAGTACACAGGGAGAACACAGCGTATGTTTAAACATGAATATTACACATAATACAGATCAAATTATGCTGTTTTCAGTGCACTGTACCTTAAAATCATTGTTATTTCCATATGCATAGGTTTTCAATTCCGAGTAGTATATTTTGATAAAAGCTTGCCACCTTTTAATATGCAAGAAAAAACAGTGAGAACTGTAGGGTGGAGATGTTTAGATAATAACCCTGTAATTTGAGAGATAATTTAATATACACCCATGGAAGGTTCATTCCAGCCTATTTTGTACTTATAAGAGCAAAGTTTTGTGTTTTTTGCACATACAGTGCACTTAAATTACAATTTATGCTGTGCATATTTAATACAATTTATTCCTGTGTAATTTGCTTACAAATTTTAGTTTTTGATAAAATACAATCTTTGGTGAACAATGTTATTATATTTTCTGATGCACCTTAACAGTACATTTTTTCCTGAGTATTTTTGTGTTAATGGTTTAATTATTCTTTTTTTATGATTTTTAAATTATATCGTTGCCACCAGTCCCTGATTTCCAGAGACAGTTCCTGGATTTCTTTTGTCCCTGGAAATGTCCCCTCCAAACAATTTGGAGGGCTGAAGCTGAGCTGGGGCACGTGTGACACAAAATAATGGGGAGCAGCTGCCGGTGAGATTGTGCGTGCAGCAAGTACTCTGCTTGATCACTCAGAGGAGCTCTAGGCAGGGACTCCTTGATCACCTTCTCTGAGTTTAAAATGCCAAAAATCAAAAGAAAACACACATACAAAACACACTTACAAACAGCTACTCCCCTCAAGATAAGGACCTGTGCTGTGATAATTTATTTGTAGCATATTTGCATTATTTAGTCAGACAGTACTCTGCTTGATCACTCAGAGGAGCTCTAGGCAGGGACTCCTTGATCACCTTCTCTGAGTTTAAAATGCCAAAAATCAAAAGAAAACACACATACAAAACACACTTACAAACAGCTACTCCCCTCAAGATAAGGACCTGTGCTGTGATAATTTATTTGTAGCATATTTGCATTATTTATGCAAGTAATCTTCATATTTTAGCACTCTGTATCTTCTGCAGCTTACTGATTTTAGCATGAGTTTTAAACATACACCACTTCATACACAAAGTGCAAAATCGCTGTCCGACTAAATAATATAAAAATTAATTTGCCCCCAACAGCTCACCCAGTCCGGTGCTGTGCATAATCACACAGTAAGATCAGCTACACTGAGTGTGTGTTGTGTTTCTCCTCCTGTTTATAGTAATTTTACACACTGCAGCCTAGCCCCTACCATGCAACCTCTGCCCTCAGAGTGTCAATAGGGGTCCTGGGTAACTTAGTTATGCATTGCTGCTGTCATTTCAGTTTTGTGTGTCATACTGAGCCCTGTAATAGTGTAATATATAGGGAAGTATATAAGAGCTGGATAATTGATTATGAGATTGTTTATGTTTCATTATAACTTTACTGCAATAGTTCAAGAAAGCTTTTATTTTTATGGTCTTTTAGAAGAATTATTGACTGTTAATAGTAAAGGTTTTGTAAATATATGTGCACATGTATAATTTATTTAAATTAGACGCTTTAATTCATTTTGACTAGTGATAAA
Organism: Bombina bombina; assembly: GCF_027579735.1. Taxonomy (NCBI): domain Eukaryota; kingdom Metazoa; phylum Chordata; class Amphibia; order Anura; family Bombinatoridae; genus Bombina; species Bombina bombina. The sequence continues at coordinate 68,568,748 of NC_069507.1, forward strand.
GACTGTTTTCCATTTACTGGTAGATATTCTAACGTAAAGAAATTACTTTTATTCTTTAATAAATATATATATATATATATATATATATATATATATATATATATATATATATATATATATATATATATATATATATATATATATATATATATACACAGTGCCCTCCACTAATATTGGCAACCCTGGTAAATATGTGAAAAATTATCTTTATTGTTTAACCTTTTGATCTTTAGTTAAAAAAATACCCCAAAATACTCTGCTCTCATGGATATCAAACAATTCCAAACACAACACAGGTTTACCCCCAAAAAAAATCTTTGTTAAAAATAAATGTGTGGTGCAATTATTTACACCATTTTAGTCAATAATTTGTGCTACCTCCCTTTGCCAGGATAACAGCTCTGAGTTGTCTCCTATAATGCCTGATGAGGTTGGAGAATACACGGCAAGGGATCTGAGACCATTACATATAGAATCTCTCCAGATCCTTCAAATTCTGAGAATGATGCTGGTGGACTCTCCTCTTTAGTTCACCCTATAGGTTTTCTATGGGGTTCAAATCAGGGGAATGAGATGTCCATGGCAGGACCTTGATTTTGTGGTCAGTAAACCATTTGTGTGTTGATTTTGATGTATATTTTGGATCATTGTCCTGCTGGAAGATCCAAACACGGCCCATTTTAAACTTTCTGAAAGAGGCAGTCAGGTGTTGATTTAATATCTGTTGGTATTTGATAGAATCCCTAAAGCCATTTATCCTAACAAAATGTCCAGGTCCTCTGGCAGAAAAACAGCCCCAAACATTAAAGAGCCACCACCATATTTAACTGTGGGTATGAGGTACTTTTCCATATGGCTACCTCTCTGTGTGCACCAAACCCACCTCTGGTGTTTATTGCCAAATAAATCTATTTTGGTTTCATCTGACCATAGAACCCGATCCCATTTGAAGTTTCAATAGTGTCTGGCAAACTGAAGTTTCTCTAGTTTGTTTTTGAATGTGAGTAGAGGCTTTTTTCTTGATATTTGTCAGGATTTATTATATGATTAATGTGAACCCAGTTGTATCTACTCCACTCAGTCTCACACCAAACCTAGGTACCTTGATAAACTAGGAACCTTATTCTGCTCATTGACTGAGGGTGACCTGTTTAGGTCAAAAGTAAATTACAACTAACTTTAGTTGCTGGAGATATGCACAACAATGTGAATGTGCTAATACTCTCCTAATTAATATAATAGCTATTGCTAAACAATAAATAATCTCTTTGGAGATTGAATATATTATAACTTTATGTAATTGAAGCTCTGTTAGTATCTCTTTAAATAGAATGTAGATTATCACTCAGATACAATGCTTGAATGTTCAGGTTAGTATAGTTCATATGCAAACTTATTTATGAATACAGAAGGATTGTTATGGCATTATATTGTATGCAGAAATAACCAGGTTATATGCAGAAGATGTTAAGCATGCAAACTTTCCATTAGTAACGTATATGTATCAGATTGAATTGTTAGTCTGTACAGTCTTTGGAACATATGATATTAGCGTAACTTCGGCAATAACTTTATGTTAAGTACGATACCCATCACTTCATGACCAGCGTGTACTTGTGGAGTCTTTGCTAGCTAGCAATAAGTTGTCCTGAGAAGCAGTGTAGAATCCGGCAACAGAGAGGAGCTGCGACACTGACTCCCGGAGTGCTGATGACGTCAGACGCCAAACTACTGCAGACACGCTGTATGTCAGTTAGCGTTTCAGAATAAGGTATGCTGTCCTGTGATTGAAAAGAACTTTACAGATATAAGGTTAGCAAACAACTTGATGAAAATAGAGAGAGCTTCTTGAAAGTTATGATCACTCCTCATGCGAATCAAATTACCAAGCATAGTTGAAATTGAGAGGAGGGCTTATAAAGGCATAACGGTCATGTGATATTATGTTTAAAGGGACAGTCAAACGTGGAAAACATGAAGTATAGAGATTGAGAATTACTGTGATATGACAGGACACCCCCCTTAATGATCTGCTCCGCAGATCAGGGTTTGGGACGGTCTGGATGTCTGCGATGAAACAGAGATACCAATCTAGGGGCTGATAAGTTAGTGGATGGTTCCCAAGAATCCTCTTCTGATGTATAATTTTTCCACCGGACTAAATACTGTAGAGAATTCTTATAGAATCTAGAATCCAGAATGGAATCAACTTCATATGATACTTCATCCTCAATGAGTGTCAGAACTTGAGTTGTCAAGGCTTGATCTCTGACTGGAACATAAGGTTTCAAAAGGGATACATGAAATGTTGGATGTATCTTAAAAGAATTTGGTAGTTGTAAAGTGACAACATTAGCATTAACAATCCTAATAATTTTGTAAGGACCAATAAACAGAGAACCAAGCTTTTTACTGGGAATGTGAAGCTTCAAATGTTTAGAAGACAACCAAACTAGATCTCCCACCTTATAATCAGGAGGTTTCGTTCTCCTTAAGTCATAATAACGTTTTTGCTTTTCTTGAGATTGTAGTAAAATCTGTTTTAGTTGAATGAATCCTTCAGCAATCGTATTCACAGTGTCATTTACCAAAGGACAAGAACTTTCTGATCTTTGAAGAAGATGATAAGAGGGATGAAACCCATAGTTAATGAAAAATGGAGTTGTATTGGTAGATGAATTAATGGTGTTATTATAGGAGAATTCAGCAGTAGGTAGAAGAGAAGACCAGTTGTCTTGCTGAAATGTACAGTAGCATCTTAGATATTGCTCTAAACTCTGATTAGTCCTTTCGGTCTGACCGTTTGTTTGAGGATGGTAAGCTGAACTCAAACGGCGATCAATATGCAAACTAGAACAGAGTTGTGTCCAAAATCGAGAGGTAAATTGTGTACCCCTGTCAGTCGTAATAGACTTAGGTAACCCATGCAATCTGACAATATGTTTGATGAACAATTCTGCTGTTTCTGAAGCTGTTGGCAAAGTGTGAATAGGTATAAAATGTGCCATTTTTGAAAAGAGATCCACAACAACCAGGATGACTGTGTTGTTAGAAGAGGGAGGTAGATCGACAATGAAGTCTAGGGCAATATCTTGCCAAGGTCTGTCAGCGATTGGAAGAGATAAAAGTAAACCATAAGGGTGAATTCTTTGAGATTTACATTTGGTACATACAGCACACCCTTGTATGTATTGTTTTACAGACTGAATCATATGTGGCCACCAGAAATCCCTTTGAATTAAATGAAGAGTTTTCTTGAAACCAGGATGTCCTGAAAGTGGAATATCATGTGCCATAGCTAAAATGTCATTCCTAAGAGATTCTGGAACATACAGTGCATGACCATGGTAGAAAAATCCATCATTACCTTTATGAATCCTAGAATCATTAATCAATGGATCATTCTGTTGTTGTTCTTTGAGAATAGATGTTTTCCCCACTAAGAGGCCAATGAATTTTTCTGGTGGTATTATTGAGTTTAGTTCAGAACTCTCAGTTAATGGAGTTGAATATCTAGATAGAGCATCTGCCTTTGTATTTCTTACTCCTGGACGATAAGTGATTAGAAAATCAAATCTAGTAAAGAATAAACTCCATCTGACTTGTCTGGAAGAAAGACTTTTATTAGTTTTTAGATATTGTAGATTACGATGATCTGTAAATATGATGATTGGAAATCTTGCCCCTTCTAGTAGATGTCTCCAAAATTCGAATGCAGCCTTGATGGCTAGAAGTTCTTTTTCCCCAATTGGGTAATTAATTTCGACCGAATTCATAACCCGAGAATAATATGCGACAGGATGAAGCATGTTGGTAGAAGAATCTCTTTGAGACAGAATGGCTCCTATTGCAAATTCGGATGCATCTACTTCTAATGTATATTGTTTCGATGGATCTGGGAATTGTAGGATTGGAGCGGTAATGAAACTATGTTTGAGAGCATTAAAAGAATCATCTGCCTGTTGGTTCCAGTGGTATTTGTGGTTCTTTCGGGTGAGTAGTGTGAGAGGTTTTGCGATAGTAGAGAAACCTTTAATAAATTTTCTATAAAAATTTGAGAATCCTAAGAACCTCTGGAGCTCTTTCTTATTTTTTGGAATAGGCCAGTTAGTGATAGCTTGTACTTTGTTGTCCTCCATGGATATTCCTTTTGGTGAAATATGATACCCCAGGAAAGAAATAGTATCAGAATTGAATAAACATTTTTCTGCCTTAACATATAAGTTGTTCTGTCTTAATCTTGAAAGAACTGTTCTGACATGTTGTATGTGATCCTCTTTGGAATTTGAATAAATGAGAATATCGTCCAAATAAATGACAATGTATGTGTCAAGTAAATCTTTGAAAACGTCATTAATGAAAAACTGAAAAGTTGCAGGTGCATTGCACAAACCAAAAGGCATGACACAATACTCGTAGAGACCATACCTAGTACAAAAGGCAGTTAACCATTCATCACCTTTGCGAATTCTAATTAAATTATATGCACCTCTTAAATCCAGTTTGGTGAAAATGGTAGCACCCTGTAACCTCTCTATGAGTTCTGGAATAAGAGGTAAAGGATATCTATTTTTTATTGTACAGTTGTTCAGTTGTCTATAGTCAATTATAGGCCTGAGACTGTCATCTTTATTCTTCACGAAAAAGATCCCTGCACCAGCTGAAGATGTAGAAGGCCGAATAAAACCTTTCTTTAGATTTTCCTCAAGATATCCTTTGAGATGAAGCAGTTCTGGTTCAGAGAGTGGATATATACGACCATAAGGAATTTTACTGTTTGGTTTTAAATCGATAGGACAGTCGTAAGGTCTGTGGGGAGGTAGAGATTGAGCCTCAACCTTATCAAAAACATCATAAAAATCTGAGTACTCTGTTGGTATATTTGTCATATCTACCTGTAATATAGTTTGTGATTGTGTGCAGTGTGTTTTACAATATGGTGAGTCAAAGGAAATAGTACCACTATTCCATGAGATGGTTGGTTGATGTTTCTTTAGCCATGAGAGTCCTAGAATTATGGGGTACAAAGGAGAATGAATAACCTCGAAGGTACACAATTCAGAGTGACCTGATGGAAATGTTAATGATAATGGAACTGTATGATGGGTAACAGGACCTGAATTGATAAAAGAACCATCAACGACTCGAATAGGTAATGCAATTAATTTTTTAATTATAGGAATCTTGTGATTTTCAACAAAAGATGAATGAATGAAATTATTAGTTGCTCCTGAGTCGATTACCACCTGGGCTTTAAGTTGATGTTGATCCCACTGTAGACAAACAGAAAGAGTAAAGTGAGATGAGTTTTTTATAACAGTCTCATTTAAATGAGCTATCTCTTGCTTACCCTTTTTTGATTTTAACAGAATTGGACACTCCTTTACTCCGTGGTCCTTAGCAGCACAATACAAACAAAGATTATGTTGTCTTCGTCTAACCTTTTCTTCCGGTTTAAGAGGACCTTTGACAAAACCTATCTCCATAGGCTCATCTGTTAATCGGACAGTGGAAACTGAATGAGAGCTATAGGCTTTCTTGGTAGATAATTCTGATGACCCTCTTTCAATCTTCCTTTCCCTCAAACGACGATCAATAGATATAGACAAGGTCATAAGATTTTCTAAGTCCTTAGGAATAACCACACGTGCCAATTCATCTTTTAGAGCATCCGCTAATCCAATACGGAATTGGTTTGTCAAAGCTGGGTTATTCCACTGTGTGTCAGGTGCCCATCTTTTGAAATCAGTTATATATTCTTCTACAGGGCGTCTACCTTGTCGCAAATGTCTGATAGAATTTTCTGCTGAATCTTGTTTGTCATGATCTTCATATAGTAAGGACATGGCATTAAAAAATGATTCTAATGAGTTTAAGATAGGATCTTCTTTCTCATAGTATGCATTAGCCCATGCCCTGGCTTCACCAGTGAGATAAGAAATTACCGTTAGAACTTTAACCCTTTCGGTAGGATAGGTTCTTGGTTTCAATGAAAATAATAAAGTACATGAATTTTTGAAGTCTCTAAATTGAGTTCTGTCTCCAGAAAATCTCTCAGGTGGACATATTTGTGGCTCGGGGAAACAAGAGGTGATGGTAAAGTTTGAGCAGGTACATGATCCCTAATATATTTTCGTAATTCCTGATTTTCAACTTGGAGGTCCCTAAGACCCTGGATCATTATATCCATATTTTGAGAAAGGGTTCCAACACGGTTGGATAATTCAGTAACATCCATTATAGATACAAGTGGGTTAAGGAGTGCTTGGTAATATGTGAGGATTTATTATATGATTAATGTGAACCCAGTTGTATCTACTCCACTCAGTCTCACACCAAACCTAGGTACCTTGATAAACTAGGAACCTTATTCTGCTCATTGACTGAGGGTGACCTGTTTAGGTCAAAAGTAAATTACAACTAACTTTAGTTGCTGGAGATATGCACAACAATGTGAATGTGCTAATACTCTCCTAATTAATATAATAGCTATTGCTAAACAATAAATAATCTCTTTGGAGATTGAATATATTATAACTTTATGTAATTGAAGCTCTGTTAGTATCTCTTTAAATAGAATGTAGATTATCACTCAGATACAATGCTTGAATGTTCAGGTTAGTATAGTTCATAAGCAAACTTATTTATGAATACAGAAGGATTGTTATGGCATTATATTGTATGCAGAAATAACCAGGTTATATGCAGAAGATGTTAAGCATGCAAACTTTCCATTAGTAACGTATATGTATCAGATTGAATTGTTAGTCTATACAGTCTTTGGAACATATGATATTAGCGTAACTTCGGCAATAACTTTATGTTAAGTACGATACCCATCACTTCATGACCAGAGTGTACTTGTGGAGTCTTTGCTAGCTAGCAATAAGTTGTCCTGAGAAGCAGTGTAGAATCCGGCAACAGAGAGGAGCTGCGACACTGACTCCCGGAGTGCTGATGACGTCAGACGCCGAACTACTGCAGACACGCTGTATGTCAGTTAGCGTTTCAGAATAAGGTATGCTGTCCTGTGATTGAAAAGAACTTTACAGATATAAGGTTAGCAAACAACTTGATGAAAATAGAGAGAGCTTCTTGAAAGTTATGATCACTCCTCATGCGAATCAAATTACCAAGCATAGTTGAAATTGAGAGGAGGGCTTATAAAGGCATAACGGTCATGTGATATTATGTTTAAAGGGACAGTCAAACGTGGAAAACATGAAGTATAGAGATTGAGAATTACTGTGATATGACAATATTTTGGCTACTCTAACCATCCTCTTCACAGTGCGTTCAGACAATATAGACGCACGTCCTCTTCCAGGTTGAGTCATAACATTTCCAGTTGACTGGTACTTCCTAATTATTGCCCTAATACTAGAAATGGACATTTTCAATGCTTTTGCTATTTTATTATATCCACTTCCCATTTTGTGAAGCTCAACGACCTTTTGCCGCTCATCACAGCTATATTCCTTGGTCTTACACATTGTGAAAAGACTAAGGGAATTTAGGCCTATTTGTTACCTCATACTTATACCTCTGTTCCTAGTCTCCCAGGTGTACTAAAAAATTAAAATATCAATGGGAATATATTTTTTTTTTCTTTTTTCAAAAGTTTTATTAATAGATAAAAAGAAAAAAAAAAGTGATACAGATAAAAGGGAAAAAAAAGTGATACATAATGGGAATATACTTTAAATATATTTTTCACATATAAATTCATAGGGGTGCCAATAATTGGGCCACACATATATTTAACAAAGATTTTTTTTTTGGAAGAAACCTGTGTTATGTTTGCAACTATCTATCTATCTATCTATCTATCTATCTATCTATCTATCTATCTATCTATATTGTATTAATTAAACATAAATAACCCCTACTGGAAAATTTGTTATTATTATTGAATGGGTTCACATATTACGGTATTTGTCTGCCTAGTTTTGATGCTGTGTTGTAACAATAACCATAATACCAGAGGCTGGTATTGTCAATAGTATGGGGTAGGTGGAAGAGTTTTGTGCTGCAATCTGTATAATTAACTATGGATAAATCTAAATTATACTATTGCTATCAAATGGGTGTGTTTTGATTGCAGAACTGAGTGGTCGGAGCAGTTGAACAGTAGCTTACCAGTAACCTGCTCGCTTGCTCTGATGCAAAGTGTCTGGAATTTTTTTTGTAATGTCGGCAAATATGAATTTATGATTTTCCTCTCCTTCTTATACGAAACTTTAGTACATGTTTTATAGAATTCCACCAGGGAAATAGAATACTGGAGAGCACTCCTAAATAATCTAACTAGCCCTGAGACCTATATAGAAAAGGGCCCATTGTGTTTGGTTAAAAACTAGTATTTTTCCAGATTTCACTCAGGGCTTTTTGATTAAGGAGGACTTTTTGTGCTGGGATAGAAAAATATAATTTATGATGCAGTGCGATTTATATTGTTTTGGGGGTGAGGCGATTAAAGGGACAGTCAACACCAGATTTTTTGTTGTTTAAAAGAAAGATAATCCCTTTATTACCCATTCTCCAGTTTTGCATAACCAACACAGTTATAGAAATACACTTTTTACCTCTGTGATTACATTGTATCTATTTCAGTTTTTTTTTTTTACAAACTTGCATTTTAGCCAATCAGTTCTCACTCAGGGTAACTTCACGTTCATGAGCTCAATATTATCTATATGAAACACATGAACTAATTCTCTCTAGTGGTCAAAATGCTTTCAGATTAGAGGCAGTATTCAAGGTCTAAGAAATTAGCATATGAACCTCTTAGAATTAGCTTTCAACTAAGAATATGAAGAGAATAAAGCAAAATTGGTGATAAAAGTAAATTGGAAAGTTGTTTAAAATTACATTCTCTTTTTAAATCATGAAAGGTTTCTTTGGACTTGACTGTCCCTTTAACTCATTATCAGCCACGCAATAGTTAGACTCCTTACTACACAAGGATAAGGTAGGAAGTTCTGGGTCCAAATTTTATTTTCAGATTTTTTTTCTTATTTTAAGTTTGCAGTATGAATTACATATTATTACAAACAGAATTTTGTGGTGTGCTTTGTAATCGTTATGCAACTTTACTTAAGTCAATGTATAATAACACATAATCTATGTGCACTTCCTGCTTTAGACACAACCCACAACCCAAGGTCCAGAAGCAGATGATGATAACAAGACTCTGGGGCTCCAAGGTCGGCTTGAAAAAAATCTCCACCATGAGCTCTCTGTCTCCAGACCCGCAGAGTCTATGGCTTCCCGGAGGCCTGCGGTGCTGATCATTGGCTCAGGAATATCCGGCCTCGGGGCAGCCCAGAAACTACACAAACACGGCTTCAGGAATCTGATAGTATTAGAGGCGACAGGAAGAACTGGAGGTCGGATACGCAGCGAGAAATTCGGTAACAGTCTTGGATTGTATAATGAAGCAGACTGTGGAAAAGAAATATGTAGCTGACCAAACAACTAAAATTAGTGATCTCCTTTAGAAAATAATTGCCTCCTCTGAAGTCTATTTATAGTTTATTTATATATTTTTAGAGATAGAGGCATATTTAACAAATGTCTTGCGGACCTGATCCGACTGTGCAGATCAGGTCCCCAAGAAATCGCTGAATGCAGAGAGCAATACGCTCTCCGTATTCAGCATTGCACCAGCAGCTCTGGTGCAACGCCGCCCCCTGCAGACTTGCGGCCAATAGGCTGCCAGCAGAGGGTGTCAATCAACCCGATCGTACTCGATCGGGTTGAATTGTGGCGATTCCTTTCCGCCTGCTCAGAGCAGGCGGACAGGGTTATGAAGCAGCGGTCTTTGTGACCGCTGCTCCATAACTTGTGTTTCTGGCGAGTCTGAAACACGGGCCGTCAAGCTCCATACGGAGCTTGATAGATAGGCCCCATAGTCTCCACAACTTAACACAATGGGGCCGATTTATCAAAGACTTCGGTAGGCTTTGCCCCCTATAACTGCAGGTTCCCTTGTCAGAACCTGCAGTCCGTATTTTAAAAAGCAGTGGTTATCAGGCTGCTGCTTTCCTAACCTTTCACCACCTCTTATTCACCACCTCTTAATTTCATTCTCCCTGGTCTCATCCGCGCACAGCCAATCATGTGTGGGCAGGGGGGAGGATTGCACATGAGCGCAAAATAACGCTTGTGTGCAATGCTGAACTCTGGCAGCGGAATTCAGCAGACCAGAGGTGAGCTGAGGCAGACAGGGGTGCATATGTGCAACCTTGATTTCCATCATAACGCTTAATATAGCCTATTGAATAGATTTTCAGTATAGGGGGTAAAGAAAAAGGGCCCCATTTATCATATGACAAATGGACAAGTTTCCTAACTAGGGAACCTGTCCATCCATCTTCGAACAGTGTCTACAGCCCACATATATCTTTGCACAAGGAGATCATTTACAGTGCCGCCCTGCTCTTGCACAACCAATAGCACAAGAGAAGAGCTGTCAGTCACTAGTTCAGGGTGATTTCACTATGCCACTTCTGAGGTTTTGGGGAGCCGTACGATCACTGCTTCTTAACTTGCAGTAAACAGGAGCGCGTCAGTCAGTCTCTACTGCATGGGTAGTCTTCTGCTGCTTTATAAGTGGAGCCCATTATAAGATTATAAAAATGTATTAATCCTACAAAAAAATATAGACAGACTTTTGGTTTTATATTATTATAGATGGTATTAAAGCTATTGGGGCATGGGGAAAAAGGTAGAGGGACTGAAGGGAAAGTAAGTGAGAAGTGAAAAGGGGATCATATATTCAAAACATGCACTATGTAGACTGAGAAACATGAGGCAGAGATGGGGTGGAGCTAGGGTTGCCACCTCAAACCCTGCTGCATGCATAACATATAAGTGTCCAGGAAGACATGGCTGAGGAAAAAGGGTTAAGAAAAAGGAAGGGAGGATAGGGAGAAAAATAAAAAATAGGAATACAGAAAGTTAGAGAGCTAGAATGGGAGAGGATTGATAGAATTTAAGATCATATAATAAAGGGGAGAGATGAGCATGAAATAAAACAGTGCAGCTCTGGGTCATATATTTCAGAAGTAGATTGAAGAGACATTAACCCCTTAGTGACCAGAGCACTTTTCCATTTTCTGTCCGTTTGGGACCAAGGCTATTTTTACATTTTTGCGGTGTTTGTGTTTAGCTGTAATTTTCTTCTTACTCATTTACTGTACCCACACATATTATATACCGTTTTTCTCGCCATTAAATGGACTTTCTAAAGATACCATTATTTTCATCATATCTTATAATTTACTATAAAAAAAATGATAAAATATGAGGAAAAATGGAAAAAAACACACTTTTTCTAACTTTGACCCCCAAAATCTGTTACATATCTAAAACCACCAAAAAACACCCATGCTAAATAGTTTCTAAATTTTGTCCTGAGTTTAGAAATACCCAATGTTTACATGTTCTTTGCTTTTTTTGCAAGTTATAGGGCCATAAATATAAGTAGCACTTTGCTATTTCCAAACCATTTTTTTCCAAAATTAGCGCTAGTTACATTAGAACACTGATATCTTTCAGGAATCCCTGAATATCCCTTGACATGTATATATTTTTTTTTTGTAGACATCCCAAAGTATTGATCTAGGCCAATTTTGGTATATTTCATACCACCATTTCACCGCCAAATGCGATCAAATACAAAAAATTGTTCACTTTTTCACAAATTTTTTCACAAACTTTAGGTTTCTCACTGAAATCATTTACAAACAGCTTGTGCAATTATGGCATAAATGGTTGTAAATTCTTCTCTGGGATCCCCTTTGTTCAGAAATAGCACACATATATGGCTTTGGCGTTGCTTTTTGGTAATTAGAAGGCCGCTAAATGCCACTGCGCACCACAAGTGTATCATGCCCAGCAGTTAAGGGGTTAATTAGGGAGCTTTTAGGGAGCTTGTAGGGTTAATTTTAGTTTTAGTGTAGTGTAGTAGACAACCCCAAGTATTGATCTAGGCACATTTTGGTATATTTCATGCCACCATTTCACCGCCAAATGCGATCAAATTAAAAAAAAACGTAAAATTTTTCACAATTTTAGGTTTCTCACTGAAATCATTTACAAACAGCTTGTGCAATTATGGCACAAATGGTTGTAAATGCTTGTCTGGGATCCCCTTTGTTCAGAAATAGCAGACATATATGACTTTGGCGTTGCTTTCTGGTAATTAGAAGGCCACTAAATCCTGTTGCGCCTCACACGTGTATTATGGCTAGCAGTGAAAGGGTTAATTAGGGAGTTTGTAGTGAGCTTGCAGGGTTAATTTTAGCTTTAGTGTAGAGATCAGCCTCCCATCTGACACATCCCACCCCCTGATCCCTCCCAAACAGCTCCCTTCCCTCCCCCACCCCACAATTGTCCCCGCCATCTTAAGTACTGGCAGAAAGTCTGCCAGTACTAAAATAAAAGGGTTTTTAAAAAAAAATGAATTTTTTTTTTAGCATATTTACATATGCTACTGTGTAGGATCCCCCCCTTAGCCCCCAACCTCCCTGATCCCCCCCAAAACCGCTCTCTAACCCTCCCCTCTGCCTTATTGGGGGCCATCTTGGGTACTGGCAGCTGTCTGCCAGTACCCAGTTTACAATAAAAAATTGAATGTTTTTTTTCTGTAGTGTAGCTTTCCCCCCCCCCCACCCCCCACAGACTAACCCCCACCACCTTGCTTATTGTTTGACATTTTTGTTTGACCTTTTTGATATATTTTTTATTTCCCATTTTCTGTAGTGTAGCGGTTCCCACCCGCTCCCTCCCCGTGCACGCGCCCGCCCCCACCCTCCCGTGCACGCGCGCGCACCCGTGCGCGCCCCCAGCCACCCCCGCCCACGATCCCGCCCCCCTTCACATCCACATGGCCATCGATGGCTGCCACCCGCCTCCCGGTCCGGCTCCCACCCACCAACGCAGGTAGCCACCGATCTCCGGTGCAGAGAGGGCCACAGAGTGGCTCTCTCTGCACCGGATTACTTAAAAACGTTATTGCAGGATGCCTCCATATCGAGGCATTACTGCAATAACCGGAAAGCAGCTGGAAGCGAGCAGGATCGCTTCCAGCTGCTTTCCACACTGAGGACGTGCAGGGTACGTTCTCAGGCATTAACTGCCTTTTTTCTGAGGACGTACCCTGCACGTCCTCAGTCGTTAAGGGGTTAAACATTGAGCGCCAGATTACAAATGGAGCGTTATTTTGCTCTCCCGCTCAAGCGTTAACTGCGCTAGCAGTACGCTTTTTGCACGCTTCAGGTTACTCTATTACTAGTCGAAAGTAAACTGTTTTCACTTGCACACTAACTTGACAAGCATGCAAAGACGAACTTACAATATCGCATGCGATGACATATTCCCCCATAGAAGTCAATGAAGCAGAAGTGGAAAATACATAGCACCCTATTCGCAAGCAAACCTGATTGCTTATTCTAAAGTACGCTAACTTGACATATAAATATTTCACATTCCAATGTTCTTCACATAGATGAATATGTTTTTTTTATTCAAAAATAAATATTTCTACATGTACAGTATCTGATGTTTTTTTACACAAATATATATTTACACCTATATATATATATATATATATATATATATACATGATTATATATAGGTATAGATATATACACATATATATATATACTAGTCCTAAAGCCCGTTCACACGGGCCATTTTTTGCAGTACAGTGGTCCCACCCCTTGCGTTCTCTCCCTCCCACTCTCTTTTGCTTTCTCTCTCTCCCCCCTCTCTTTTGCGCTCTCTCTCCCCCTCTCTTTTGAGCACTCTCTCTCCCCCCTCTCTTTTGCGCTCTCTCTTTCCCCCCTCTCTTTTGCACTCTCTCTCTCCCCCCCTCTTTTGCGCTCTCTCTCTCCCTCTCTATCTCCCCTCTCTTTCTATCTCCCCTCTCTCTTTCTCTCTCTCCCCTCTCCCTCTCTCTCTCTCCATCTCCCCCCCCCCCCTCTCTCTCTCTCTCCCCTCTCTCTCCCCCCTCTCTCTCTCTCTCTCTCTCTCTCTCTCTCTCCCCTCTCTCTCTCTCCCATCTCTCTCTCCCCTCTCTCTCTCTCCCAACTCTCTCCCCTCTCTCTCCCCTCTCTCTCTCCCCTCTCTCTCTCTCCCCCCTCTCTCTCTCTCCTCTCTCTTTCTCTCTCTCTCTCCCCTCTCTCTCGCTCCCCTCTCTCTCTCTCCCCTCTCTCTCGCTCCCCTCTCTCTCTCCCCTCTCTCTTTCTCTCTCCCCTCTCTCTTTCTCTCTCCCCTCTCTCTTTCTCTCTCCCTCTCTCTTTCTCTCTCCCCTCTCTCTCTCTCTCTATCTCCCCTCTCTCTTTCTCTCTCTCTCTCCTCTCTCTCTCTTTCCCCTCTCTCCCCTCTCTCAACCTCTCTCTCTCCCCCCTCTCTCTCTCTCTCTCCTCTCTCTAATCCAGCCTTTTTTTTTTTTTAAACTAAAATATTTCTATTAATCCAGCATTTTTTTTTTAAAAACTAAAATATTTCTTTTCTATGTGCTGTGTAGCACAGTGTTGGGCTCTTTTATAAGCCTATTAATCCAGCCTTTTTTTTTTTTAACTAAAATATTTCTTTTCTATGTGCTGTGTAGCACATACATAAGTACTGAGCTTTCACTTTTATGAGCCTATTAATCCTTTTTTTTTTTTTTTTTAAACTAAAATATTTCTTTTCTATGTGCTGTGTAGCACATATATAAGTACAGTACTGAGCTTTCACTTTTATGAGCCTATTAATCCTTTGGTTTTTTTTTAACTAAAATATTTGTTTTCTATGTGCTGTGTAGCACATACATAAGTACTGAGCTTTCAATTGACTGTGAGGTATAGCGGAGCGTTGCGCTGTTTTGTTAACTTTTTAAAGCCTCGCGACGCTTGTAACTGATCGTCACGTGACTACTCGCGCCGGTCTGGAGTCAGCTGTCTCGCGCTGAGGCTAAGTGTGTGGGTGCGCGTGCGAGGTCCTGTCAGCTGTGCGCTGAGGCCAAGTGTGTGGGTGCGCGTGCGAGCTGTAATGTGCGCTAGGTGCGCGTGCCGGCCAAGTGTGTGGGTGCGCGTGCGAGGTCCTGTCAGCTGTGCGCTGAGGCCAAGTGTGTGGGTGCACGTGCGAGGTGTCTTCTCAGCTGTGCGCTGCTGCACGGAGGTACGCGTGCGAGGAGGTCAATCTAAGGCCAAGTGTGTTTGTCTCTACTGCACATGACGGCTTCAGACAAACACACTTGGCCTTTTATAATATAGGATATATATATATATATATAGGAATATCTCTTTATAAATACATAGAACATATTCTGCTATGTGCAGAACATTGAAATGTGAAATATTTAATGTTAATACATAGTTAAAACCTTTATTAAATATGAATATTGCATAAATATGCTTTAACATGTTTTCATCTACATAACTGCAAAGGGTTCGGTGCACTTTTATATTTATATTTATATATGTGTGTTTAAAAACAGAAGCGCACCTACGACTCACATTATCAGTGTAAAATGTATTAAAAATCCACTATAATAGGCGGACACTCACAAGATAATGCAGTTCGAGCGTATAAAGTGTATAATTGAGAGCAAACTCCTGTGTACCGTCTCTGTCCCAGAAGTAGGAGGGTCCTCTAGTGCTGTCACCCATAGGTGAGGTATTGCCCACCCAGCTTCTGTATGAACTTTTGCTTAGAAGCCGGGGCGGTAGTTTGTTTGTTTGTCAGTTCATCTTGAGCTCTAGTACTGTTGTAAAATGTCCGTTGATACTGGAAAAAGATCATCTAGACCGGATTGTGAGGTGCAAAGAAACAGACACTGGCTACCGATGACAGAGCCAGAGGACCCTCCTACTTCTGGGACAGAAACGGTACACTGGAATGGAGTTCGCTCACAGTTTTAAACTTTATACGCTCGAAATGCATTTTTATCTTGTGAGTGTCTGCCTATTATAGGTGCTATTTAATAAAGTTTACACTGATAATGTGAGTCGTAGGTGCACTTCTGTTTTTATATATTTTAGTGGTTTTACAAGTCTGTCGTGACTTTCTGAAGTAGAAGCTCGCCTACTTTTTTTTTTTTTTAAGTTTTTATAAAAAAAAAGAATAATCGATACAGAATTGAAAAGGTTCACAATCACAAATAATCAATACAGAATCAAAAAAAGTTTACAATCTTATACACAAAGACTTCACATTGTTTGAACTATATAAACATTTCTTCACAAAATATAAAAAGGCAATCCAACTTTATCTCTTATACAGATTCTACCACAACTTTCTTCATCACAGATTAATCCAAATACTTTAAAAAAGAAAGAAATACCCCTGCCTTAAAAACTCAGTAAGCTGAATTTTGCATCAGCTAGGTTAACTAATACTATCCAAATCTGAGCTGCAGACGCTACCAGCTCACGAGCAGAGCAAGCCCATGCTAAACCTCCTTACAACACCCCAGACAAACAGACAGAACAAACAAGAAGAAAACAAAAAAGAATTATACTATTATAATATTATAAATTGCCCCCTTCTCTCTCCCAATCCTCAAAACATCCCAGCTCTCATTCTTCCTCACTAACAAGATCTACTACAGGGATAATTTGATTAATTCTTAACTGGAAGTCCTTCCCTAAATACTCAATACAATTCCCCCAAACCCTCTTGTAATTCTTATTCCCGGTGGGTTTATAAAATTTAGTATCAAGTGCCTCCATTAAGGCCTGTCTAGCTAACCGATCTTTTATTAAGTTGATTGATGGGATATCCTTCTTTACTCACTTCTTAAAGATCAAAGATCTAATTAATACTATTACCCATTGAATAAATTTATACTTAGGCCACATTCCGGTATTCTATTTACTAATAATATACTTTCTACTGTTATTTTAATTCTTTCCTTTAAAGTTAAAGCGAGAAGATATTCAACCTTGCTCCACAGTTGTCGTCATTTTGGACATGTCGCTAGTAAATGCACAATATTCGGGTCTGGTTCTCTACATTTCCTACATACATTCTCGATTTGCCGATTCCATTTTTGTGCTCTTCTCGGAGTAATATAATCAAATTGTATCAATCTGAAATTAGACTCTCTAATGTTAGCCGAACCTGTAAGACCCTGTATAACCCCAAAACTCTTTTCAATCTTGGCTCCCAAACTGAGGCCTAGATTTAGAGTTTGGCGGTAGCCGTGAAAACCAGCGTTAGAGGCTCCTAATGCTGGTTTTAGGCTACCTCCGGTATTTGGAGTCACTCAAAAAAGGGTCTAACGCTCACTTTTCAGCCGCGACTTTTCCATACCGCAGATCCCCTTACGTCAATTGCGTATCCTGGCCTAGATTTGGAGTTTGGCGTTAGCCGTGAAAACCAGCGTTAGAGGCTCCTAACGCTGGTTTTAGGCTACCTCCGGTATTTGGAGTCACTCAAAAAAGGGTCTAACGCTCACTTTTCAGCCGCAACTTTTCCATACCGCAGATCCCCTTACGTAAATTGCGTATCCTATCTTTTCAATGGGATTTTTCTAACTCCGGTATTTAGAGTCGTGTCTGAAGTGAGCGTTAGACATCTAACGACAAAACTCCAGCCGCAGGAAAAAAGTCAGTAGTTAAGAGCTTTCTGGGCTAACGCCGGTTTATAAAGCTCTTAACTACTGTGCTCTAAAGTACACTAACACCCATAAACTACCTATGTACCCCTAAACCGAGGTCCCCCCACATCGCCGCCAGTCGATTAAATTTTTTTAACCCCTAATCTGCCGACCGCCACCTACGTTATCCTTATGTACCCCTAATCTGCTGCCCCTAACACCGCCGACCCCTGTATTATATTTATTAACCCCTAACCTGCCCCCCACAACGTCGCCGCCAGCTACCTACACCTATTAACCCCTAATCTGCCGACCGCAAAGCGCCGCCACCTACATTATAGCTATGTACCCCTAATCTGCTGACCCTAACACCGCCGACCCCTATATTATATTTATTAACCCCTAATCTGCCCCCACAATGTCGCCGCCACCTGCCTACACTTATTAACCCCTAATCTGCAGAGCGGACCGCACCGCTATTATTATAAAGTTATTAACCCCATAATCCGCCTCACTAACCCTATAATAAATAGTATTAACCCCTAATCTGCCCTCCCTAACATCGCCGGCACCTAACTTCAAACATTAACCCCTAATCTGCCGACTGGAGCTCACCGCTATTCTAATAAATGTATTAACCCCTAAAGCTAAGTCTAACCCTAACACTAACACCCCCCTAAGTTAAATATAATTTAAATCTAGCGAAATAAATTAACTCTTATTAAATAAATTATTCCTATTTAAAGCTAAATACTTACCTGTAAAATAAACCCTAATATAGCTACAATATAAATTATAATTATATTATAGCTATTTTAGGATTTATATTTATTTTACAGGTAACTTTGTATTTATTTTAACCAGGTACAATAGCTATTAAATAGTTAAGAAGTTACAATTAAACCTAACACTACACTATCAATAAATTAATTAAATAAACTACCTACAATTACCTACAATTAACCTAACACTACACTATCAATAAATTAATTAAATACAATTCCTACAAATAAATACAATTAAATAAACTAGCTAAAGTACAAAAAATAAAAAAGAACTAAGTTACAAAAAATAAAAAAATATTTACAAACATAAGAAAAATATTACAACAATTTTAAACTAATTACACCTACACTAAGCCCCCTAATAAAATAACAAAGCCCCCCAAAATAAAAAAATGCCCTAACCTATTCTAAATTACTAAAGTTCAAAGCTCTTTTACCTTACCAGCCCTGAACCGGGCCCTTTGCAGGGCATGCCCCCAGAAGTTCAGCTCTTTTGCCTGTAAAAAAAAACATACAATACCCAAGCCCCCCAACATTACAACCCACCACCCACATACCCCTAATCTAACCCAAACCCCCCTTAAATAAACCTAACACTAAGCCCCTGAAGATCTTCCTACCTTGTCTTCACCTCACCGGGTTCATCGATCTGTCCAGAAGAGCTCCTCCGATGTCCTGATCCAAGCCCAAGCGGGGGGCTGAAGAGGTCCATGATCCGGCTGAAGTCTTCATCCAAGCGGGGCAAGAAGAGGTCCTCCATCCGATTGAAGTCTTCATCCAAGCGGCATCCATCCGGAGCGGAGCGGCAGCATCCTGAAGACCTCCGACGCTTAACATCCATCCTGGCCGACGACTGAACGACGAATGACGGTTCCTTTAAATGACGTCATCCAAGATGGCGTCCCTCGAATTCCGATTGGCTGATAGGATTCTATCAGCCAATCGGAATTAAGGTAGGAATATTCTGATTGGCTGATGGAATCAGCCAATCAGAATCAACTTCAATCTGATTGGCTGATCCGATCAGCCAATCAGATTGAGCTTGCATTCTATTGGCTGATCGGAACAGCCAATAGAATGCGAGCTCAATCTGATTGGCTGATTGGATCAGCCAATCGGATTGAACTTGATTCTGATTGGCTGATTCCATCAGCCAATCAGAATATTCCTACCTTAATTCCGATTGGCTGATAGAATCCTATCAGCCAATCGGAATTCGAGGGACGCCATCTTGGATGACGTCATTTAAAGGAACCGTCATTCGTCGTTCAGTCGTCGGCCAGGATGGATGTTCCGCGTCGGAGGTCTTCAGGATGCTGCCGCTCCGCTTCGGATGGATGCCGCTTGGATGAAGACTTCAATCGGATGGAGGACCTCTTCTTGCCCCGCTTGGATGAAGACTTCAGCCGGATCATGGACCTCTTCAGCCCCCCGCTTGGGCTTGGATCAGGACATCGGAGGAGCTCTTCTGGACAGATCGGTGAACCCGGTGAGGTGAAGACAAGGTAGGAAGATCTTCAGGGGCTTAGTGTTAGGTTTATTTAAGGGGGGTTTGGGTTAGATTAGGGGTATGTGGGTGGTGGGTTGTAATGTTGGGGGGCTTGGGTATTGTATGTTTTTTTTTACAGGCAAAAGAGCTGAACTTCTTGGGGCATGCCCCGCAAAGGGCCCTGTTCAGGGCTGGTAAGGTAAAAGAGCTTTGAACTTTAGTAATTTAGAATAGGGTAGGGCATTTTTTTTTATTTTGGGGGGCTTTGTTATTTTATTAGGGGGCTTAGAGTAGGTGCAATTAGTTTAAAATTGTTGTAATATTTTTCTTATGTTTGTAAATATTTTTTTATTTTTTGTAACTTAGTTCTTTTTTATTTTTTGTACTTTAGCTAGTTTATTTAATTGTATTTATTTGTAGGAATTGTATTTAATTAATTTATTGATAGTGTAGTGTTAGGTTAATTGTAGGTAATTGTAGGTAGTTTATTTAATTAATTTATTGATAGTGTAGTGTTAGGTTTAATTGTAACTTAGGTTAGGATTTATTTTACAGGTAATTTTGTAATTATTTTAACTATTTTAGCTATTAAATAGTTCTTAACTATTTAATAGCTATTGTACCTGGTTAAAATAAATACAAACTTACCTGTAAAATAAATATTAATCCTAAAATAGCTATAATATAATTATAATTTATATTGTAGCTATATTAGGGTTTATTTTACAGGTAAGTATTTAGCTTTAAATAGGAATAATTTATTTAATAAGAGTTAATTAATTTTGTTAGATTTAAATTATATTTAAGTTAGGGGGGTGTTAGTGTTAGGGTTAGACTTGGCTTTAGGGGTTAATACATTTATTAGAATAGCGGTGAGCTCCAGTCGGCAGATTAGGGGTTAATGTTTGAAGTTAGGTGTCGGCGATGTTAGGGAGGGCAGATTAGGGGTTAATACTATTTATTATAGGGTTAGTGAGGCGGATTAGGGGTTAATAACTTTATTATAGTAGCGCTCAGGTCCGCTAGGCAGATTAGGGGTTAATAAGTGTAGGCAGGTGGAGGCGACGTTGTGGGGGGCAGATTAGGGGTTAATAAATATAATATAGGGGTCGGCGATGTTAGGGCAGCAGATTAGGGGTACATAGGGATAATGTAAGTAGCGGCGGTTTACGGAGCGGCAGATTAGGGGTTAATAATAATATGCAGGGGTCAGCGATAGCAGGGGCGGCAGATTAGGGGTTAATAAGTGTAAGGTTAGGGGTGTTTAGACTCGGGGTACATGTTAGAGTGTTAGGTGCAGACGTAGGAAGTGTTTCCGCATAGCAAACAATGGGGCTGCGTTAGGAGCTGAACGCGGCTTTTTTGCAGGTGTTAGGTTTTTTTTCAGCTCAAACAGCCCCATTGTTTCCTATGGGGGAATCGTGCACGAGCACGTTTTTGAGGCTGGCCGCTTGCGTAAGCAATTCTGGTATCGAGAGTTGAAGCTGCGTTAAATATGCTCTACGCTCCTTTTTTGGAGCCTAACGCAGCCTTTATGTGGACTCTCAATACCAGAGTTATTTTTATGGTGCGGCCAGAAAAAAGCCGGCGTTAGCTACGCGGGTCCTTACCGACAAAACTCTAAATCTAGCCGTTAATGAGGGAGAGATTTTATCCCATCCATTCTTATATGTTTAAATTAATTTATCGTCCACCTTACTTTGTAGCATAACATATATATATATATATATATATATATATATTATATATATATATATATATATACGCGCTATTAGGCCTTTTTTAGTTTTAGGACAGTCTAGTAATTGGTGACTGTATCCTAACTCCGGTACAATTCTAATCATCAGGCATAAATAATGATTTGCCTGTTTAAAATGTAATCAATCCTTTTTATAAATCTTATATATCCTTTGGCAGTCGCTAAAATTATATGGTCTCATTGTTAAAGGATCAATTATATGTTTAAGTAAGGCAATACCCTTATTTTTCCAGACCTGAAATACCCCACTTTGTATCCCAGGTTTAAATCTCGAATTCTCCACAAAAGCCTACTTCTTTAATTGCATATACTATCGGTTGAACATTTTGAAGATACAAAGTAACTTTTTAATTTTCCATTTATCACTGACCTATTCAACTTTTACACCAGTGGTGCCCTTATAAAACTATAGCACTTTGAGACTTTTAAGGACATCTAGGGCTGGTGTGTATTTTCTTCTTTGATTACACTCTTTAGCCTTTTTGGTTGCAGGTGCATGGACAGCTATTTCCATCTTGTTTAAAGGGGTTTTGTGTATGTTTTGTTTCTAAATTATATATGTCTACATATGTATACATATGTATTTATGTGTTTATATGTGTATATATGTTTTTAAATACGTACACACACACACACACACATATACATATATATATATATATATATATATATATATATATATATATATATATATATATATATATATATATATATATAATACATACAGTCATGGCCACTAATATTGGCACCCCTGCATTTCTGTCAGATAATGCACCACTTCGCCCAGAAAATTATTGTGATTACAAATGTTTAGGCATTTTCATGTTTACTTATTTTGTTTGTATTGGTATGACATTGGTATTCTCCAAAAAAGTGGAAACCCCCCCCCCCCAAAATCTGACACATTCCATGCAAAACTCCAAAAATGGACTAGACAAAATTATTGGCACCCTCAATTTAATATTTGGTAGCACACCCCTTGGAAGAAATAACTGTAATCAATTGCTTCCTGTAAACATCAATGAGTTGCTTGCACCTCTCTACTGGAATTTTGGACCTCTCTTCTTTCGCCACCTGCTCCAGGTCTCTCAGATTGGAAGGGTTTCTTTTCCCAACTGCTGTTTTGAGATCTCTACACAGGTGCTCTATGGGATTGAGATCTGGACTCATTGCTGGACAGTTCAGCCCTACATTGCACCACATAATTATTTGGTAGTCTTCAGATTTTATAATGCCATGCACACAGTCAAGACATCCAGTGCCTGAGGCAGCAAAGCAACCCCACAACATCAGTGAACCTCTGCAATGTTTGACTGTAGGGACAGTATTCTTTTCTTTAAAAGCCTCATTTCTTTTTCTGAAAACAGTAGAATGATGGGCTTTACCAAAAAGCTGTAATTTTGTTTTGTCTGTCAACAACACATTCTCCCAAAAGGATTTTGGCTTTCTCAGGTAGGTTTTGGCAACTCCCATCTGGCTTTTTTATGTTTCCGTGTCAACAGTGGGGTCCTCCTGGGCCTCCTACCATAGCGTCCCTTTTCATTCAGATGGCGACATATAGTGCAAGCTGACACATTTGTACCCTGTGCTTGAAGGTCAGCTTGAATTTGTCTGGAAGTTGATTGAGTTTCTTTATCCACCATTCAAAGAATCCTTCGTTGCAATCTTTGATCAATTTTTCTTTTTCGTCCATGTCCAGGGAGATTAGCTACAGTGCTATGGGCTGTAAACTTCTTGACATTGTTGCTCACAGT
This sequence comes from Bombina bombina, assembly GCF_027579735.1. NCBI lineage: Eukaryota > Metazoa > Chordata > Amphibia > Anura > Bombinatoridae > Bombina > Bombina bombina. The sequence goes on from NC_069507.1 coordinate 68,592,128, forward strand.
GGCCACAGGAACATTAAGCTCTCTGGAGATGGACTTGTAACCTTGAGATTGTCCATGTTTTCTACAATGTTTGTTCTCAAATCCTCAGACAATTGTTTGCTGCTCTTTCTCTTCTCCATGCTCAGTGTGGCACACAGAGACACACAACAGAAAGGTTGAGAAATGTATTTACCATTTTAACTGGTTGCCGGTGTGATTACTATATTGACAGCACCTATTAATTGATACAGGTGAGTTTAATAACAAATTACAGGAGGATCACAAGCTTGGGATGCAATTATTTCTTGCCAATAATTTTGTCCAGCCCATTTTTGGAGTTTAGCGGGGAATGGTTCAGATTTGGCTTTTTTTTCTCCATATTTTTGTCTCATACCAATACAAAAAAAAGAAATAAAAATGTGAATGCCTAAACATTTGAAATTGCAACAATTTTCAGGGCAAAGTGGTGCATTATCTGACAGAAATGCAGGGGTGCCAATATTTCTGGCCATGACTGTATACATCTTTAGATATATGTATATGTGTCTATGTTAAAGGCCTTTACCTGCCTTTTTTTGTAACACCTGAGACCTCATATATTTGAGCCCATTTTTGTGCAATATTTAGTTTTTTAATAATTTTCATTAGATGTTATTATGAGTGTAACCCCCGATAAACCCCTTTTGCTTGCAAGTAACTGTTAGCGCTTCATTCATAATCTAGCCCTAAACAAATGCTAGATAGAATGATGTATTCAGAGCAAAAATTAGCCTGATGATAATACTTAGATATATGTTTGAAATTATATCAGTAGCTTAAATATTGAACAAAAGAAGTGTAAACTTTTAGGGGCACATTTATCAAGCAGTGAATGCTGCTGTTTCCGCGCAAGCCTTTAGACTCTGGAAACATAAGGTGCTTCTTAACTCGTCCGCCAATGCGAGAAATGCTTGTGCAATGATAAATGCCAACAGAGTATGCTGTCGGCATTTATCGATGTCGGACAGACATGATCCCCTACAGTGGATTACGTTCATCCAACAAATGATAAATCGGCCCCTTAGGGGCCGAATTCTCAAGCTCCAAATGGAGCTTGATGCCCCTTGTTTCTGGTGAGCCTTCAGGCTCACCAGAAACACAAGTTATGAAGCAGCGGTCTAAAGACCGCTGCTCCATAACCTGCCCATCTGCTCTGAGGCGGTGGACAGACATAGCCGGAAATCAACCCAATCGAATATGATCAGGTTGATTGACACCCCCTGCTAGATAGAGCATGCAATGTTAAGCAACTTTCTAATTTATCCTTATTATTATGTTTTTCTTTGTTCTCTTTATTTCCTTTTTCAAATAAACATACCAAGAGAACGAAGAAAAATTAATAGGAGTAAATTTGCAAGTTTGTAAGAAAAATAAATTGGGTTCAGTATCCCTTTAAGCAACTTTCTAATTTTCATCCTATTATTAATTTTCTTTGTTCCCTTGGTATCTTTATTTGAAAAGCAAGAATGAAAGCTTAGGAGCTGGCCCATATTAGGTTTAGCACTTATGTACCGTTTGCTGATTGGTGTCTAAATGTAGCCACCAATCTGGAAGCGCTATCCAGAGTGCTGAACCAAAAATGGGCAGGCTCCTATGCTTTTATTCCTGCTTTTTCAAATAAAGATACCAAGAGACACTGATCCCATTTTTTTCTTTCATGATTCAGACAGAACATGCAATCCTAAACAACTTATAAAGCTGCTTAATATTGCACGCTCTATCCGAATTATAAAAGAAAACAAATGAGTTTAGTATCCCTTTATTAATAAAAATACATTGGAAAGTTGATTAAAATTCTATGTTCTGTCTGAAATGTGACAGAAAAATGTTGGGTTTAATGTCCCTTTAAAGGCAGCCTGCACTTTCACTTTAAACATGAACTGAAAAGCACTCAGTTTTCATATTGGACTCCACCATCTTGGATTTCTGCACCCTATGACAGAACAGACATTCACTACTGTATTATGCATGTTGGTTTAGCACAACCAATACTGAGTAGGAGATTTACATTTTTGCAATTTTATACACAGTTTAAAAGTTACGTAGGAAATATAAAAAGGCCACATGAATAATATAGATAAAAAATATAAAGCTTCTGCTCTGTTTCACGAATGCTAACCCGAGTGTCAAAATGCCAGTAACGTTACGTCGCTGATCTATGAATACACGCCGCTTCTGTCACAGCGTACAAGAATTCCTAAGCTCTAAGATGGATGTGTTCAGTATTAAGATGGGCTGCTTGAACAACAACAATAATATTGTGAGTAGTTATAAATGTAGCTTTTTTCTTAATGTTCATATAATGAGGCCTATTTATCAAAGGTCTTGCGGACCTGATCCGAGAGTGTGGATCAGGTCCGCAAGACCTCGCTGAATGCGGAGAGCAATACGCTCTCCATATTCAGCATTGTACCAGCAGCTCACAAGAGCTGTTCTTGCAACGCCGCCCCCTGCAGACTTGCGGCCAATCTTCCGCCAGCAGGGAGGTGTCAATCAACCCGAGCGGACTCGATTGGGTTGAATTGTGGCGATTCCTGTCCTCAGAGCAGACGGACAGGGTTATGGAGCAGCGGTCTTTAGACCGCTGCTTCATAACTGCTGTTTCTGGCGAGTCTGAAGACTTGCCAGAAACACAGGCCCTCAAGCTTCTTACGGAGCTTGCTAAATGGGCCTCAATGTCTTCAATGTTTTGCATCATTTTAATTAAAACTGTTATTATTTAAAAAATTTAAAGAAGTTGACTGGCTATTGTTTCTTCCACACTAATACCATATATATGTGCTAATACAAATGTTATGTTTCTGTTGCAGCAAAAGGTCTGGTTGAGATTGGTGCTCAGTGGATTCATGGACCATCTCCTGAAAATCCTGTGTTCCAGCTCTCTGCCCAATACAACTTACTGGAGCCAGAAGCCCTCCTTGAAGAGAATCAGAAAATTGAGTTAGGGGTTAACCACAGTGGCATTATTTTCTACAGCAGCTCTGGCAAACAGATCAGCCCAGAGCTGGCTGTAAGTGTTGAGGAGATCTATACATCTTTTTTAAACAGGAGCAGAAACCTGACGCCAGACGTATCTCATGCAAATTCCAGTGTAGGAGGCTTCATAAAACAGGAGATTGCTCTGAGCTCTAAGGAATGGGATGGAGACTCGGTTGATTTGAAGATGGCTTTATTAAAAACAAATTTAAAATATGAGAGCATTGTTATTGGGACACACAGTATGGACAATGTGGCACTTGGATCCTTTGGAGAATATAAATTGCTACCAGGGATTGATTGCACCTTCCCGGGGTAAGTAGAATAATGGTAAGGCTAATGCTTACTGTGTCTATTTATCTATCTATCATCTATCTATAATCTATGTATCTGTCTGTCTATCTATCTATTATCTATGTACTGTATCTGCCTATCTATCTATCTATCTATCTATCTATCTATTATCTATGTATCTGTATATCGATTTATCTATTATCTTTGTATCTATCTATCTATTGCAATCCCTTGAATTCATGTTTACTGTTGCTCCTTTCATTACTAGTATCGGGAGTACAACCAGCCAGATTGCATATTGCTCATCTCATGGACGATAGGCATTAGACAGGGATGAAATTTCAAAAGTCTGCATTTGTTTATTTGTGTGTTGTAGTAATTTCTGATATACAAGTATACCTCACTTTGCTTCACTTTGTGGAGCTGAAGTTCAACCTCCAAGGATTTTGAAACAGTGCTGTACTCATCGTAAGATTGTGAGTAAAGTGACTGGCACCATTTATTATGCCCAGTTCACTCTGTTTACAGCATTACAGTGCAATCTGTGTATCAGTGTTACAGTCTGGCAAATTTTACTACAGTAATTGTCATTACTTTACAGGTACAGTTTTTATTGAATACTAATTTAATACTGTGCTGTGCTAGTGTTAAATAGTGATGTCCCGAACTGTTCGCCCGCGAACGGTTCCCAGCGAACATAGCTTGTTCGCTGCTGCGGGCGAACACATGGCGATGTTCGATCCGCCCCTATGTGTCATCATTGAGGAAACTTTGACCCTGTATGTCACAGCCGTCTGACACATTAGAGCCAATCAACATCAGACACTCCCTCACAGACCCTCCCAGCTACTCGGAATCCGCCATTTTAGACTCATAACGACCTTGCTTTCTTAATGAGAGGACGTGTTGTGTTTTTGCTCCTGACATTAATAGGAAATACATAGCTAGGCTAGTGTATTTAGTGTCCACTACAGTCCAGAAGGACTCCACTCATCTCTGCTGCAAGGACAGCACCCCAAAAAGCCCTTTTCAGGGCTATATTTCGTGCCGTTTTTTTTTTTTCCGTATTTTTATTAGCATTTGCCTGGCTTTCAGCCTGTGTGTTTAAGGCTCACAGCATATGCTGTGATTACTGCCACCACTGATATCTCCCTAACAACGTTAGTTTAAATTTAACTAACCAAAAATTTAAATTATTTTGCTAGTGTAATTTTTTTTCATTTTCTATCAGGCCTGTGTCACACAGCATACACTCTGGTTCATTGCTCTGTGCCAGCCACCAGTGTTAATATCCGTTTATATAACATAATTTTAAATTAAAAAAAAAAAAAAAAAATTTTGCTAGTGTTATCTAATTACATTTTCTATCAGGCCTGTGTCTGCCAGGCTCTCTCAGCATTAATATACCTCATTTTTTTCAGTCTTTTGGTTAATTGATCTGTGCCAGGCAGCCACCACTCATATCTTCTTCACCTAAATTTAAATATAAAAAAAAAAGTTTAAAATTTTTTGATAGTTTAATCTAATATCATTTTCTATCAGGCCTGTGTGTTTTGCTGACATACAGAGCCTACTGTGTTTACTTGCTGCCCTCCCTAGTCTATGAGCCACGACTCATATGTGTTTAACCTTTTTTTAATCCCCCCCCCAAAAAAATAATTTAAATAATTTTTCTAGTGTAATCTATCTAATAGTATTTTCTATCAGGCGTGTGTGTATCTGACTTACAGAGCCTACTGTTTTTAATAGCTGCCCTTCCAAGGCTATCAGCCACGACTCATATGTATGTGCTTAAAGGACCAGTCAACACAGTATATTTGCATAATCAACAAATGAAAGATAACAAGACAATGCAATAGCACTTAGTCTGAACTTCAAATGAGTAGTAGATTTTTTTTCTGACAATTTTAAAAGTTATGTCTTTTCCACTCCCCCTGTACCATGTGACAGCCATCAGCCAATCACAAATGCATATACGTACCATGTGACAGCCATCAGCCATTCACAAATGCATACACACTTATTCCTGCACATGCTCAGTAGGAGCTGGTGACTCAAAAAGTTTAAATATAAAAAGAATGTGCACATTTTGTTAATGGAAGTAAATTGGAAAGTTGTTTAAAATAGCATGCTCTATCTGAATAATGAAAGTTTAATTTTGATTGAGTGTCCCTTTAACCTTTTTCTTTAAATTCCCAAAAAAAGTCTTTAAATCATTATGCTAGTGTAATCTAATTTTATTTTCTATCAGACCTGTGTCTAACTGTCTATCTGACTTACACAGCATACTGTTGTTAATTGCTGCCCTACGTAGCAGCCAGCCAGTGCGACCACTCATATGTGCATTGCACTTCTTAACATAATTTTAATATTAAAATCTAAAATTTTAAAATATTTTGCTAGTATAATCTAACTTAATTTTCTATCAGGCCTGTGTTTTTGTCACTTACACAGTATACTTTGTTAAATTGCTGCCCTACCTACCATCCACGACTCATATCTGCCAGCCTGTGTGCCAGGCCCAACTAGCCAATTAGTGGCACCAATCATAATTCTTGTTACAGTATCAAAAAAATTAAAAATCATAATTTTTTGGACTGCAAATATTCAGTCTACTAGTGCCATTGAATTGCAGTTTCCTCCTGCCTGGCAGCCTGTGTGCCAGGCACAAACTAGCCAATTAGTGCCACCAATCCAAGTTGTTGTAAAAGTATTGTTAATCTTTAAAATTCCAAATTGATCGCTTGTGATTCATCAGTTTGCTCGTGCCATTGAATTGCACTTTCCTCCTGCCTGCCAGCGTGTTTTCCACGCCCAACTAGCCAATTAGTGGAACCAATCATAATTCTTGTAACAGTATATAAAAAAATAAAAATCATAATTTTTTGGACTGCAAATATTCAGTCTCCTGGTGCCATTGAATTGCATTTTACTCCTGCCTGGCAGCCTGTGTGCCAGGCCTACTTGAAAAATATTTACACCAATCATATTTGTTGTCACAGTATTGTTAATAATTAAAAATTAAAATTTTTGGTAAGTGTTGTTCAGAATCCTCAGTTTGCTCGTGCTATTGAATTGCACTTTCCTCCTGCCTTGCAGCCTGTGTGCCAGGCCCACCTAGCCAATTATTCCCAGCAATCATATTTCTTTTAACAGTATTGCAAAAATTGTCAATCATCACTGTTTTGACTGTCAGTATTCAGTCTCCTAGTGTCCTTGAATTGCATTTACCTCCTGCCTTGCAGCCTGTGTGCCAGGCCATCTTGCCAACTATTTACACCAATCATAATTGTTGTCACAGTATTGTTACTAATTAAAATTAAAAGTTTTTTGATTCTTGTTCTTAATCCTCAGTTTGCTCGTGCCATTGAATTGCACTTTTCTCCTGCCTGGCAGCCTGTGTGCCAGGCCGACTTTCAAAATATTTACACCAATCATATATGTTGTCACAGTATTCTTAATAATTAAAAATTAAAATTTTTGGTAATAGTTGTTCTCAATCCTCAGTTTGCTCGTGCCATTGAATTGCACTTTCCTACTGCCTTGCAGCATGTGTGCCAGGCCCACCTAGCCAATTATTCCCAGCAATCATATTTCTTTTAACATTATTGCAAAAATTGTCAATCATCACTTTTTTGACTGTCAGTATTCAGTCTCCTAGTGTCCTTGAATTGCATTTACCTCCTGCCTTGCAGCCTGTGTGCCAGGCCGTCTTGCCAACTATTTACACCAATCATAATTGTTGTCACAGTATTGTTACTAATTAAAATTAAAAAAAATGTGATTGTTGATCTTAATCCTCAGTTTGCTCGTGCCATTGAATTGCACTTTTCTCCTGCCTGCCAGCCTGTGTGCCAGGCCTATTTTCAAAATATTTACACCAATCATATTTGTTGTCACAGTATTCTTAATAATTAAAAATTAAAATTTTTGGTAATTGTTGTTCTGAATCCTCAGTTTGCTCGTGCCATTGAATTGCACTTTCCTCCTGCCTTGCAGCCTGTGTGCCAGGCCCACCTAGCCAATTATTCCCAGCAATCATATTTCTTTTAACAGTATTGCAAAAATTGTCAATCATCACTGTTTTGACTGTCAGTATTCAGTCTCCTAGTGTCCTTGAATTGCATTTACCTCCTGCCTGCCAGCCTTTTGTGCCAGGCCGTCTTGCCAACTATTTACACCAATCATAATTGTTGTCACAGTATTGTTACTAATTACAATTAAAAGTTTTTTGATTCTTGTTCTTAATCCTCAGTTTGCTCGTGCCATTGAATTGCACTTTTCTCCTGCCTGGCAGCCTGTGTGCCAGGCCTACTTGAAAAATATTTACACCAATCATATTTGTTGTCACAGTATTCTTAATAATTAAAAATTAAAATTTTTGGTAATTGTTGTTCTGAATCCTCAGTTTGCTCGTGCCATTGAATTGCACTTTTCTCCTGCCTGCCAGCCTGTGTGCCAGGCCCAACTATCCAATTAGTGCCAGCAATCATATTTCTTTTAACAGTATTGCAAAATTTGTCAATCATCACTGTTTTGACTGTCAATCTGCAGTCTACTAGTGCCCTTGAATTGCATTTTCCTCCTGCCTGCCTGCCTGTGTGCCAGTCCCAACTAGCCAATTAGTGCCACCAATCATATTTATTGTAACAGGATTGGAATTTTTGTTAATCATAACTGTTTTGACTGTGATTCTTCAGTCTCCTAGTGTCATTGAATTGCAGTTTCCTTTCTCCCAGCATGTGTGCCAGACAGGCCCATTTGCCAACTAGTGCCAACAATCATATTTGTTGTCACAGTACTTTTAATATTTTAAAAAATTAACAATTTGTGATTTTTAAAACATCTGTCTTTTTTGTTGTTGTCAGTCTCACAGCGTATACTGTGCCCACTTTCACAGTGCCACCACTCATATAATTGGTATAATAGTATTGTTAGTGTCCATTTTAAAAAAAATGACAGGCAGAGGCAGGCCACCCCACAGGTTCCGTGGTCGTGGTCGTGGTGCTGTGATTCCTTTAGACCCTACAAATATGCACATTATTCAGACGCCGGGTGCCAGGGGGGACGCGAAAAGTTCTGAGGAGGACCTAGTTGAATGGCTAACACAGGACACCCAATCTTCTTCAGCTTCCGCTGCTAGTCCTCCTAACCTTGACGCACCATCTACGTCCAGCTGTGCTTTGGGCAGGTCTCAAGTGACCAGTGCCACTCCCCCGCCTGTCGCCACCACCAACACTAGCACCACAGCCGCTTCACTTGATCTGTCACAGGAGTTATTGACACATCAGTTGGAAGAAATGAGTGATGCGCAACCATCATTGACAGAGGATGTAGATAATAGTGATCAGTCTCAGTCAGGCAGCATTACTGACATGGAGGTACGGTGTGATTCTGATGATGTTGTACCCGCTGCTGCTTCCTTTCTTGATGTGTCAGATACAAGTGAAGCGGTTGATGATGATGTGTCGGTGGATGTCACGTGGGTGCCTGCTAGAAGAGAAGAAGAAGAGGGGGAAAGTTCAGATGGGGAGACAGAGAGGAGGAGGAGGAGGAGACGATTTGGAAGCATGGGGAGGTCGTCTCAAGGAGCTAGTGGCACAGTCAGACAGCATGCATCGTCACCAGGGGTCAGCCAGACAGCACGCCGACGCCCATCAATGCATGCTGTTGCCACCACCAGAATGCCGTCATCGCAGAGCTCAGCAGTGTGGCATTTTTTTTGTGTGTTTGCATCTGACAACAGCGATGCCATTTGCAACCTGTGCCAAAAGAAACTGAGTCGTGGGAAGTCCAACACCCACCTAGGTACAACTGCTTTGCAAAGGCACATGGTCTCCCATCACAAAGGCCGATGGGAAGAACACATGAGTAGAAGCAGCACACAATGTGAAAGCCGCCCTCCTCCTCCTGCTCCAGCATCTTCAGCCACGTCAACCAGTGCTGTCCTCCTTGCCCCCTCTCAACCATCCTCCACTGAGTCTCTCTTACGTAGCAGTTCCTGGTCATCTGCCCACAGTCAGCTGTCTGTCAAGGACATGTTTGAACGTAAGAAGCCAATTTCTCAAAGTCACCCCCTTGCCCGGTGTCTGACAGCTGGCTTGTCTGAACTCTTAGCCCACCAGCTTTTACCATACAAGCTGGTGGAGTCTGATGCTTTCAAAAAATTTGTATCTATTGGGACACCGAAGTGGAAGGTACCTGGCAGAAATTTATTTTCACAAAAGGCAATCCCAAACCTGTACTCTGTTGTGAGAAAGGAAGTTATGGCATGTCTGGCACACAGCGTTGGGGCAAGGGTCCATATGACCACGGATAGCTGGTCTGCAAAGCATGGTCAGGGCAGGTATATCACCTACACTGCGCATTGGGTAAACCTGCTGACTTCTGACAAGCATGGAATGCGTGGCTCTGCAGAAGAGTTGGTGACACCGCCACGACTTGCAGGCAGGCCTGCTGCTACCTCCTCTACTCCTCTTACTCCATCCTTTTCCATAACCTCTTCCTCGGCTGAGTCCTCTTCAACTTTTGCGTCTTGCTCCACATCTATGGCACCCCCCCAGCTCCCCAGGTACTATGCTACATCCCGGGTACGGCAGTGTCACGCCGTCTTGGGGTTGACTTGCCTGAAAGTGGAGAGTCACACCGCACCAGCACTCCTGACCACCCTGAACGCACAGGTGGATCAGTGGCTGACTCCGCACCAACTGGAGATTGGCAAGGTTGTTTCTGACAATGGAAGTAATTTGGTGGCGGCATTGAAATTGGGCAAGTTGACACATGTGCCGTGCATGGCACATGTGTGTAATCTAATTGTACAACGATTTGTCCATAAGTACCCAGGCTTACAGGACGTCCTGAAGCAGGCCCGGAAGGTGTGTGGCCATTTCAGGCATTCCTACATGGCCATGGCGCACTTGTCCGACAGCCCGACACGTTGGAATTCAACACTCCTAATGTTTGACCGCCTGCTCCAACAAGAAAAAGCTGTTAATGAGTATTTGTATGACCGGGGTGCTAGGACAGCCTCTGGGGAGCTGGGGATATTTTTGCCAAATTACTGGACGCTCATGCGCAATGCCTGTAGGTTCATGCGTCCTTTTGAGGAGGTGACAAACCTTGTCAGTCGCACCGAAGGCACCATCAGCGACATCATACCATTTGATTTCTTCCTGGAGCGTGCCCTGCGAAGAGTGCTGGATCAGGCCGTAGATGAGCGTGAAGAGGAAGAGGAAGAGTTGTGGTGTCCATCACCCCCACAAACAGCCTTATCAGCATCGCTTGCTGGACCTGCGGCAACGCAGGAAGAGGATTGTGAGGAAGAGGAGTCAGAGGAGGAATGTGACTTTGAGGAGGAGGAGGAAGACAGAGCACAACAGGCATCCCAGGGTGCTCGTTGTTGTCACCTCTCTGGTACCCGTGGTGTTGTACGTGGCTGGGGGGAAGAAGATACCCTCAGTGAGAAGGAGGAACGGGACATGATTAGCTCGGCATCCAACCTTGTTCAAATGGGTTCTTTCATGCTGTCGTGCCTGTTGAGGGACCCTCGTATAAAAAAGATGAAGGAGAATGACCTGTACTGGGTGTCCACGCTCCTCGACCCCCGGTATAAGCATAAAGTGCCTGAAATGTTACCAAATTCCCGCAAGTCGGAAAGGATGCAGCATTTTAAGAATAAATTAAAAACTATGCTTTACACAGCGTATAAGGGTGATGTCACAGCACCACGGGAATGTAACAGGGGAAGAGATGAAATTAATCCTCCTCCCACGACCACGGCGGCAAGGACAGGACGCTTTCCTGACGTCTTGTTGATGGAGGACATGCGTACCTTTTTAACTCCCATGCATCATCAGAGCCTTTCGGGATCCAGCCTTAGAGAAAGACTCAACCGACAGGTAGCAGACTACCTAGCTTTAACTGCGGATCTCGACACTCTCAGGAGCGATGGACCCCTTGACTACTGGGTGTGTAGGCTTGACTTGTGGCCTGAGGTATCCCAATTTGCAATGGAATTTCTGGCCTGCCCCGCTTCAAGTGTCCTGTCCGAAAGGACTTTCAGTGCAGCAGGAGGTTTTGTCACTGAGAAGAGAAGTTGCCTAGGTCAAAAAAGCCTTGACTATCTCACTTTTATAAAAATGAATGAGGGCTGGATCCCGAAGGGACTGACATTGGGCGATACATTTGAATAAAAAAGGCCTGATGATGAGATGAGCTGGCTTGGGCTACAACTGGTACACAGGCTGGTCTTTTTTTGTTTTGTTATAAAGCTGGAGGACTTGCTTGACTTATCCGCCAACAACTAGTTTTCAAGCCACAAGCTTTTAGGGCACTTTATAAATGTTTTACAAACATAAATTTTTCTGGCCGCTGCTACAGCAGTTGCTACAACAATACCCAAATTTTTCAGTCATTTGTACATTCCTAATTTTTCTGGCCTCTGCTGCTGCTCTGTGGGTACAAAACTCAAATAAAAAAAATAAGGCACATAACAGTGATTAAACTGTTACGAATAGTACAACTTAGCACACCACTCATATCTGGTGGACCATTAAATTGAACGCGCATTGCCACAAATTTGAAGGAGGAGGACCGACCGAGCATCTTTATCCATCTCTTGGTTGCTCTAAATTATCTCTGTGTTCCATCTATGCCATAACTGTACTCTATTGTGCAAAAGGGTGGCATATGTGGTGTTTCATGCTGTTGTGCCTGTTGCGGGTCGTGGCCCATGGTATAAAAAGGCTGAAGGAGAACGACCTGTAATGGGTGCCCCAGCAAATTTTTAGAAAAATGTTCCCGGTTCCTCTCAATTATCTCCGGGTTTCTAAAATGGATGCCATACCTGTACTCGCTTGTGCAAAAGGATAGCATATGTGGTGGTGTTTCCTGCAGTTGTTTCTGTTGAGGGTGCTGGACCCTCTTATAAAAAGGCTGAAGGAGAACGACCTGGAGTGGGTGTCCAAGCATGGTTTTTTGGGCAATTTCACGTTTCCAAACAATTATCTCTTGGTTTCTAAAATCAATGCCGTAGCAGTACTCTATTGTTCAAAAGGATGCCATATGTTCTCTTTCCTGCTGGTGTTTTGTTTGAGGGTCCTGGACCCTCTTATAAAAAGGCCTAAGGAGAAAGAAGTGTACTGGGTGTCCACTCAATGTTTTTTTCTATTTCACATTTGCCCAAAATTATCTCTGGGTTTGTAAAATCAATGCTGTATCTGTACTCTATTGTTCAAAAGGATGCCATATGTCCTCTTTCCTGCTGGTGTTTTGTTTGAGGGTCCTGGACTCTCTTGTAAAAAGGCCTAAGGAGAAAGAAGTGTACTGGGTGTCTACTCAATGTTTTTTTCTATTTCCCATTTGCCCAAAATTATCTCTGGGTTTGTAAAATCAATGCTATACCTGTACTCTATTGTTCAAAAGGATGCCATATGTTCTCTTTCCTGCTGGTGTTTTTTTTTGAGGGTCCTGGACCCTCTTATAAAAAGGCCTAAGGAGAAAGAAGTGTACTGGGTGTCCACTCAATGTATTTTTCTATTTCCCATTTGCCCAAAATAATCTCTGGGTTTGTAAAATCAATGCTGTACCTGTACTCTATTGTTCAAAAGGATGCCATATGTCCTCTTTCCTGCTGATGTTTTGTTGGAGGACTTGCTTGACTTATCCGCCAACAACTAGTTTTCAAGCCACAAGCTTTTAGGGCACTTTATAAATGTTTTACAAACATAAATTTTTCTGGCCGCTGCTACAGCAGTTGCTACAACAATACCCAAATTTTTCAGTCATTTGTACATTCCTAATTTTTCTGGCCTCTGCTGCTGCTCTATGGGTACAAAACTCAAATAAAAAAAATAAGGCACATAACAGTGATTAAACTGTTACGAATAGTACAACTTAGCACACCACTCATATCTGGTGGACCATTAAATTGAACGCGCATTGCCACAAATTTGAAGGAGGAGGACCGACCCAGCATCTTTATCCATCTCTTGGTTGCTCTAAATTATCTCTGTGTTCCATCTATGCCATAACTGTACTCTATTGTGCAAAAGGGTGGCATATGTGGTGTTTCATGCTGTTGTGCCTGTTGCGGGTCGTGGCCCATGGTATAAAAAGGCTGAAGGAGAACGACCTGTAATGGGTGCCCCAGCAAATTTTTAGAAAAATGTTCCCGGTTCCTCTCAATTATCTCCGGGTTTCTAAAATGGATGCCATACCTGTACTCGCTTGTGCAAAAGGATAGCATATGTGGTGGTGTTTCCTGCAGTTGTTTCTGTTGAGGGTGCTGGACCCTCTTATAAAAAGGCTGAAGGAGAACGACCTGGAGTGGGTGTCCAAGCATGGTTTTTTGGGCAATTTCACGTTTCCAAACAATTATCTCTTGGTTTCTAAAATCAATGCCGTAGCAGTACTCTATTGTTCAAAAGGATGCCATATGTTCTCTTTCCTGCTGGTGTTTTGTTTGAGGGTCCTGGACCCTCTTATAAAAAGGCCTAAGGAGAAAGAAGTGTACTGGGTGTCCACTCAATGTTTTTTTCTATTTCACATTTGCCCAAAATTATCTCTGGGTTTGTAAAATCAATGCTGTATCTGTACTCTATTGTTCAAAAGGATGCCATATGTCCTCTTTCCTGCTGGTGTTTTGTTTGAGGGTCCTGGACTCTCTTGTAAAAAGGCCTAAGGAGAAAGAAGTGTACTGGGTGTCTACTCAATGTTTTTTTCTATTTCCCATTTGCCCAAAATTATCTCTGGGTTTGTAAAATCAATGCTATACCTGTACTCTATTGTTCAAAAGGATGCCATATGTTCTCTTTCCTGCTGGTGTTTTTTTTGAGGGTCCTGGACCCTCTTATAAAAAGGCCTAAGGAGAAAGAAGTGTACTGGGTGTCCACTCAATGTATTTTTCTATTTCCCATTTGCCCAAAATAATCTCTGGGTTTGTAAAATCAATGCTGTACCTGTACTCTATTGTTCAAAAGGATGCCATATGTCCTCTTTCCTGCTGATGTTTTGTTTGAGGGTCCTGGACCCTCTTATAAAAAGGCCTACGGAGAAAGAAGTGTACTGGGTGTCCACTCAATGTATTTTTCTATTTCCCATTTGACCAAAATTATTTCTGGGTTTGTAAAATCAATGCTGTACCTGTACTCTATTGTTCAAAAGGATGCCATATGTCCTCTTTCCTGCTGGTGTTTTGTTTGAGGGTCCTGGACCCTCTTATAAAAAGGCCTAAGGAGAAAGAAGTGTACTGGGTGTCCACTCAATGTTTTTTTCTATTTCCCATTTGCTGAAAATGATCTCTGGGTTTGTAAAATCAATGCTGTACCTGTACTCTATTGTTCAAAAGGATGCCATATGTCCTCTTTCCTGCTGGTGTTTTGTTTGAGGGTCCTGGACCCTCTTATAAAAAGGCCTAAGGAGAAAGAAGTGTACTGGGTGTCCATCGAATCATTTGTTTGATTCAAATTCCCGGTCGCAACAAATTATCTCCGGGTTTCTAAAATCAATGCCTTTCCTGTCATATAATTTTCAAAACTATGCCATATGTCCTCTTTCCTGCTGCTGGTTTTGTTGAGGGTCCTGGAGCCTCTGCTAAAAAGGCCTAAGGATAAATAAGTGTACTGGGTGTCTAATTAATGTTTTTTTAGATTTCCCGGTTGCAACAAATTATCTCTGGGTTTCTAAAATCAATGCCTTAAATGTAATCTATTGTTCAAAAGGATGCCATATGTCCTCTTTCCTGCTGCTGTTTTTGTTGAGGCTCCGGACCCTCTTATAAAAAGGCCTAAGGATAAATATGTGTACTGGGTGTCTAATCAATGTTTTTTTAGATTTCCCGGTTGCAACTAATTATCTCCGTGTTTCTAAAATCAATGCCTTTCCTGTAATCTATTTTTCAAAAGGATGCCATATGTCCTCTTTCCTGCTGCTGGTTTTGTTGAGGGTACTGGAGCCTCTGCTAAAAAGGCCTAAGGATAAATAAGTGCACTGGGTGTCTAATCAATGTCTTTTTAGATTTCCCGGTTGCAACAAATTATCTCTGGGTTTCTAAAATCAATGCCTTTCCTGTCATATAATTTTCAAAACGATGCCATATGTCCTCTTTCCTGCTGCTGGTTTTGTTGAGGGTCCTGGAGCCTCTGCTAAAAAGGCCTAAGGATAAATAAGTGTACTGGGTGTCTAATTAATGTTTTTTTAGATTTCCCGGTTGCAACAAATTATCTCTGGGTTTCTAAAATCAATGCCTTAAATGTAATCTATTGTTCAAAAGGATGCCATATGTCCTCTTTCCTGCTGCTGTTTTTGTTGAGGCTCCGGGACCCTCTTATAAAAAGGCCGAAGGATAAATATGTGTACTGGGTGTCTAATCAATGTTTTTTTAGATTTCCCGGTTGCAACTAATTACTAATTATGGACGTCCTGCTTGTCATCGATAAGCACAGGAAATTGCTGGCATTTTCATTGCTTCAAGAAGTTCAGCTTTTGTGGTGATAGTACAGACTTTAATAAACTATGATTTCCTACCATACTCAAGACAATCTTGTAGTTCAAGCTTATGACTTGCTGTGGGAAACAGTGGCCTGTCCATACCAGGAAGATTTAGACAGAAGTAACGATCTCTGCTTGCAGGTGACACATTTTTAGCGTCAATCATTAAAGGGGTTGCGTGAAGAATATGGCCGATGGACCCTTATTCACATGTTTGTCCAGAGCCACAACATTTTCAAACAGCCAGAAGAAAGGTCGGTTCTCACCAGCCTTAAATCACGCTTCATTTACCAAAAAATAGACAAACAGTGCCTTAAAAAAGACATTTGCGATATGGATTCACCAGAGCAAGGTCATTGCAAGTACTTCCCACGATAACAAATTCAAAATGCCACAACTCCGCAATCTTCCCCTTCACATTATTATTGTCACACTCCCTTGTACTCCTATGCCCAGCTCCTTGCTCTTGTTTTTGTTGAGGGTCCGGGGCCCTCTTATAACAAGGCAAAAGGATAAAGAAGTGTACTGGGTGTCCAATCAATGTTTTTTTGATTTGCCAGTTGCAACAAATTATCTCTGGGTTTCTAAAATCAATGCCTTACCTGTCATCTATTGTTCAAAAGGATGCCATATGTCCTCTTTCCTGCAGTTGTTTCTGTTGATGGTCCTGGACCCTCTGCTAAAAAGTCCTAAGGATAAAGAAATGTACTGGGTGTTCAATCAATGTTTTTTTCTATTTCCCGATTCATATAAATTATCTCAGGGATTCTTAAATCAATGCCTTACCTGTAATTAATTGTTCAAAAGGATGCCATATGTCCTCTTTCATGCTGTTGTTTCGGTTGAGGCTCCGGGACCCTCTTATAAAAAGGCCTAAGGATAAAGAAGTGTACTGGGTGTCCAATCAATTTTTTTTTCTATTTCCCTGTTCATATAAATTATTATCTCAGGGATTCTAAAATCAATGCCTTAACTGTAATCAATTGTTCAAAAGGATGCCATATGTCCTCTTTCATGCTGTTGTTTCTGTTGAGGCTCCTGGACCCTCTTATAAAAAGGCCTAAGGATAAAGAAGTGTACTGGGTGTCCAATCAATGTTTTTTTCTATTTCCCTGTTCATATAAATTATTATCTCAGGGATTCTAAAATCAATGCCTTAACTGTAATCAATTGTTCAAAAGGATGCCATATGTCCTCTTTCCTGCTGTCGTTTGTGTTGAGGGTCCGGGAACCTCTTATAAAAAGGCCTAAGGATAAAGAAGTGTACTGGGTGTCCAATCATTTTTTTTTCTATTTCCCTGTTCATATAAATTATCTCAGGGATTCTAAAATCAATGCCTTAACTGTAATCAATTGTTCAAAAGGATGCCATATGTCCTCTTTCATGCTGTTGTTTCTGTTGAGGCTCCGGGACCCTCTTATAAAAAGGCCTAAGGATAAAGAAGTGTACTGGGTGTCCAATCATTTTTTTTTCTATTTCCCTGTTCATATAAATTATCTCAGGGATTCTAAAATCAATGCCTTAACTGTAATCAATTGTTCAAAAGGATGCCATATGTCCTCTTTCATGCTGTTGTTTCTGTTGAGGCTCCGGGACCCTCTTATAAAAAGGCCTAAGGATAAAGAAGTGTACTGGGTGTCCACTCAATGTATTTTTCTATTTCCCATTTGACCAAAATTATCTATGGGTTTCTAAAATCAATGCCTTACCTGTCATATATTGTTCAAAAGGATGCCATATGTCCTCTTTACTGCTGTCGTTTCTGTTGAGGGTCCGGGACCCTCTTATAAAAAGGCCTAAGGATAAAGAAGTGTACTGGGTGTCCAATGAATGTTTTTTTCTATTTCCCATTTGCCAAAAATTATCTCTGGGTTTCTAAAATCAATGATGTACCCGTACTCTATTGTTCAAAAGGATGCCATATGTCCTCTTTCCTGCTGTTGTTTTTGTTGAGGGTCCGGAACACTCTTCTAAAAAGGCAGAAGGAGAACGACCTGTACTGTACTGGGTGTCCAATCCTGTTTTTGTTTTCAATTTCACGGTTCATAATAAATATCGCCGTGTAACTAAAATCAATGCCATACCTGTACTCTATTGTTCAAAAGGATGGCATATGTGGTGTTTCATTCTGTTGTGGCTGTTGAGGGTTGTGGCCATGGGACAGTGTATAAAACGGCTGAAGGAGAACGACCTGTACTGCCTTGTTGCTCCTTTTAGGCAGGCCAGCTCTTTGCATACATGCCCACAGACTCTGTAACGCATGCCTCTTTTAGTGAGAGGTGCAGCCATAATGCAGGGTCAGAACCTCTGCCTGCAACTGTTATACTCGATTTTGCGAAAGGAAGTAACCTTACCATGGTTCCCTGCACGCACGTATTGTTGTTACATTTTGGTGAGGGTAATCATGATGGCCATGTAGACCACCCCCGAGAGGCATGGAAGTAAGGGATGAGATGAAAGTGCTAAGAATAGTACAACTTGAAAACAAAGAGTTAGCCATGGGTGTTAGTGCAAGACCGCTTGGCTTTTTTTGGACTTTGGGTGCGGCTAATCATGCAGGCCATATAGAGCTGCCACCATTCGGTGTTGTATCATCTATTAAACTAATAAGAACAGAACTACCAAAATACAGCCAATGAAGGGCCTTATGAAGACTGAGCCAAGGTTGGATTGTAGTATTTGGTTTGGCTAATCATGATGGCCATGTAGACCACCACCGAGAGTCATGGAAGTAACAGGGATGAGATGAAAGTGCTAAGAATAGTACTACTTGAAACAACCGAGTTAGCCATGGGTGTTAATCCAAGACCTCTTGGCTTTATTTTTGTTTTGGGTGCGGCTAATCATGCAGGCCATATAGAGCTTCCACCATTCGGTGTTGTATCAGCTATTAAACTAATAAGAACAGTACTACCAAAATACAGCCAATGAAGGGCCTTATGAAGACTGAGCCAAGGTTGGATTGTAGTATTTGGTTAGGCTAATCATGATGGCCATGTAGACCACCACCGAGAGTCCTGGAAGTAACAGGGATGATGAGATGAAAGTGCTAAGAATAGTACAACTTGAAACAACCGAGTTAGCCATGGGTGTTAATCCAAGACCGCTTGGCTTTATTTTTGTTTTGGGTGCGGCTAATCATGCAGGCCATATAGAGCTGCCACCATTCGGTGTTGTATCATCTATTAAACTAATAAGAACAGAAATACCAAAATACAGCCAATGAAGGGCCTTATGAAGACTGAGCCAAGGTTGGATTGTAGTATTTGGTTAGGCTAATCATGATGGCCATGTAGACCACCACCGAGAGTCCTGGAAGTAACAGGGATGATGAGATGAAAGTGCTAAGAATAGTACTACTTGAAACAACCGAGTTAGCCATGGGTGTTAATCCAAGACCGCTTGGCTTTATTTTTGTTTTGGGTGCGGCTAATCATGCAGGCCATATAGAGCTGCCACCATTCGGTGTTGTATCATCTATTAAACTAATAAGAACAGAACTACCAAAATACAGCCAATGAAGGGCCTTATGAAGACTGAGCCAAGGTTGTATTGTAGTATTTGGTTTGGCTAATCATGATGGCCATGTAGACCACCACCGAGAGTCCTGGAAGTAACAGGGATGAGATGAAAGTGCTAAGAATAGTACTACTTGAAACAACCGAGTTAGCCATGGGTGTTAATCCAAGACCTCTTGGCTTTATTTTTGTTTTGGGTGCGGCTAATCATGCAGGCCATATAGAGCTTCCACCATTCGGTGTTGTATCAGCTATTAAACTAATAAGAACAGTACTACCAAAATACAGCCAATGAAGGGCCTTATGAAGACTGAGCCAAGGTTGGATTGTAGTATTTGGTTAGGCTAATCATGATGGCCATGTAGACCACCACCGAGAGTCCTGGAAGTAACAGGGATGATGAGATGAAAGTGCTAAGAATAGTACTACTTGAAACAACTGAGTTAGCCATGGGTGTTAATCCAAGACCGCTTGGCTTTTTTTTGGGTTTGGGTGCGGCTAATCATGAAGGCCAGATAGACCTGCCACCATTCGGTGTTGTAACAGGTATTAAACTGCTAAGAACAGTACTACTGAACACAACCTAGTTAGTTACCATGGGTCCCAGAGCATATGTTTTGTTATTATATTTTGTAAGGGTAATCATGCAGGCCATATAGAACTCCACCAATAGGGTGAGTAACAGGTATTGAAATGCTAAGAACAGTACTACTTAACACAAAGTTAACATGGGTCCTAGAGCATATGTCTTTTTATTATATTTTGTTAGGGTAATCATGCAGGCCATATAGACCGCCCCCGATAGGGTGAGTAACAGGTATTAAAATGCTAAGAAGAGTACTACTTTACACAACCTAGTTACCATGGGTGCCAGACCGCACGTCTTGTTATTCTATTTTGGAAGGGTAATCATGCAGGCCATATAGACCTCCCCCGATAGGGTGAGTAACACGTATTAAAATGCTAAGAACAGTACTAATTAACACAAGCTAGTTACCATGGGTCCCACACCACGTGTCTTGTTGTTATACTTTGTCAGGGTAATCATGCAGGCCATATAGACCTCCCCCAAAAGGGTGTAACAGGTATTAAAATGCTAAGAACAGTACAAATTAACACAACCTAGTTACCATGGGTCACAGACCCAGAGCAGATGTCTTATATTTTGTATGGGTAATCATGCAGGTCGTATAGACCTCCCACGATAGGGTGAGTAACAGGTATTAAAATGCTAAGAAGAGTAATACTTAACACAACCTAGTTACCATGGGTCCCAGACCGCATGTTTTGTTATTATATTTTGTAAGGGTAATCATGCAGGCCATATAGACCTCCCCTAACAGGTATTAAAATCCAAAGGAAATGACTACTTAACACAAACTAGTTACCATGGGTCCCAGACCGCATGTTTTGTTATTATATTTTGTAAGGGTAATCATGCAGGCCATATAGACCACCACCGATAGGGTGAGTAACAGCTATTAAAATGCTAAGGACATTACTACTTAACACAACATAGTTAACATGGGTCCAAGACCCAGAGCAGATGTCTTATTATTATATTTTGTATGGGTAATCATCCAGGCCGTATAGACCTCCCCAAATAGGGGGAGTTACAGAGATTAGAGTGCTAAGAATGGTACTACTTAAAACACAACCTAGTTAACATGGGTCCCAGACCGCATGTCTTATTATTATATTTTTTCAGGGTAATCAGGCAGGCCATATAGACCTCCCCCGATAAGAAAAGTACCAATTAACACAAGCTAGTTACCATGGGTCCAACACTATGTGTCTTGTTGATATACTTTGTCAGGGTCATCATGCAGGCCATATAGACCGCCCTTGATAGGGAGAGTAACAGGGATTACAGTTCTAAGAATAGTACTACTTAAACACAACCTAGTTACCATGGGTCCCAGACCAGATGTTTTCTTATTATACTTTGTCAGGCTAATCATGCAGGCCATATAGAACTCCAACAAAAGGGTGGGTAAGAGGGATTCAAGTGATAAGAAAAGTTTTACTTAACACAACAAAATTACCATGGGTCCCAGAACGCGTGTCTTGTTGTTATACTTTGTCAGGGTAATCATAACCGCCATATAGACCTCCACCAATAGGGGGAGTTACAGGGCTGAAAGTGCGAAGAATAGTATTACTTAACACAACCTAGTTGGGTCCAAGACCGCATGTTTAATTATTAGACTTTATCAGGGTAATTATATATCTAAAAAATCTATCTATTTTTCTTCTGTCGATTCTATCTAACTATCAATCTATGTATATCTTTCCTATCTATCTATCTATCTTCTGTCCGGACTGTTTGGAGACAGCCACTTGTGTTTCTGACAAATTTGAAGTAGGAGGACAGAACAATCATCTTCTTTCATCTCCCGGTTCCAAAAATGAAGGCCATATAGACCTCAACCGATTGGGGGAGTAACAGGTTGTAGTAAAATGTTAAGAATAGTACTATTTTACACACCACGGGTCACAGACCACATGTCTTATTGTTATACTCTGTCAGGGAAATTATATATATTTCAAATCCATTTATTTATATATCAAATCGATCGAACTAACAAACGTATCGATCAAATGTACATTGCATCTTTTGATCGATGTAATTCGTATCTATAAAATGTATATTACATATTTTGGTTGATGTCATTCGTATCTATAAAATGTATATTGCATCTTTGATTCGATAACATTCGTATCTATCAAATGTATATTGCATCTATTGATCAATGTAATTCGTATCTATCAAATGTATATTGCATCTATTGAGCTATGTACAGTGTATCGATCGTATGTATATTGCATCGATTGAGCTATGTAATCTATGTATCTATCTATCTATCTATCTATCTATCTATCTATCTATCTATCTAATCTACCTATCTCGTGGTTCTGCAAGTGGACTGTTTGCGGTTGATTGCGGTGCGTTACACTTGGAGTAACCCTTACACTACCTGATAGATACGACATCATTACTGATGTTTTAAAGCACGTTATTGCAAACAATTTGGGAATGTTAGGTGATTTAGGCCCTTTATGGGTTAAAAGCAGACTCTGCATAAACTATGTAATTTTACATGGGAGTTTTGCCAGGGATCCCCCTCCAGCATGCCACAGTCCAGGTGTTAGTAACCTTGAAACAACTTTTCCATCACTATTGTGGCCAGAAAGAGTCCTTGTAGGTTTTAAAATTCGCCTGCCTATTGAATTCAATGGCGAAAATTTTAAGTTCGCGACATCACTAGTGTTAAACTAAACGTAGCACTATTGCACACCTAATATATGTTAGTTCAATCATGTTTTCAAGTTTTTAAACACACTCGCAAGTGAAAAGAAAGCTAAAACTGCCTTGTTTCACTTTAAGGTGGTTTATACTTTACAGCGAGGTATACCTGTATATAGCGCAGAAATTAGCGGAATTCCGCTGTCTACTGCCATATGCGGCATTCGTTTGCTATGCATAATATGTCTCCACTGTTTTGAATTAGGTTATGTAAAATAGGTAAATCAACTCTACTGCTGGTGCTAAAATGTACAGAGTTCTCAACTCTGTACAGACAAGCAATAGTATGAATTAACGACAAAATACATGGCAGAAATGTTTGCACTTTGCTGTTCCTTTAAGGGCCATTTTAAAAAAAAATAAGAAGAAAGAAAATAAATGTTTGTTTTTTTATGCATTAGATTAGCCTCGTATTTCACTACAAAGTTATAGCAGATCATAAAAGCCTAGATTACAAGTGGAGCACAAACATATAGTGCTACTGTGCATTAACATTGCTCAAGTGAAGTCTATAGCACTTAGATTTCCTGAGTTCATATTGCAAATTTAAAGTTATTTTTTTATCATTCAAGCAATAGTCTAGTCTAGAAGGTGTTGCTATCTTTGAATGTTGCATAGCTTAGGTGCGCTAAATCGCTCATGTAGTAGATTTCTATAGGGGGCATAGAGTAAAACTAATTTCAGATATAAAGTTTGAAAGTTAAAGGGACATTGTACACTAGATTTTTCTTTACATAAATGTTTTGTAGGTGATCCATCTGGGAGTGTTGTAAAAATGTATAGTTTTGCTTATTTTTAAATAACATTGTGCTGATTTTCAGACTCCTAACCAAGCCCCAAAGTATTAAATGTATACTGATGTCTACAGACTCCTGCTTCTGTAATGGGTCTTTTCATATGCAGGGGAGGGGGAGTGTCTGCTCTTCTGGCTTCTCCAGCCCCTTCAGTGGGTGTACCAGCCTAACCTCATCAACAGTGCTAAACTGGGAACTTCTAAGTAAGATTTTATACTGGATTTTTAGATCAGTGTTTGTGCATATTCTTCTTTATAGTGGTGTCTATTATATGCAGTTATATGAAAATTGGTGTACACTGTCCATTTAAGCCAATGATGCACTAAACTGAGGGTGTGTTAGGGTGATGGTACACAAGCAGTGTAGTTGTTTATGTAGTTTTGTGCTATACTATTAATGCTTATGGTTTGCTTTAGGTCTTAAAAACTCAGACGCCTAGATTACGAGTTTTGCGTTAGAGGCTGTGCGGTGCAAATGAGCAGTTTTCACTCACCGCTCACTTACCTGCAGCGCTGGTATTACGGGGTTTTACAAACCCGGCATTAAAAAGACAAGAAGTGAGCGTTGAGCAAAATTTTGCTCATTACCGCACTCCAATACCAGCGCTGCTTAAGTCTGAGCTGGTGTAACATGCTCGTGCACGATTTCCCCATAGAAATCAACGGGGAGAGCCGTCTGAAAAAAAGTCTAACACCTGCAAAAAAGCAGCGTAAAGCTCCCTATTGCAGCCCCATTGATTCCTATGGGGAAATAAAATTTATGTCTACACCTAACACCCTAACATGAACCCCGAGTCTTAACACCCCTAATCTTATACTTATTAACCCCTAATCTGCCGCCCCTGACATTGCTGACACCTGCATTATATTATTAACCCCTAATCTGCCGCTCCGGACACCGCCGCCACCTACATTATAGTTATGAACCCCTAATCTGCTGCCCCGAACATCGCCGCCACCTACATTATATTTATTAACCCCTAATCTGCCACCCCCAATGTCACCGCCATTATATTAAATTTATTAACCCCTAAACCTAAGTCTAACCCTAACCCTAAAACCCCCTAACTTAAATATAATTAAAAGAAATCTAACTAAAAATTCCTATCATTAACTAAATCATTCCTATTTAAAACTAAATACTTACCTATGAAATAAACCCTAAGCTTGCTACAATATAACTAATAGTTACATTGTAGCTATCTTAGGATTTATATTTAGTTTACAGGCAAGTTTGTATTTATTTTAACTAGGTACAATAGTTATTAAATAGGTATTAACTATTTAATAACTACCTAGCTAAAATAAATACAAAAGTACCTGTAAAATAAAACCTAACCCAAGTTACAATTATACCTAACACTACACTATAATTAAATAAATTAACTAAATTAAACACAATTACCTAAATTATCTAAAGTACAAAAACAAACAAACACTAAATTACAGAAAATAATAAACAAATTACAGAAATTTAAACTAATTTCACCTAATCTAATAGCCCTATTAAAATAAAAAAGCCTAGTTTAAACTAAACTACCAATAGCCCTTAAAAGGGCCTTTTGCAGGGCATTGCCCCAAAGTAATCAGCTCTTTTACCTGTAAAAAAAAATACAAACAACCCCCCAACAGTAAAACCCACCACCCACACAACCAACCCCCCAAATAAAATACTATCTAAAAAAACCTAAGCTCCCCATTGCCCTGAAAAGGGCATTTGGATGGGCATTGCCCTTTAAAGGTCAGTTAGCTCTTTTGTGGCCCAAACCCTAATCTAAAAAAATAAAATCCACCCAATACACCCTTAAAAAAACCTAACACTAACCCCCTGAAGATCGACTTACCGGGAGACGTCTTCATCCAAGCCGGGCAGAAGTGGTCCTCCAGACGGGCAGAAATCTTCATCCTAGCCGGGCAGAAGTGGTCCTCCAGATGGCATCTTCTATCTTCATCCATCCGGTGCAGAGCGGGTCCATCTTCAAGACATCCGACACGGAGCATCCTCTTCATCCGACGACTAACACAGAATGAAGGTATCTTTAAGTGACGTCATCCAAGATGGCGCCCCTTAGATTCCGATTGGCTGATAGAATTCTATCAGCCAATCGGAATTAAGCTAGAAAAAAACATATTGGCTGATGCAATCAGCCAATAGGATTGAAGTTCAATCCTATTGGCTGATCCAATCAGCCAATAGGATTGAGCTCACATTCCTTTTAAAGGCTATTGGTAGTTTAGTTTATGCTAGGGTTTTTATTTTATTTTGGGGGGCTTTTTATTTTAATAGGGCTATTAGATTAGGTGTAATTAGTTTAAATTTCTGTAATTTGTTTATTATTTTCTGTAAATAGTTTATATAGTGGGTTTTTTCCTACTTTAGATAATTTAATTTAGGTAATTGTATTTAATTTAGTTAATTTATTTAATTATAGTGTAGTGTTAGGTGTAATTGTAACTTAGGTTAGGTTTTATTTTATAGGTACTTTTGTATTTATTTTAGCTAGGTAGTTATTAAATAGTTAATAACTATTTAATATCTATTGTACCTAGTTAAAATAAATACAAACTTGCCTGTAAAATATAAATAAACCCTAAGATAGATACAATGTAACTATTAGTTATATTGTAGCTAACTTAGGGTTTATTTTATAGGTAAGTATTTAGTTTTAAATAGGAATGATTTAGTTAATGACAGGAATTTTTAGTTAGATTTCTTTTAATTATATTTAAGTTAGTGGGTGTTAGGGTTAGACTTAGATTTAGGGGTTAATAACTTTAATATAGTGGCGGCGACATTGGGGGCGGCAGATTAGGGGTTAATAAATGTAGGTAGGTGATGGCGATGTTAGGGATGGCAGATTAGGGGTTAATAATATTTAACTAGTGTTTGCGAGGCGGGAGTGCAGCAGTTTAGGGGTTAATATATTTATTATAGTGGCGGCGATGTCCGGTTCGGCAGATTAGGGGTTAAAATTTTTCTTTTAGTGTTTGCGATGTGGGAGGGCCTTGGTTTAGGGGTTAATATGTAGTTTATGGGTGTTAGTGTACTTTTTAGCACTTTAGTTAAGAGTTTTATGCTACGACTTTGTAGTGTAAAACTCTTAACTACTGACTTTAAAATGCGGTACCAGTCTTGACAGGAGAGGGTGTACCTCTCACTTTTTGGCAGACTCGTAATACCGGCGCTATGCAAGTCCCATTGAAAAAAGAGAATATGCAATTTACGTAAGTGGATTCGCGGTATTGCCAAGTCTGGCCAAAAAAGTGAGCGGTACACCTGTACCAGCAAGACTCGTAATACCAGCAGGCGTTAAAAAGCAGCGTTAGGACCGCCTAACGCTGCTGTTTAAGCTTACCGCAAAACTCGTAATCTAGGTGTTACATTTTAAAGTGGTATTTCAGACTGCACTAAATTGCAACACTAAACTCGCCACACTATCCACTGCACTATCCAGCAAAAGTATAGGGTGTGCAAAAAGTTCTGCCCGTGTTAAGAGATCTATGTGAATATTTAACCATCCACATATACCATATTGTGTGTTATTCTTTGTGTGAAATTGCGCAAATATCATTTGTACTCCACTCCATTGAGCCCATAGTGTGGAATATAGTGCAATTCCTTCAATGATTTTGGTATGTTAAAGGAATAGTCTAGTCAAAATTAAACTTTCATGATTCAAATAGGGCATGTAATTTTAAACAACTTTTCAATTTACTTTTATCATCAAATTTTTTGTTCTCTTGGTATCCTTTGTTAAAAGCTAAACCTAGGTAGGCAAATATGCTATTTTCTAAGCCCTTGAAGGCCGCCTCTTATCTCAGTGCATTTTGTCATTTTTTTCTCAGATATACAGCGCTAGTTCATGTGTGCCATATAGATAACATTGTGCTCACAATCATGGAGTTATTTATGAGTCGGCACTAATTGGCTTAGATGCAAGTCTGTCAAAAAAACTGAAATAAGGGGGCAGTCTCCAGAGGCTTACATACAAAGGGGTCGATTTATCAATGTCTGTCTGACATGATATACTATAGCGTATCATGTCCGACAGACATAGCTGAATGCCGACAGCATACGCTGTCGGCATTTAACATTGCACAAGCAGTTCACCAGAACTGCTTGTGCAATGCCGCCCTCTGCAGATTCACAGCCAATAGGGCCACTAACAGGGTATGTCAATCAGCCTGATCATATAGGATCAGGCGGATTGCAGACCGCAGCCTCAGAGGCAGCGGACCAGTTATGGAGCAGCGGTCTTAAGACCGCTGCTTCATAACTGCTGTTTTCGGCGAGCCTGAAGGGTCGCACGGAAACAGGGGCATCAAGCTCCATTCAGAGCTTGATAATTCAGCCCCAAGATACTCACAAAGGTAAAAAGTGTATTACTATAACTGTATTGGTTATGCAAAACTTGGGAATGGGTAATAAAGGGATTATCTATCTTTTTAAACAATACAATTTCTGGAGTAGACTGTCCCTTTAAATTTCAAACAGTGCCTGCAATAATATGCTTGTTCTGCTGTCCAACAAGTAACATTGTTAGTTTTAGCATTACTCATCTCCTACACACAGACGCAGAAGCATATTCACTGAATACTCATACATACTCATAATAACTAAGGGCACATTAGTAGATTATACTCATAATAACTAAGGGCACATTAGTAGATTATACTCATAATAACTAAGGTCACATTAGTAGATTATACTCATAATACCTAAGGGCACATTAGTAGATTATACTCATAATAACTAAGGGCACATTAGTAGATTATACTCATAATAGCTAAGGACACATTAGTAGATTATACTCATAATAGCTAAGGGCACATTAGTAGATTATATTCATAATAGCTAAAGGCACATTAGTAGATTATACTCATTATATCTAAGGGCACATTAGTAGATTATACTCATAATAGCTAAGGGCACATTAGTAGATTATACTCATAATAGCTAAGGGCACATTAGTAGATTATACTCATAATAGCTAAGGGTACATTAGTGTGTTATACTCATAATAGCTAAGGGCACATTAGTAGATTATACTCATAATAGCTAAGGGCACATTAGTAGATTATACTCATAATAGCTAAGGGCACATTAGTAGATTATACTCATAATAGCTAAGGGCACATTAGTAGATTATACTCATTATAGCTAAGGGCACATTAGTAGATTATACTCATTATAGCTAAGGGCACATTAGTAGATTATACTCATAATAGCTAAGGGCACATTAGTAGATTATACTCATAATAGCTAAGGGCACATTAGTAGATTATACTCATAATAGCTAAAGGCACATTAGTAGATTATACTCATTATAGCTAAGGGCACATTAGTAGATTATACTCATAATAGCTAAGGGCACATTAGTAGATTATACTCATAATAGCTAAAGGCACATTAGTAGATTATACTCATTATAGCTAAGGGCACATTAATAGATTATACTCATTATAGCTAAGGGCACATTAGTAGATTATACTCATTATAGCTAAGGGCACATTAGTAGATTATACTCATAATAGCTAAGGGCACATTAATAGATTATACTCATAAAAGCTAAAGGCACATTAGTAGATTATACTCATTATATCTAAGGGCACATTAGTAGATTATACTCATTATAGCTAAGGGCACATTAGTAGATTATACTCATAATAGCTAAGGACACATTAGTAGATTATACTCATAATAGCTAAGGGCACATTAGTAGATTATACTCATAATAGCTAAGGGCACATTAGTAGATTATACTCATAATAGCTAAGGGCACATTAGTAGATTATACTCATTATAGCTAAGGGCACATTAGAGGGTTATACTCATTATAGCTAAGGGCACATTAGAGGGTTATACTCATTATAGCTAAGGGCACATTAGAGGGTTATACTCATTATAGCTAAGGGCACATTAGTGTGTTATACTCATTATAGCTAAGGGCACATTAGTGGGTTATACTCATAGCTAAAGGCACATTAGTGAGTTATACTCATAATAGCTAAGGGCACATTAGTGTGTTATACTCATTATAGCTAAGGGCACATTAGTGGGTTGTACTCATTATAGCTAAGGGCACATTAGTGTGTTATACTCATAATAGCGAAGGGCACATTAGTGTGTTATACTCATTATAGCGAAGGGCACATTAGTGTGTTGTACTCATTATAGCGAAGGGCACATTAGTGTGTTATACTCATAGCTAAGGGCACATTAGTGTGTTGTACTCATTATAGCGAAGGGCACATTAGTGTGTTATACTCATAGCTAAGGGCACATTAGTGTGTTATACTCATAGCTAAGGGCACATTAGTGTGTTGTACTCATTATAGCTAAGGGCACATTAGTGGGTTATACTCATTATAGCTAAGGGCACATTAGTGTGTTATACTCATTATAGCTAAGGGCACATTAGTGTGTTATACTCATTATAGCTAAGGGCACATTAGTGTGTTGTACTCATTATAGCTAAGGGCACATTAGTGTGTTGTACTCATTATAGCTAAGGGCACATTAGTAGATTATACTCATTATAGCTAAGGACACATTAGTGTGTTATACTCATAATAGCTAAGGGCACATTAGTGTGTTATACTCATTATAGCGAAGGGCACATTAGTGTGTTATACTCATAATAGCTAAGGGCACATTAGTGTGTTATACTCATAATAGCTAAGGGCACATTAGTGTGTTATACTCATTATAGCTAAGGACACATTAGTGTGTTATACTCATAATAGCTAAGGGCACATTAGTGTGTTATACTCATAGCTAAGGGCACATTAGTGGGTTATACTCATAATAGCTAAGGGCACATTAGTGTGTTATACTCATAATAGCTAAGGGCACATTAGTGTGTTATACTCATAGCTAAGGGCACATTAGTGTGTTATACTCATAGCTAAGGGCACATTAGTGTGTTATACTCATAGCTAAGGGCACATTAGTGGGTTATACTCATAATAGCTAAGGGCACATTAGTGTGTTATACTCATAATAGCTAAGGGCACATTAGTGTGTTATACTCATTATAGCTAAGGACACATTAGTGTGTTATACTCATAATAGCTAAGGGCACATTAGTGTGTTATACTCATAGCTAAGGGCACATTAGTGGGTTATACTCATAATAGCTAAGGGCACATTAGTGTGTTATACTCATAGCTAAGGGCACATTAGTGTGTTATACTCATAGCTAAGGGCACATTAGTGTGTTATACTCATAGCTAAGGGCACATTAGTGTGTTATACTCATAGCTAAGGGCACATTAGTGGGTTATACTCATAATAGCTAAGGGCACATTAGTGTGTTATACTCATAGCTAAGGGCACATTAGTGTGTTATACTCATAGCTAAGGGCACATTAGTGTGTTATACTCATTATAGCTAAGGGCACATTAGTGTGTTATACTCATTATAGCGAAGGGCACATTAGTGTGTTATACTCATAATAGCGAAGGGCACATTAGTGTGTTGTACTCATTATAGCGAAGGGCACATTAGTGTGTTATACTCATAGCTAAGGGCACATTAGTGTGTTATACTCATTATAGCGAAGGGCACATTAGTGTGTTATACTCATAATAGCGAAGGGCACATTAGTGTGTTATACTCATTATAGCGAAGGGCACATTAGTGTGTTATACTCATAATAGCTAAGGGCACATTAGTGTGTTATACTCATTATAGCGAAGGGCACATTAGTGTGTTGTACTCATTATAGCTAAGGGCACATTAGTGTGTTATACTCATAATAGCTAAGAGCACATTAGTGGGTTATACTCATAATAGCTAAGAGCACATTAGTGTGTTATACTCATTATAGCTAAGGGCACATTAGAGGGTTATACTCATAGCTAAGGGCACATTAGTGTGTTATACTCATAGCTAAGGGCACATTAGTGTGTTATACTCATAGCTAAGGGCACATTAGTGTGTTGTACTCATAATAGCTAAGGGCACATTAGTGTGTTATACTCATAGCTAAGGGCACATTAGTGGGTTATACTCATAATAGCTAAGGGCGCATTAGTGGGTGTGGTTAGGACATGCCATAATTGTGGAGTGGCTGGATGTTTTGGAGGAGTCTTGTAAAAATTAAAAAGTAAAAAGGCAGCAAATGGATACAGCTCCAAAACACACAAAGTACTGTGGTGTATAATATACTCAGAGGATACTCAAAATAGCCACAAGGTTCAGATAGAAAATCTTACTAAACAAGTAGACCTGATGCAGAATAAAATAAACAATATGGAAAACAGATCTAGGAGAAACAATTTGAGAACTGTTGGTTTACCAGAGAAAACAGAATATAAAGATTTAATATATTTCTCGTCAGTACAGCTACCTAAATACTTAGGCTTTGAGGAAGGTATTCCTATTCAAACTGAAAGAGCACACAGAATTGGAGAATAGAGAAGAAAAAAAGATGGGTCCTTAGATTGTAGACCTGTGATTGTCAGATTTTTAATTTTTCAGGTTAAATATAAGATTTTAAGAGCATAAAGAAGTTTGCAGACGGAGCTACAACATGATGGAAAAAGAGTGTTGATCTTTCAAAATTTTTCTATAGAAACCTCTAAAAAATATATATATACATATATATATATATATATATATATATATATATATATATATATATATATATATATATATATTCAGAGGAATGCCCAACCAGTAATATAAGCTAGAGTACAACATGCATACTAGGTCCCTACTTGTTAATCATGCAGCTACGGTCCCAAATTCAGCCACTCGCTTTCCTCCCATGTGACCTCCTTGGGAAAAACATGGTTCACTTGTTGGGTACTTATCTTCGCTACACTTTCCTTAGGATTCCTGGTAGGTAACCTTGTTCAACCAGCATGACAAAATACTCTGCTTGCTCTAACTTCAGGTTTGAGAGCTCTGGGTTCTGATCCTGAACCCTCCTCCACCATGTGACCACTGTTACTCCAATAGGATGAATGGCTGTTCTGCTGTGTAAATTGAAGGTGCCTGGCTTGCAGGGATAGTTCACAAGAAAATGAAAAATCGTTTGCACTGCTCCAGATAAAAACATTGATTTCTAACACAGTAACAGGGAGGGTAGATTCTAAAATATATAGAAAGCTCATCTCAGATAGTATGTTACTACATGGAAAACGTAATCACCTGAAACAGGTCCCATATTCAATAGCAAAAGGACATTTTATTAGGACTAAACATGATTGATCTGATCAGGGTGAATATGAAAAACAAAGTGATGATATGGTTGTCAGATTAATTGACAGAGGTTATAAAAAAAGATATAATTAGCAGGGTCATAATGGATGTAGATTTATTGGAAAAAAGATACATTGTTGAAATATAGTAAGATACCAGTAAATAAAAAAAGATAATGTTACACACAATATTCCTCAGATTACTATGATGTGGGTAAAATTATCTGTAGACATCTTCCAATGTTGTCTGCTGATGATAAATTACAGCATGTGATGAAACAAGGTTGCCAGTTTTCTAACAGATGAGGCACCACATTGGGCAATATTCTATCACCTAGTGAATTGAGGACCCAGAAACCAATAAGTTCATGGTTGGAGGTAAAGGGAATGTATATATATATGGATATAGCTCATGTATACCCTGTGGTTTTATCCACAGAAGCAGATGTGATACTTTTGAGTCTAGGATGACAGGGAAACAGCATGACATACAGGCATGTGTAAATTGCAGAATAAAAATATCAATATTTGAATTTGGCAATAAGTGTTACATGTATTGTGAATAATCCACCTTTAGAGTATATTTGAATATGTCACATGATTATTTGTGAACCAATAGAAATGCAGTGAGCTTTATAAATGGTGTGTATTTTTACGAGGCACTAGCGGCAAACCCAAGGCATTATCCAATTTGTTGTGCATTGTCATCTCATGGAGACATGGGTCAATCAGATGGGTACTGTAATACACCCATATTCACTATTTGTTTTTGCCTCTGCCTGGAGGTTAGGATGGCACCCGGCAGATCCTCTGGCATCCACCCCAAGTGAACCCTGGGTTATGAGATTTACAAGGGGGAGGCAAAAATAGATAGTGAGAATGGATGCATTACAGTACCCATCGTATATATGGTGTAACATGTATGTGTGGTGTATAATGCCTCACATACAGGTTAGATGTATGTGTACTGGTGTAAGGGACTCCTACAAGGCGTAAGCGCTCATCCCAAATAGACCAAATGCCTGATCTGTTTGGCCTGTGTCTCTGTGAGGCCACCAAATGCACAACCAATCGGATAATGCCTTGGGCTTGCCACTATCGCCTAGTGTATTTTTATTATAGGTCACGTCAATGATTAAGGCGTGACCTTAACGCTTTTAAATTGTGACAATAAAGTCTTGTTTTTATCTGGAGCAGTATCAGCAATTTAAAATTTTCTTGTTTTGGAGGAATGACCAGATTTTTCTGGACAGGTTTTAGGTATTCGGGGAAAGTAATAGAATAGACTGAAGGATAGAGGGTCTAGAACAGGACCATCCTGAAAAATGTGGGGCAGTTGGAAGCACTGCTGGGAAGCCACATTGTTTCTTCCAGCCTTAGGTTGAGCATTCCCAATATAACCCCACAACAGCCTCTTGATATAACTTAATCAATCATTCCATGTGCAGCTGTGAGCAAAAGTTGGGGCAGTCCTGACCAAACAATGTTATAATTTTATTTTTTAAGTTATGACCTTGTGCAGTCATAGCAGAAAAGCTTCTCTGAAATGCCTTTTGTTAAAAAATAACAGACACGTAACGTATGGCTTTAACATTGCTTTTTGATAATTAGAAATCCACTAATTGAAGCTGTGCACCATATTTCTAATATTCCTGGCAGTGAAGGGGTAAATTAGTTAGCAAGCAAGAGTAATAATATTGAGACCTCCCTCCAGACTGATCCCTACCTGATCCTTCCAAAACAGCCCTCTTTCCTCAATGAGCCCCCTCCACACACACACACACACACACACACACACACACACACACTGGTCACTAGCATCTTAGTTACTGGCAGACAGTCTGCCATTATGGAGTTTTATGTCTCTTTTTTTATTTTAATTTTTTTTAATTATTATTTTTTTCAGTGTAGAGATCCCTTCACAACCCTCCCACCTCCCTTTCCAAACAGCTCCCATCTCTCACTAGTAGTAGCCAAATTAGGTACTGCCAGTTGTCTGCCAGTACCCAGTTTATAGTAATTGTATTATTTTTAAAATGCATGTATTGATAAAATGGTTTTCTGTAGTGCAGGAATTCCCCTCCCCTCCAAGCAATCATTCATAGGGACCCTCTACACCTGTCATAACCCTTTCTTTCTAATGACACAATGAGTCGACAAATCATCTAATTACTATTGGGAATATCACTCCTGCCCAGCAGGAGGCGGCAAAGAGCACCAAAGCAAAGCTGTTAAATATCACCTCCCTTCCCTCCAACCCCAGTCATTCTCTTTGCCTAAGTTAGTGTAAGGGAGTGGTAAAGTTAGGTGTCTGGAAAGATTCTTCAATCAAGAGTTTATTATTTTATTTGTAGTACTAGTATGTGCTGTTTTTACTCCAGGGTGTAGCTGTAGTCCATTTCAGTTTCTTCAGTAGAGCATTGGTGGCTTTTAAGCAAAGGGAACTTGTGGGACATAATTCTCACTGCGCCTCCCTCATATTTAAATAAAGGTTTCTGCCCTTATTATTTTCCACAGGTCCATGTGAGGGAAAGGACCTCTCAAACCTAGTAAGCTGCCTTACTGCCAGGCAGATTATTGAGGTAAGTGCTAATTTATTTTCTTAAGCTGCTTTAAGGAAAAAACATGGCACTTTACTATTTCCCTGACAGCGATATTTAATACATTACTCCTAGTGTTGTAAGGGGGATTATATATGGCAGTATTGCAGGCACTGTGGACTTGAGGAGTACTTGGCTCAATTTGGTGTTATCGTTTTCACTAAACATGCCTGCTGAGACGTTATTTTGACACACCCACGATGGGCGGGGCTTGTGTGGCGGTAAAAGTTATCTAAATTGCGCACTTGTTATTCTCTCACTTCCTGTATATGGAGGAGAGATATCTGCATCTTAAAGTTTTTCAAATTTAACGGTTATTTGCTAGCCTGTCATTACTGAAACAGCTCCAGTCTGGATTTCGGTTTTAAGAAATATATATTGTTTTCCTTCAAGGTAGGCACCTCTGCAAAGCTATTGCTGAGGGATAGAGGCTGTTTGAGGTGTTATTAAGACGTTTTTTATTTCTCAATATCTTTGTAAAATAAAGCAGTTACGTTTTTGTATTTGTTAAAAAAACAGTTTCGTTTTTGCATTGCATCAAAAATAAAGCAGTTTCGTTTTAAAATTTAAAGAATCAGTAACGTTTTTTTTCTTTATTTAAATTGTTCATAATTTAATTATTTATTTTTATTCTGTTAAGATGGACCAAGACTCTGTTACAGATTACAGATGTCCTTTATGTTTAAATGCTAAAATCGAACCACCAATTCCTTTTTGTTCCTCATGTGTTGAGAGAACATTAAATCTTAAGGATAGATTTTTTTGAGCCTATATTGTCTAAGACGGATGCTGTCCAGGAGTCTTCTGACAATGTTCAAGATATGCCGCAGCTTTCTCCTCAAGCGTTCCAAAATTTAGCATCCATACAGCCAGTGCCCTGCGCTTCCTCTATTACTCCACTTGGAGGGAAAGTGCAAGAGGAAATGTAATCAAAAAGTGAATAAGGTTGCTGACACAGTAGTGGCTATTCCAAATGTTTCTCCCCAGAAACCTGAAGATGAAGATACTTCGGTAGCATCTGAGGGTGAAATCTCAGACTCAGACATTGTAATACCTTTAACTGATACTGAAGTTGTTTCCTTCAGGTTTAAGCTTGAACACCTTAAGGAGGTTTTAGCTACCCTGGACGAGTCCGACACTACCGTCGTAGTCAATCCTAAGAAGTCTAGTAAACGAAACAAGTATTTTGACGTGCCCTCCATGGTGGAGGTATTTCCTGTACCAGATAGGGCTACAGAGATTATTGCTAAGGAATGGGAGGGACTGGGTATCCCTTTTTCTCCATCCCCTATACTTAAAAAGATGTTTCCTATAGCAGACTCTATCAAGGAGTCTTGACAGATGGTACCCAAAGTGGAAGGGGCAATTTCCATGCTAGCCAAGAGAACAACTATTCTCATAGAGGATAGTTGTTCCTTTAAGGATCCTATGGATAAGAAGTTAGAGGGGTTACTCAAGAAAATGTATGTACACCAGGCTACTGTCACTAGTTCGGCAGCATACTGGTTTGATGCATTGTCTGATTCTATTCGGACAGACACTCCCCTCGAAGAAATCCAGCATAGGATAAAGGCCCTTAAGTTGGCCAACTCCTTTATCACTGATGCTTCCCTTCAAGTTATTAAGCTGGGAGCTAAGATTTCTGGCTTTGCCGTACTGCTCCGCAGAGTTTTATGGTTAAAAACTTGGTCTGCAGATGTGTCATCTAAGTCTAAACTTTTGGCAATTTCTTACAAGGGAAAGACCTTGTTTGGGCCGGGTTTGACGGAAATAATTTCTGACATTACGGGAGGAAAGGGCCATTTCCTCCCTCAGGATAAGAGAAATAAACAAATGGGACATCAGAGTAATTCCTTTCGAAGTTTCAAGGGAAACCCTTCCTCTCCCTCTTCCAAGCAGGAGCAGTCCAAGCCTTCCTGGAGGTACAATCAGTCTTGGAACAAGGGAAAACAATCCAAAAAGCCTGCAATTGAAAATTCCTCAGAGTGCCGTCCTTCAAGATGGAAACTATTCGTTCCATTCTTCCTTTGGTCCAAGAGGGTCAATTTATGACAACGGTAGATTTAAAGGAGGAGTACCTGCATGTTCCCATCCACAGGGACCATCACAAGTTTCTAAGGTTTGCATTTCTAGACAAACACTTCCAGTTCATTGCTCTTCCATTCGGCCTTGCCACAGCTCCCAGACTTTTCTCAAAGGCTCTGGGTCCTTGTTGGCGGTGCTCCGATTGCGGGGCATTGCAGTGGCGCCTTATCTGGACGACATTATGGTTCAGGCGCCATCCTTTCAACAAGCAAGATCCCACACATAAATGTTGTTATCTTCCCTGCGATCTCATGGTTGGAAGGTAAATTTGGAAAAGAGTTCCTTAGTTCCAAATACAAGGGTAATTTTCAAGGGAACCATAATAGATACCTTATCAATGAAAAATTTTCTGACAGAAGTCAGGAAATCAAAGATTTTTGATTCTGGCCTAGCGCTTCAGTCCTCTCCTCAGCCATCAGTGGCTCAGTGCATGGAGGTAATCGGTCTGATGGTAGCAGCAATGGACATCATCCCGTTTGCCCGTTTCCACCTCAGACCTCTGCAGTTAAGCATGCTCAGTCAGTGGAACGGAGATTATGCGGATCTTTCTCCACGATTACAGCTGGAGCAGGAGACAAGGGATTCTCTTCTTTGGTGGTTGTCTCAGGATCATCTCTCCCAGGGAATCTGCTTTTGTAGACCCTCTTGGGTGATTGTGACAACAGATGCCAGCCTTCTGGGATGTGGAGCAGTCTGGGGCTCTCTAAAGGCTTAAAGAACATGGACTCGGTCAGAGTCTGTTCTACCCATAAACATTCTGGAGCTGAGAGCGATCTTCAATGCTCTTCTGGCCTGGCCTCAGTTAGCCTCGGCCCGGTTCATCAGGTTCCAGTCGGACAACATAACTTCAGTGGCTTACATCAATCATCAGGGAGGAACTCTGAGTTCCTTAGCCATGACAGAAGTAGCCAAGATAATTCAGTGGGTGGAGACCCACAATTGCTGTCTGTCGGCGATCCACATCCCAGGAGTGGACAACTGGGAGGCGGACTTCCTGAGCAGGCAGACCTTTTACCTGGGGGAGTGGGAACTCCATTCGGAAGTGTTTTCCAGCCTGATTCTCAAATGGGGTCAGCTGGAATTGGATCTCATGGCATCTCAGCAGAATGCCAAGCTTCTAAGGTACAGGTCGAGGTCAAGGGACACTCAGGCTGTACTGATAGATGCTCTGGCGGTACCTTGGAATTTCAATCTTGCATACCTATTTCCTCCGTTCGCTTTTCTACCTCGGGTCATTGCTCGAATCAAGCAGGAGAGGGCGTCAGTGATCATCATTGCACCAGCATGGCCTCGCAGGATTTGGTATGCAGACATGGTGGACATGTCATCTCTTCCAACTTGGAGACTTCCATTGAGGAAGGACCTTCTACTTCAAGGGCCCTTCCTTCATCCAAATCTAGTTTCTCTGAAGCTGACTGCTTGGAGATTGAACACTTCATTTTATCCAAGCATGGATTTTTATAATCGGTCACTGAGACCAGGATTCAGGCTCGTAAACCTGTGACTAGAAAGATTTATTATAAGATATGGCATAAATATCTATTTTGGTGTGAATCCAAGGGCTACTCTTGGAGTAGAGTTAGGATTCCTAGAATTCTGTCCTTTCTCCAAGAAGGTTTGGAGAAGGGTTTATCGGCAAGTTCCCTAAAGGGTCAAATATCTGCCTAGTCTATTTTGTTACATAAACGTCTGGCAGACATCCCAGACGTGCAATCGTTTTGTCAGGTCTTGGTCAGGATCAGGCCTGTGTTCAAGCTAGTTACTCCTCCCTGGAGTCTTAATTTAGTTCTTTAGGTTCTTTAAGGGGCTCTGTTTGAGCCTATGCATTCCTTAGATATTAAGTTGTTATCTTGGAAAGTTTTGTTTCTTGTTGCTATTTCATCTGCTCGTAGAGTGTCAGAGCTCTCGGCATTACAGTATGAGTCTCCTACCTTATTTTTCATTCGGATAAGTTAGTTTTACATACTAAGTTAGGGTTTCCCCCTAAAGTAGTTTCAGACTGGAACATTAATCAGGAGATTGTTGTTCCTTCCTTGTTTCCTAATCCTTCTTCTCAAAAGGAACTGCTTTTGCACAATCTGGATGTGGTGCGTGCATTAAAATTCTATTTACAGGTGACTAAGGATTTTCGTCAGTCTTCTGCTCTTTTTGTGGTATTCTCTGGGAAACTTAAGGGGCAGAAAGCTACGGCTACGTCTCTTTTTTTGTGGCTGAAGAGTATCATTCACTTTGCCTATGAAACTGCTGGACAGCAGCCTCCTGAGAGAGTTATGGCTCATTCTGCGAGGGCTGTTTCCTCTTCCTGGGCATTCAAAAATGAAGCTTCTGTGGAACAGATTTGCAAGGCTGCAACGTGGTCCTCTCTTCACACTTTTTCAAAATTCTATAAATTTGACACTTTTTCCTCGGCTGAGGCCTCTTTGGGGAGAAAGGTTCTTCAAGCAGTGGTGCCTTCCGTTTAGGTTCCCTGTCTTGTCCCTCCCTTATCATCTGTATACTCTAGCTTGGGTATTAATTCCCAATAGTAATTAGATGATCCGTGGACTCATCGTGTCATTAGAAAGAAAAAAAAATTGATGCTTACCTGATAAATGTATTTATTTTTTGACACGATGAGGCCATGGCCCGCCCTGTTCTTTGGACAAGTTGTTGGTATTTTATAAACTTCAGACACCACTGCACCTTGTTGCTTCCTTTCTCTCCTTTGCTTCGGTCGAATGACTGGGGTTGGAGGGAAGGGAGGTGATATTTAACAGCTTTGCTGTGGTGCTCTTTGCCGCCTCCTGCTGGGCAGGAGTGATATTCCCAATAGTAATTAGATGATCCGTGGACTCATAGTGTCAATAAATAAATAAATATATCAGGTAAGCATAAATTTTGTTTTTCTGTAGTGTAGGGACAAACCCCTCCCGCTCTCAACAAATCTATTTACTGTAGTGTAGGAAATCCTCTCCTTCCTCCCCTCCCCCGATGCACCGCCCACTCGCCTCCCTCCAACACCACCCACAGCATCACTGCAAGCCGATACAGATAGTGACACAGAAGGCCATATTTATTAAGGAATCAGAGCGCTATCGGCTGCAGGTTCACATAAGCAAACCTGTAGCTGAGATTTCTTAACCTGTTATTTGGCGTAAACAATCCTCCTGGACCTTTCCGACTGGGGAGATTGACAGTCCTTGCTCACCCACGATTGGCTACTGGACGTGAAGTCGGGTGGACAGGGGGGAAGATCTCTTCCTCTTCCATCTTCATCCAGCCGGTGAAGTCCTCATTCAGGTGGCAAGAAGTCTTCATTCAGACGGTATCTTCTATCTTCATCCATCCGGCGCTGAGCGGGTCCATCCTGAATACATCCGGGTCCATCCTGAATACATACATTTTCAATACGGTCTCCGCTGGAACTTGAATGCAAGTGATGTCATCCAAGATGGCGTCCCTTGCATTCCTATTGGCTGAAATACGTCAATTAGCCAATAGGATTAGAGCTGCTAAAATCCTATTGGTTGTTCCAATCAGCCAATAGGATTTGAGCAGCTCTCATCCTATTGGCTGTTCCAATCAGCCAATAGAATTGAGCTCTCATCCTATTGGCTGATTGGAACAGCCAATAGAATGAGAGCTGCTCGGTGATGTTGGGGGCAGCAGGTTGGGGGTATTTAGACATAGGGTTTATGTTAGGGTGTTAGGTTTAAATGCAACTTTTTATTTCCCCATATACATCAATGTGTAAGGTTGTAAATGTAGCTGGACAAGAAACCAGAATGTTATTCTGTAACAACTGGTAAAAACTGTGCCAGCAAGTTAATAAGACATAATGGATAGCAGACAAGATATAGTTAATATCACAATCTGTGCCTTTAGAAATCTCATGCAACTAGTAACAGGAGTTGATAGGTTAACAGTCACAGGTAATGAATTTCACTTGGTCAAAAAAGAGAGTTCATAAGTGATTACTGAGTCAGTGGATTAATATGCAGCTTAAGCAAACAGAGGTTATAACAGCTTGTTATGCCTGTAAAAGGTGGAGCATATGGCATAAATAGTTAATGAATGTTTGTACCTTAGTTGCAGATGAAGAAAGGACTGGATCCAGTTTTCAGAGCAGTGAACAATGTTTTAGATAACAATCTACTTACAACTTGGTAGGAGAGATTGCTGGGAGGAACAGATGAGAGCTTTGCAGACAGTGTGCAGCAGGTGAGCAAAAATGAGGAAGTGATCCTTGCAGCCGGGACTTGATGCAGTGTAGGAATCCAAAAGGAAAAAGATCCAGTATGCTGAGCTGCTTGAAGCAGGGAAGCAGGTTCCAAAGTAAGAATCCTTCACAGTTGAAAAAGTAGCAAGGTAACACAGCAGTAAATAACTATAGAGATTGCTTAAATAAAATAAGCACTTGCATTAGAGGTCAGACTTGAAAGTGACTGCTGTGGACAAGTTGAACACAACAGGCTAAGCACAAAATAATCAAGCAATGATGTGAAGAAAGGGGAGTGGTTTTATAGGCAGGAGGAATTGAGTGGAATGTCTTAAAGGGACATTACATATCCCCCCACTCAGGACATCCTCTCCGAGGATGCAGTAGAAGGTTTATCAGGATAACGGAGATGGAAAGCCCTAAGCAGCTGAGGAGCATTAACACGGGAGCGAGGTACCCAAGAATCTTCCTCAGGACCGTAACCCTTCCAACGGAGGAGGTACTCCAAACGTCCACAAGAGATTCTGGAGTCCAAGATGGTTTCAAGCTCAAACTCTTCCTGACCATCCAACTGAATGGGCGGTGGAGGTGCCTGGGGACGTGAACATGATGCGCTCGAGATATAGGGCTTCAGAAGCGAAACATGAAATGTGAGGTGAATTCTGAAATGTCTCGGTAAGTCCAAGGTAACAGACGTCAGACTTAGAATTCAAACAATGGGGAATGGACCAATGTATTGACTGCCCAGCTTCTTGGAGGGCACTGCCGGTTTCAGGTATTTGGTGGAAAGCCAGACTCGATCTCCCAGTTTGTAATCAGGACACGGCCTGTGTCTCAAATCATAATAAAGTTTTTGCCCAGCTTTAGCAGTGTTTAAATGTTCTTTTAGTAAAGTCAAAGTGTTTTGTAAATTGGTTAAGTATGTTGAAGCTGAAGGGGATGCCCTTCTATCTGGTGATAGTAGAATGGATTGAGGATGGTAGCCATAAATAGCATAAAAAGGTGTTACCCTAGTGGAGGTTGAAATTGAGTTGTTGTAGGAATACTCTGCCAAGGGAAGGAGAGAGATCCAATCGTCCTGTAGGTGAGTGATATAACAACGTAAATATTGCTCAAGTAAGCCATTCACTCTTTCTGTGAGACCA
This sequence comes from Bombina bombina, assembly GCF_027579735.1. Lineage (NCBI taxonomy): Eukaryota > Metazoa > Chordata > Amphibia > Anura > Bombinatoridae > Bombina > Bombina bombina. The sequence continues at coordinate 68,634,763 of NC_069507.1, forward strand.
TTTGCCTGCGGATGGTAAGATGAGGTTAGTCTTGGTTGAATACGTAAACTGGTACAAAGAGTTTTCCAAAAATGAGAGGTGAACTGAGTACTGCGATCGGTAATGATGGACCGTGGTATGCCATGTAAGCGCACAATGTTGTTAATGAAAGCTTGTGCGGTCTCTGTTGCGGTGGGAAGTGATTTTAAGGGAACAAAATGGGCCAACTTGGTCAAATGATAGACCACGACCATAATGGTATTATGGTTTTGAGATAGAGGTAGTTCCACTATGAAATCCATAGAAATCAGTGACCATGGAATTTCTGGTATAGGTAAGGGATTAAGATATCCAATTGGTTTCTTTCTTTCAACTTTATTTCTGGCACAAACATCACAGGAATTGACATAATCCTGTACAGAATCTGATATTTTGGGCCACCAGAAATCCCTGCAAAGTAGTTCTTTGGTTTTATGTATACCTGGATGGCCTGATAATGGGTTGTCATGGTAGTAGTTTAGGATAAAATTCCGTAATTGTTTTGGAATGTATAACTTTTTATGATAAGTGTAAAGTCCAGTATTTTCTTTTATTAGATGGCTATCATTAGGTAGGTCATCTGTTTGGAGTGCTCTGATAATGTCATTCTCAAATGTTGTTAACTGACCTATTATCTTATGTGGGGGTATTAAATACATATTTTGATCTGGCCTTAAGCTTTGTTCATGGATGCAGGACAATGCGTCTGCTTTTGTGTTTAAACGTCCAGGTCTATAAGTAATCAGGAAGTTAAACCTGTCCAAAAATAAACTCCATCGCACTTGACGGGAGGAGAGAGTTTTACTTTGGCGTAAATATTGTAGGTTTTTATGGTCTGTATATATTATAAAATGAGTCTTTGTGCCCTCTAATATATGCTTCCATACTTCTAGTGCTGATTTGACTGCTAACAATTCCTTGTCCCCTATGGAGTAATTAGCTTCAGCTGGTTGTAAGGTTCTGGAGTAATAGGCTATGGGATGTTGTATATTGTCTAATTTAGACTTTTGAGAAAGAACTGCCCCAATTCCAGTGTCTGAGGCATCTGCTTCAACTATAAACTGACAAGTATGGTCAGGTATATTCAATATAGGAGCAGAGATGAATCTATCTTTTAATAAAAGGAAAGTTTCCTCTGCGTGAGGAGACCAGGTAAACTTAGTATTTTTGCTGGTTAAACTGGTTAGGGGTTTAACAATTGTTGAAAAATTATGAATAAATTTGCGATAGAAATTTGTAAAACCCAGAAATCTCTGTAAGGATTTCACATTAGTGGGTCTTGGCCAATCCTTTATTGCAGATAACTTATCTGGATCCATTCGGATTTGATCTGGTGTTACTATGTATCCAAGAAACTTTATCTCATGGACATGAAAAAGGCATTTTTCAAGTTTAGCAAATAACCTGTTTTCACGCAATCTTGTCAAAACCCACCTAACATGTTTAATGTGATCAGATGTAGTCCGAGAATAAATTAAAATATCATCCAGGTAGATTATAACACACACGTCAATGAGGTCTTTAAATATCTCATTTATAAAATGTTGGAAAGTGGCAGGGGCATTACAAAGGCCGAAAGGCATGACCTTATACTCAAATAGGCCATATCTTGTCCTGAATGCAGTTTTCCACTCATCCCCATCTTTAATTCTTATCAAATTATATGCCCCCTTCAGATCTAATTTGGTGAAAATAGTTGCACCATTGAGACGTTCTAAAAGTTCAGGGATGAGTGGAAGTGGATAACGGTTTTTTACAGTTACTGCATTCAGAGCTCTGTAATCTATAATGGCCCTTAATGATTGATCTTTATTTTTTACAAAAAATATTCCGGCAGCTGCGGGTGATACAGATGGTACTATGAAACCTTTCCTAATATTCTCGTCTAGATATTCTGAGATACTGTAACTCATCTTGAGAGAGGGGATATATTTTCCCATATGGAACTACTGCTCCGGGTACCAAATCTATGGGACAATCAAAATCCCTATGGGGAGGAAGAGTCTCTGCTTCCTTTAAATCAAACACATCACTTAAATCCTGATACTCTGTTGGTATGCTAACATCTAACATTCCTATAGTTTGTTGTTGAAAACAAGTGGTTTTACAAAATAAGGAGGGGGATGTTATCTTTGAGTGTTTCCAGTCTATAGTGGGATTGTGTTTGACTAACCAGGGAAAACCTAAGATGATGGTATGTAGTGCTGAGGGTATTATATCAAAGCTTTGATATTCTGTGTGACCATCAGTAGTAGTTATTAATAAAGGTATGGTGTGTTGTTTTATAGGACCACTATGAATCAATGAACCATCTATTACTTTAATAAACAGAGGTTTTTGCTTTGTAACACACGGTATTTTATTAGCACTAACAAAAGTGGCATCCATAAAACACCCATACGCCCCTGAATCAACAATGGCCTCAGTCTTGATTTGAAGTCGATCCCACTGTAAAGATAAAATCAGTGTGAGTGCATTGTTGTGGTTATATAGGGAGGTATTGCATAAATGTAATGGCTTACCCTTCCTTGATCTCTGTAGTATGGGACATGTTGCTACTGGGTGGTCTCTACTGGCACAATAGAGGCACAAATTGGAGATGCGTCTTCTATTTTTCTCCTCTGAGGTTAGTGGGGCTTTAATTACACCAATCTCCATTGGTGTGGGGAAATGGGATTCTCTTTCTGTGTAAATAGGTGAGGGTCTCTTTAAAGTGGTCTCTGTAGTCAGTCTTTCTGAACGGCGTTCCCTAAGTCTGCGGTCCAGTGTAGTTGCTAATTTAATAAGTCCAGTCAGAGTTTCTGGCATATCGAGTCTGGATATTTCATCCTTTAGTGTGTCATTAAGTCCCAGTCTGAACTGGTTTCTCAAGGTGATATCATTCCATAATGTGTCTGTGGCCCACATTTGGAACTCTGTTATAAAGTCCTCCACAGGACGTTTTCCTTGTTTTAATGCTCTTAGTTTTGTTTCTGCGTTTATTTGACTATTGCTGTCTTCATAAAGGGATGCCATTGCAGCAAAAAATTGATCTAGTGAGTCTAACAACTGACTTTGTGTCTCAAAAAAGCGGTTAGCCCACGCCCTGGGTTCACCTGCAAGATAGGATATGGCATTGCAAACCTTTATTTTCTCTGTGCAGTAAGTTCTTGGCTTCATTGAAAACAGTAGGTAACAGGCGTTTTTAAAACCTCTGAAGTCAGATCTTTTACCAGAAAAAACAGCAGGTGGGTTAATTAAAGGTTCTGGAGGGTCTGGAGATTTTGGGGCAACAATATCTTTAAGTACATTTTTCAGTGCAGCATTCTCTGCCTGAAGTTCTGTGAGCCCTCTTGCTAGAAAATCAACTTTCTGATTGAGAGTGTCAAACTCTGCTTTAACTGTCTGTGGATCCATTATGCTATATAACTTTAACTTTATAGGCTTGATTATTATGTAAGGTTGTAAATGTAGCTGGACAAGAAACCAGAATGTTATTCTGTAACAACTGGTAAAAACTGTGCCAGCAAGTTAATAAGACATAATGGATAGCAGACAAGATATAGTTAATATCACAATCTGTGCCTTTAGAAATCTCATGCAACTAGTAACAGGAGTTGATAGGTTAACAGTCACAGGTAATGAATTTCACTTGGTCAATAAAGAGAGTTCATAAGTGATTACTGAGTCAGTGGATTAATATGCAGCTTAAGCAAACAGAGGTTATAACAGCTTGTTATGCCTGTAAAAGGTGGAGCATATGGCATAAATAGTTAATGAATGTTTGTACCTTAGTTGCAGATGAAGAAAGGACTGGATCCAGTTTTCAGAGCAGTGAACAATGTTTTAGATAACAATCTACTTACAACTTGGTAGGAGAGATTGCTGGGAGGAACAGATGAGAGCTTTGCAGACAGTGTGCAGCAGGTGAGCAAAAATGAGGAAGTGATCCTTGCAGCCGGGACTTGATGCAGTGTAGGAATCCAAAAGGAAAAAGATCCAGTATGCTGAGCTGCTTGAAGCAGGGAAGCAGGTTCCAAAGTAAGAATCCTTCACAGTTGAAAAAGTAGCAAGGTAACACAGCAGTAAATAACTATAGAGATTGCTTAAATAAAATAAGCACTTGCATTAGAGGTCAGACTTGAAAGTGACTGATGTGGACAAGTTGAACACAACAGGCTAAGCACAAAATAATCAAGCAATGATGTGAAGAAAGGGGAGTGGTTTTATAGGCAGGAGGAATTGAGTGGAATGTCTTAAAGGGACATTACACAATGGGGCTGCGTTACAGAACTTTTTATTTGACGGCTCTCCCCATTAATGTCTATGGGGAAATCGTGCACAAGCACGTTAAAGCAGCACTTGTATTTGGGTGCGGTATGGAGCTCAACGCAACCATATCGCCCACACAAGCCTGCTTTTTAAAAAATTGTAATACCAGCGCTATAGGGAGGTGAAATAATGCCACTTTTGTGGCGGTCGTAAAAATCCCTATAGCACTCAAAACTCGTAATCTAGCTGTAAGTGACATAGTAATACGTCCATAAAAAGCATTTAATTATATTTCTTATCCTTGCAGGGGGTTTGAAAGCCTTATAAACAGCATGAAATCAACACTCCCTGATGATATTTTCAAACTGAACAAAGCTGTGAAAAATATCCACTGGAATGGGTCCTTTGAAGACAGCAGCTCTCGTTCATATCCAGTACAAGTGCAGTGCGAAGATGGTGACACTTTTGTAGCAGATCATGTCATTGTCACTGTCCCTCTAGGTAACTAATAACTGTAATTTTAGTGATTCAACAGCTGATATTAACAAACTAATGATATAATTAGACAAATATACTTATTTATATTTTATTATCATTTATTTTATCACCCCTGCGTTCACTGCAAGTGGTAATAGCATGTCATTTTAGTCTATGAGCCTGATGATCGAAATCTCGCTGGCACAGAAAGAAATCACACAAAATCCTTGGAGCCTTCTTAAAAATAAAATTGCAAGGCATGTGCCTCCCCTTCACATTCAGAACTCTACTTAGCTGGATAAAAAGTTTTCAATCTCAAATTTGCTTTTCTAAATTCTTTAAGGGACAGCTTAGTTCTGACAAGACTTCTTAGATAATCTCACCGGAGCAGAGAGTTTTAGATCATTGGGCCCTTTGTGTTTAACTCTAACAAATGTGTTAAAATGTAGTAAAAGTACAGCTGGGGGCTACAGCCTTACGGATAACTCCTGATGATTGGTGGGGTTGTGTGACTGATGCTACTGATTGGCTCCCTGGATGTGTCTGCTGGGGACTAGCAGCTCTCTGTGGCTTCAGAGCGGTACAGTATCTATGTATTTAAACGCATTGCTCAGTAGTGCTAAAATTCTATGCCTTAACAAATTAGAGAAAAATGCTATTGAAACAACATTTCTGTTTTTACTAAAAACAAATGGAAACTAACCTCAGTAACCCATTGGTTCCTCTCCATCAGAATTTTGTTTTGAAGCTTTAATGCATTAAACTATTAAGGCGCTTTGTGAATAGACAAGTGCAGCTTTACATCAAGTTCATGAATAATTTCTGTGTCCCTTTAACTTTTATCAAATTAAATAAAATGACTGTTAATATATTTAGTAGAAGTAATACGGCAAATCAAAATGTGTGAGAATTTTTGTTTAACGTCAGAACTGCCCTGTTGTTTTAGGATTCCTGAAAGAACAACATGCAAGTTTCATGAACCCTCCTCTACCACCCCGGAAGGTTCAGGCAATTCAGAACTTGGGATTTGGAACAGTTAACAAGATCATTTTGGAGTTTGAGGAGCCATTTTGGGACCCCACACATAAATACTTAGTGCTGGTGTGGGAGGGGGAGTCCCCACTAGTAGAGCCACAACGGGATATGAGTCGTGATTGGGTGAAGAAACTTTCTGGATTTGTGGTACTGCAGCCACCTGCACAGTATGTGTAACATTTTATATAAAATAACTACAACAAATAATTATAGAATTCACATATTTACAATGCAGGTTGTCTCTGCACTAGGAAAATATTAATTGTACTTTAGCTGTGAACGTGTAAGAGTTTAGTTGCACCAATGTGCTGCATAAAGGCTGAGAATTTTGTTTATGTTCACTATTTTTTTTTCCACAAGTTATATGATTTTACGGTTTTTATTCAAAATCACTTTATAAGAGCTGGAATATGCTGGAACACCTTTGATTGCAGATTGTGGGCGCATTTGTTCCCAATATTTAAAATTGCACAGACGAACACTTGTGCAAGCCAGCCTCTACCCTGACGCAACCAATTGCGTTAAAGTAGGGCTTGTCAATCACCCCTGTCGCATAAATACGGGGTGATTTTCAATCGCCAATTCCAAATTGGCGAGAGAGTTTATGAAGCAGCAATTTAAACCACCATACTGTAACCTAAGTTTGCTTTGCTGCATAGGTCAATTAGGAACAGTTTTTTAAATGGGTCAGTAGCATTTGTTAACCAATGACCGTGTGGCATAAAGCAGTGTTCAGTCTGAGTCCGCACTTCCATTTTTAACAGGCATTGGAAAACCCACCATTTTCAAAATTAAATTACAGGTAGAGGGGACAGAATAATTAATGAAAGCATATTGAATATATAAAGTATATTACAAACTCAGAGGGCAAGATTACAAGTCATGCAGGAAATCAGTTGAGAAAGCGCACAGAACGTTATGCCTTTATCGCATTTGGGGTTGTACAGCTATATTACAAGTTGCAAAATAACTTTTCATGTGCGTTAAGCCGCGTAATCTAAACAGCCCAATCATGTGCGCATTCACTTATTCCCCATATAAGTCAATGGAGAAGTCAAATAGAAAAGAAAACAGACAAAAACCCTAATATGTTGCACAAATGACGTATTCTCCTTGAAAAGTGTACATGAAAATGCTAATATTTCATATTGTGAAATTTTTTTCGTAACAGAATATTTTCTATTTATTTCTAAACACATATTTCTCTATATATGTAATGATTTTTGGACAGATATATCTATTTATAGTGAGATATCTATATGAATATATATATATATATATATATATATATATATATATATATATATATATATATATATATATCTAGATATCTCAAGATCTATATGCGAATATCGCTTTGAAAATACATCTGATATATTGTTTAATGTGCCTAAGATTGTAATGTAAAATATTTTCATTATCTCCATTGTTAAACATATGTCTATACATATAAATCTATGTTTTTCTATGTATGTGTATGTATGTCAATTTAAAATGCCTGTGGCAGCTTTTTTTCCCTTATATTTAATGTTTGTTTCTTTTTTGCATACTCCAAAGCTGGTGTTAAAGCCTTAAGACATAGAAGTCCCTTTCCAGGATGAAAAAACTATCGCCCAGATTACGAGTTTTGCGTTAGAGGCTATGCGGTGCTAACGAGCAGTTTTCTCTCACCGCTCACTTTCCTACATCGCTGGTATTACGGGTTTTTCTAAACCCGGCGTTAAAAGGCAAGAAGTGAGTGTAGAGCAAAATTGTGCTCCTTACCGCACTTCAATACCAGAGCTGCTTAAGTCAGCGGTGAGCTGGTCGTACGTGCTCGTGCATGATTTCCCTATAGGAATCAATGGAGAGAGCCGGCTGAGAAAAAGTCTAACGCCTGCAAAAAAGCAGCGTAAAGAGCAGTAACACAGCCCCATTGATTCCTATGGGGAAATAAAATGTATGTTTACACCTAACACCCTAACATGAACCCCGAGTCTAAACACCGCTAATCTTACACTTATTAAGCCCTAATCTGCCGCTCCCGACATTATCGCCACCTACATTATACTTATTAACCCCTAATCTGCCACTCCGGACATTGCCACCACTATAATAAACATATTAACCTCCAAACCGCTGCACTCCCGCCTCGCAAAAATTAGTTAAATATTATTAACCCCTAATCTGCCGCCCCTAACATCGCCGCCACCTACATTATACTTATTAACCCCTAATCTGCTGCTCCGGACATCGCCGCCAGCTACATTATACTTATTAACCCCTAATCTGCTGTGCCCAACATCGCCGACACCTACGTTATTTTTATTAACCCCTAATCTGCCACCCCCAATGTCGCCGCAACCTACCTACACTTATTAACCGCTAATCTGCTGCCCCCAATGTCACCGCCACTATTCTAAATTTATTAACCCCTAAACCTAAGTCTAACCCTAACCCTAACACCCCCTAACTTAAATATAATTTAAATAAATCTAAATAAAATTACTATCATTAACTAAATTATTCCTATTTAAAACTAAATACTTACCTATAAAATAAACCCTAAGCTAGCTACAATATAACTAATAGTTACATTGTATCTAGCTTAGGGTTTATGTTTATTTTACAGGCAAGTTTGTATTTATTTTAACTAGGTAGAATAGTTATTAAATAGTTATTAACTATTTAATAGCTACCTATCTAAAATAAATACAAATTGACCTGTAAAATAAAACCTAATCTAAGTTACACTAACACCTAACCTAACCCTACCATTAAATAAATTATCTAAATTAAAAACAATTCAATTAAATTAGCTAAATCACAAAAATAAAAAAAAAAACACTAAATTGCAGAAAATAAAAAACAAATTTACAGATCGTTTAACTAATTACACCTAATCTGATAGCCCTATCAAAATAAAAAAGCCCCCCCAAAATAAAAAAAACCCTAGCCTAAACTAAACTATCAATAGCCCTTAAAAGGGCCTTTTGCGGGGCATTGCCCCAAAGTAATCAGCTCTTTTATCTGTAAAAAAAAATACAAACACCCCCCAACAGTAAAACCCACCACCAACACAACAAACCCCCCAAATAAAACCCTAACTAAAAAAAACTAAGCTCCCCATTGCCCTGAAAAGGGCATTTGGATGGGCATTGCCCTTAAAAGGGCATTTAGCTCTTTTACGGCCCAAACCCTAATCTAAAAAATAAAACCCACCAATACACCCTTAAAAAACCTAACACTAACCCCCTGAAGATCGACTGTTCTGAAGACCGGACATCCGTCCTCAAGGAAGCGGCAGAAGTCTTCAACCGGGCCAAAGTCCTCAACGAAGCCGGGAGAAGTCTTTATCCAAGCCGGACGAAGTGGTCCTCCAGACGGGCAGAAGTCTTCATCCAGACAGCATCTTCTATCTTCATCCATCCGACGCGGAGCGGCTCCATCTTCAAGACATCCGAAACGGAGCCTCCTCTTCATCCGGAGTCTTCTTACTGAGTGACGGTTCCTTTAAATGACGTCATCCAAGATGGTGTCCGTTAGATTCTGATTGGCTGATAGAATTCTATCAGCCAATCAGAATTAAGGTAGAAAAAATCCTATTGGCTGATGCAATCAGCCAATAGGATTGAAGTTCAATCCTATTGGCTGATCCAATCAGCCAATAGGATTGAGCTCACATTCTATTGGCTGTTCCAATCAGCTTAATCCTATTGGCTGATTGCAATAGGATTTTTTCTACCTTAATTCCAATTGGCTGATAGAATTCTAGGGGTTAATAAAAATAATGTAGGTGTCGGCGATGTTGGGGGCAGCAAATTAGGGGTTAATAAGTATAATGTAGGTGGCGGCGATGTCCGGAGCGGCATATTAGGGGTTAATAAGTATAATGTAGGTAGCGGCGATGTTAGGGGCAGCAGATTAGGGGTTAATAATATTTAACTAGTGTTTGCGAGGCGGGAGTGCGGCGGTTTAGGGGTTAATATGTTTATTATAGTTGTGGTTATGTCCGGAGCGGCAGATTAGGGGTTAAAATTTGTATTATAGTGTTTGCGATGTGGGAGGTCCTCGGTTTAGGGGTTAATAGGTAGTTTATGGGTGTTAGTGTTCTTTTTAGCACTTTAGTTATGCGTTTTATGCTACAGCGTTGTACCATAAAACTCTTAACTACTGACTTTAAAATGCGTTAGGGATCTTGGAGGTAGAGGGTGTACCGCTCACTTTTTGGCCTCCCAGGACAGACTCGTAATACCAGCGCTATGGAAGTCCCATAGAAAAAAGAGTTTACGAAAGTCATTTTGCGGTAAGGCCAAAGAAGTGTGCGGTGCCCCTAAACCTGCAAGACTCATAATACCAGCGGTAGTGAAAAGCAGCGTTAGGACCTGTTAACGCTGCTTTTTCAGCCTAGCGCACAACTCGTAATCTAGCCGAATATTTGTTGTGGAAGTTCACCTTTCTCTTTTGGTTTAAAAAAGCAGATCTAATAGCTAATTAAAATATTTTTTGAATGCTAAAATAAATGTTCAGTAACGATACTAACTGATATAGACCATCTGATCTTATAGTGACTTTGATATAAATCCAAATATGTATATAGTTAGAAGCATGTGGTATAATGTTGTCACTGCTAAAAAGTGACACAGGCTGCACAAAAAGCTTAATCAATTTATTACACCCACCAAAGCATTATATATATATATATATATATATATATATATATATATATATATATATATATATATATATATACTGTACATATACAGTATATATATATATATATATATATATAACCACACAAGAAAGTCAGCACTTGGCCTGGATCATACACTATCACCTGGAAATGAATGGGCAATCAGTCTAACACCTATTCTGTTTATTAGAAGATGCACAACACTTCTTATAGGCAATAATTACAGCATATGGGGTTAAACAATGACGCGTTTATAACTACATCATCTCACACCATATTTCATGAACAAAAGAAGCTTATTAAAATAATTGGGTAAAAGAGGAATGTTAAGGAGTATTTCTATAACAATAATAAAAGGACATCTGGGTGCACAACTCAGCAAGCAAGGCCGTTTGGGCATCTTACATAGATAACGGGCTTCCAGGCGCATTGCCAGGAACATTCACAATGTCATTCTAGCTATGCAAGTCTCACTAACATCAGCATATTTCTTACTACATAATAAACTGTTATAATAAACCATTCTTAGACAAAATGGATGCCCAAGACAAAATGGCAACTAAGACAAGATGGCGTTGGTAATGCTAACATATCCTAACAAAGGGTATGTTTCCAAAAAATGAAAAAGAACCAGCTATATAATGTGTTAAATTCCTCTGGGTACTTAGTGCATAACACTTTTTCAATTTGTTGATACATACCCTTGGTACTAAGGTTTTAATCTTGTCTGGTCAAATATATATATATATATATCTCCTATATTATAAAAGGCCAGGTATGTTTGTCCGATGCAGTCATGTGCATTAGAGACTGCTGCGTGAGATAAACATACCTGGCCTTAACGACTAGCGCTGATGCGCATTAGAGACTTCGCAAGACAAGCGCAAGGATGACACTGGTCATTAAGCCCTTAAGGACCAGTGTCGTACCCTATATGACACTGCTGTCCTGGGCCTCTCTCTGCCGCAATCTAGCTAAAATTAGCAAGATTGCGCTATTTCTGCATGCCCCACGAGTGGGACAGTGCATAAATAGTCTTGCAGAGGTACCGAAAAAGAGAGGGACACTCTGTGTCCCTCTCTGCATCAGGCAGTAGTGGTGCCGATCGTTGGTGGCGTGGGAGGGTTAGGAGGGTGGTGGGTGGGCAGCTCATCGCTGAAGGGGAACGGGAACAGGTGGGAACACTACAATACAGAAAAAATTTATGCTTAGAGCGGCAGGAAGGTGGAAGGAGGGAGGAGGTAGAAATAGGTAGAGGGAGACATTTTTGGCCCATATACATGGCCTTTAACACTAGTATATATATTTATATAAAATGTATGATGCTTTGGCGGTTGCAATGCAGCCTGTATGAAATATTTATATCACATGCTTCTTGCTATATATACATGTTTGCATTATTATCTTAGGCCTAGATTTGGAGTTTGGAGGTAGCCGTGAAAACCAGCGTTAGAGGCTCCTAACGCTGGTTTTAGGCTACCGCCGGTATTTGGAGTCAGTCAAAAAAGGGTCTAACACTCACTTTTCAGCCGCGACTTTTCCATACCGCAGATCCCCTTACGTCAATTGCGTATCCTATCTTTTCAATGGGATCTTTCTAACTCCGGTATTTAGAGTCGTGTCTGAAGTGAGCGTTAGAAATCTAACGACAAAACTCCAGCCGCAGAAAAAAGTCAGTAGTTAAGAGCTTTCTGGGCTAACGCCGGTTCATAAAGCTCTTAACTACTGTGCTCTAAAGTACACTAACACCCATAAACTACCTATGTACCCCTAAACCGAGGTCCCCCCACATCGCCGCCACTCGATTACATTTTTTTAACCCCTAATCTGCCGACCGCCACCTACGTTACACTTATGTACCCCTAATCTGCTGCCCCTAACACCGCCGACCCCTATATTATATTTATTAACCCCTAACCTGCCCCCCACAACGTTGCCGCCAGCTACCTACAATAATTAACCCCTAATCTGCCGTCCGCACGCCGCCGCCACCTACATTATAGCTATGTACCCCTAATCTGCTGCCCCTAACACCGCCGACCCCTATATTATATTTATTAACCCCTAATCTGCCCCCCTCAACGTCCCCTCCACCTGCCTACACTTATTAACCCCTAATCTGCCGAGCGGACCGCACCGCTACTATAATAAAGTTATTAACCCCTAATCCGCCTCACTAACCCTATAATAAATAGTATTAACCCCTAATCTGCCCTCCCTAACATCGCAGACACCTAACTTCAAACATTAACCCCTAATCTGCCGACTGGAGCTCTCCGCTATTCTAATAAATGTATTAACCCCTAAAGCTAAGTCTAACCCTAACACTAACACCCCCCTAAGTTAAATATAATTTAAATCTAACGAAATTAATTAACTCTTATTAAATAAATTATTCCTATTTAAAGCTAAATACTTACCTGTAAAATAAATCCTAATATAGCTACAATATAAATTATAATTATATTATAGCTATTTTAGGATTTATATTTATTTTACAGGTAACTTTGTATTTATTTTAACTAGTACAATAGCTATTAAATAGTTAAGAACTATTTAATAGCTAAAATAGTTAAAATAATTACAAAATTACCTGTAAAATAAATCCTAACCTAAGTTACAATTAAACCTAACACTACACTATCAATAAATTAATTAAATAAAATACCTACAATTACCTACAATTAAACCTAACACTACACTATCAATACATTAATTAAATACAATATCTACAAATAAATACAATGAAATAAACTAACTAAAGTACAAAAAATAAAAAAGAACTAAGTTACAAAAAATAAAAAAATATTTACAAACATCAGAAAAATATTACAACAATTTTAAACTAATTACACCTACTCTAAGCCCCCTAATAAAATAACAAAGACCCCCAAAATAAAAAAATGCCCTACCCTATTCTAAATTACTAAAGTTCAAAGCTCTTTTACCTTACCAGCTCTGAACAGGGCCCTTTGCATGCCCCAAGAAATTCAGCTCTTTTGCCTGTAAAAAAAACACATACAATACCCCCCCCCAACATTACAACCCACCACCCACATACCCCTAATCTAACCCAAACCCCCCTTAAATAAACCTAACACTAAGCCCCTGAAGATCTTCCTACCTTGTCTTCACCATACCAGGTTCACCGATCGATCCAGAAGAGCTCCTCCGATGTCCTGATCCAAGCCCAGGCAGGGGGCTGAAGAGGTCCATGATCCGGCTGATCCGATCAGCCAATCGGATTGAACTTGATTCTGATTGGCTAATTCCATCAGCCAATCAGAATTTTCCTACCTTAATTCTATCAGCCAATCGGAATTCGAGGGACGCCATCTTGGATGACGTCCCTTAAAGGAGCCTTCATTCGTCGGTAGTCCGTCGGGCCAGCAGGATGTTCCGCGTCGGAGGTCTTCAAGATGGATCCGGAAGAAAGAAGATTGAAGATGCCGTTGATAGAAGACTTCAGCCGGATCATGGACCTCTTCAGCTCCCGCTTGGATGATGACTTCAGCCGGATCATGGACCTCTTCAGCCCCCTGCTTGGGCTTGGATCAGGACATCAGAGGAGCTCTTCTGGATCGATCGGTGAACCTGGTATGGTGAAGACAAGGTAGGAAGATCTTCAGGGGCTTAGTGTTAGGTTTATTTAAGGGGGGTTTGGGTTAGATTAGGGGTATGTGGGTGGTGGGTTGTAATGTTGGGGGGGGTATTGTATGTGTTTTTTTTACAGGCAAAAGAGCTGAATTTCTTGGGGCATGCCCCGCAAAGGGCCCTGTTCAGGGCTGGTAAGGTAAAAGAGCTTTGAACTTTAGTAATTTAGAATAGGGTAGGGCATTTTTTTATTTTGGGGGTCTTTGTTATTTTATTAGGGGGCTTAGAGTAGGTGTAATTAGTTTAAAATCGTTGTAATATTTTTCTGATGTTTGTAAATATTTTTTTATTTTTTGTAACTTAGTTCTTTTTTATTTTTTGTACTTTAGTTAGTTTATTTCATTGTATTTATTTGTAGATATTGTATTTAATTAATGTATTGATAGTGTAGTGTTAGGTTTAATTGTAGGTAATTGTAGGTATTTTATTTAATTAATTTATTGATAGTGTAGTGTTAGGTTTAATTGTAACTTAGGTTAGGATTTATTTTACAGGTAATTTTGTTATTATTTTAACTATTTTAGCTATTAAATAGTTCTTAACTATTTAATAGCTATTGTACCTGGTTAAAATAAATACAAAGTTACCTGTAAAATATATATAAATCCTAAAATAGCTATAATATAAATATAATTTATATTGTAGCTATATTAGGATTTATTTTACAGGTAAGTATTTAGCTTTAAATAGGAATAATTTATTTAATAAGAGTTAATTAATTTCGTTAGATTTAAATTATATTTAACTTAGGGGGGTGTTAGTGTTAGGGTTAGACTTAGCTTTAGGGGTTAATACATTTATTAGAATAGCGGTGAGCTCCAGTCGGCAGATTAGGGGTTAATGTTTGAAGTTAGGTGTCGGCGATGTAAGAGAGGGCAGATTAGGGGTTAATACTATTTATTATAGGGTTAGTGAGGCGGATTAGGGGTTAATAACTTTATTATAATAGCGGTGCGGTCCGGTCGGCAGATTAGGGGTTAATAAGTGTAGGCAGGTGGAGGCGACGTTGTGGGGGGCAGATTAGGGGTTAATAAATATAATATAGGGGTCGGCGGTGTTAGGGACAGCAGATTAGGGGTACATAGGGATAATGTAAGTAGCGGCGGTTTACGGAGCGGCAGATTAGGGGTTAATAATAATATGCAGGGGTCAGCGATAGCGGGGGCGGCAGATTAGGGGTTAATAAGTGTAAGGTTAGGGGTGTTGGTTAGGGGTGTTTAGACTCGGGGTACATGTTAGAGTGTTAGGTGCAGACGTAGGAAGTGTTTCCCCATAGCAAACAATGGGGCTGCGTTAGGAGCTGAACGCGGCTTTTTTGCAGGTGTTAGGTTTTTTTTCAGCTCAAACAGCCCCATTGTTTCCTATGGGGAATCGTGCATGAGCACGTTTTTGAGGCTGGCCGCGTCCGTAAGCAACTCTGGTATCGAGAGTTGCAGTTGCGTTAAATATAACGCAGCCATTCTGTGGACTCTCAATACCAGAGTTATTTTAAAGTTGCGGCCAGAAAAAAGCCAGCGTTAGCTACGCGGGTCGTTACCGACAAAACTCTAAATCTAGCCGTTAGTGACTGCTAGCACACTGCCTCAAGATAGTAATAACTGAGTACGATAATTTACATTTTGTTTTTCTGTGTTTGTCTTTAATATCAAGTTCATCGGTTCTGAGATGAATTGCATATCATGGATTTGGAACCAATTGCACAAAAAGGAATCATATTTCTCATGGAACACATGGGTTTCTATCAAATTAAATGGATCCATACATCAGAGGCAAACATTTTTTCTGGAGGAATTCTGCTTTGTCAAACACTTTTGTGTTTGGCTACGATCTGTTGAGCAAAATTATTTCAAATTTTCTTCTTTTTTTTTTGTCACTATTTTAGACAAAAAAATTGTAAATTTGCTTTTGTAATTTACGCAGAAAATAGTTTGTTATTAAATTGGAATTATTTTTCTTTGCTCTCTTATAAAATCATTTACCAGAAACTCCCTATTTTAATTGATATATATTATGTATTTAACTTATATACCTTTGGTTTTCTAAGAGCAAAATAATGAAACAAGAGTTCTCATATGTTCTTGTCCTTCAGACTTATTCCATGAAAATCTTAAAGCATATAACTATTTGATAATTGCCAATTTAATTCTAGAAATTGGGCAATTGTTTTCCCTATCCCTTTAAATTTGTTTTTACAAACACACATATTTGATTTATGATGGTCTAAGGTTTGAGATCAGTAGATAAGAATGTTCCACACTGTGTCCTTTCATCTTCAGGCTCGGCCACGTTCTTTGTGGTTTTATTTCTGGTGAGGAGGCTAAGTTCATTGAAACATTGACAGACAAAGAAGTCCTCACCGCAATGACTTCTGTGCTGAGACAGTTCACAGGTAACAAAAAGGGATGACTTTTTGGCATATTTGTTAAAAACAATGAAGGTTGACCATATTTGTTCTATACAAATGATAAGCGTTTTTGAAACATTGAACATTCATTTTGATTCTTATATATAATTATATATAGGTATAAATATATAGAGAAATAAATTGTAATATCTATTTATAAATACATAGAACTTATTCCCTTATGAAGTACATTGGAATGTTAAATATTTAAATGCATAGTTCAACACTTTATTAAATATCAATATTGCATAAAAATGATTTTACATGTTTTCAGCTATTTAATGCACATATACTGTATGTATGTCTATTTATGTATACATATGTATTAATGTACTTATATGTATTTTACTATGTATTTACTGTACAAATTTAACATTCCAATGTTCACTTACAGGATAATATTTTTTTTTCTTAAAGGGACATTAAACCCCAAAAAATTATTTAATGATTTAGATAGAAAATATAATTTTAAACAACATTCCAATTTACTTCTATTATCTAATTTGCTTCATTCTCTTGATATACGTTTCTGAAAAGCATATCTAGATAGGCTCAGTAGCTGATTGGTGGCTGCACATAGATGCCTTGTGTGATTGGCTCACCCATGTAAAAAATAAATATATATATATATACCTATACTTGCATATCTATTCCAATAGACATAAAGGTATAGATATGTATTTGACATGAGCAGTATCTGATATATATAGAATATATATATTTAATAATAGAGTACATCATTTTAGCATAGGAATTTAAATTATGCATTTTGTACATTTCCTTTCTCAAATTAGATCTTAAGAAGTTCGAGTTTAAGGCACGTCATTAAAATATTACATATAAAATATTTAAAAAATTATCTGCTAGATTACGAGTCTTGCGTTAGGCTTAAAAAGCAGCATTGAGAGGTCCCAACGCTGCTTTTTAACGTCCGCTGGTATTACGATTCTTGAATTTACAGGCTCACCGCTCACTTTTTCGGCCAGACTCGAAAATACAGCAAATCCACTTACGTCAATTGCGTATCCGTATGGGACTTGCATAGCGCCGGTATAACGAGTCTGACCAAAAGGTAGACCCTCTCCTGTCAAGCCTGGTACCGCATTTTAAAGTCAGTAGCTAAGAATTTTACACTACAACACCGTAGTATAAAACTCTTAACTAAGTGCTAAGAAGTACACTAACACCCATAAACTACCTATTAACCCCTAAACTTAGGCCACCCCACATCGCAAACACTATAATAAATGTTTAAACCCCTAAACTGCCGAACCGGACATCGCCGCCACTATAATAAATATATTATCCCCTAAACCGCCGCACTCCCGCCTTGCAAACACTAGTTAAATGTTATTAACCCCTAATCTGCCATCCCTAACGTCGCTGACACCTACCTACATTCATTAACCCCTAATTTGCCACCCCCAACGTCGCTGCCACTATATTAAAGTTATTAACCCCTAAATCTAAGTCTAACCCTAACACCCCCCTAACTTAAATATAATTTAAATAAATATAAATACAATTACTACAATTAACTAAATTATTTCTATTTAAAACTAAATACTTACTTTTACTTTACCTGTAAAATAAACCCTAAAATAGCTACAATATAAATAATAGTTACATTGTAGCTAGCTTAGGGTTTATTTTTAGTTTACAGGCAACTTTGTATTTATTTTAATTAGGTAGAATAGTTACTAAATAGTTATTAACTATTTAATAACTACCTAGCTAAAATAAATACAAAGTTACCTGTAAAATAAAACCTAACCTAAGTTACAATTACACCTAACACTACACTATAATTAAATTATTTCCCTAAATTAACTACAATTAAATACAATTAAATACAATTATCTAAAAACCCCCACTAAATTACAGAAAATAATAAAATAATCCAAATGGCGTCCCTTCAATTCCGATTGGCTGATAGAATTCTATCAGCCAATCGGAATTAAGGTAAAAAAAAATATGTTTAGAAAAGCCAATAGAATGCGAGCTCAATCCTATTGGCTATTCCAATTAGCCAATAGGATTGAAGTTCAATCCTATTGGCTGATTGCATCAGTCAATAGGATTTTTTCTACCTTAATTCTGATTGGCTGATAGAATTCTATCAGCCAATCGAAATTGAAGGGACGCCATCTTGGATGACGTCATTTAAAGGAACCTTCATTCAGTCGTCAGCCGTCGGATGAAGAGGATGCTCCACGTCGGATGTCTTGAAGATGGACCCGCTCCGCGCCGGATGGATGAAGATAGAAGATGCCGTCTGGATGAAGACTTTTGCCCGTCTGGAGGACCACTTCTGACAGGTTGGATGAAGACTTCTCCCGGTTTCGTTGAGGTTGGGTGAAGATGTCTCCCGGTAAGGTGATCTTCAAGGGGTTAGTGTTAGGTTTTATTAAGGGGGTATTGGGTGGGTTTTAGAGTAGGGTTGGGTGTGTGGGTGGTGGGTTTTAATATTGGGGGGGATATTGTACTTTTTTTCAGGTAAAAGAGCTGATTACTTTGTGGCAATGCCCCGCAAATAGCCCTTTTAAGGGCTATTTGTAATTTAGTATAGGGTAGTGCTTTTTATTATTTTGGGGGGCTTTTTTATTTTATTATGGGGATTAGATTAGGTGTAATTAGTTTAAAAATCTTGTAATTATTTTATTATTTTCTGTAATTTAGTGGGGTTTTTTTCGTACCTTAGATAATTGTATTTAATTGTAGTTAATTTAGGGAATTTTTTTAATTATAGTGTAGTGTTAGGTGTAATTGTAACTTAGGTTAGGTTTTATTTTACAGGTAAATTTGTCTTTATTTTAACTAGGTAGCTATTAAATAGTTAATAACTATTTAATAACTATTCTACCTAGTTAAAATAAACTATATACAAATATACAAAGTTGCCTGTAAAATAAAAATAAACCCTAAGATAGCTACAATGTAACTATTAGTTATATTGTAGCTATCTTATGGTTTATTTCATACTTAAGAATTTAGTTTTAAATAGGAATTATTTAGTTAATTGTAGTAATTTTATTTAGATTTATTAAAATTATATTTAAGTTAGTGCGTGTTAGGGTTAGGGTTAGACTTAGGTTTAGGGGTTAATAACTTTAATATAGTGGCGGCGACGTTGGGGGCGGAAGATTAGGGGTTAATAAATGTTGGTAGGTTGCGGAGATATTGAGGGTGGCAGATTAGGGGTTAATAAATATAATGTAGGTGTCAGCGATGTTGGGGGCAGCAGATTAGAGGTTCATACATATAATGTAGGTGGTGGCGGTGTCCGGAGCAGCAGATTAGGGGTTAATAAATATAATGTAGGTGTCGGCGATGTTGGGGGCAGCAGATTAGGGGTTCATAACTATAATGTAGGTGTCTGCGGTGTCGGGGGCGGCAGATTAGGGGTTAATAATATAATGCAGGTGTCGGCGATGTCGGGGGGGCAGATTAGGGGTTAATAAGTGTAAGATTAGGGGTGTTTAGACTCAGGGTTCATGTTAGGGTGTTAGGTGTAGACATAAATGTATTTTCCCCATAGGAATCAATGGGGCTGCGTTAGGAGCTTTACGCTGCTTTTTTGCAGGTGTTAGGGTTTTTTTCAGCCGGCTCTCCCCCATTGATTCCTATGGGGAAATCGTGCACAAGCACATTTTACCAGCTCACCACTAACGTAAGCAGCGCTGGTATTGAGGTGAGATGTGGAGCAAAATTTTGCTCTCCGCTCACTTTTCTGCGGATAACGACGGGTTTGTAAAAACCCGTAATACCAACGCTGTCTGTAAGTGAGCGGTAAGCATAAACTGCTCGTTAGCACCACACACCATTACCAACAAAACTCGTAATCTAGCCGAAAATTAATTATTCAGAATTAAAATAAAATATATAGATATAGTCTATGGATTATTTACAATATTTTACAGTATGTTTAATGATTTTGGAATATTAAATATATACAGTAAATATACAGTAAAACATGTACACGTATATAAACATATATACAGTATATATATACAGGGAGTGCAGAATTATTAGGCAAGTTGTATTTTTGAGGATTAATTTTATTATTGAACAACAACCATGTTCTCAATGAACCCAAAAAACTCATTAATATCAAAGCTGAATAGTTTTGGAAGTAGTTTTTAGTTTGTTTTTAGTTATAGCTATTTTAAGGGGATATCTGTGTGTGCAGGTGACTATTACTGTGCATAATTATTAGGCAACTTAACAAAAAACAAATATATACCCATTTCAATTATTTATTTTTACCAGTGAAACCAATATAACATCTCAACATTCACAAATATACATTTCTGACATTCAAAAACAAAACAAAAACAAATCAGTGACCAATATAGCCACCATTCTTTGCAAGGACACTCAAAAGCCTGCCATCCATGGATTCTGTCAGTGTTTTGATCTGTTCACCATCAACATTGTGTGCAGCAGCAACCACAGCCTCCCAGACACTGTTCAGAGAGGTGTACTGTTTTCCCTCCTTGTAAATCTCACATTTGATGATGGACCACAGGTTCTCAATGGGGTTCAGATCAGGTGAACAAGGAGGCCATGTCATTAGATTTTCTTCTTTTATACCCTTTCTTGCCAGCCACGCTGTGGAGTACTTGGACGCGTGTGATGGAGCATTGTCCTGCATGAAAATCATGTTTTTCTTGAAGGATGCAGACTTCTTCCTGTACCACTGCTTGAAGAAGGTGTCTTCCAGAAACTGGCAGTAGGACTGGGAGTTGAGCTTGACTCCATCCTCAACCCGAAAAGGCCCCACAAGCTCATCTTTGATGATACCAGCCCAAACCAGTACTCCACCTCCACCTTGCTGGCGTCTGAGTCGGACTGGAGCTCTCTGCCCTTTACCAATCCAGCCACGGGCCCATCCATCTGGCCCATCAAGACTCACTCTCATTTCATCAGTCCATAAAACCTTAGAAAAATCAGTCTTGAGATATTTCTTGGCCCAGTCTTGACGTTTCAGCTTGTGTGTCTTGTTCAGTGGTGGTCGTCTTTCAGCCTTTCTTACCTTGGCCATGTCTCTGAGTATTGCACACCTTGTGCTTTTGGGCACTCCAGTGATGTTGCAGCTCTGAAATATGGCCAAACTGGTGGCAAGTGGTATCTTGGCAGCTGCACGCTTGACTTTTCTCAGTTCATGGGCAGTTATTTTGCGCCTTGGTTTTTCCACACGCTTCTTGCGACCCTGTTGACTATTTTGAATGAAACGCTTGATTGTTCGATGATCACGCTTCAGAAGCTTTGCAATTTTAAGAGTGCTGCATCCCTCTGCAAGATATCTCACTATTTTTGACTTTTCTGAGCCTGTCAAGTCCTTCTTTTGACCCATTTTGCCAAAGGAAAGGAAGTTGCCTAATAATTATGCACACCTGATATAGGGTGTTGATGTCATTAGACCACACCCCTTCTCATTACAGAGATGCACATCACCTAATATGCTTAATTGGTAGTAGGCTTTCGAGCCTATACAGCTTGGAGTAAGACAACATGCATAAAGAGGATGATGTGGTCAAAATACTCATTTGCCTAATAATTCTGCACTCCCTGTATATATATATATATATATATATATATATATATAAATAAAATTATATATGGAGAGGAAAGAGGTACTCAAGGGCTATCTTACTGGATGGCTATAGAAATAAACACATATATACTACCTGAAAAATAGTATTGGTTAATACATACAGAATAGTTACAATCTGGAAATGTATGTACCATAAAGATAATAATACGAGCAATGTCCAGGTATGTATATTCTCCAGATAATACGTCAGATGAAACAATCCCAAAGTGTCTGATAGATGTAAACTTACTAGAGATGACCTCAGTCAATTATGAGGTAAGTGCCGTTTATAATCAAAGAAACTATATTTTGCTACTTTGCTTACTCGAAACCACTCATGACTCTTCCATAAGGAATATAGTTAGGCTCGTTCAATTCAAGGAGAGAGGACCTCGTCCTCAAGGAATTTGGTTGAACTTGTTTATCAACATCAGATGGGTGTCATGTAAAACAAACATAGACACAAAATAAAGTAATAACATTTTAATAAAAAAAAAATAAAAAAAAATAATAAAAAACACTCCTCAGTGGCATTATACTCACATAGTATAATCTCAAAATGCTATGAGGTATTTTAGTAGCATGGCAAAAATATATATTGCAATTGACGTCCGTGTTCGTGGTCTAAGTAAAAACTAAGTCCGTTTAAATATATGATAAAAAAATCCTTACGCATTTCAAAGGTTATGATAATCCTTCATCAGAAAACCAAGTCCGTTTAAATATATGATAAATAAACCCTTACGCGTTTCAAAGGTTATGATAATCCTTCATCAGAAAACCAAGTCCGTTTAAACATATGATAAATAAACCCTTACGCGTTTCAAAGGTTATGATAATCCTTCATCAGAAAACCAAGTCCATTTAAATATATGATAAAACATGATAAATTCTATTTTCTATGTATATTTAGCTAGTAACCTTTGTATAGGATGTATGTGGGCAGTCCTTCTTGTCCCAAGTTATTCCATAAAGGGACATGCAACCCATTTTTTTTTCATGATTCAGACACAGCATACACTTAAAAAAATAAAAATCCAGTTCACTTCTATTATCAACTGTGCTTCATTCTTTTTGAAGAGCATACCTAGGTAGGCAGCGTGCACATGTCTGGAACACTACACGGCAGCAAACACTGCTGCCACCTAGTGCCCTTGCAAATGTATAACATTGTTAAAAGATATTCTTGCAAACACTGCTGCTATATAGTTCCCCAGACGTGCTGCTACTGAACCTACCTGCCTGCTTTACAACAAAGGAAACCAAAAGAACAAAGTACATTTGATAACAGAAGTAAATTGAAACTTTTTTCTTTTAATTAATCATTTTTCTGAATAATAAAGTCAATTGTGTTCCACATCCGTTTAAGTATTTTTCTAATTATATTTGTAAGTGGTTTAGCATGTCCTGCACAAACTAAAATTAAAGTATTGGTTTTAGAAGAGGTTATCATTTTTATCCCTCTGCAGGAGATCCTAATCTCCGCCCCCCTGTACGCATCCGGCGCACACGCTGGCGCAGTGAGACATTCACCCGAGGCTCCTACAGTTATGTGGCAGTTGGCAGTTCTGGAAAGGATTTAGATATTCTGGCACAGCCACTACCAGAGGAGGGAGACACAGCCAAGGTAATAAAATAGATTATATATATATACACGATTATATATAGATATAGATATATACAGACGTATAGGAATATCTATTAAGAAATACATAGAATATATTCCCCTATGTGCAGAACATTGGAATGTGAAATATTTACAGTACATACACAGTATAACACTTTATGAAATTTGAATATTGCATAAATATTTTCTTTCATGTTTTTATTATACTTGACTGCAAAGGGCTCCAGTGCACTTATATATATGTTTATATATGTGTACATATGTATTTATGTGTTTATATGTGTATCTATATCTGTAACACACACACACACACACACACATATATATATATATATATATATTTACACAGTATCTCACAAAAGTGAGTACACCCCTCACATTTTTGTAAATATTTTATTATATCTTTTCATGTGACAACACTGAAAAAATGTCACTTTGCTACAATGTAAAGTAGTGACTGTACAGCCTGTATAACAGTGTAAATTTGCTGTCCCCTCAAAATAACTCAACACACAGCCATTAATGTCTAAACCATTGGCAACAAAAGTGAGTACACCCCTAAGTGGAAATGTCCAAATTGGGCCCAAAGTGTCAATATTTTGTGTGGCCACCATTATTTTCCAGCACTGCCTTAACCCTCTTGGGCATGGAGTTCACCAGAGCTTCACAGATTGCCACTGGAGCCCTCTTCCACTCCTCCATGATGACATCACAGAGCTGGTGGATGTGAGAGACCTTGCGTTTCCCTACCTTCCATTTGAGGATGTGCCACAGATGATCAATAGGGTTTAGGTTTGGAAACATGCTTGGCCAGTCCATCACCTTTACCCTCAGCTTGTTTAGCAAGGCAGTGGTTGTCTTGGAGGTGTGTTTGGGGTTGTTATCATGTTGGAATACTGCCCTGCGTCCCAGTCTCCGAAGGGAGGCGATTATGCTCTGCTTCAGTATGTCACAGTACATGTTGGCATTCATGGTTCTCTCAATGAACTGTAGCTCCCCAGTGCCGGCAGCACTCATGCAGGCCCAGACCATGACACTCCCACCACCATGCTTGACTGTAGGCAAAAAACAACCAAAGAAGTTGCCGGGTGAGGAAGGGGTTAATGCAGTGACTGTAGGCAAGACACACTTTTCTTTGTATTTCTCACCTGGTTGCTGCCACACATGCTTGACACCATCTGAACTAAATAAGTTTATCTTGGTCTCATCAGACCACAGGACATGGTTCCAGTAATCCATGTCCTTAGTCTGCTTGTCTTCAGCAAACTGTTTGCAGGCTTTCTTGTACATCATCTTTAGAAGAGGCTTCCTTCTGGGACGACAGCCATGCAGACCAATTTGATGCTGTGTGCAGCGTATGGTCTGAGCACTGACAGGCTGACCCCCCACCCCTTCAACCTCTGCAGCAATGCTGGCAGCACTCATACATCTATTTCCCAAAGACAACTTCTGGATATGACGCTGAGCACGTGCACTCAACTTCTTTGGTTGACCATGGCGAGGCCTGTCCTGAGTGGAACCTGTCCTGTGAAACCGCTGTATGGTCTTGCCCACCATGCTGCAGCTCAGTTTCAGGGTCTTGGCAATCTTCTTATAGCCTAGGCAATCTTTATGTTGAGCACCAATTCTTTTTTTCAGATCCTCAAAGAGTTCTTTGCCATGAGGAGCCATGTTGAACTTCCAGTGACCAGTATGAGAGAGTGTGAGAGTGATAACACCAAATTTAACACACCTGCTCCCCATTCACACCTAAGACCTTATAACACTAACCAGGGAGGGAAAATGGCTAATTGGGCCCAATTTGGACATTTCCACTTAGGGGTGTACTCACTTTTGTTGCCAATGGTTTAGACATTAATGGCTGTGTGTTGAGTTATTTTGAGGGGACAGCAAATTTACACTGTTATACAGGCTGTACACTCACTAATTTACATTGAAGCAAAGTGTCATTTCTTCAAATTTGATAAAAGTAAATTGGAAACTTTTTTATAAAATTGTATGCTCTGCCTGAATCACAAAATAACATTTTTGGGTTTCATATCTCTTTAAGCTGCATTTGCATGGGAAAGCCTGCAGCCATACATTTATGTATCAGGGTGATTGACAAGACAGGTTCTCTATAAAATCTGTCCACCTGCAATTATGATAATGTTTGCAATCATGATAAAGTTTGTGCTGTTTGTTTCATTTAGACTCTTTTTTTTTTACCTTCTTTCCCTGTAGGTTCTCTTTGCTGGAGAGGCAACACACAGAACATTCCATTCTACAACTCATGGTGCTTTGTCATCTGGCTGGAGAGAAGCTGATCGTCTGATTGGGCAGTATCCTGGGCTGGACTCTACTTAGCAAAGCCAAGCCCTGATGATAAATCCTCACTTATTGTTCAGTCCATTCTTATTGTTTAAAGTATTCTAACAGCCAGATTAAAAAAAATGTAACAAGCTACATCAAAATAGTTAAAATACTGAGGTGCAGGATAAACAAGACAATAAGATGATGACTTGCATATTGCAGCACAGTATAATGTGGGCGCATTGAAAATCACTATAGAAAATGTATCTCTGAAAGTTTTACAATACACTTGTTAAGACAAAAATGCTCTGTGTATCTCTCTATTGATGTTTAAAAGGCCATAGTAATAAAAATAATTACATGCTCTAATTCGTTATCAATCCTGCACTCAAATCAGCAGCGCTAGTCGCATGACTCAGATGTGGAACTAGTGCTGCTGATTGGATCACTGGGGGTTTCCACTGAGGACCAGTAGTACTCTAGGAGTCCTGAGTGATACTTCTACTGTGTCTTTAACCTCTTCTTCTTCCTTCTCCTTCAGACTGATCTTATCTTAGGTCACCTTACTCAGAAGCTTATCAAGACAATGAGGCCCATTTATCAAGCTCCGTATGGAGCATGAAGGGCCGTGTTTCTGGCGAGTCTTCAGGCTCGCCAGAAACAGCAGTTATGAAGCAGTGGTCTAAAGACCGCTGCTCCATAACTCTGTCCGCCTGCTCTGATCTAGGTGGACAGGAATCGCCGCAATTCAACCCGATTGAATATGATCGGGTTGATTGACACCTCCGCGAGTCATCAGAGGGCGGTTTTGCACAAGCAGCTCTTGTGAGCTGCTGGTACAATGCTGAATACGGAGAGCGTATTGCTCTCCGCAATTCAGCGAGGTCTTGCAGACCTGATCCTCACTGTCGGATCAGGTCCACAAGACCTTTCATAATTCGGCCTCTACGTCACTCATCTCAGCTCACAAGTGCGCCCAATCACAACACAGGGTCTGTGATATACTAGTGAAAACACTTGTGATTGGCTGCATTTGTGAAAAGCCAGGACAAAAAAGTTATAGCACATAAAAAAGAGTTAATGGTTGACCTGTACATATACCATAAGTTACATTTCAGTAGTGATGAGAAGCTTAACCCCTCTATAGCTAACAGGAAACATCACATCTTACTGTAAAGCTTTATGCCCCCAACATTTTCCAACTATGATTATCTGAGCAACATTTGAAATACATGATGTGACTGTAATACTTTAATCTCAGAGACACTGCTATAGAAAAAAACTCTATGCTAGATGGAACATCAGATTATCGTGTGCTATGCAAGTATGACACGTGTACCAATAACTACACTTGTTATATAATACAATGTATTATAAAAATAAATTGTAATTCATTATTAAAAATACATTTCTTTGAAGATGTATGTAGGTCATTATTTTGTATTATATATAAAGGCCAGATTTTTGCGCTCAGCTGAGAAATACCAGTGCACGCTAATGATTGCTGGTATTACAAGTGAGGTGCAATGGCAATGGGAGTCTCGTTCTAATGCCGTGTAAAGTTTCTTTCTTCTATAAGGTACGACGAGTCCACAGAGTCATCCTTTACTTGTGGGATATTATCCTCCTGCTAACAGGAAGTGGCAAAGAGCACCACAGCAGAGCTGTCTATATAGCTCCTCCCTTAACTCCACCCCCCAGTCATTCTCTTTGCCTACTCTAAGTACTAGGAAGGGTAAAGTGAAAGAGGTGATAAAATATTAGTTTTTATTTTCTTCAAGCAAGAGTTTTTTGTTTTAAATGGTACCGGTGTGTACTATTTACTCTCAGGCAGCAGATGGATGAAGACTTCTGCCTGGAGGATGATGATCTTAGCATTTGTCACTAAGATCCAGACCAGTTCCCACAGAGGCTGAGGGGTGCAGGAAACTTCAGTGTGAGTAACGTTTTCATGCTATATAGCAGTGAGGTATGTTCAGTCATGTTTTCTGGAGAGACTGTGTATTTCAGAAAGGCTGACAGTGTCCCCATGAGGGTCAGGGTAAGCAGTAATCCTAAGAGCTATAGAAGGGCATTACTAAGCTTGCATAAGGGGCTAATTAAAAAATGGTTGACACTGAGTTTTTGAATGTTTGTGTGCAAACGTTTTGTGAACTGGGAGTGCTAGTTTAAAACCGCTCTGATGCGGTTCTTTGAGGCTGTAGAGACATCGAGTGTGATGGGCGGGGCCTATTTTCACGCCTCAGATGTGCAGTTGTTTTCACTTAGCAAGCAGCATGCTCCAACTTCTGAGGGCCCTGGTGGAAGTTTTGGGCCCAATCGAAGCTTTAACCCCATTTTTCTAATCCCTGAGGGCAGGTAGGCACCACAGCAGGGCTGTGGCGAGGTGCTGGGGGTGTTTTTTCCGGATTTAGACCTTATTATCAATCCGGGTTAAATGTTTTATTTTCTTGTGGGGCAAACTTAACTACACAAATTGAGTCTGATATCAAAAATTTGGAAAGTTTGGTGTATTTTAAAGCAGTTTTGCAGAACGTGTATGCTTTTTTTTTCTCTTAAAGGCGCAGTACCGTTTTTTAAGATTGTTATTTTTTCACTAAATAAAGTGTTTTCAAGCTTGTTTGTGGTCATTACTAGCCTGTTCAACATGTCTGACATTGAGGAAAGTCAATGTTCAATATGTTTAGAAGCCATTGTGGAACCCCCACTTAGAATGTGTCCCTCATGCACTGAAAGGTCAATAAATTACAAAGAACATATTTTAGCTACTAAAAGTATGTCGCAGGATGATTCTTAGTTAGAAGGGAATCAGGTTATGCCATCTAATTCTCCCCAAGTGTCACAACCATTAACGCCCGCATAAGCGACGCCAAGTACTTCTAGTGCGTCTAATTCTTTCACCCTGCAAGATATGGCTGCAGTTATGAATAGTACCCTCACAGAGGTTTTATCTAAGCTGCCTGGGTTGCAGGGGAAGCGCAGTAGGTCTGGTGTGAGAGTAAATGCTGAGCCCTCTGACGCTTTATTAGCCATATCCGATGTAACAATATCAGGATTAGAGGAAAGAAACGTGGTAGGTGAAAAATCAGTCCAGTAGGAGGTGACAGGTTTTCATATGATGACCAACACTAACAATAACAGTGAAGACGACTCAAATGTCAATCTAGTGTAGACTGCCACAACCCCTGGTGAACGGATGTTAGTGTCAAGCGACAGTGAGGATACCTCAATCCCCCTATCAGGCAGTGGGTTTAGAAAATAGACCTTCCAGTTACAAAACTAAATACTGGCAAACTACACAACAAATGTGAAAAGTGTAACACAGTTCTCCAGTCACAGTTATGCACATACCTTACGATGCATACAATCTTCCATAGACAAACGTCATTCAGTATCAGATTTGTAGTCGTAGCCATGCCAACAGCCGTCCAAACATCCCGGAGAACAACGGTCTTCAGTCTAAACAAGCAATCCGTTAGTAAGGAAGCCAACCCTGCAGCCCTTTGCTAAAAACTCCGTGCTCACTCCGGCCAGAAGTACAAATGGAGCATGAAAGGATATGAGAAGCACTCGAGTAGCAGCAAGTAAAACTATTTATTGGACAGATCCAGAATACAGGTACATAATGCAAAGTAGGGAGTGAATACCCCCGGGTAAAAAAAGCAGAGCAAAGTGGAAAAAAGGGTGAGTGCTAGAGCACTAGAACAAACGGCTTACGCGTTTCGGCCTAAGCCTTACTCATAGCCATACTTAAAAAAGTGCATCAAACAAACGTGCTTTAAAACTTAGCTCTTGCACCGATTGGCCGCCAGGTAAACACCCCTCTAATAGCTGGCCAATCCAAAGTGTGTAAACAAACACACCCCCAACATACACACCCACCCCCCTCCCCATCTATCACAACACCATGCGTGCACTCAGAGCAGCGCAAACGCCAAAAGGGTAAGTGACGGTGGGGTGTCCGTCCTCTCCAATCAGCGTGTGTCTAGTGGTGCCACCAGTAAATACCATATGAATAGAGCAGCGAAAAACCAAACTGCCCGATGGTGTCGGCATAAGTCACACCCCCTAGAAATACACACATGATGAGAACGTAGAGCCACCTATCATAATACAATACAAGCTAAATAAAAGCCAAAATATAAATAAATAAATAAACAAACAGTGCAGCCCCTTGATTATGAAGTGGCCCCAACGCACAAATGTCAGAGATTACACAATGCTAACAGAAAGATATATACATACATACTATCCACTCGCAGTCAAGAATTGGTACATACAAAAAATAGTGGCAAGGATGATTATAAGGTAAAAATGATTACAATACTGGCCACACTGTATATTAATGAAGTATGATCTGTGGGGAAAGGAGATGTGTGTTTCTGTTTGTATGTAAGTAGGGATCTTCTCTCTGTCAACCTAGCTCTTTCTACTGCTTCATTCACTAGATCTTCGTTATATCCCCTATCCCTAAATCTTTCTGCAAGGGTTCCTATGAGGCTAAGAAAGATATTATTGCCACTCCTTTAATTACTGACTATAGTAACGATCATGGCACAATGAGGAAGATTCTAAATAGACACTGGCATATATTACAGGCAGACCCCGTTATAGGGGAGAAACTTGCCCCCAGACCCAAACTTATATTTAGGAAGTCAAAAAATTTGAAACCAATGTTAGCACCTAGTGCATTTCAGGACAACAAGAGACAGGCCCAAACACATAACGATTTGTCTGGAAATAAGGTCTCTGGATTCTTTCCATGCTATTCGTTCAAAGCCTGCCAACATAGTTGCAAGAAAGGCTCATTGATAATCCCCCTGACAGGAGAAGTAGTCCCAATAAAGGACCTCATTAGATGTACAACTAAAGGGGTCATATACATATTACAGTGTACATGCATCTTCTTTGTATAGAGAAAAAAACAGAAGATACTAGACTCTATAAGCACTTTAAAGAGGTTCACAATGGGAGAACAAAGGATTTGAAATATTGGGGAATAAAACATGTAAAATGTAACTGGAGGGAGGGGATATAGATAAGATTCTGTGTCTAAAAGAGGCAGAATACATATATAAATATGGTACCCTGTACCCTGCTGGTTTAAGAACTGGATATCTCGTCACCATTTCTCCTCGATTAAAATATCACTTCACTTAAATAAATTACTTTTTTTATCCTTTTTCTTTTCTTTTCTTTTTTCACTAGTATAATCTAAGTTATGCACCTCTAGCGGATAAGGTCTCCCTGTCTGCTATAATTATTCACTCATATTTTATAGTATTTGGCAGAAAAATGCCACTTGATTTGTAAAGTTTCACTTGATGTACAACATTTGGCATCAATGCCACATGTTTTGTAAAGTTTTCACTCGCTATATAACATTTGGCAGTAATGCCACATGATTTGTTAAAGTTGCACTCGCTATTTGCAAAAATGTATGTGTCTTATTTAGGAATATGTAAATTGTTATATTCTATCACTCGGTTTGATATTTTTACAAGGTTGCCCACAGTGTTGCCAATACCACTCCATTTGCATAGAAACCACCTGTATTACTAATTAACCTAGGTTGACCAATAAGGAGCCTGGCTCAACGTATAACATAGTAACATAGTAACATAGTAGATGAGGTTGAAAAAAGACTGAAGTCCATCGAGTTCAACCTATACAAATCTAAAATATATGCAAAAAGTTCCAGTTAAGCTTAATTTATCCCACTAAAAGGTGACCCATTTAATACTAGCAATCATATCCATGAATTTTGTCTATAGACAGAAATGTATCCAAATAATTTTTAAATGTATCTAGGGTATTGGCCTTCACTACCTCCTTTGGTAATGAGTTCCACAATTTTATTGCTCTTACAGTGAAAAAACGTTTCCGTTGCAGGAGATTAAATCTCCTTTCTTCCAACCTTAAATTGTGACCTCTGGTCACAAACAATTTTCTTGGAATAAACAGCGCTTCTGCAATCTCTGTATATGGGCCTTGAATATATTTATATAAAGTAATCATGTCACCTCTTAAGCGCCTTTTTTCTAAAGAAAACAGACCCAGTTTCGCTAGCCTCTCCTCATAGGTTAAATTCTCCAATCCCCTTATTAGCTATGTGGCCCTTCTCTGAACTTTTTCTAGTTCTGCAATATCTTTTTTTGCAATCGGTCCCCAGAACTGCACTCCATACTCAAGGTGAGGTCTTACCAGGGCTTTATATAGTGACAGAATTATGCTTTCCTCCCTTGAGTCAATGCCTCTTTTAATACATGCTAGTATCTTATTAGCCTTTGAAGCTGCTGCCCTGCATTGTGCACCCATCTTCAGCTTGTTATCTATTACTACTCCCAAATCCCTTTCCTCCTGTGTTTGGCTAAGTCTTGTCCCATTTAAATAATATGTTGCCTGCTTATTTTTACTTCCAAAATGTAGAACCTTGCATTTTTCTGTATTAAATCTAATTTTCCATTTACCTGCCCATATTTCTAATTTTTGCAGGTCCCTTTGTAACGAAAGTTCATCCTGCTCTGACCTAATGACCTTACTTAACTTAGTATCATCTGCAAAAATAGATATGTCGCTATTTAATCCTAGCTCCAAGTCATTTATAAAAATATTAAAAAGAATAGGGCCCAGCACTGATCCCTGGGGTACTCCACTGATAACCTTTGTCCAATCTGAGTATGATCCATTTACTACTACTCGTTGCTCCCTATCTAATCCAGTTATTTATCCACAAACTAACATTTTCAGCTATTCCCAGTCCCTTAATTTTGTGCATTAATCTCTCATGTGGCACTGTATCAAACGCCTTTGCAAAATCTAAGTATATCACATCAACTGATTCCCCTTTATCTATATTTTTACTTACGTCCTCATAAAATCTAATTAGATTAGTTTGACATGATCTATTTCTCATAAAACCATGCTGATTAAAACTCATAATCTTGTTTACACAAATATGCTCATCAATATAATCCCTTATAATCCCTTCAAATATCTTCCCCACTATTGATGTCAGACTAACTGGTCTATAGCTTCCTGGATCATCCCTACTTCCCTTTTTGAAGAGTGGCACCACATCAGTTTTACGTCAATCCTTGGGTACAATGCCTAAGGATAATGAGTCTTGAAAAATTAAGAGTAGAGGTTTGTCTATAACAGTGCTAAGTTCCCTCAACACCCTTGGGTGTATTCCATCTGGGCCTGGAGTTTTATTTACCTTAATATTATCCAATTTGTTCCTGATATCCTCTATACATAACCCAATTAATGGTGTGGGCTGGCATGTTCTATTTTGTTCCAAAGTATCATCCAATGGTTCCTCTCTTGTGTATACTGAAGAAAAAAACTGGTTTAGTATCTCAGCCTTCTCCCTGTCACTGTTAATCATGCTACCCTCCCCGCATTTTAATGTACCTATATTGTCTTTCTTAGATTTTTTGCTGTTTATGTACTTAAAGAATCTTTTAGTGTTAGATTTAGAATCATTTGCAATTCATTTTTCATTTTCAATTTTGGCTAATTTGATTGCTTTTTTGCATGCTTTGTTACATTCGTTATAAATATGGAATTTTGAGTCTGTACTATTTTCTTTGAATAATTTAAATGCCCTACGTTTTTTCCTAATTTCTCTTAACACATTTATATTCAACCACATTGGCTTGGATTTTTTATTTTTATAACCATATGGTATTTGTTGATATGTATATTTATTTAACAAAGTTTTAAATGTTATCCATTTATCCTCTGTATTTTTATTAGAGAATACTTTGTCCCAATTTATGTTATTTAATGATTTCCTTAAATCGTTGAATTTTGCTTTCTTAAAATTAAAAGTCTTGGTTAAACCTTTAAGACACTGCTTATGAAAGGAAATTTCAAATGTGACCATGTTATGATCACTGTTACCCAAATGCTCTTTGACTTCTATGTTTGATATTATATCTGTATTATTTGATAGCACTAAATCCAATATAGCGTTACTCCTAGTTGGCTCCTCTATTAATTGTGACAAGAAGTTATCCCTGAGAACATTTATAAATCTATCCCCCTTAGCTGAATTACTAGTTTCATTGGCCCAGTTTATATCAGGGTAGTTAAAATCTCCCATAATTACAGCACTGTTATTAGCAGCCTTACCTATTTGTATTAGTAGTTGAGTTTCATCCAGGTCACTAATGTTGGGGGGCTTGTAGTATGTTCCTAGTAATATTTTTTTAGGATTTCCCCCCCACTCTTTATTTCCACCTACAGGGTCTCTACATTGTCGTCTGTATCAGAAATATCTTCCCTTATTGTAGGTTTAAGGTTAGGTTTAATATACATGCAGATTCCTCCACCCCTTTTATTATTTCTGTCCCTTCTAAATAAAGTATACCCCTCTAAGTTAACTGCCAAGTCATGTGAATCATCCCACCAAGTTTCAGTTATACTGATAACATCATAGTCCTCTTCTGCAACTAAGAGCGTCAGCTCCCCCATTTTACCCGTCATGCTTCTTGCATTTGTTGTCATACATTTAATTTTCATGTGCTTTCTGCTGATACTTGGTGTGCTTTCCTCCATACTTTCTAATGTGACATTTCTTAAGTCATCTCTTCCTTGTGATATCAAAGGACTGACAGATTCACAGACTGATCTCTCTATTCTATTGTGTTCTAACAGACCCCCCCCCCCTTTGCCTAGTTTAAAAGATTCTCTAAACTTGCTACCATCCTTTCCCCCAACACACCTGCACCCATGTCATTTAGATGCAATCCATCCTTACTGTACAAATTATACCCAAGTGAAATGTCAGCCCAGTGCTCTAAAAAGTCAAACCCCTCATTTTTACACCATGTTTTTAACCATGAATTAACAGACCTTAGCTCCTTCTGCCTTACTGAATTAGCAGACTGCACTGGTAATATCTCAGAAAATATTACTTTGGAGGTCCTTGCTTTAAGCTTGCTACCTAACTCCCTGAAGTCATTTTTTAGGACTCTCCATCTCCCGCTGATTCCTTCATTAGTACCAATATGTACCATGACTGCAGGATCAGACCCACATCCCTCTAACAATCTATCAATACGCTCCACAATATGCCTAACACGAGCCCCTGGAAGACAGCAAACTGTTCTAAAGGAAGGCTGTGACCACAACAAACTCATCTTGAAAAAGCCCTGTAATAGGGAGAAACGCGTTGATGATTAGAGTTACAGTTCTTCTTCACTTTCATTCAAAGGAGGATATATTGTTATACTGAAGCAGAGACTGTCCCTGGTCCGTTTGGACACTACGTTTAAGTACACAAGAAGTCTAATACAGCTACGGAAGAATTTGAGCCTGCAGAGATTACTGTTCTCAAGGTCGTTATAAAGCACTGCCGTGAAGCTGATATTGCTACTGGATTACAGGTATCCTGCGTGCAATTTGCACTAAAGAGCGGATACTTTCTTTTCTTTACTATAAGCGGTTGGCAAAGTCTCTCCACTGCAAGGACGGTCCTGACCAATAGGATCTCTACATTGAAGACAGTGCCCACTTCTTGTGACATCATTAGTCACGTGCGCGCCTCTACGGAGGTGAGAAGCCCTGTAAGCCGATCGATTTGGAACAGTACCCGGAGTAATAAGGTAAAAGATACCCAGTCACCAAAATATGTTGGGATCACGCAACTAGTGACTAACTACTTAGGACTTCCATGATTTATTATATCTTGGTAATCAACCTATATAAGAGACTATTTTTTCTCCTGTGGTGGCAACTGTCTGTTTTTTCTTAGCCTCATTTTATTGTATATCGGAGACGTCCGGTATTAGAAATCCCCCTTTTTTATATGTATGATTAATTGATTTTACTTTGTTAGTTTTTAATAAATTTGGCATAGCCACATTTTTTTTATTAACTATTTCTTATGTATTTATTAACTATCTTCTACACACCATCAGCTTAAGCGCTTCTCCATATATATCTTTTCTTGCTATCTTTGCTCTTTCCTATTGTGAGCGACTATAGGTTTGGGGAGTTTGGTGGGTTTTCAGCGCACACCACTTTGCATATGTGTTTAACTTTCAAATTTACTTCTATTATCTAATTTGCTTCATTCTCTCGATAGCCTTTGTTGAAAAGCATACCTAGGTATACTTAGGAGCTGGGATCTAGCTGCTGATTAGTGTTTGCACATATATACCTCATCATTTGGTTATAGACACCATTCCCTCTATGGTGTGCATATATGCACGCGCATACCTGTTTCAGGATGAGCGCACACAGCATTTGAAAATGTGCACAGTTGGTGCTGTTTTTATATAAATATATATTTCTTTCATTCTCTATTTTTTAATAGAAAACTAACATCCTGTCTTCCACTCTCCCTATGTTCTCTCTCCCTCTGTTCTATCCCCCCAATCTCTATCCCCTCACCCTCCCTCTGTTCTCTCCCCCCATCCTGTTTTCTAGCCCCTCTCTCCCTCTGTTCTTTCCCCCTCTCTCCCTCTGTTCTATCCCCCCTCTCCCTCTGTTCTATTCCCCCTCTCTCCCTCTGTTCTACTCCCCCTCTCTCTCCCTCTGTTCTGTACCCCCTCTCTCTCCCTCTTTTCTGTACCCCCTCTCTCTCCCTCTGTTCTACCCCCCTCTCTCTACCTCGGTTCTATCCCCCCCTCTCTCTCCCTCTGTTACTGTATATCCCCCCTCTCTCTCCCTCTGTTCTATCCCCCCCTTTCCCTCTGTTCTATTCCTCCTCTCTCCCTTTGTTCTATCCCCCTCTCTCTCCCTCTGTTCTATCAACCCCCTCTCTCCCTCTGTTCTATCCCCCTCTCTATCCCTCTGTTATTTCCCCCCTCTCTCCCTCTGTTCTTTCCCCCCTCTCCCTCTGTTCTGTACCCCTTCTCTCTCTCCCTCTGTTCTGTACCCCCTCTCTCTCCCTCTGTTCTCTAACCCCTCTCTCACCCTCTGTTCTATCCCCCTCTCTCTACCTCGGTTCTATCCCCCCTCTCTCTCCCTCTGTTACTGTATATCCCCCCTCTCTCTCTCTCCCTCTGTTCTATCCCCTCTCTCTCTCTCCCTCTGTTCTATCCCCTCTCTCTCTCTCCCTCTGTTCTATTCCCAATCTCTCTCCCTCTGTTCTATCCCCCCTCTCCCTCTGTTCTATCCCCCTCTCTCTCCCTCTGTTCTATCCCCCCTCTCTCTCCCTCTATTCTACCCACCTCCCTCTCCCTCTCTTCTATCCCCCTCTCTCTGCCTCTGTTCTATCCCCCTCTCTCTCCCTCTGTTCTATCCCCCTCTCTCTCCCTCTGTTTTATCCCCCTCTCTCTCTCTGTTCTATCCCCCCACTCTCTCCCTCTGTTCTATACCCCCCCTTTCTCTCTCTCCCTCTCTTCTACCTCCCTCTCTCCCTCTCTTCTATCCCACTCTCTCCTTCTGTTCTATCCCCCCTCTCTCTCCCTCTGTTCTTTCCCCCCTCTCTCTCCCTCTGTTCTACCCCTCTCTCTCCCGCACTCTTCTATCCCCCTCTCTCCCTCTGTTCTATCCCCCTCTCTCTCCCTCTGTTTTATCCCCCTCTCTCCCTCTGTTTTATCCCCCCTCTCTCTCCCTCTGTTCTTTCCCCCCTCTCTCTCCCTCTGTTCTACCCCTCTCTCTCCCGCACTCTTCTATCCCCCCTCTCTCCCTCTGTTCTATCCCCCTCTATCTCCCTCTGTTCTATACCACCTCTCTCTCCCTCTATTCTACCCCTCTCTCTCCCTCTCTTCTACCCCCCTCTCTCCCTCTTTTCTATCCCCCTCTCCTTCTGTTCTATCCCCCCACTCTCTCCCTCTGTTCTATACCCCCTCTCTCTCCCTCTGTTCTACCCCTCTCTCTCTTCTACCCCCTCTCTCTCCCTCTGTTCTATTCCCCTCTCTCTCCCTCTGTTCTATCCCCCTCTCTCTCCCTCTGTTCTATCCCCCCTCCCTCTCCTTCTGTTATATCCCCCTCTCTCTCCCTCTGTTCTATCCCCTCTCTCTCCCTCTGTTCTATTCCCCTCTCTCTCCCTCTGTTCTATCCCCCTCTCTCTCCCTCTGTTCTATCCCCCCTCCCTCTCCCTCTGTTATATCCCCCTCTCTCTCCCTCTGTTCTATCCCCTCTCTCTCTCCCTCTATTCTATTCCCCATCTCTCTCCCTCTGTTCTATCCCCCCTCTCTCTTCCTCTGTTCTATCCCCCTCTCTCTCCCTCTGTTATATCCCCCCTTTCCCTCTGTTCTATCCCCCTCTCTCTCCCTCGGTTCTATCCCCCTCTCTCTCCCTCTGTTCTATCCCCCCTCTCTCTCCCTCTGTTCTATCCCCCTCTCTCTCCCTCTGTTCTATCCCCCCTCTCTCTCCCTCTGTTCTACCTACCCTCCCTCTCCCTCTGTTCTATCCCTCTCTCTCTCTCATCTGTTCTTTCCCCCTTTCTCTCCCTCTGTTCTATCCCCCCTCTCTCGCCCTCTTTTCTATATTCCCTCTCTCTCCCTCTGTTCTATACCCCTCTCTCTCCCTCTGTTCTATCCCCCTCTCTCTCCCTCTGTTTTATCCCCCTCTCTCCCTCTGTTTTATCCCCCTCTCTCCCTCTGTTCTATACCCCCTCTCTCCCTCTGTTCTACCCCTCTCTCTCCCTCTCTTCTACCCCCTCTCTCCTTCTGTTCTATCCCCCCTCTCTCTCCCTCTGTTCTATCCCCCTCTCTCTCCCTCTGTTCTACCCCTCTCTCTCCCCCACTCTTCTATCCCCCCTCTCTCCCTCTGTTCTATCCCCCCTCTATCTCCCTCTGTTCTATCCGCCCTCTCTCTCCCTCTGTCCTATCCCCCCTCTCTCTCCCACTGTTATATCCCCTCTCTCTCACCCCCTGTTCTATCCCCTCTCTCTCACCCTCTGTTTAATCCCCCTCTCCCTCTGCTCTGTCCCACTCTTTGCCTCTGTTCTTTCCCCTCTCTCTCCCTTTGTTGTCTCCCCTCTCTCTCTCTCTTTGTTGTCTCCCCCCTCTCTCTCCCTTTGTTGTTTCCTCCCTTCTCTCTCTTTATTATCTTCCCTTTCTCTGTCTATCCCTTTTTTTATCTCCATCTGTTTTTGCCCCTTCTCTCTGCCTCTGGTGTTTGTGTGTGTGCGAGAGAGAGAATTTAAAAGAATTAGAGGGAACATTGCTTACTGATATGTTAAGCTAGCTCCCAGTAGTGAATTTCTGTTCCTTCAATAAAGGATACCAAGATAATTAAGCAAAATTGATAATAGAAATAAAATGGAAAGTTGTCTAAAATTATATGGTCTATCTAAATCATGAAATAATTTTTTTCAATTTCAAGTCCCCTTTAAGGAAGATCACATCAGATTAATTTAAATGGCTTTGAGTATGTAATTACAGCAGTGGTCTCAAAGTACCGGCCCCAGAGCCAAAGGCAGCCCTCAATATGGTTTAATCTGGCCCAGGAATCAGACTGAGACAAGAAGTGCAAAAATAATCACACCTTTATTAATAGCAAAAAATAATAAAAAGTCCACAAGTCAAATAACAAGCCAGGAATCAAAACCATAACTGGTAGTCAGACGAGCCGAGTCAGGAGCCAAAGCAAATAGTGAGACGAGCCGGAATAAGGAACAAGGAGAACAGCAGAGTCAGGAACAAGCCAGGGATCAGGAACAAGGAGGGACGTCAAACAGCCAGGTAATAAGAGGGCACTTACTCCAATCTCAGACGCATCGACCTCAAGAACGAAAGGCAGGACAGGGTTAGGATGAGCCAGAACTGGAGCGGAAGCAAAGGCAATCTTAAGACTATCAAAGGCCTTAATGTCAAAGGCCTCTTATTTATTAATAGCAAAATATAATAAAAAGTCCACAAGTCAAATAACAAGCCAGGAATCAAAACCAGAAATGGTAGTCAGACGAGCCGAGTCAGGAGCCAAAGCGAATAGTCAGATGAGCCGGCATCAGGAACAAGGAGAACAGCAGAGTCAGGAACAAGCCAGGGATCAGGAACCAGGAGGGACGTCAGACAGCCAGGTAATTCACAGGAGCTCTCATAAACAGGTCTGAGACAACGCAAGGGCAAAGCATACTGAACAAAGGTCCTTTAAATAATGAGTGATGACAACACAATTCTGAGACTGCATCCTGTCTCACACGAATTATGTACACCAGTCTGGCCATAAAAGGAAGTGCAGGAAATGAGCAGCATCACACAGTATGCACCAGAGTCAGCAAGAGAGGTGAGTAAAATGGCTGCCAGCAGCACATGGCAAACAGATCAGGAAAAAAAACTCTGACAATGACTTGGCTAAATGTCACTTTCATTTCCTAGTATATCCAGTTCCGGAGCACTTACTTAGTTCAAGTGGCCCCCATGGGAGAAGAAAACTTGGCCAGTGGCCCCCAGATACTTTGAGTTTGATACCCCTGATAGACCAGGATGTAGCAGTAGATATAGCTTATCTAGATTTTAGCAAAGCATTTGACACTGTCTCACCCATCAAAATAATGAATAAACTTTATTACCTTGGTCTAGATTAAAAAATTGTGAAGAGTCTGTTGAACATATCAGGGATATCAGCAAATTGCTGCAGGTGAAGGTAAGTTTTTTTGCAGCTGATACAGACATTTGTAATAGAGTTGATGCTCCAAGGGGTTGATGGATCAATTGGGAAGTGATATAAACAAATAGGGGATTAGAGAAATTGCAGGCATCTAAAGGTCAACTTCACAAAGTGCAAAATTAGGTATTTACAAAAGAAACATCCAAACATTAATTTCAGTGACACTTTACTGACTTTTACAAAAGAGGAACAGGACTTGAGAATTATTATTTCAAATTTTGTAAACAATGTAGTATTGCAGCGAGTAAGGCCAGAAGAATGCTTGGTTGTATTGGTAGAGGTATTTTCAGCAGAAGTAGTAAGTTTCTTGTGCCCCTTTTGTGTACAGTTCTGGAGGCCATGGGTTAAATTTAACAAGAGGCGAGCGTACATGATTCGCTGTAGTGAATAATGTCTGTTCGACCTTGCTAAATGCCGACAGCATACGTTGTCGGCATTTAACATTGCACAAGCTTTTCTGGTGAAATGCTTGTTCAAAGCCACCCTCTGCACATTTGCCGCTAGCAGGGGCCGTCAATCATCCCGATCAGATGGGATGATTTCCGTCCGCCACCTAACTTCCATTTTTGGCGGACCAGAAACGATTGGGCTCCGAAGCAGCATCCGCTGCTTAATAAATGTTTTCAGAAGAATATGAATAAACTAGAATTTGATCAAAGAAGGACTGCTAAATTGGTACATGTTTTGAAAAAAAAGTAATCCGAAGAAAGACTTAATAACTTAAATATGTATAGCTTAGAGGAGACAAAGGAGAGAAGGGACATGGCAGAAACTTTCAAGCATTTTAAGGCACTTAAATGACCATTAATTACAGAATAATTGCATAATCAACAACTGCATAATAAAAAAAAAAGAATTTTGAATGAACAGTAGATTCTTTTTCTCATAAATATTACATTTCTTCAATTTGTCGCCACCCTGTATCATGTGATAGCCATCAGCCAATCACAGACTCATATACATATGTATAATTAAAAAGAGAAAAGTGCTCAATCTGGGAACGAACAATAGCATAATAGCTTGTTCTATGGCTAGTTAACACCCAAGAAGCAGCTTCTTTTTGCTCAACATGTGCCTTTCACAGAGAACTTTCCTGTAGCATATCAGTCTGATCCTGACTTAACAGTACAGTGCAGTTCAGTCCCTAAATATCAGGTAATCCCTCTCTGAACGAGAGAAATGTCAAAACCCCAGATGTACATTTTGGCCTATTGTGGGCCTCATCAGTGAGGTGCAGCCAT
Organism: Bombina bombina; assembly: GCF_027579735.1. Classification (NCBI taxonomy): domain Eukaryota; kingdom Metazoa; phylum Chordata; class Amphibia; order Anura; family Bombinatoridae; genus Bombina; species Bombina bombina. The sequence continues at coordinate 68,676,607 of NC_069507.1, forward strand.
ATCCCTCTAGGCACACTAAGCAAGGGGTCCACGTCTGGCTTCCCACATCACCCTTAGGGAGACTTCCCTCAGGGTCATATTTTGCATAAAAAAAAGAGAGAAGCGCTCAACCTGATAACGAACAATAGCATAATAGCTTGTTCTATGGCTAGTTACCACCCAAGAAGCAGCCTCTTTTTGCTCAACATGTGCCTTTCACAGAGAAGAACTTTCCTGTAGCATATTAGTCTGATTTGACTTAACAGTGCAGTCCAGTCCCGAAATACCAGGCAATCCCTCTCTGAACGAGAGAAAGGGCAAAACCCCAGACAGGTTGTTCATTCCCAGGTTGAGCACTTCTCTGTTTTTATTTATGCACATTATGACCCTGAGGGAAGTCTCCCTTGGGGGGATGTGAAAGCAAGACGTGGACCCATTACTCAGTATGCCTAGAGGGCCAAAATGCACGTCTGGGGTTTTGCTGTTTCTCTCGTTCAGAGAGGGATAGCCTAGTATTTTGGGGCTGGACTTTACTGTTAAGTCAGGATCAGACTGATATACTATAGGAAAGTTCTTATCTGCGAAATGCACATATTGAGCAAAAAGAGGATGCTTAAAGGGTGATAACTAGCCATAGAACAAGCTATTATGCTATTGTTCATTCCCAGGTTGAGCACTTCTCTGTTTTTATTCATATACATATGTACTGTGAATTCTTGTACATACTCAGTAGGAGCAGGTGCCTCAGGAGTTGTGCATATAAAAATAATGTGCAATTTGATACTATGGGGTATTTTTATCATAGTGCAAGCGTATCATGTCCGCTGCACATTAGCTGTCGGCATTTATCATTGCACCAGAAGTTCTTGTGAACTGCTGTTGCAATGCCGCCCCCAGCAGATTTGCGGCCAGTCGGCCGCTAGCAGGGTGTGTCAATCAACCCGATCGTATTCGATCGGGTCGATTTCTGTCTGCGGCCTCAGAGCAGGCGGACAAATTATTTCACTTGAAATGCTTGTGAAATATTAAATGCTGACAGCATTTCACCAGCGATGCAGCAAATCATGTCTGCCCGGCATTTGATAAATCTACCCCTTATACTTTATAGGAAATATGGGCAAACTTGTTGGGCCTATGGTTCGTATCTGCCATCAAAATCTATGAATCTATGTCATTTGTGTGCTTTCCACTGCCCATTGAAACTGGTGATTTGCTGCCTGATGAACTGTAGCATATGCACAACTGCTCATGAAAATGCTCACAATATATAAGTTATCATTTTATACATGCACAGTTCCAAGGATAAGCAGAACAGGTGGATGTATTGTAGGCAATTTCTCTGAATATTTACAAGATGACACAATCTGTATATGCAGCCCATATCCTTGCAGACTTGCCAGCAATAGATTTTTGTCTTCTGACTGCAGCACTTTTTGATTTTTTTCCTTTTTTCAAAACAAATTTAAAGCAGCTGCTGTGCAAAGCCGAAACAATTACTAAACAAAGGATCATGTGCAATTTTGCAGACACATTTAATCCTCTTTGCAGATGTTTACATAGGCAAGCATAACGTTAATAAAAAAATAAAATGCAGCACTCAGAAGAAGCTGTCTGAAAAGATATAAGTTGCAGCTACACCTTGCTTCTTACAAACACAGGGTGAAGGTTTGCGCTGTGGAATTATGAGATCCTTAGTTAATACACAAGTTTAGAGTTTGGCAGCTGCATGTATAACATACCAGGGTCACTTGTAATCTGACTAATATGCGCATGGTAAGCTCACTGCCAAAGAACCAGCAGGAATTTAACCCCCCCACCCCACCCCCAATATTAGAGGCGGTTTGTCCTGATGACGAATTGGACTATTTTTTTATTACAGAATTCATGTATTTATATATTTTGAATGGTTTTTTTTACAAATAAAATTTATTCTCATACTTTATGTGCTGATAAATAAACGTATGTTTAAATAAACACTTTATTATGTCCCTTTAATAATAATAATGAATTGATGATAAACGATAACACTGAAATAAGGTCTCACCCCTAGGTGGTGACCAAACTAAAAAAATCATTTCTGCACAAAGTGATGCAAGATGCAGACAATACGGATTATAGTAATTTTACTCTTAAATTTCCTCGCTGCAAACTTTGGTTTAGAAGATGGCCCAATTCCATCTGATCTCTCGAAGCAAAATGGGAACCAGGTATGATTTAGGAAATGTAATGTTGGTACTTATATTATTGATTTATTCACACTTTTTGAGACAATAAATGTGGATTACAGTAAAATGTCCAAAAATTATATCTGTGTAACTATTTTGTCCTAAATTAGTAAGTCAGCATGTGTTTGTTAAAGGGATAGTAAAGTCCAAATTAAGCTTGATTCAGATAGGGCATGTCATTTTAAACAACTTTCTAATTTACTTTTATCATCATATTTGCTTTATTCTCTTGGCATTTTTAGTTGAAAGCTAAACCTAGGTAGGCTCATATGCTAATTTCTAAGCCCTTGAAGGCTGCCTCTATCTGAATGCATTTGACAGTTTTTCACAGCTAAAGGGTGTTAAATCACATGTTTCATATACCTAACATTGTGCTCATACACATTGAGTTATTTAAGAGTCAGCACAAATTGCCTGAAATAAAAGTCTGTCAAAAGATCTGAGATAAGGAGGCAGTCTGCAGAAGCTTAGATACAAGGTAATCACAGAGGTAAAAAGTATATTTCTATAACAGTGTTGGTTATGCAAAACTGGGGAATGCTAAATAAAGGGATTATCTATCATTTTAAACATTATTTTTGGGGTTTACTATCCCTTTTAAATGTAACAAATTGCATTGTTTATTTCAGATTTTCATGGGTTGGTGGTTGATAAAAGCAATTTTAGAATATAGTTTCTCTTCTCATAATGGGGCTGATTTTAAAAATTAGTTTGTCTAGACATGGTTTTCCACTCCAACACTTGCAGGGGCAGCACTCATGGAATTCGTACCCTGCAAGTGGCACTATATCTCCCATAGAAATAATGAGAACTCTCTGCTATGTAAAAGTTTGCAATGCAGGACGAAGTACACAGGGAGAACACAGCGTATGTTTAAACATGAATATCACACATAATACAGATCAAATTATGCTGTTTTCAGTGCACTGTACCTTAAAATCACTGTTATTTCCATATGCATAGGTTTTTAATTCTGAGTATTATATTTTGATAAAAGCTTGCCACCTTTTAATATGCAAGAAAAAACTGTGAGATCGGTAGGGTGAAGATGTTTAGATAATTACCCTGTAATTTGAGAGAGAATTTCATATACACCCATGGAAGGTTCATTTCAGCCTATTTTGTACTTATAAGAGCAAAGTTTTGTGTTTTTGCACATACAGTGCACTTAAATTACAATTTATGCTGTGCATATTTAATACAATTATTCCTGTGTAATTTGCTTACAAATTTTAGTTTTTGATAAAATACAATTTTTGGTGAACAATTTTATTATATTTTCTGATGCACCTTAACAGTACATTTTTTCCTGAGTATTTTTGTGTGAATGGTTTAATTATTTTTTTTTATGATTTTTAAATTATATAGTTGCCACCAGTCCCTGATTTCCAGAGACAGTTCCTGGATTTTTTTGTCCCTGGAAATGTCCCCTCCAAACAATTTGGAGGCTGAAGCTGAGCTGGGGCATGTGTGACACAAATTAATGGGGAGCAGCTGCCGGTGAGGTTGTGCGTGCAGCAAGTACTCTGCTTGATCACTCAGATGAGGTCTAGGCAGGGACTCCTTGGTCACCTTCTGCCAAAAATCAAAAGAAAACACACTTACAAAACACACTTACAAACAGCTACTTCCCTCAAGATAAGGAGCTGTGCTGTGATAATTTATTTGTAACATGTTTGCATTATTTTGTCAGACAGTAATCTTCATATTTTAGCACTCTGTATCATCTGCAGCTTACTGATTTTAGCATGAGTTTTAAACATACACCACGTCCTACACAAAGTGCAAAATAGCTGTCCGACTAAATAATATAAAAATCAATTTGCCCCCAACAGCTCACCCAGTCCGGTGCTGTGCATAATCACACAGTAAGATCAGCTACACTGATTGTGTGTTGTGTCTCTCCTCCTGTTTATAGTAATTTGACACAGTGCAGCCTAGCCCCTACCCTGCACCTCTGCCCTCAGTGTGTCAATAGGGGTTCTGGGTAACTTTGTTATGCATTGCTGCTGTCATTTCAGTTTTGTGTGTCATACTGCGCCCTGTAATAGTGTAATATATAGGGAAGTATATAAGAGCTGAATAATTGATTATGAGATTGTTTGTGTTTCATTATAACTTTACTGCAATAGTTCAAGAATGCTTTTATTTTTATGGTCTTTTAGAAGAATTATTGACTGTTAAAAGTAAAAGTTTTGTAAATATATGTGCACATGTATAATTTATTTAAATTAGATACTTTAATTCACTTCGACTAGTGATAAAGACTGTTTTCCATTTACTGGTAGATATTCTAAAGTAATGGAATTACTTTTATTCTTTAGCATATATATATATATATATATATATATATATATATATATATATATATATATATATATATATATATATATATATACAGTGCCCTCCACTAATATTGGCACCCCTGGTAAATATGTGAAAAATTATCTTTATTGTTTATCCTTTTGATCTTTAGTTAAAAAAATACCCCAAAATGCTCTGCTCTCTTGGATACCAAACAATTGCAAACACAACACAGGTTTACCCCCCCAAAAAAATCTTTGTTAAAAATAAATGTGTGGTACAATTATTTACACCCTTTTAGTCAATAATTTGTGCTGCCTCCCTTTGCCAGGATAACAGCTCTGAGTTGTCTCCGATAATGCCTGATGAGGTTGGAGAATACATGGCAAGGGATCTGAGACCATTCCATATAGAATCTCTCCAGATCCTTCAAATTCTGAGGATGATGCTGGTGGACTCTCCTCTTTAGTTCACCCTGTAGGTTTTCTATGGGGTTCAAATCAGGGGAATGAGATGTCCATGGCAGGACCTTGATTTTGTGGTCAGTAAATCATTTGTGTGTTGATTTTGATGTATATTTTGGATCATTGTCCTGCTGGAAGATCCAAACATGGCCCATTTTAAGCTTTCTGAAAGAGGCAGTCAGGTGTTGATTTAATATCTGTTGGTATGGCTTTATGGTTAGAATCCATAAAGCCATGTATCCTAACAAAATGTCCAGGTCCTCTGGCAGAAAAACAGCCCCAAACATTAAAGAGCCACCACCATATTTAACCGTGGGTATGAGGTACTTTTCCATATGGCTACCTCTCTGTGTGTACCAAACCCACCTCTGGTGTTTATTGCCAAAAAAATCTATTCTGGTTTCATCTGACCATAGAACCCGATCCCATTTGAAGTTTCAATAGTGTCTGGCAAACTGAAGTTTCTCTAGTTTGTTTTTGGATGTGAGTAGAGGCTTTTTTCTTGATATTTTGGCCACTCTAACCATCCTCTTCACAGTGCGTTCAGACAATATAGACACACGTCCTCTTCCAGGTTGAGTCATAACATTTCCAGTTGACTGGTATTTCCTAATTATTGCCCTGATAGTGGAAATGGACATTTTCAATGCTTTTGCTATTTTATTATATCCACTTCCCATTTTGTGAAGCTCAACGACCTTTTGCCGCACATCATAGCTATATTCCTTGGTCTTACCCATTGTGAAAAGACTAAGGGAATTTAGGCCTGTTTGTTACCCCATACTTATACCTCTGTTCCTAGTCTCCCAGGTGTACTACAAAATGTAAATATCAATGGGAATATATATTTTTTTTCTTTTTCCAAAAGGTTTATTAATAGATAAAAGGGAAAAAAAAGCGATACAGACAAAAGGAAAAAAAGTGATACATAATGGGAATATACTTTAAATATATTTTTCACATATAAATTCATAGGGGTGCCAATAATTTTGCCACACATATATTTAACAAAGATTTTTTTTTTTTAAAGAAACCTGTGTTATGTTTGCAACTATCTATCTATCTATCTATCTATCTATCTATCTATCTAAAATTTGTTATTATTATTGAATGGGTTTACATATTATTTGTCTGCCTAATTTTGATGCTGTGTTGTAACAATAACCATAATACCAGAGGCTGGTATTGTCAATATTATGGGGTAGGTGGAAGAGTTTTGTGCTGCAATCTGTATAATTAACTATGGATAAATCTAAATTATACTATTGCTATCAAATGGGTGTGTTTTGATTGCAGAACTGAGTGGTCGGAGCAGTTGAACAGTAGCTTACCAGTAACCTGCTCGCTTGCTCTGATGCAAAGTGTCTGGAATTTTTTTTTTGTAATGTCGGCAAATATGAATTTATGATTTTCATCTCCTTCCTATACGAAAATGTAGTACACGTTTTATAGAATTCCACCAGGGAAATAGAATACTGGAGACCACTCTTAAATAATCTATCTAGCCCTGAGACCTATATAGAAAAGGGCCCATTGTGTTTGGTTAAAAACTAGTATTTTTCCAGATTTCACTCAGGGCTTTTTGATTAAGGAGGACTTTTTGTGCTGGGATAGAAAAATATAATTTATGATGCAGTGGGATTTATATTGTTTTGGGGGTGATGCGATTAAAGGGACAGTCAACACCAGATTTTTTGTTGTTTAAAAAGAAAGATAATCCCTAGGGGAGGTTCCGGTGGAGGAGGAGCTGTACAGGTGCTGCACAGGTGCTGCACAGGCCGCACAGGTGCTGCTCAGCTCACATCTCCAGCCCTTGGATTTTGGCGGTGGACTCCTGCGTCAGCCTCAGACTTGGGGCTATCTCCCTGGTAGCTAACACAGAACTGCTCCGGAACCCTACAGTGGCATGTCAGCCCACTGTTGTGACCCTGGATACTAACTCCCTATTCCTGGGAAGTATAAACCTGAAGGCACCGCTTATTAAAGTTCGGAACTTTATTCAAACGCTGTCTCTACCTCATCTCACCATCTTAATTCTACTCCGAGCTTTGCTACCCCAGAGGAAAGGAATTCTTCCCCCCTCCTGGCGTCTCACACCTTCGCACAGACCATCTCCAACTTTGGGCTGCAGCACTCCAAAACTTACCTCCCGTCTGCTTGCCGACCTGCACACGGACCTTGCTGGCCGGACCTCGCCCCCCCCCTCCCCCACCGGTGCTGCGTGGGAGGGAGCTGGGCTGGAGGAGCTGGTCGAGTCGGGTGTGCGCTCTTCCTGTGACGCCTCGGTCGCCGGTGCAGCGTTGCCCTCTCCCCCCCCACCGGTGCTGCGTGGGGGGAGCCGGTTGTGGACCTTGGCTGGGACACATCTCTAAAAGCACATGCAGCAGCTCTAATGAACAAAATCAGCCCATAACAACTGGAGCCAGACGGTCAGACTCTGCAGACGACAAACGCCTGAAAAACGCAGGAGGGGGTGAGTGAATTTTCTCAGAGATTACCTTATTGTCTGCCATAACCACAGTCAAGCCCTGGCCAGACAATAGGGGAACCTATAGACCTAGACCTGTCATTGCAAAGCTTTTAAATTTCCAGGATAAAATTTTACTATTGCAATTCTTTCGCAAGAACCAGCCTATTCTCCTGGGGGATATTAAAATCCTCTTATTTCAAGACTTCTCAGTGGAGACTTCATCCAAGAGAAGGGCTCTTGCCCCAATTTGCACCAAATTAATTCAGCTAGGACATCAGGCCACCATCATTTATCCTGCAAAATTGAAAATTATAGATGGTGAAAGAACCCGGGTCTTTAATTCTATGTCAGAGGTAGAACTCTTCCTAAAAGACTCTAATATTTCAATTAAATAACTTTTAAGTTAAAAATAGGCTGTTAGTATCTTCTTTCTTCTTTCTCTCTTTCTTCCTATGCTACCCAAATTTTCTTATTTTATGTCTGTGGACACAAGCTATTTTCCCCCCTTCTTTCCCACCTTCTTCCCTCCCCCTTCCCCCCCCCCCCCCTTTTTTTTTTCTCCCGCCCACCCTTCCCCTCCCCTCCCTCTCCCCTCCTCCCCCCTCTCTTGCCCTTCCCTGGAAAGTGGATTCCCCTCTCTTCTAGATGGCAAATCTTAAAATAGTTTCGTGGAACGTGGGGGGAATCTCCACTCCTATCAAAAGAAAATCCATTCTTACTCATCTAAGGAAACTCGGCACTAACATAGCATTTATTCAAGAGACTCATCTGACAGCAGAAGAGTCTTTAAAACTTAAATTTACTTGGGTGAAGGAAATCTTTTTCTCTCCAGGGTTGGGTAGGAAGAGAGGGGTAGCCATATTACTAGGAAAAAAAAACAATGTAGAGGTTATCCATAGCGAAGCAGACCCTGAAGGCAGATTTGTCCTGGTAAAAATAAAAACATTTAAAGAAATGTTCACCCTATGTAACATCTATGCTCCCAACAGGTTGGACCCAGGTTTCTGGAGTAAGATAGAGGCTAAGATTCTCTTGGTTCAGGAGGGTCATCTGGTTCTTGGGGGTGACTTTAACATGTCCCCCCATTGCCCATTGGATAGACTTAGACAATCAACAAAAATGGCCAAACAAAAAAGAGACAACCTAGAAGAAAAATTAATGAAGTCAATTATGCAGAATCTCGCAATTAAGGACATATGGAGACTTCAGAACCCAGACGTTAGGGATTTTACCTGCCTATCTAGGGCTCATAAATCCTTGTCCAGGATCGATCTATTTCTTATTAAAAATAATATTTCCAACTCTCTTGTAAAATCAGACATTCTTCCCATCTTCCTATCAGATCATGCCCCGATCTATGTTGATTTCCAACTGAATCATTTTAAAAATAAATCATTACGTTTTATTTTTCCGTCATTTCTTGCCTCTGACCTCAAATTCAAAAATTGGCTGAAGCTAAAATTTGTTGATTACCTCCAACATAATCATCAACATATAAATTCTCCTCTGATTTTTTGGGAGACTGCAAAGGCAGTTCTCCGAGGTGAAATAATAGCTTACACTGCCCTGAGACTTAGGAAAATAAGGTTAAGAGAAAAAGAAATTACCAAATCAATAATTAACGCTTATAACTCTTTTCTCTTAGAAAAATCGCCCAGCAATTGGGCGAAATATATCAGAGCCAAGAATGCCAGAGATGCCTTTGCGATATATCAAGAAACCCAAAGAGATTTAAAGCTTCAAGCCAGATTATACAGATTTGGGAACAAATCTGGTAAACTCCTGGCTTACCTGGCTAAAAAGGAGAAAAACTCGTCTTTAATAGAGAACATCCAGCGGGACGGTATCTTCCTTAAGAAATCTGAGGAGATTGCGGAAACATTTGTAACCTATTATCAGAACCTCTACTCTTATAAGATCTCGGACCTTGATCAAGCGAGGCAATTCTGGAGCGAAATCTCCTACCCTAAAATTTCATCCGATATGATTGATACGCTTAACGCCCCAATAAGGGAAACGGAGATTGTAAAGCTCATCACGAATCTCCCCTCGAACAAAACACCCGGTCCAGATTCATTACCGAACGAATTTTATAAAATTATGTCGGCTGAGATTGTTCCTTATCTCACCAATCTCTACAATAGTATGTATATCAAGGGAGACCCAGTAGCTACCTCTTTCTCTGCCTCTAATACTGTCTTGATCCTGAAGCCTGGGAAGGATCCCTCCCTTAAAGAATCTTACAGACCCATAGCCCTATTAAACGTAGATTATAAAATTTTAACCTCCATAATTGCTCAGCGCTTACAGTTATCATTGGCCCACATAATCCACCCAGATCAGGCAGGGTTTTTACACAAAAGAAACTCCTCTGCAAAAATCAGAGAGGCACTCACCATAACCGAATATTTCAGGACTGCTGGGACGTCGGAGAGCCGGGGGGAGGAGGATGCCCCTGACCTTGCCATTGTCTCAATAGATGCAGAAAAAGCATTCGACTCAATCCATTTTGACCATCTCTTCGATACATTAACTAAATTTGGCTTTAAGGGAGAGTTCCTGAGATTTGTCATCAATCTATATAAAGAACCATATACAAGATTGATTGTAAACAATATTCTTTCTCCGCAGATAACCCTTGGGAGGGGAACTCGACAGGGATGCCCTCTTTCCCCCCTGCTCTTCGACGTATCAATTGAACCCCTGGCAATTATGGTCAGACATCAGTTAGCGGGAATCAAAATAGGTAATCTAACTATAAAAATTGCTTTATACGCAGACGACGTATTACTCTATCTTTCTGATATTCAAACTAGCATACCAAAATTTCTGGACATAGCTGCCCGTTTTGGATCATTCTCAGGTTATAAGATCAACGAAGCAAAATCAGAGCTGTTATGGCTCAGGAAGAACAATAATTCTCCCCCCAACATTCCTTTCAATGCGGTGAAGGATTCTCTTAAATACTTAGGAATCTTTATTCCTTATATACCAGGTGAACTATACGACCGTAACATCACTCCAATCCTAACAAGTGTAAGGGAGAAAATGAAATCCTGGCAGTCCCTCCCATTGTCTATTTCTGGACGGATAGCTCTGTTTAAAATGGTTTTACTGCCTAAGCTTTTATATATACTTCAGAACACCCCATTAACACTTATGGAAAAGGATGTTAGATCACTTAACAGCGCAATTAGCAAATTTATATGGCAGGGGAAAAGACCAAGGATATCCCTGAACAGGCTATCCCTCCCGAAAGAGAAAGGTGGCCTTGCACTTCCCAATATTCGCTTCTATAACTATGCCTTCCTAGTGCGAGTAGTGGCGGATTGGATTTTTCATAGCAACTATGTAGCAAACAATTTACTAGAAGAATCCATATGTTTCCCGTATCTCCCTTTAGCACTAATCCACTGCCCACCAAAAGAACTACCAAGAGAAATCAAACTACTCAAAACAATTTCCAACCCACTTAAGGCTTGGTGGAAGACGGGAAATCTCTTGTCTTTAAACTGTAAAGTTTCACAGCATTTAACACTACTTGGAAACCCGAAATTCCCAGCTGCCCTGAACTCCACTTTGTTTAAGACATGGCATAATCAAGGCCTTAATAGGATCTCATATTTTATAGATACAGAGAGAAAATGTGTCAAATCTTTTGAAGAATTAAAAAGAGAATATAAGATTAATAATAAGGAATTTTATGCATACTTACAAATTAGACATTTTCTAATAGACCTCATGAACGAATCAGATTGGCCCTGGTCCTTCGGTACATTAGAAAACTGGTTAGCACTTTTCAAAAATGGACACAGATCTATCTCTCTGTGCTACCAACTGATCAATATCAGTAAATCCGAATTAGAATTAGAAAAAGTTATCTCTTTTTGGAACCAGATGACACCCCAGCTGAACATTAATACTGAATCTATCCAACTATCAATCCAGAAAGTGGCCCAGGTCACTCTATCAGCAACCTGGCGGGAGATGCATGTTAGACTTATTCATAACTCATATTTCACCCCCAAAAAGGGTTCTAGAATTTACAATCTTGATTTCAAAAACTGCCCAAAATGCTCGCTTCCAGCAGCTGACTTAATGCATATGATCTGGGATTGCCCTAAGATAAGGCGTCTTTGGCTGAGGTTGGAATTCTGGCTCAGCAGAACGTTGAAAATTCCGCTTGAAAGCCTAACACAGTTACAAATTATATTTGGTCTAATACAACATACAGATGAAAAACTAATTCTCCTGTCCATACTTGCAACCAGATACCTTATTCTCAAAAAATGGAAGTTGAAAGCAACACCATCTATCCCAGAGATCAAAAACTGCTTAAAAAAACAATGTTTACTAGAACAAAGAGACACCAATTTAGATAATGAATTAGACATTAGACAATTCTTTGGTAAATGGTCAACATTTATTAAGTCATTTCCCGATACGGAGATATCTGACCTAATTTTTCCATTTAGAAATTCTGAGCTGGTACTCCTGGGAGTCTGGTAATAAAAGGATGAGCAATGTTGGGATGACCACGCCTTCTTGAGCATAATTCACGACTTTCTGCTGGGCATGAATTCAGGGGGAGTGGACGGGAGGGGGGGAGATTTCCCCTCCCCCCCCCCTTTTTTTTTTTTTTTTTTTTTTTTCTTTTCCTCTTTCTCCCCTACCTCTTTTTTCTTTTTTTCTTTTCCTTTTTCTTCTTCCTTCTCCAGCTTGCCTGGGGCTCTCTATAAAGTAAAAATTCAGCCGAATGTAATCATATACTCCGTTTGTCCCCCCTAATCCTACGTTGCATGCCTTTCCTACACTAGAACTAAATAATTTGGACAGGGGAACTCAGAAATCTCAAAGAAATAAATAGGTCCATATTCGATAACCATTGTACCTGGTATAGCCAGGACTTATTTTTTTTTTTCTTTTATTCTTTTGCCAACTGATCTTTATATAACCATCTGTCAATTAAATTGTGACTAACTTAGGTAAAATTATGAGGTCAGTCAAGTCCTGGCTTAATTCTTTGTTGATGTTAAAACGGGGCCTTGCACGGTCTAAATAAAATGTTGGAAATTATCTTGCTGAACAATAAAAAATTAAAATAAAAAAAAAAAAAGAAAGATAATCCCTTTACTATCCATTCTCCAGTTTTGCATAACCAATACAGTTATAGAAATACACTTTTTACCTCTGTGATTACATTGTATCTATTTCAGTTTTTTTTGACAAACTTGCATTTTAGCCAATCAGTTCTCACTCAGGGTAACTTCACATTCATGAGCTCAATATTATCTATATGAAACACATGAACTAATGCCCTCTAGTGGTCAAAATGCATTCAGATTAGAGGCAGTATTCAAGGTCTAAGAAATTAGCATATGAACCTCTTAGAATTAGCTTTCAACTAAGAATATGAAGAGAATAAAGCAAAATTGGTGATAAAAGTAAATTGGAAAGTTGTTTAAAATTACATTCTCTTTTTAAATCATGAAAGGTGTCTTTGGACTTGACTGTCCCTTTAACTCATTATCAGACACGCAATAGTTAGACTCCTTACTACACAAGGATAAGGTAGGAAGTTCTGGGTCCAAATTTTATTTTCAGATTTTTTTTCTTATTTTAAGTTTGCAGTATGAATTACATTATTATTACAAACATAATTTTGTGGTGTGCTTTGTAATCGTTATGCAACTTTACTTAAGTCAATGTATAATAACACATAATCTATGTGCACTTCCTGCTTTAGACACAACCCACAACCCAAGGTCCAGAAGCAGATGATGATAACAAGACTCTGGGGCTCCAAGGTCACCTTGAAAAAAATCTCCACCATGAGCTCTCCGTCTCCAGACCCGCAGAGTCTATGGCTTCCCGGAGGCCTGCGGTGCTGATCATTGGCTCAGGAATATCCGGCCTCGGGGCAGCCCAGAAACTACACAAACACGGCTTCAGGAATCTGATAGTATTAGAGGCGACAGGAAGAACTGGAGGTCGGATACGCAGCGAGAAATTCGGTAACAGTCTTGGATTGTATAATGAAGCAGACTGTGGAAAAGAAATATGTAGCTGACCAAACAACTAAAATTAGTGATCTTCTTTAGAAAATGATTGCCTCTCCGTATTCAGCATTGCACCAGCAGCTCTGGTGCAACGCTGCCCCCTGCAGACTCGTGGCCAATAGGCCGCCAGCAGGGGGTGTCAATGAACCCGATCGTACTCGATCGGGTTGAATTGTGGTGATTCCTGTCCGCCTGCTCAGAGCAGGCGGACAGGGTTATGAAGCAGCGGTCTTTGTGACCGTTGCTCCATAACTTGTGTTTCTGGCGAGCCTGAAGACTCGCCAGAAACACGGGCTGTCAAGCTCCATACGGAGCTTGATAGATAGGCCCCATAGTCTCCACAACTTAACACAATGGGGCCGATTTATCAAAGACTTCGGCAGGCTTCGCCCCCCTATGACTGCAGATTCCCTTGTGAGAACCTGCAGTCTGTATTTTAACAAGCAGCGGTTATCAGGCTGCTGCTTTCCTAACCTTTCACCACCTCTTAGGTGGTGAACTTCATTCTCCCCGGTCTCGTCCGCGCACAGCCAATCATGGGCGGGCAGGGGGAAGGATTGCACACGAGTGCAAAATATTGCTCATGTGCAATGCTGAACTCTGGCAGCGGAATTCAGCAGACCAGAGGCGAGCTGCGGCAGACAGGGGTGCATATGTGCGACCCTGTCCACCGCAGCTTGATAAATTGACCCCAGTATTAAAGATGAAACTAATACCCTATAAAGAAAGATAAGACTCTCAGTTTTTCTGCTGCAAATACCTCTTTCTACACAACCAAGCAATCTACCCATCCATATTTGGAATTACTGGATAAATATTGGATATGACAACAATGAATAATAATGTGTTTCAAATTAAAATAGAAAGCATGCATGCACAAGTCAAGAAGCAGTGGTCTGTTTGTTTGTTTTTAGTTTGTTCGCCACATCAGAGCTGGCAAGATTAAATCATCCCTCCCTCTTGTGTGACTCATCCGGATGATTGACAAGCCCAGAATAAGCTCAAGAGTAAAGGTATCACAAATAAACTTAAAGATCAGAGCAGGATGCAGATGCCACCTTGCTAACCATAAATACTGGTAAAAAGGTTTCCCTTTCTAGCAACCTTGATTTCCATCATAACGCTTAATGTAGCCTATTGAATAGATTTTCAGTATAGGGGGTAAAGACATAGGGCCCCATTTATCATATGACAAATGGACTAGTTTCCTAACTAGGGAACCTGTCCACCCATCTTCGAACAGTGTCTACAGCCCACATATATCTTTGCACAAGGAGATCATTTACAGTGCCGCCCTGCTCTTGCACAACCAATCACACAAGAGAAGAGCTGTCAGTCACTAGTTCAGGGTGATTTCACTATGCCACTTCTGAGGTTTTGGGGAGCCGTACGATCACTGCTTCTTAAGTTGCAGTAAACAGGAGTGTTTCAGTCAGTCTCTACTGCATGGGTAGCCTTCTGCTGCTTTATAAGTGGAGTCCATTATAAGATTATAAAAATGTATTAATCCTACAAAAAAATATAGACAGACTTTTGGTTTTATATTATTATAGATGGTATTAAAGCTATTGGGGCATGGGGAAATAGGTAGAGAGACTGAAGGGAAAGTAAGTGAGAAGTGAAAAGGGGATCATATATTCAAAACATGCCCTATGTAGACTGAGAAACATGAGGCAGAGATGGGGTGGGGCAAGGGTTGCCACCTCAGCCATGTTTTCCTGGACACTTATGAGTTATGCATGGTGCAGGGTGTGCAGGGAGGAACATGTATAGTGTTGTCACTATTTGTGTGCTGTCCAGGGTTGATATTCCTCTTCCTTCCTGCAAACCCTGCTGCATGCATAACATATAAGTGTCCAGGAAGACATGGCTGAGGAAAAAGGGTTAAGAAAAAAGAAGGGAGGATAGGGAGAGAAATAAAAGATGGGAATACAGACAGTTAGAGAGTTAGAATGGGAGAGGGTTGATAGAATTTAAGATCATATAATAAGGGGGAGAGATGAACATGAAATTAAACAACAGTGCAGCTCTGTGTCATATATTTCAGAAGTAGAGTGCGCTAGAAGTACACTTTTTGCGCGCTTCAGGTTACTATATTACTAGTTGAAAGTAAACTGTTTTCGCTTGCACACTAACTTGACAAGCATACAAAGACGAACTTACAATATTGCATGCGATATTCCCCCATAGAACTCGACATATAAATATTTCAGATTCCAATGTTCTTCACATAGAAGAATATGTTTTTTTATTCAAAAATAAATATTTCTACATATATCTTATGTTTTTTCTGCACAAATATATATTTATACCTATATATATATATATATACATGATTATATATAGATATAAATATATACAGATATATATATATATATATATATATATATATATGAATATCTCTAGATAAATACATAGAACATATTCTGCTATGTGCAGAACATTGAAATGTGAAATATTTAAAGTTTATAAACCTTTATTAAATATGAATATTGCATAAATATGCTTTAACATGTTTTCATCTACTTAACTGCAAAGGGTTTCAGTACTGTTGTAAAATGTCCGTTGATACTGAAAAAAGAGCATCTAGACCGGAGTGTGACGTGCAAAGAAACAGACACTGGCTACCGATGACAGAACTAGAGGACCCTCCTACTTCTGGGACAGAAACGGTACACTGGAATGGAGTTCGCTCACAGTTTTAAACTTTATACGCTCAAAATGCATTTTTATCTTGTGAGTGTCTGCCTATTATAGGTGCTATTTAATAAAGTTTACACTGATAATGTGAGTCGTAGGTGCACTTCTGTTTTTAGATATTTTAGTGGTTTTACAAGTCTGTCGTGCTTTTCTGAAGAAGAAGCTCACCTACTTTTTAAAAAAAAATAAACATAATAATCGTTACAGAATCGAAAAGGTTCACAATCACAAATAATCAATACAGAATCAAAAAAAGTTTACAATCTTATACACAAAGACTTCACATTGTTTGAACTATATAAACATTTCTTTACAAAATATAAAAAGGCAATCCAACTTTATCTCTTATACAGATTCTACCACAACTTTCTTCATCACAGATTAATCCAAATACTATAAAAAAGAAAGAAATACCCCTGCCTTAAAAACTCAGTAAGCTGAATTTTGCATCAGCTAGGTTAACTAATACTATCCAAATCTGAGCTGTGGACGCTACCAGCTCACGAGCAGAGCAAGCCCATGCTAAACCTCCTTACAACACCCCAGACAAACAAACAGACAGAACAAACAAACAAACGAGAAGAAAACAAAAAAGAATTATACTATTATAATATTATAAATTGCCCCCTTCTCTCTCCCAATCCTCAAAACATCCCAGCTCTCATTCTTCCTCACTAACAAGATCTACTACAGGGATAATTTGATTAATTCTTAACTGGAAGTCCTTCCCTAAATACTCAATACAATTCCCCCAAACCCTCTTGTAATTCTTATTCCCGGTGGGTTTATAAAATTTAGTATCAAGTGCCTCCATTAAGGCCTGTCTAGCTAACCGATCTTTTATTAAGTTGATTGATGGGATATCCTTCTTTATCCACTTCTTAAAGATCAAAGATCTAATTAATACTATTACCCATTGAATAAATTTATACTTAGGCTACATTCCGGTATTCTATTTACTAATAATATACTTTCTACTGTTATTTTAATTCTTTCCTTTAAAGTTAAAGCGAGAAGATATTCAACCTTTCTCCACAGTTGTCGTCATTTTGGACATGTCGCTAATAAATGCACAATATTCGGGTCTGGTTCTCTACATTTCCTACATACATTCTCGATTTGCCGATTCCATTTTTGTTCTCTTCTCGGAGTAATATAATCGAATTGTATCAATCTGAAATTAAACTCTCTAATGTTAGCCGAACCTGTAAGACCCTGTATAACCCCAAAACTCTTTTCAATCTTGGCTCCCAAACTAAATGAGGGAGAGATTTTATCCCATCCATTCTTATATGTTTAAATTAATTTATCCTCCACCTTACTTTGTAGCATAACATATATATATATATATATATATATATATATATATATATACACGCTATTAGGCCTTTTTTAGTTATAGGACAGTCTAGTAATTGGTGACTGTATCCTAACTCCGGTACGATTCTAATCATCAGGCATAAATAATGATTTGCCTGTTTAAAATGTAACCAATCCTTTTTATGAATCTTATATATCCTTTGGAAGTCACTAAAATTATATGGTCTCATTGTTAAAGGATCAATTATATGTTTAAGTAAGGCAATACCCTTATTTTTCCAGACCTGAAATACCCCACTTTGTATCCCAGGTTTAAATCTCGAATTCTCCACAAAAGCCTACTTCTTTAATTGCATACTATCGGTTGAACATTTTGAAGATACAAAGTAACTTTTTCATTTTCCATTTATCACTGACCTATTCAACTTTTACACCACTGGTGCCCTTATAAAACTATAGCACTTTGGGACTTTTAAGGACATCTAGGGCTGGTGTGTATTTTCTTCTACATATGTATACATATGTATTTATGTGTTTATATGTGTATATATGTTTTTAAATACATATATACACATATAAATACATGTGTACACACACACACACACACATATATATATATATATATATATATATATATTCATAAATACATACAGTCATGGCCACTAATATGGGCACCCCTGCATTTCTGTCAGATAATGCACCACTTCGCCCAGAAAATTATTGTGATTACAAACGTTTAGGCATTTTCATGTTTATTTATTTTGTTTGTATTGGTATGACATTGGTATTCTCCGAAAAAGTGGACCCCCCCCCCCAAATCTGACACATTCCATGCAAAACTCCAAAAATGGACTGGACAAAATTATTGGCACCCTCAATTTAATATTTGGTAGCACACCCCTTGGAAGAAATAACTGTAATCAATTGCTTCCTGTAAACATCAATGAGTTGCTTGCACCTCTCTACTGGAATTGTGGACCTCTCTTCTTTCGCCACCTGCTCCAGGTCTCTCAGATTGGAAGGGTTTCTTTTCCCAACTGCTGTTTTGAGATGTCTACACAGGTGCTCTATGGGATTGAGATCTGGACTCATTGCTGGACAGTTCAGCCCTACATTGCACCACATAATTATTTGGTAGTCTTCAGATTTTATAATGCCATGCACACAGTCAAGACATCCAGTGCCTGAGGCAGCAAAGCAACCCCACAACATCAGTGGACCTCTGCAATGTTTGACTGTAGGGACAGTATTCTTTTCTTTAAAAGCCTCATTTCTTTTTCTGAAAACAGTAGAATGATGGGCTTTACCAAAAAGCTGTAATTTTGTTTTGTCTGTCAACAACACATTCTCCCAAAAGGATTTTGGCTTTCTCAGGTAGGTTTTGGCAACTCCCATCTGGCTTTTTTATGTTTCCGTGTCAACAGTGGGGTCCTCCTGGGCCTCCTACCATAGCGTCCCTTTTCATTCAGATGGCGACATATAGTGCAAGCTGACACATTTGTACCCTGTGCTTGAAGGTCAGCTTGAATTTGTCTGGAAGTTGATTGAGGTTCTTTATCCACCATTCAAAGAATCCTTTGCTGCAATCTTTGATCAATTTTTCTTTTTCGTCCATGTCCAGGGAGATTAGCTACAGTGCCATGGGCTGTACATTTCTTGACATTGTTGCTCACAGTGGCCACAGGAACATTAAGCTCTCTGGAGATGGACTTGTAACCTTGAGATTGTCCATGCTTTTCCACAATGTTTGTTCTCAAATCCTCGGACAATTCTTTGCTGCTCTTTCTCTTCTCCATGCTCAGTGTGGCACATAGAGACACACAACAGAAAGGTTGAGAAATTTATTTACCATTTTAACTGGTTGCCGGTGTGATTACTATATTGACAGCACCTGTTAATTGATACAGGTGAGTTTAATAACAAATTACAGGAGGATCACAAACTTGGGATGCAATTATTTCTTGCCAATAATTTTGTCTAGCCCATTTTTGGAGTTTTGCGGGGAATGGGTCAGATTTGGCTTTTTTTTCTCCATATTTTTATGTCATACCAATACAAAAAAAAGAAATAAAAATGTGAATGCCTAAAAATTTAAAATAGCAACAATTTTTAGGGCAAAGTGGTGCATTATCTGACAGAAATGCAGGGGTGTCAATATTTTTGGCCATGACTGTATACATCTTTAGATATATGTATATGTGTCTATGTTAAAGGCCTTTACCTGCCTTTTTTGTTACACCTGAGACCTCATATATTTGAGCCCATTTTTGTGCAATATTTTGTTTTTTAATAATTTTCATTAGGTGGTGTTATTATGAGTGTAACCCCCGATAAACCCCTTTTGCTTGCAAGTAACTGTTAGCGCTTCAATCGTAATCTAGCCCTAAACAAATGCTAGATAGAATGATGTATTCAGAGCAAAAATTTGCCTGATGATAATACTTAGATATATGTTTGAAATTATATCAGTAGCTTAAATATTGAACAAAAGAAGTGTAAAGTTTTAGGGGCACATTTATCAAGCAGTGAATGCTGCTGTTTCAGCGCAAGCCTTTAGACTCTCTGGAAACATAAGGTGCTTCTTAACTCGTCCGCCAATGCGAGAAATGCTTGTGCAATGATAAATGCCAACAGTGTATGCTATCGGCATTTATCAATGTCGGAAAGACATGATCCACTACAGCGGATTATGTTCATCCGACAAATGATAAATTGGCCCCTTAGGGGCCGAATTCTCAAGCTCCAAATGGAGCTTGATGCCCCTTGTTTCTGGCGAGCCTTCAGGCTCACCAGAAACACAAGTTATGAAGCAGCGGTCTAAAGAACGCTGCTCCATAACCTGCCCATCTGCTCTGAGGCGGCGGACAGACATAGCCGGAAATCAACCCAATCGAATATGATCAGGTTGATTGACACCCCCTGCTAGATAGAGCATGCAATGTTAAGCAACTTTCTAATTTATCCTTATTATTATGTTTTTCTTTGTTCTCTTTATTTCCTTTTTCAAATAAACATACCAAGAGAACAAAGAAAAATGAATAGGAGTAAATTTGAAAGTTTGTAAGAAAAATAAATTGGGTTCAGTATCCCTTTAAGCAACTTTCTAATTTTCATCCTATTATTAATTTTCTTTGTTCTCTTGGTATCTTTATTTGAAAAGCAAGAATGAAAGCTTAGGAGCTGGCCCATATTAGATTTAGCACTTGTGTACCGCTTGCTGATTGGTGTCTAAATGTAGCCACCAATCTGGAAGCGCTATCCAGAGTGCTGAACCAAAAATGGGCAGGCTCCTATTCTTTTATTCCTGCTTTTTCATATAAAGATACCAAGAGACACTGATCCCATTTTTTTTCTTTCATGATTCAGATAGAACATGCAATCCTAAACAACTTATAAAGTTGCTTAATATTGCACGCTCTATCCGAATTATAAAAGAAAACAAATGAGTTTAGTATCTGTTTATTAATAAAAATAATTGGAAAGTTGTTTAAAATTCTATGTTCTGTCTGAAATGTGACAGAAAAATGTTGGGTTTAATGTCCCTTTAAGGGCAGCCTGCACTTTCACTTTAAACATGAACTGAAAAGCACTCAGTACTCATATTGGACTCCACCATCTTGAATTCCTGACCCTATGACAGAACAGACATTCACTACTGTATTATGCATGTTGGTTTGGCACAACCAATACTGAGTAGGAGATTTACATTTTTGCAGTTTTATACACAGTTTAAAAGTTACGTAGGAAATATAAAAAGGCCACATGAATAATATAGATAAAAATATAAAGCTTCTGCTCTGTTTCACAAATGCTAACCCGAGTGTCAAAATGTCAGTAACGTTACGTCGCTGATCTATGAATACACGCCACTTCTGTCACAGCATACAAGAATTCCTAAGCTCTAAGATGGATGTGTTCAGTATTAAGATGGGGTGCTTGAACAAAAACAATAACATGGTGAGTAGTTATAAATGTAGCTTTTTTCTTGATGTTCATATAATGTCTTCAATGTTTTACATCATTTTAATTAAAACTGTTATTAGATAAAAAAATGTAAAGAAGTTGACTGGCTATTGTTTCTTCCACACTTATACCATATATATGTGTTAATACAAATGTTATGTTTCTGTTGCAGCAAAAGGTCTGGTTGAGATTGGTGCTCAGTGGATTCATGGACCATCTCCTGAAAATCCTGTGTTCCAGCTCTCCGCCCAATACAACTTACTTGAACCAGAAGCTCTCCTTGAAGAGAATCAGAAAATGGAGGCAGGGGGTAACCACAGTGGCATTATTTTCTACAGCAGCTCTGGCAAACAGATCAGCCCAGAGCTGGCTGTAAGTGTTGAGGAGATGTATACATCTTTTTTAAACAGGAGCAGAAACCACCTGACGCCAGACGTATCTCATGCAAATTCCAGTGTAGGAGGCTTCATAAAACAGGAGATTGCTCTGAGTTCTAAGGAATGGGATGGAGACTCAGTTGATTTGAAGATGGCTTTATTAAAAACACTATTTAAACATGAGTGCCTTGTTATTGGGACACACAGTATGGACAATGTGGCACTTGAATCCTTTGGAGAATATAAATTGCTACCAGGGAGTGACTGCACCTTCCCGGGGTAAGTAGAATAATGGTAAGGCTAATGCTTACTGTGTCTATCTATTTTTCTATCTATCATCTATGTATCTGTATATCTATCTGTCTATCTATATATTATCTATGTATCTGTCTTTCTGTCTACCTATCATCTATCTATCTATCTATCTATCTATCTATCTATCTATCTATCTATCTATCATCTATGTATCTGTCTATCAATCTATATATCATCTTTGTATCTATCTATCTATCTATCTATCTATCTATATATCTTTCTATCTATCTATCTATCTATCTATCTATCTATCTATCTATTTATAGCAATCCCTTGAATTCATGTTTACTGTTGCTCCTTTCATTACTAGTATCGGGGAGTACAATGAGCCAGATTGCATATTGCTCATCTCATGGACGATAGGCATTAGGCAGAGATGACATTTCAAAAGTCTGCATTTGTTAATTTGTGTGTTGTACTAATTTCTGATATACAGGTATACCTCACTTTACAACGATCCACTACAGTGCTTTGCTAATACAGCGCTTTGTGGAGCTGAAGTTCAACCTCCAAGAATTTTGAAACAGTGCTGTACTCATTGTGAGATTGTGAGAAAAGTGATTGGCACCATTTTATTGAATACTAATTGAATAATGTAATCTGCTAGTATTAAACTAACCATAGCACTATTGTACCCCTAATATATGTTAGTTCAAACATGTTTTCAAGTTTTTAAACACACTCGCAAGTGAAAAGAAAGCTTAAACGGCCTTATTTCACTTTAAGGCGGTTTAAACTTTACAGCGGGACTTCGGTCCCTAACCCGCTGTATATAGCGCAGAAATTAGCGGAATTCCACTGTCTACTGCCATATGCGGCATTCGTTTGCTATGCATAATATGTCTCCACTGTTTTGAATTAGGTTATGTAAAAAAGGTAAATAAACTCTTCTGCTGGTGCTAAAATGTACAGAGTTCTCAACTCTGTACAGACAAGCAATAGTATGAATTAACAACAAAATACATGGCAGAAATATTTGCACTTAGCTGTTCCTTTAAGGGCCTCTTTAAAAAAAAAAAGAAAGTAAATAAATGTTTTGGTTTTTTTTAAGCATTAGATTAGCCTCTTATTTCACTACAAAGTTATAGCAGATCATAAAAGCCTAGATTACAAGTGGAGCGCAAAAATATAGTGCTATTGTGTATTAACATTGCTCAAGTGAAATCTATAGCACTTATATTTCCTGAGTTCATATTGCAAATGTAAAGTTATTTTTTTTATCATTCAAGCGATAGTCTAGTCTAGAAGGTGTTGCTATCTTTGAATGTTGCATAGCTTAGATGCGCTAAATCGCTCATGTAGTAGATTTCTATAGGGGGCATAGAGTAAAATTCATGTAAGATATAAAGTTTGAGTGTTAAAGGGACATTGTACACTAGATTTGTCTTCATAAATGTTTTGTAGGTGATCTATTTATATAGCCCATCTGGCAGTGTCTTAAGACCGCTGCTTCATAACTGCTGTTTCCGGCAAGCCTGAAGGTTCGCACAGAAACAGGGGCATCAAGCTCCATTCAGAGCTTGATAATTCAGCCCCAAGATACTCACAAAGGTAAAAAGTGTATTACTATAACTGTATTGGTAATGCATAATTTGGGAATGGGTTATAATTGGATTATCTATCTTTTTAAACAATACCATTTCTGGAGTAGACTGTCCCTTTAAGTTTCAAGCAGTGCCTGCAATAATATGCTTGGGCACATTAGTAGATTATACTCATAATAGCTAAGGGCACATTAGATAATACTCATAATAGCTAAGGGCACATTAGTAGATTATACTCATAATAGAAAAGGGCACATTAGTAAATTATACTCATAATAGCTAAGGGCACATTAGTAGATTATACTCATAATAGCTAAGGGCACATTAGTAGATTATACTCATAATAGCTAAGGGCACATTAGTAGATTATACTCATAATAGCTATGGGCACATTAGATAATACTCATAATAGCTAAGGGCACATTAGTGTGTTATACTCATAATAGCTAAGGACACATTAGTAGATTATACTCATAATAGCTAAGGGCACATTAGTGTGTTATACTCATAATAGCTAAGGACACATTAGTAGATTATACTCATAATAGCTAAGGACACATTAGTAGATTATACTCATAATAGCTAAGGACACATTAGTAGATTATACTCATTATAGCTAAGGGCACATTAGTAGATTATACTCATTATAGCTAAGGGCACATTAGTAGATTATACTCATTATAGCTAAGGGCACATTAGTAGATTATACTCATAATAGCTAAGGGCACATTAGTAGATTATACTCATAATAGCTAAGGGCACATTAGTAGATTATACTCATAATAGCTAAGGGCACATTAGTAGATTATACTCATTATATCTAAGGGCACATTAGTAGATTATACTCATAATAGCTAAAGGCACATTAGTGGGTTATACTCATTATAGCTAAGGGCACATTAGAGGGTTATACTGATAATAGCTAAGGGCACATTAGTGGGTTATACTCATAATAGCTAAAGACACATTAGTAGATTATACTCATTATAGCTAAGGGCACATTAGTAGATTATACTCATTATAGCTAAGGGTGCATTAGTGTGTTATACTCATAGCTAAGGGCACATTAGTGGGTTATACTAATAATAGCTACGGGTAAATTAGTGGGTTATACTAATAATATCTACGGGTAAATTAGTGTGTTATACTCATAGCTAAGGGCACATTAGTGTGTTATTCTCATAATAGCTAAGGGCACATTAGTGTGTTATACTCATAATAGCTAAAGGCACATTAGTGGGTTATACTCATAATAGCTAAGGGCACATTAGTGGGTTATACTCATAATAGCTAAGGGCACATTAGTGTGTTATACTCATAGCTAAGTGCACATTAGTGTGTTATACTCATAATAGCTAAGTGCACATTAGTGTGTTATACTCATAATAGCTAAGGGTACATTAGTGTGTTATACTCATTATAGCTAAGGGCACATTAGTGTGTTATACTCATAATAGCTAAGGGCACATTAGTGTGTTATACTCATAATAGCTAAGGGCACATTAGTGTGTTATACTCATTATAGCTAAGGGTACATTAGTGTGTTATACTCATAATAGCTAAGGGCACATTAGTGTGTTATACTCATAATAGCTAAGGGCACATTAGTGGGTTATACTCATAATAGCTAAGGGCACATTAGTGTGTTATACTCATAATAGCTAAGGGCACATTAGTGTGTTATACTCATAATAGCTAAGGGCACATTAGTGGGTTATACTCATAATAGCTAAGGGCACATTAGTGTGTTATACTCATAGCTAAGGGCACATTAGTGTGTTATACTCATAGCTAAGGGCACATTAGTGTGTTATACTCATAGCTAAGGGCACATTAGTGTGTTATACTCATAATAGCTAAGGGCACATTAGTGTGTTATACTCATAATAGCTACGGGCACATTAGTGTGTTATACTCATAGCTAAGGGCACATTAGTGTGTTATACTCATAGCTAAGGGCACATTAGTGTGTTATACTCATAATAGCTAAAGGCACATTAGTGTGTTATACTCATTATAGCTAAAGGCACATTAGTGTGTTATACTCATAATAGCTAAGGGCACATTAGTGTGTTATACTCATAATAGCTAAAGGCACATTAGTGTGTTATACTCATTATAGCTAAGGGTACATTAGTGTGTTATACTCATAATAGCTAAGGGCACATTAGTGTGTTATACTCATTATAGCTAAGGGTACATTAGTGTGTTATACTCATAATAGCTAAGGACACATTAGTGGGTTATACTCATTATAGCTAAGGGCACATTAGTGTGTTATACTCATTATAGCTAAGGGCACATTAGTGGGTAATACTCATAGCTAAGTGCACATTAGTGGGTAATACTCATAGCTAAAGGCACATTAGTGTGTTATACTCATAGCTAAGGGCACATTAGTGTGTTATACTCATAGCTAAGGGCACATTAGTGTGTTATACTCATAGCTAAAGGCACATTAGTGTGTTATACTCATAGCTAAGGGCACATTAGTGTGTTATACTCATAGCTAAAGGCACATTAGTGGGTTATACTCATAGCTAAAGGCACATTAGTGTGTTATACTCATAGCTAAGGGCACATTAGTGTGTTATACTCATAATCGCTAAGGGCACATTAGTGAGTTATACTCATTATAGCTAAGGGCACATTAGTGTGTTATACTCATAATCGCTAAGGGCACATTAGTGAGTTATACTCATTATAGCTAAGGGCACATTAGTGGGTTATACTCATAATAGCTAAGGGCACATTAGTGGGTTATACTCATAATAGCTAAAGGCACATTAGTGTGTTATACTCATAATAGCTAAGGGCACATTAGTGTGTTATACTCATAATAGCTAAGTGCACATTAGTGTGTTATACTCATAATAGCTAAAGGCACATTAGTGTGTTATACTCATAATAGCTAAGTGCACATTAGTGTGTTATACTCATAATAGCTAAAGGCACATTAGTGTGTTATACTCATAATAGCTAAGGACACATTAGTGGGTTATACTCATAATAGCTAAGGGCACATTAGTGTGTTATACTCATAATAGCTAAGGGCACATTAGTGTGTTATACTCATTATAGCTAAGGGCACATTAGTGGGTTATACTCATTATAGCTAAGGGCACATTAGTGTGTTATACTCATAATCGCTAAGGGCACATTAGTGTG
Source organism: Bombina bombina (assembly GCF_027579735.1). NCBI lineage: Eukaryota > Metazoa > Chordata > Amphibia > Anura > Bombinatoridae > Bombina > Bombina bombina. Next base: position 68,703,495 of record NC_069507.1, read on the forward strand.
TTATACTCATAATAGCTAAGGGCACATTAGTGGGTTATACTCATAGCTAAGTGCACATTAGTGTGTTATACTCATAATAGCTAAGGGCACATTAGTGTGTTATACTCATAATCGCTAAGGGCACATTAGTGTGTTATACTCATAATCGCTAAGGGCACATTAGTAGATTATACTAATAATAGCTAAGGGCACATTAGTGTGTTATACTCATAGCTAAAGGCACATTAGTGTGTTATACTCATAATAGCTAAGGGCACATTAGTGGGTTATACTCATAGCTAAGGGCACATTAGTGTGTTATACTCATAATCGCTAAGGGCACATTAGTGTGTTATACTCATAATCGCTAAGGGCACATTAGTGTGTTATACTCATAGCTAAGGGCACATTAGTGTGTTATACTCATAGCTAAGGGCACATTAGTGTGTTATACTCATAATCGCTAAGGGCACATTAGTGTGTTATACTCATAGCTAAGGGCACATTAGTGTGTTATACTCATAATCGCTAAGGGCACATTAGTGTGTTATACTCATAGCTAAGGGCACATTAGTGTGTTATACTCATAATCGCTAAGGGCACATTAGTGTGTTATACTCATAATCGCTAAGGGCACATTAGTAGATTATACTAATAATAGCTAAGGGCACATTAGTAGATTATACTCATTATAGCTAAGGGTACATTAGTGGGTTATACTCATTATAGCTAAGGGTACATTAGTGTGTTATACTCATAGCTAAGGGCACATTAGTGTGTTATACTCATAGCTAAGGGCACATTAGTGTGTTATACTCATAGTAGCTAAGGGTACATTAGTGGGTTATACTCATAGCTAAGGGCACATTAGTGTGTTATACTCATAGCTAAGGGCACATTAGTGGGTTATACTCATAATAGCTAAGGGCACATTAGTGTGTTATACTCATAATAGCTAAGGGCACATTTGTGTGTTATACTCATAATAGCTAAGGGCACATTAGTGTGTTATACTCATAATAGCTAAGGGCACATTAGTGTGTTATACTCATTATAGCTAAGGGCACATTAGTGGGTTATACTCATAGCTAAAGGCACATTAGTGTGTTATACTCATAATAGCTAAGGGTACATTAGTGTGTTATACTCATTATAGCTAAGGGCACATTAGTGTGTTATACTCATTATAGCTAAGGGCACATTAGTGGGTTATACTCATAGCTAAAGGCACATTAGTGTGTTATACTCATAATAGCTAAGGGTACATTAGTGTGTTATACTCATTATAGCTAAGGGCACATTAGTGTGTTATACTCATAGCTAAGTGCGCATTAGTGTGTTATACTCATAGCTAAGGGCACATTAGTGTGTTATACTCATAATAGCTAAGGGCACATTAGTGTGTTATACTCATAATAGCTAAGGGTACATTAGTGTGTTATACTCATAATAGCTAAGGACACATTAGTGGGTTATACTCATAATAGCTAAGGGCACATTAGTGGGTTATACTCATAATAGCTAAGGGCACATTAGTAGATTATACTCATAATAGCTAAGGGCACATTAGTGGGTTATACTCATAATAGCTAAGGGCACATTAGTGGGTTATACTCATTATAGCTAAGGACACATTAGTGGGTTATACTCATTATAGCTAAGGACACATTAGTGGGTTATACTCATAATAGCTAAGGGCACATTAGTGGGTTATACTCATAATAGCTAAGGGCACATTAGTGTGTTATACTCATAATAGCTAAGGGCACATTAGTGGGTTATACTCATAATAGCTAAGGGCACATTAGTGGGTTATACTCATAATAGCTAAGGGCACATTAGTGGGTTATACTCATAATAGCTAAGGGCACATTAGTGTGTTATACTCATAATAGCTAATGGCACATTAGTGTGTTATACTCATAGCTAAGGGCACATTAGTGTGTTATACTCATAGCTAAGGGCACATTAGTGTGTTATACTCATAATAGCTAAAGGCACATTAGTGTGTTATACTCATAATAGCTAAGGGCACATTAGTGTGTTATACTCATAGCTAAGGGCACATTAGTGTGTTATACTCATAGCTAAGGGCACATTAGTGTGTTATACTCATAGTAGCTAAGGGCACATTAGTGGGTTATACTCATAATAGCTAAGGGCACATTATTGGGTTATACTCATAATAGCTAAGAGCACATTAGTGGGTTATACTCATAGTAGCTAAGGGCACATTAGTGGGTTATGCTCATAATAGCTAAGGGCGCATTAGTGGGTTATGCTCATAATAGCTAAGGGCACATTATTGGGTTATACTCATAATAGCTAAGGGCAAATTATTGGGTTATACTCATAATAGCTAAGGGCACATTAGTGGGTTATACTCATAATAGCTAAGGGCACATTATTGGGTTATACTCATAATAGCTAAGGGCAAATTATTGGGTTATACTCATAATAGCTAAGGGCACATTAGTGAGTTATACTCATAATAGCTAAGGGCACATTAGTGTGTTATACTCATAGTAGCTAAGGGCACATTAGTGGGTTATGCTCATAATAGCTAAGGGCGCATTAGTGGGTTATGCTCATAGCTATGTGCACATTAGTGGGTTATACTCATAATAGCTAAGTGCACATTAGTGTGTTATACTCATAATAGCTAAGGGTACATTAGTGTGTTATACTCATAATAGCTAAGGGCACATTAGTGTGTTATACTCATAATAGCTAAGGGCACATTAGTGTGTTATACTCATAATAGCTAAGGGCACATTAGTGGGTTATACTCATAATAGCTAAGGGCACATTAGTAGATTATACTCATAATAGCTAAGGGCACATTAGTGGGTTATACTCATAATAGCTAAGGGCACATTAGTGGGTTATACTCATAATAGCTAAGGGCACATTAGTGGGTTCTACTCATAATAGCTAAGGGCACATTAGTGGGTTATACTCATAATAGCTAAGGGCACATTAGTGTGTTATACTCATAATAGCTAAAGGCACATTAGTGTGTTATACTCATAATAGCTAAGGGCACATTAGTGGGTTATACTCATAATAGCTAAAGGCACATTAGTGTGTTATACTCATAATAGCTAAGGGCTCATTAGTGTGTTATACTCATAATAGCTAAGGGCACATTAGTGTGTTATACTCATAATAGCTAAGGGCACATTAGTGTGTTATACTCATTATAGCTAAGGGCACATTAGTGGGTTATACTCATTATAGCTAAGGGCACATTAGTGGGTTATACTCATTATAGCTAAGGGCACATTAGTGTGTTATACTCATAATCGCTAAGGGCACATTAGTGTGTTATACTCATAATAGCTAAGGGCACATTAGTGGGTTATACTCATAGCTAAGTGCACATTAGTGTGTTATACTCATAATAGCTAAGGGCACATTAGTGTGTTATACTCATAATCGCTAAGGGCACATTAGTGTGTTATACTCATAATCGCTAAGGGCACATTAGTAGATTATACTAATAATAGCTAAGGGCACATTAGTGTGTTATACTCATAGCTAAAGGCACATTAGTGTGTTATACTCATAATAGCTAAGGGCACATTAGTGGGTTATACTCATAGCTAAGGGCACATTAGTGTGTTATACTCATAATCGCTAAGGGCACATTAGTGTGTTATACTCATAATCGCTAAGGGCACATTAGTGTGTTATACTCATAGCTAAGGGCACATTAGTGTGTTATACTCATAGCTAAGGGCACATTAGTGTGTTATACTCATAATCGCTAAGGGCACATTAGTGTGTTATACTCATAGCTAAGGGCACATTAGTGTGTTATACTCATAATCGCTAAGGGCACATTAGTGTGTTATACTCATAGCTAAGGGCACATTAGTGTGTTATACTCATAATCGCTAAGGGCACATTAGTGTGTTATACTCATAATCGCTAAGGGCACATTAGTAGATTATACTAATAATAGCTAAGGGCACATTAGTAGATTATACTCATTATAGCTAAGGGTACATTAGTGGGTTATACTCATTATAGCTAAGGGTACATTAGTGTGTTATACTCATAGCTAAGGGCACATTAGTGTGTTATACTCATAGCTAAGGGCACATTAGTGTGTTATACTCATAGTAGCTAAGGGTACATTAGTGGGTTATACTCATAGCTAAGGGCACATTAGTGTGTTATACTCATAGCTAAGGGCACATTAGTGGGTTATACTCATAATAGCTAAGGGCACATTAGTGTGTTATACTCATTATAGCTAAGGGCACATTAGTGGGTTATACTCATAATAGCTAAGGGCACATTAGTGTGTTATACTCATAATAGCTAAGGGCACATTAGTGTGTTATACTCATTATAGCTAAGGGCACATTAGTGGGTTATACTCATAGCTAAAGGCACATTAGTGTGTTATACTCATAATAGCTAAGGGTACATTAGTGTGTTATACTCATTATAGCTAAGGGCACATTAGTGTGTTATACTCATTATAGCTAAGGGCACATTAGTGGGTTATACTCATAGCTAAAGGCACATTAGTGTGTTATACTCATAATAGCTAAGGGTACATTAGTGTGTTATACTCATTATAGCTAAGGGCACATTAGTGTGTTATACTCATAGCTAAGTGCGCATTAGTGTGTTATACTCATAGCTAAGGGCACATTAGTGTGTTATACTCATAATAGCTAAGGGCACATTAGTGTGTTATACTCATAATAGCTAAGGGTACATTAGTGTGTTATACTCATTATAGCTAAGGACACATTAGTGGGTTATACTCATAATAGCTAAGGGCACATTAGTGGGTTATACTCATAATAGCTAAGGGCACATTAGTAGATTATACTCATAATAGCTAAGGGCACATTAGTGGGTTATACTCATAATAGCTAAGGGCACATTAGTGGGTTATACTCATTATAGCTAAGGACACATTAGTGGGTTATACTCATTATAGCTAAGGACACATTAGTGGGTTATACTCATAATAGCTAAGGGCACATTAGTGGGTTATACTCATAATAGCTAAGGGCACATTAGTGGGTTATACTCATAATAGCTAAGGGCACATTAGTGGGTTATACTCATAATAGCTAAGGGCACATTAGTGGGTTATACTCATAATAGCTAAGGGCACATTAGTGGGTTATACTCATAATAGCTAAGGGCACATTAGTGTGTTATACTCATAATAGCTAATGGCACATTAGTGTGTTATACTCATAGCTAAGGGCACATTAGTGTGTTATACTCATAGCTAAGGGCACATTAGTGTGTTATACTCATAATAGCTAAAGGCACATTAGTGTGTTATACTCATAATAGCTAAGGGCACATTAGTGTGTTATACTCATAGCTAAGGGCACATTAGTGTGTTATACTCATAGCTAAGGGCACATTAGTGTGTTATACTCATAGTAGCTAAGGGCACATTAGTGGGTTATACTCATAATAGCTAAGGGCACATTATTGGGTTATACTCATAATAGCTAAGAGCACATTAGTGGGTTATACTCATAGTAGCTAAGGGCACATTAGTGGGTTATGCTCATAATAGCTAAGGGCGCATTAGTGGGTTATGCTCATAATAGCTAAGGGCACATTATTGGGTTATACTCATAATAGCTAAGGGCAAATTATTGGGTTATACTCATAATAGCTAAGGGCACATTAGTGGGTTATACTCATAATAGCTAAGGGCACATTATTGGGTTATACTCATAATAGCTAAGGGCAAATTATTGGGTTATACTCATAATAGCTAAGGGCACATTAGTGAGTTATACTCATAATAGCTAAGGGCACATTAGTGTGTTATACTCATAGTAGCTAAGGGCACATTAGTGGGTTATGCTCATAATAGCTAAGGGCGCATTAGTGGGTTATGCTCATAGCTATGTGCACATTAGTGGGTTATACTCATAATAGCTAAGTGCACATTAGTGTGTTATACTCATAATAGCTAAGGGTACATTAGTGTGTTATACTCATAATAGCTAAGGGCACATTAGTGTGTTATACTCATAATAGCTAAGGGCACATTAGTGTGTTATACTCATAATAGCTAAGGGCACATTAGTGGGTTATACTCATAATAGCTAAGGGCACATTAGTAGATTATACTCATAATAGCTAAGGGCACATTAGTGGGTTATACTCATAATAGCTAAGGGCACATTAGTGGGTTATACTCATAATAGCTAAGGGCACATTAGTGGGTTCTACTCATAATAGCTAAGGGCACATTAGTGGGTTATACTCATAATAGCTAAGGGCACATTAGTGTGTTATACTCATAATAGCTAAGGGCACATTAGTGGGTTATACTCATAATAGCTAAGGGCACATTAGTGTGTTATACTCATAATAGCTAAGGGCACATTAGTGGGTTATACTCATAATAGCTAAGGGCACATTAGTGGGTTATACTCATAATAGCTAAGGGCACATTAGTGTGTTATACTCATAATAGCTAATGGCACATTAGTGGGTTATACTCATAGCTAAGGGCACATTAGTGTGTTATACTCATAGCTAAGGGCACATTAGTGTGTTATACTCATAGCTAAGGGCACATTAGTGTGTTATACTCATAGCTAAGGGCACATTAGTGGGTTATACTCATAATAGCTAAGTGCACATTAGTGTGTTATACTCATAGCTAAGGGCACATTAGTGTGTTATACTCATAGCTAAGGGCACATTAGTGTGTTATACTCATAGCTAAGGGCACATTAGTGTGTTATACTCATAGCTAAGGGCACATTAGTGTGTTATACTCATAGCTAAGGGCACATTAGTGTGTTATACTCATAGCTAAGGGCACATTAGTGTGTTATACTCATAGCTAATGGCACATTAGTGTGTTATACTCATAGCTAAGGGCACATTAGTGGGTTATACTCATAGCTAATGGCACATTAGTGTGTTATACTCATAGCTAAGGGCACATTAGTGTGTTATACTCATAGCTAAGGGCACATTAGTGTGTTATACTCATAATAGCTAAGGGCACATTAGTGTGTTATACTCATAATAGCTAAGGGCACATTAGTGTGTTATACTCATAATAGCTAAGGGCACATTAGTGTGTTATACTCATAATAGCTAAGGGCACATTAGTGTGTTATACTCATAATAGCTAAGGGCACATTAGTGTGTTATACTCATAATAGCTAAGGGTACATTAATGTGTTATACTCATAATAGCTAAGGGTACATTAGTGTGTTATACTCATAATAGCTAAGGGCACATTAGTGTGTTATACTCATAATAGCTAAGGGTACATTAGTGTGTTATACTCATAATAGCTAAGGGCACATTAGTGTGTTATACTCATAATAGCTAAGGGTACATTAGTGTGTTATACTCATAATAGCTAAGGGCACATTAGTGGGTTATACTCATAATAGCTAAGGGCACATTAGTAGATTATACTCATAATAGCTAAGGGCACATTATTGGGTTATACTCATAATAGCTAAGGGCACATTAGTGGGTTATACTCATAATAGCTAAGGGCACATTAGTGGGTTATACTCATAATAGCTAAGGGCACATTAGTGGGTTATACTCATAATAGCTAAGGGCACATTAGTGGGTTATACTCATAATAGCTAATGGCACATTAGTGTGTTATACTCATAGCTAAGGGCACATTAGTGTGTTATACTCATAGCTAAGGGCACATTAGTGTGTTATACTCATAGCTAAGGGCACATTAGTGGGTTATACTCATAATAGCTAAGTGCACATTAGTGTGTTATACTCATAGCTAAGGGCACATTAGTGTGTTATACTCATAGCTAAGGGCACATTAGTGTGTTATACTCATAGCTAAGGGCACATTAGTGTGTTATACTCATAGCTAAGGGCACATTAGTGTGTTATACTCATAATCGCTAAGGGCACATTAGTGAGTTATACTCATTATAGCTAAGGGCACATTAGTGTGTTATACTCATAATCGCTAAGGGCACATTAGTGTGTTATACTCATAATCGCTAAGGGCACATTAGTGAGTTATACTCATTATAGCTAAGGGCACATTAGTGTATTATACTCATAATAGCTAAGGGCACATTAGTGTGTTATACTCATAATAGCTAAGGGCACATTAGTGTGTTATACTCATAATAGCTAAGGGCACATTAGTGTGTTATACTCATAATCGCTAAGGGCACATTAGTGTGTTATACTCATTATAGCTAAGGGCTCATTAGTGTGTTATACTCATAATCGCTAAGGGCACATTAGTGTGTTATACTCATAGCTAAGGGCACATTAGTGTGTTATACTCATAATCGCTAAGGGCACATTAGTAGATTATACTAATAATAGCTAAGGGCACATTAGTGTGTTATACTCATAATCGCTAAGGGCACATTAGTAGATTATACTAATAATCGCTAAGGGCACATTAGTGGGTTATACTCATTATAGCTAAGGGTACATTAGTGGGTTGTACTCATAATAGCTAAGGGCACATTAGTGGGTTATACTCATAGCTAAAGGCACATTAGTGTGTTATACTCATAGCTAAGGGCACATTAGTGTGTTATACTCATAATCGCTAAGGGCACATTAGTGTGTTATACTCATAATCGCTAAGGGCACATTAGTGTGTTATACTCATAATCGCTAAGGGCACATTAGTGTGTTATACTCATAGCTAAGGGCACATTAGTGTGTTATACTCATAATCGCTAAGGGCACATTAGTAGATTATACTAATAATAGCTAAGGGCACATTAGTGTGTTATACTCATTATAGCTAAGGGTACATTAGTGGGTTATACTCATTATAGCTAAGGGTGCATTAGTGTGTTATACTCATAGTAGCTAAGGGCACATTAGTGGGTTATGCTCATAATAGCTAAGGGCGCATTAGTGGGTTATACTCATAATAGCTAAGGGCACATTATTGGGTTATACTCATAATAGCTAAGGGCACATTAGTGTGTTATACTCATAGTAGCTAAGGGCACATTAGTGGGTTATGCTCATAATAGCTAAGGGCGCATTAGTGGGTTATGCTCATAATAGCTAAGGGCGCATTAGTGGGTTATGCTCATAATAGCTAAGTGCACATTAGTGGGTTATACTCATAATAGCTAAGGGCACATTAGTGTGTTATACTCATGATAGCTAAGGGCACATTAGTGTGTAATACTCATAATAGCTAAGGGCACATTAGTGTGTTATACTCATAATAGCTATGGGCACATTAGTGTGTTATACTCATAATAGCTAAGGGCACATTAGTGTGTAATACTCATAGCTAAGTGCACATTAGTGTGTTATACTCATAATAGCTAAGGGCACATTAGTGTGTTATACTCATAATAGCTAAGGGCACATTAGTGGGTTATACTCATAATAGCTAAGGGCACATTAGTGGGTTATACTCATAATAGCTAAGGGCACATTAGTGGGTTATACTCATAATAGCTAAGGGCACATTAGTGTGTTATACTCATAATAGCTAAGGGCACATTAGTGGGTTATACTCATAATAGCTAAGGGCACATTAGTGGGTTATACTCATAATAGCTAAGGGCACATTAGTGGGTTATACTCATAATAGCTAAGGGCACATTAGTGGGTTATACTCATAATAGCTAAGGGCACATTAGTAAATTATACTCATAATAGCTAAGGGCACATTAGTGTGTTATACTCATAATAGCTAAGGGCACATTAGTGGGTTATACTCATAATAGCTAAGGGCACATTAGTGGGTTATACTCATAATAGCTAAGGGCACATTAGTGGGTTATACTCATAATAGCTAAGGGCACATTAGTAAATTATACTCATAATAGCTAAGGGCACATTAGTGTGTTATACTCATAATAGCTAAGGGCACATTAGTGTGTTATACTCATTATTGCTAAGGGCACATTAGTGTGTTATACTCATAATAGCTAAGGGCACATTAGTGGGTTATACTCATAATAGCTAAGGGCACATTAGTGGGTTATACTCATAATAGCTAAGGGCACATTAGTGGGTTATACTCATAATAGCTAAGGGCACATTAGTGTGTTAAACTCATAATAGCTAATGGCACATTAGTGTGTTATACTCATAGCTAAGGGCACATTAGTGTGTTATACTCATAGCTAAGGGCACATTAGTGTGTTATACTCATAGCTAAGGGCACATTAGTGGGTTATACTCATAATAGTTAAGTGCACATTAGTGTGTTATACTCATAGCTAAGGGCAAATTAGTGTGTTATACTCATAGCTAAGGGCACATTAGTGTGTTATACTCATAGCTAAGGGCACATTAGTGTGTTATACTCATAGCTAAGGGCACATTAGTGTGTTATACTCATAGCTAAGGGCACATTAGTGTGTTATACTCATAATAGCTAAGGGCACATTAGTGTGTTATACTCATAGCTAAGGGCACATTAGTGTGTTATACTCATAGCTAAGGGCACATTAGTGTGTTATACTCATAATAGCTAAGGGTACATTAGAGGGTTATACTCATTATAGCTAAGGGCACATTAGTGTGTTATACTCATTATAGCTAAGGGTACATTAGAGGGTTATACTCATTATAGCTAAGGGCACATTAGTGTGTTATACTCATAGCTAAGGGCACATTAGTGTGTTATACTCATAGCTAAGGGCACATTAGTGTGTTATACTCATAATAGCTAAGGGCACATTAGTGTGTTATACTCATAGCTAAGGGCACATTAGTGGGTTATACTCATAGCTAATGGCACATTAGTGTGTTATACTCATAGCTAAGGGCACATTAGTGTGTTATACTCATAGCTAAGGGCACATTAGTGTGTTATACTCATAATAGCTAAGGGCACATTAGTGTGTTATACTCATAATAGCTAAGGGCACATTAGTGTGTTATACTCATAATAGCTAAGGGCACATTAGTGGGTTATACTCATAATAGCTAAGGGCACATTAGTGTGTTATACTCATAATAGCTAAGGGCACATTAGTGTGTTATACTCATAATAGCTAAGGGCACATTAGTGGGTTATACTCATAGCTAAAGGCACATTAGTGTGTTATACTCATAATAGCTAAGGGTACATTAGTGTGTTATACTCATAATAGCTAAGGGCACATTAGTGTGTTATACTCATAATAGCTAAGGGTACATTAGTGTGTTATACTCATAATAGCTAAGGGCACATTAGTGTGTTATACTCATAATAGCTAAGGGCACATTAGTGGGTTATACTCATAATAGCTAAGGGCACATTAGTAGATTATACTCATAATAGCTAAGGGCACATTATTGGGTTATACTCATAATAGCTAAGGGCACATTAGTGGGTTATACTCATAATAGCTAAGGGCACATTAGTGGGTTATACTCATAATAGCTAAGGGCACATTAGTGGGTTATACTCATAATAGCTAAGGGCACATTAGTGGGTTATACTCATAATAGCTAATGGCACATTAGTGTGTTATACTCATAGCTAAGGGCACATTAGTGTGTTATACTCATAGCTAAGGGCACATTAGTGTGTTATACTCATAGTAGCTAAGGGCACATTAGTGGGTTATACTCATAATAGCTAAGGGCACATTATTGGGTTATACTCATAATAGCTAAGAGCACATTAGTGGGTTATACTCATAATAGCTAAGGGCACATTAGTGGGTTATACTCATAGTAGCTAAGGGCACATTAGTGGGTTATGCTCATAATAGCTAAGGGCGCATTAGTGGGTTATGCTCATAGCTATGTGCACATTAGTGGGTTATACTCATAATAGCTAAGGGCACATTATTGGGTTATACTCATAATAGCTAAGGGCAAATTATTGGGTTATACTCATAATAGCTAAGGGCACATTAGTGAGTTATAGTCATAATAGCTAAGGGCACATTATTGGGTTATACTCATAATAGCTAAGGGCACATTAGTGAGTTATACTCATAATAGCTAAGGGCACATTAGTGTGTTATACTCATAGTAGCTAAGGGCACATTAGTGGGTTATGCTCATAATAGCTAAGGGCGCATTAGTGGGTTATGCTCATAGCTATGTGCACATTAGTGGGTTATACTCATAATAGCTAAGTGCACATTAGTGTGTTATACTCATAATAGCTAAGGGTACATTAGTGTGTTATACTCATAATAGCTAAGGGCACATTAGTGTGTTATACTCATAATAGCTAAGGGCACATTAGTGTGTTATACTCATAATAGCTAAGGGCACATTAGTGGGTTATACTCATAATAGCTAAGGGCACATTAGTAGATTATACTCATAATAGCTAAGGGCACATTAGTGGGTTATACTCATAATAGCTAAGGGCACATTAGTGGGTTATACTCATAATAGCTAAGGGCACATTAGTGGGTTATACTCATAATAGCTAAGGGCACATTAGTGGGTTATACTCATAATAGCTAAGGGCACATTAGTGTGTTATACTCATAATAGCTAAGGGCACATTAGTGGGTTATACTCATAATAGCTAAGGGCACATTAGTGTGTTATACTCATAATAGCTAAGGGCACATTAGTGGGTTATACTCATAATAGCTAAGGGCACATTAGTGGGTTATACTCATAATAGCTAAGGGCACATTAGTGTGTTATACTCATAATAGCTAATGGCACATTAGTGTGTTATACTCATAGCTAAGGGCACATTAGTGTGTTATACTCATAGCTAAGGGCACATTAGTGTGTTATACTCATAGCTAAGGGCACATTAGTGTGTTATACTCATAGCTAAGGGCACATTAGTGTGTTATACTCATAGCTAAGGGCACATTAGTGTGTTATACTCATAGGTAAGGGCACATTAGTGTGTTATACTCATAGCTAATGGCACATTAGTGTGTTATACTCATAGCTAAGGGCACATTAGTGGGTTATACTCATAGCTAATGGCACATTAGTGTGTTATACTCATAGCTAAGGGCACATTAGTGTGTTATACTCATAGCTAAGGGCACATTAGTGTGTTATACTCATAATAGCTAAGGGCACATTAGTGTGTTATACTCATAATAGCTAAGGGCACATTAGTGTGTTATACTCATAATAGCTAAGGGCACATTAGTGTGTTATACTCATAATAGCTAAGGGCACATTAGTGTGTTATACTCATAATAGCTAAGGGCACATTAGTGTGTTATACTCATAATAGCTAAGGGTACATTAATGTGTTATACTCATAATAGCTAAGGGTACATTAGTGTGTTATACTCATAATAGCTAAGGGCACATTAGTGTGTTATACTCATAATAGCTAAGGGTACATTAGTGTGTTATACTCATAATAGCTAAGGGCACATTAGTGTGTTATACTCATAATAGCTAAGGGCACATTAGTGGGTTATACTCATAATAGCTAAGGGCACATTAGTGTGTTATACTCATAATAGCTAAGGGCACATTAGTGGGTTATACTCATAATAGCTAAGGGCACATTATTGGGTTATACTCATAATAGCTAAGGGCACATTAGTGGGTTATACTCATAATAGCTAAGGGCACATTAGTGGGTTATACTCATAATAGCTAAGGGCACATTAGTGGGTTATACTCATAATAGCTAAGGGCACATTAGTGGGTTATACTCATAATAGCTAATGGCACATTAGTGTGTTATACTCATAGCTAAGGGCACATTAGTGTGTTATACTCATAGCTAAGGGCACATTAGTGTGTTATACTCATAGCTAAGGGCACATTAGTGGGTTATACTCATAATAGCTAAGTGCACATTAGTGTGTTATACTCATAGCTAAGGGCACATTAGTGTGTTATACTCATAGCTAAGGGCACATTAGTGTGTTATACTCATAGCTAAGGGCACATTAGTGTGTTATACTCATAGCTAAGGGCACATTAGTGTGTTATACTCATAGCTAAGGGCACATTAGTGTGTTATACTCATAGCTAAGGGCACATTAGTGTGTTATACTCATAGCTAAGGGCACATTAGTGTGTTATACTCATAGCTAAGGGCACATTAGTGTGTTATACTCATTATAGCTAAGGGCACATTAGTGGGTTATACTCATAGCTAATGGCACATTAGTGTGTTATACTCATAGCTAAGTGCACATTAGTGAGTTATACTCATTATAGCTAAGGGCACATTAGTGTGTTATACTCATAGCTAAGTGCGCATTAGTGTGTTATACTCATAGCTAAGGGCACATTAGTGTGTTATACTCATAATAGCTAAGGGCACATTAGTGTGTTATACTCATAATAGCTAAGGGCACATTAGTGTGTTATACTCATAATAGCTAAGGGCACATTAGTGTGTTATACTCATAATAGCTAAGGGCAGATTAGTGTGTTATACTCATAATAGCTAAGGGCACATTAGTGTGTTATACTCATAATAGCTAAGGGCACATTAGTGTGTTATACTCATAATAGCTAAGGGTGCATTAGTGTGTTATACTCATAATAGCTAAGGGTACATTAGTGTGTTATACTCATAATAGCTAAGGGCACATTAGTGTGTTATACTCATAATAGCTAAGGGTACATTAGTGTGTTATACTCATAATAGCTAAGGGCACATTAGTGTGTTATACTCATAGCTAAGTGCACATTAGTGTGTTATACTCATAATAGCTAAGGGCACATTAGTGTGTTATACTCATAGCTAAGGGCACATTAGTGGGTTATACTCATAATAGCTAAGGGCACATTAGTGTGTTATACTCATAGCTAAGGGCACATTAGTGTGTTATACTCATAGCTAAAGGCACATTAGTGTGTTATACTCATAATAGCTAAGGGCACATTAGTGGGTTATACTCATAATAGCTAAGTGCACATTAGTGTGTAATACTCATAGCTAAGTGCACATTAGTGTGTTATACTCATAGCTAAGGGCACATTAGTGTGTTATACTCATAGCTAAGTGCACATTAGTGTGTAATACTCATAGCTAAGTGCACATTAGTGTGTTATACTCATAGCTAAGGGCACATTAGTGTGTTATACTCATAGCTAAGGGCACATTAGTGTGTTATACTCATAGCTAAGGGCACATTAGTGTGTTATACTCATAATAGCTAAGGGCACATTAGTGTGTTATACTCATAGCTAAAGGCACATTAGTGTGTTATACTCATAATAGCTAAGGGCACATTAGTGGGTTATACTCATAATAGCTAAGGGCACATTAGTGTGTTATACTCATAGCTAAGTGCACATTAGTGTGTAATACTCATAGCTAAGTGCACATTAGTGTGTTATACTCATAGCTAAGGGCACATTAGTGTGTTATACTCATAATAGCTAAGGGTACATTAATGTGTTATACTCATAATAGCTAAGGGCACATTAGTGTGTTATACTCATAATAGCTAAGGGCACATTAGTGTGTTATACTCATAATAGCTAAGGGCACATTAGTGTGTTATACTCATAATAGCTAAGGGCACATTAGTGTGTTATACTCATAATAGCTAAGGGCACATTAGTGTGTTATACTCATAATAGCTAAGGGTACATTAGTGTGTTATACTCATAATAGCTAAGGGCACATTAGTGTGTTATACTCATAATAGCTAAGGGCACATTAGTGTGTTATACTCATAATAGCTAAGGGCACATTAGTGTGTTATACTCATAATAGCTAAGGGCACATTAGTGTGTTGTACTCATTATAGCGAAGGGCACATTAGTGTGTTATACTCATAGCTAAGGGCACATTAGTGTGTTATACTCATTATAGCGAAGGGCACATTAGTGTGTTATACTCATAATAGCTAAAGGCACATTAGTGGGTTATACTCATAATAGCTAAGGGCACATTAGTGGGTTATACTCATAATAGCTAAGGGCACATTAGTGTGTTATACTCATTATAGCTAAGGGCACATTAGTGTGTTATACTCATAATAGCTAAGGGCACATTAGTTTGTTATACTCATTATAGCTAAGGGCACATTAGTGGGTTATACTCATTATAGCTAAGGGCACATTAGTGTGTTATACTCATAATAGCTAAGGGTGCATTAGTGTGTTATACTCATAATAGCTAAGGGCACATTAGTGTGTTATACTCATAATAGCTAAGGGTACATTAGTGTGTTATACTCATAATAGCTAAGGGCACATTAGTGTGTTATACTCATAGCTAAGTGCACATTAGTGTGTTATACTCATAATAGCTAAGGGCACATTAGTGTGTTATACTCATAGCTAAGGGCACATTAGTTGGTTATACTCATAATAGCTAAGGGCACATTAGTGTGTTATACTCATAGCTAAGGGCACATTAGTGTGTTATACTCATAGCTAAAGGCACATTAGTGTGTTATACTCATAATAGCTAAGGGCACATTAGTGGGTTATACTCATAATAGCTAAGTGCACATTAGTGTGTAATACTCATAGCTAAGTGCACATTAGTGTGTTATACTCATAGCTAAGGGCACATTAGTGTGTTATACTCATAGCTAAGTGCACATTAGTGTGTAATACTCATAGCTAAGTGCACATTAGTGTGTTATACTCATAGCTAAGGGCACATTAGTGTGTTATACTCATAGCTAAGGGCACATTAGTGTGTTATACTCATAGCTAAGGGCACATTAGTGTGTTATACTCATTATAGCTAAGGGCACATTAGTGTGTTATACTCATAATAGCTAAGGGCACATTAGTGTGTTATACTCATAGCTAAAGGCACATTAGTGTGTTATACTCATAATAGCTAAGGGCACATTAGTGGGTTATACTCATAATAGCTAAGGGCACATTAGTGTGTTATACTCATAGCTAAGTGCACATTAGTGTGTAATACTCATAGCTAAGTGCACATTAGTGTGTTATACTCATAGCTAAGGGCACATTAGTGTGTTATACTCATAGCTAAGTGCACATTAGTGTGTAATACTCATAGCTAAGTGCACATTAGTGTGTTATACTCATAGCTAAGGGCACATTAGTGTGTTATACTCATAGCTAAGGGCACATTAGTGTGTTATACTCATAGCTAAGGGCACATTAGTAGATTATACTCATAATAGCTAAGGGCACATTAGTGGGTTATACTCATAGCTAAAGGCACATTAGTGTGTTATACTCATAATAGCTAAGGGCACATTAGTGTGTTATACTCATAATAGCTAAGGGCACATCAGTGTGTTATACTCATAATAGCTAAGGGCACATTAGTGTGTTATACTCATAGCTAAGTGCACATTAGTGTGTAATACTCATAGCTAAGTGCACATTAGTGTGTTATACTCATAGCTAAGGGCACATTAGTGTGTTATACTCATAATAGCTAAGGGCACATTAGTGTGTTATACTCATAATAGCTAAGGGCACATTAGTGTGTTATACTCATAATAGCTAAGGGCACATTAGTGTGTTATACTCATAATAGCTAAGGGCACATTAGTGTGTTATACTCATAATAGCTAAGGGCACATTAGTGGGTTATACTCATAATAGCTAAAGGCACATTAGTGTGTTATACTCATAATAGCTAAGGGCACATTAGTGGGTTATACTCATAGCTAAAGGCACATTAGTGTGTTATACTCATAATAGTTAAGGGCACATTAGTGTGTTATACTCATAATAGCTAAGGGCACATTAGTGTGTTATACTCATAATAGCTAAGGGTGCATTAGTGTGTTATACTCATTATAGCTAAGGGCACATTAGTGTGTTATACTCATTATAGCTAAGGGCACATTAGTGTGTTATACTCATAATAGCTAAGGGCACATTAGTGTGTTATACTCATAGCTAAGTGCACATTAGTGAGTTATACTCATAATAGCTAAGGGCGCATTAGTGTGTTATACTCATTATAGCTAAGGGCACATTAGTGTGTTATACTCATAGCTAAAGGCACATTAGTGTGTTATACTCATTATAGCTAAGGGCACATTAGAGGGTTATACTCATAGCTAAGTGACAATTAGTGTGTTATACTCATAATAGCTAAGGGCGTATTAGTGTGTTATACTCATTATAGCTAAGGGCGCATTAGTGTGTTATACTCATAGCTAAGTGCGCATTAGTGTGTTATACTCACAGCTAAGGGCACATTAGTGTGTTATACTCATAGCTAAGGGCACATTAGTGGGTTATACTCATAATAGCTATGGGCACATTAGTGTGTTATACTCATAATAGCTAAGGGCACATTAGTGTGTTATACTCATAATAGCTAAGGGCACATTAGTGGGTTATACTCATAATAGCTAAGGGCACATTAGTGGGTTATACTCATAATAGCTAAGGGCACATTAGTGGGTTATACTCATAATAGCTAAGGGCACATTAGTGGGTTATGCTCATAATAGCTAAGGGTGCATTAGTGGGTTATGCTCATAGCTAAGGGCACATTAGTGGGTTATACTCATAATAGCTAAGGGCGCATTAGTGAGTTATACTCATAGCTAAGTGCACATTAGTGTGTTATACTCATTATAGCTAAAGCACATTAGTGTGTTATACTCATTATAGCTAAGGGCACATTAGTGTGTTATACTCATAATAGCTAAGGGCACATTAGTGTGTTATACTCATTATAGCTAAGGGCACATTAGTGTGTTATACTCATTATAGCTAAGGGCACATTAGTGTGTTATACTCATAATAGCTAAGGGCACATTAGTGTGTTATACTCATTATAGCTAAGGGCACATTAGTGTGTTATACTCATAGCTAAGGGCACATTATTGGGTTATACTCATAGCTAAGGGCACATTAGTGGGTTATACTCATAATAGCTAAGGGCACATTAGTGTGTTATACTCATAGCTAAGGGTACATTAGTGGGTTATACTCATTATAGCTAAGGACACATTAGTGTGTTATACTCATAATAGCTAAGGGCACATTAGTAGATTATACTCATAATAGCTAAGGGCGCATTAGTGTGTTATACTCATAATAGCTAAGGGCACATTAGTAGATTATACTCATAATAGCTAAGGGCGCATTAGTGTGTTATACTCATAATAGCTAAGGGCACATTAGTGTGTTATACTCATTATAGCTAAGGGCACATTAGTGTGTTATACTCATTATAGCTAAGGGCACATTAGTGTGTTATACTCATTATAGCTAAGGGCACATTAGTGTGTTATACTCATTATAGCTAAGGGCACATTAGTGTGTTATACTCATTATAGCTAAGGGCACATTAGTGTGTTATACTCATTATAGCTAAGGGCACATTAGTGGGTTATACTCATTATAGCTAAGGGTGCATTAGTGTGTTATACTCATAGCTAAAGGCACATTAGTGTGTTATACTCATTATAGCTAAGGGCACATTAGTGTGTTATACTCATTATAGCTAAGGGCACATTAGTGGGTTATACTCATAATAGCTAAGGGCACATTAGTGTGTTATACTCATAGCTAAGTGCACATTAGTGGGTTATACTCATAATAGCTAAGGGCACATTAGTGAGTTATACTCATTATAGCTAAGGGCACATTAGTGGGTTATACTCATAATAGCTAAGGGCACATTAGTGGGTTATACTCATTATAGCTAAGGGTGCATTAGTGTGTTATACTCATAGCTAAGTGCGCATTAGTGTGTTATACTCATAGCTAAGGGCACATTAGTGTGTTATACTCATAGCTAAGGGCACATTAGTGTGTTATACTCATAATAGCTAAGGGCACATTAGTGTGTTATACTCATAGCTAAGGGCACATTAGTGTGTTATACTCATTATAGCTAAGGGCACATTAGTGTGTTATACTCATAATAGCTAAAGGCACATTAGTGTGTTATACTCATAGCTAAAGGCACATTAGTGTGTTATACTCATAATAGCTAAGGGTACATTAGTGGGTTATACTCATAATAGCTAAAGGCACATTAGTGTGTTATACTCATAGCTAAAGGCACATTAGTGTGTTATACTCATTATAGCTAAGGGTACATTAGTGGGTTATACTCATAATAGCTAAAGGCACATTAGTGTGTTATACTCATAGCTAAAGGCACATTAGTGTGTTATACTCATAGCTAAGGGCACATTAGTGGGTTATACTCATAATAGCTAAGGGTACATTAGTGGGTTATACTCATAATAGCTAAAGGCACATTAGTGTGTTATACTCATTATAGCTAAGGGTACATTAGTGGGTTATACTCATAATAGCTAAAGGCACATTAGTGTGTTATACTCATAGCTAAAGGCACATTAGTGTGTTATACTCATAATAGCTAAGGGCACATTAGTGGGTTATGCTCATTATAGCTAAGGGTACATTAGTGGGTTATACTCATAATAGCTAAGGGCACATTAGTGTGTTATACTCATTATAGCTAAGGGTACATTAGTGGGTTATACTCATAATAGCTAAGGGCACATTAGTGTGTTATACTCATAATAGCTAAGGGCACATTAGTGGGTTATACTCATAATAGCTAAGGGCACATTAGTGGGTTATGCTCATAATAGCTAAGAGCACATTAGTGGGTTATACTCATAATAGCTAAGGGCACATTAGTGGGTTATACTCATAATAGCTAAGGGCACATTAGTGGGTTATGCTCATAATAGCTAAGAGCACATTAGTGGGTTATACTCATTATAGCTAAGGGCACATTAGTGGGTTGTACTCATAATAGCTAAGGGCACATTAGTGGGTTATACTCATAATAGCTAAGGGCACATTAGTGGGTTATACTCATAATAGCTAAGGGCACATTAGTGTGTTATACTCATAGCTAAGTGCACATTAGTGTGTTATACTCATAATAGCTAAGGGCACATTAGTGTGTTATACTCATTATAGCTAAGGGTACATTAGTGTGTTATACTCATAATAGCTAAGGGCACATTAGTGTGTTATACTCATAATAGCTAAGGGCACATTAGTGGGTTATACTCATAATAGCTAAGGGCACATTAGTGTGTTATACTCATAATAGCTAAGGGCACATTAGTGTGTTATACTCATAATAGCTAAGGGCACATTAGTGGGTTATACTCATAATAGCTAAGGGCACATTAGTGTGTTATACTCATAGCTAAGTGCACATTAGTGTGTAATACTCATAGCTAAGTGCACATTAGTGTGTTATACTCATAATAGCTAAGGGTACATTAGTGTGTTATACTCATTATAGCTAAGGGCACATTAGTGTGTTATACTCATAATAGCTAAGGGCACATTAGTGTGTTATACTCATAATAGCTAAGGGCACATTAGTGTGTTATACTCATAATAGCTAAGGGCACATTAGTGTGTTATACTCATAATAGCTAAGGGCACATTAGTGTGTTATACTCATAATAGCTAAGGGTGCATTAGTGTGTTATACTCATAATAGCTAAGGGCACATTAGTGGGTTATACTCATAATAGCTAAGGGCACATTAGTGTGTTATACTCATAATAGCTAACAGCACATTAGTGTGTTATACTCATAGCTAAGTGCACATTAGTGTGTTATACTCATAATAGCTAAGGGCACATTAGTGTGTTATACTCATAGCTAAGGGCACATTAGTGGGTTATACTCATAATAGCTAAGGGCACATTAGTGTGTTATACTCATAGCTAAGTGCACATTTGTGTGTAATACTCATAGCTAAGGGCACATTAGTGTGTTATACTCATAGCTAAGGGCACATTAGTGTGTTATACTCATAGCTAAAGGCACATTAGTGTGTTATACTCATAATAGCTAAGGGCACATTAGTGGGTTATACTCATAATAGCTAAGGGCACATTAGTGGGTTATACTCATAATAGCTAAGGGCACATTAGTGTGTTATACTCATAGCTAAGTGCACATTAGTGTGTAATACTCATAGCTAAGGGCACATTAGTGTGTTATACTCATAGCTAAGGGCACATTAGTGTGTTATACTCATAGCTAAAGGCACATTAGTGTGTTATACTCATAATAGCTAAGGGCACATTAGTGGGTTATACTCATAATAGCTAAGTGCACATTAGTGTGTAATACTCATAGCTAAGTGCACATTAGTGTGTTATACTCATAGCTAAGGGCACATTAGTGTGTTATACTCATAGCTAAGGGCACATTAGTGTGTAATACTCAGAGCTAAGTGCACATTAGTGTGTTATACTCATAGCTAAGGGCACATTAGTGTGTTATACTCATAGCTAAGGGCACATTAGTGTGTTATACTCATAGCTAAGGGCACATTAGTGTGTTATACTCATTATAGCTAAGGGCACATTAGTGTGTTATACTCATAATAGCTAAGGGCACATTAGTGTGTTATACTCATAGCTAAAGGCACATTAGTGTGTTATACTCATAATAGCTAAGGGCACATTAGTGGGTTATACTCATAATAGCTAAGGGCACATTAGTGTGTTATACTCATAGCTAAGTGCACATTAGTGTGTAATACTCATAGCTAAGTGCACATTAGTGTGTTATACTCATAGCTAAGGGCACATTAGTGTGTTATACTCATAGCTAAGTGCACATTAGTGTGTAATACTCATAGCTAAGTGCACATTAGTGTGTTATACTCATAGCTAAGGGCACATTAGTGTGTTATACTCATAGCTAAGGGCACATTAGTGTGTTATACTCATAGCTAAGGGCACATTAGTAGATTATACTCATAATAGCTAAGGGCACATTAGTGGGTTATACTCATAGCTAAAGGCACATTAGTGTGTTATACTCATAATAGCTAAGGGTACATTAGTGTGTTATACTCATAATAGCTAAGGGCACATTAGTGTGTTATACTCATAATAGCTAAGGGTACATTAGTGTGTTATACTCATAATAGCTAAGGGCACATTAGTGTGTTATACTCATAATAGCTAAGGGTACATTAGTGTGTTATACTCATAATAGCTAAGGGCACATTAGTGTGTTATACTCATAATAGCTAAGGGCACATCAGTGTGTTATACTCATAATAGCTAAGGGCACATTAGTGGGTTATACTCATAATAGCTAAAGGCACATTAGTGTGTTATACTCATAATAGCTAAGGGCACATTAGTGGGTTATACTCATAGCTAAAGGCACATTAGTGTGTTATACTCATAATAGTTAAGGGCACATTAGTGTGTTATACTCATAATAGCTAAGGGCACATTAGTGTGTTATACTCATAATAGCTAAGAGTGCATTAGTGTGTTATACTCATTATAGCTAAGGGCACATTAGTGTGTTATACTCATTATAGCTAAGGGCACATTAGTGTGTTATACTCATAATAGCTAAGGGCACATTAGTGTGTTATACTCATAGCTAAGTGCACATTAGTGAGTTATACTCATAATAGCTAAGGGCGCATTAGTGTGTTATACTCATTATAGCTAAGGGCACATTAGTGTGTTATACTCATAGCTAAAGGCACATTAGTGTGTTATACTCATTATAGCTAAGGGCACATTAGAGGGTTATACTCATAATAGCTAAGGGTACATTAGTGGGTTATACTCATAATAGCTAAGGGCACATTAGTGTGTTATACTCATTATAGCTAAGGGTACATTAGTGGGTTATACTCATAATAGCTAAAGGCACATTAGTGTGTTATACTCATAGCTAAAGGCACATTAGTGTGTTATACTCATAGCTAAGGGCACATTAGTGGGTTATACTCATAATAGCTAAGGGTACATTAGTGGGTTATACTCATAATAGCTAAAGGCACATTAGTGGGTTATACTCATAATAGCTAAGGGCACATTAGTGTGTTATACTCATAGCTAAAGGCACATTAGAGGGTTATACTCATTATAGCTAAGGGTACATTAGTGGGTTATACTCATAATAGCTAAAGGCACATTAGTGGGTTATACTCATAATAGCTAAGGGCACATTAGTGTGTTATACTCATAGCTAAAGGCACATTAGAGGGTTATACTCATTATAGCTAAGGGTACATTAGTGGGTTATACTCATAATAGCTAAAGGCACATTAGTGGGTTATACTCATAATAGCTAAGGGCACATTAGTGTGTTATACTCATAGCTAAAGGCACATTAGAGGGTTATACTCATAATAGCTAAAGGCACATTAGTGTGTTATACTCATAATAGCTAAGGGCACATTAGTGGGTTATGCTCATAATAGCTAAGGGCACATTAGTGTGTTATACTCATAATAGCTAAGGACACATTAGTGTGTTATACTCATTATAGCTAAGGGTACATTAGTGTGTTATACTCATAATAGCTAAAGGCACATTAGAGGGTTATACTCATTATAGCTAAGGGCACATTAGTGTGTTATACTCATTATAGCTAATGGCACATTATTGGGTTATACTCATAATAGCTAAGGGCACATTAGTGGGTTATGCTCATAATAGCTAAGGGCACATTAGTGGGTTATACTCATAATAGCTAAGGGCACATTAGTGTGTTATACTCATAATAGCTAAAGGCACATTAGAGGGTTATACTCATTATAGCTAAGGGCACATTAGTGTGTTATACTCATTATAGCTAAGGGCACATTAGTGTGTTATACTCATAATAGCTAAGGGCACATTAGTGTGTTATACTCATAATAGCTAAGGGCACATTAGTGTGTTATACTCATAATAGCTAAGGGCACATTAGTGTGTTATACTCATAATAGCTAAGGGCACATTAGTGTGTTATACTCATAGCTAAGGGCACATTAGTGTGTTATACTCATAATAGCTAAGGGCACATTAGTGTGTTATACTCATAGCTAAGGGCACATTAGTGTGTTATACTCATAGCTAAGGGCACATTAGTGTGTTATACTCATAATAGCTAAGGACACATTAGTGTGTTATACTCATAATAGCTAAGTGCACATTAGTGTGTTATACTCATAGCTAAGTGCACATTAGTGTGTTATACTCATAGCTAAGGGCACATTAGTGTGTTATACTCATAGCTAAGGGCACATTAGTGTGTTATACTCATAGCTAAGGGCACATTAGTGTGTTATACTCATAGCTAAGGGCACATTAGTGTGTTATACTCATAATAGCTAAGGGTACATTAGTGTGTTATACTCATTATAGCTAAGGGCACATTAGTGTGTTATACTCATAAAAGCTAAGGGCACATTAGTGTGTTATACTCATAAAAGCTAAGGGCACATTAGTGTGTTATACTCATAATAGCTAAGGGCACATTAGTGTGTTATACTCATAATAGCTAAGGGCACATTAGTGGGTTATACTCATAGCTAAGGGCACATTAGTGGGTTATACTCATAGCTAAGGGCACATTAGTGTGTTATACTCATAATAGCTAAGGGCACATTAGTGTGTTATACTCATAATAGCTAAGGGCACATTAGTGTGTTATACTCATAATAGCTAAGGGCACATTAGTGTGTTATACTCATAATAGCTAAGGGCACATTAGTGTGTTATACTCATAATAGCTAAAGGCACATTAGTGTGTTATACTCATAATAGCTAACAGCACATTAGTGTGTTATACTCATAGCTAAGGGCACATTAGTGGGTTATACTCATAGCTAAAGGCACATTAGTGTGTTATACTCATAATAGCTAAGGGCACATTAGTGTGTTATACTCATAATAGCTAAGGGCACATTAGTGGGTTATACTCATTATAGCTAAGGACACATTAGTGTGTTATACTCATAATAGCTAAGGGCACATTAGTGTGTTATACTCATAATAGCTAAGGGCACATTAGTGTGTTATACTCATAATAGCTAAGGACACATTAGTGTGTTATACTCATAATAGCTAAGGGCACATTAGTGGGTTATACTCATTATAGCTAAGGACACATTAGTGTGTTATACTCATAATAGCTAAGGGCACATTAGTGTGTTATACTCATAATAGCTAAGGGCACATTAGTGGGTTATACTCATTATAGCTAAGGCACATTAGTGTGTTATACTCATAATAGCTAAGGGCACATTAGTGTGTTATACTCATAATAGCTAAGGGCACATTAGTGTGTTATACTCATAATAGCTAAGGGCACATTAGTGTGTTATACTCATAATAGCTAAGGGTGCATTAGTGTGTTATACTCATTATAGCTAAGGGCACATTAGTGTGTTATACTCATAATAGCTAAGGGCACATTAGTGGGTTATACTCATTATAGCTAAGGGCACATTAGTGTGTTATACTCATTATAGCTAAGGGCACATTAGTGTGTTATACTCATAATAGCTAAGGGCACATTAGTGTGTTATACTCATAGCTAAGTGCACATTAGTGAGTTATACTCATAATAGCTAAGGGCGCATTAGTGTGTTATACTCATTATAGCTAAGGGCACATTAGTGTGTTAAACTCATAGCTAAAGGCACATTAGTGTGTTATACTCATTATAGCTAAGGGCACATTAGAGGGTTATACTCATAGCTAAGTGCGCATTAGTGTGTTATACTCACAGCTAAGGGCACATTAGTGGGTTATACTCATAATAGCTAAGGGCACATTAGTGTGTTATACTCATAGCTAAGGGCACATTAGTGGGTTATACTCATAATAGCTAAGGGCTCATTAGTGTGTTATACTCATAGCTAAAGGCACATTAGTGTGTTATACTCATAATAGCTAAGGGCACATTAGTGGGTTATACTCATAATAGCTAAGGGTGCATTAGTGGGTTATGCTCATAGCTAAGGGCACATTAGTGGGTTATACTCATAATAGCTAAGGGCGCATTAGTGAGTTATACTCATAGCTAAGTGCACATTAGTGTGTTATACTCATTATAGCTAAGGACACATTAGTGGGTTATACTCATTATAGCTAAGGGCACATTAGTGGGTTATACTCATAATAGCTAAGGGTACATTAGTGGGTTATACTCATTATAGCTAAGGGCACATTAGTGTGTTATACTCATTATAGCTAAGGGCACATTAGTGTGTTATACTCATAATAGCTAAGGGCACATTAGTGTGTTATACTCATAATAGCTAAGGGCACATTAGTGGGTTATACTCATTATAGCTAAGGGTGCATTAGTGGGTTATACTCATAATAGCTAAGGGCGCATTAGTGTGTTATACTCATAGCTAAGGGCACATTAGTGGGTTTTACTCATAATAGCTAAGGGCACATTAGTGTGTTATACTCATAGCTAAGGGCACATTAGTGGGTTATACTCATAGCTAAGGGCACATTAGTGTGTTATACTCATAATAGCTAAAGGCACATTAGTGTGTTATACTCATAATAGCTAAGGGCACATTAGTGGGTTATACTCATAATAGCTAAGGGCACATTAGTGTGTTATACTCATAATAGCTAAGGGCACATTAGTGGGTTATACTCATAATAGCTAAGGGCACATTAGTGGGTGTGGTTAGGACATAAATAAAAAGAGAGAGAGAGAGATGCACTCAGCTGAGACAGAACAAAAGCTGGAAAAACTTCCGTGCCTGTTCATTTTATTATAGGGTGCCACTCAGGGTGCATACTCTTTTAGCACACTATGCCCCTTCACAGAGAAAAAATATCCTGTAGCATATCAGTCTGACCCTGCCCAATGACAGTCCAGCGCCGAAATACCAGGCAATTCTTCTCTGAACAAGAGAAAACAACAACCCCAGACCATCGTTTCGGCCTTTTGTGGGCCTCGTCAGTGAGGTGCAGTCACATCTCTCTAAGGGCATGTGTGCAAGGAGTCCACGTCTAGTTTCCCCTTTTACTCTTAGGGAGACCCAAGAGCAATTTGCATAAATAAAGAGTACTATAAGAGTATGCACCCTGAGTGGCACCCAAAAATGAACAGGCACGGAAGTTTTTCTAGCTTTTGTTCTGTCTCAGCTGAGTGCATCTCTCTCTCTTTTTATATTTATGCAAATTGCTCTTGGGTCTCCCTAAGAGTAAAAGGGGAAACCAGACGTGGACTCCTTGCACACATGCCCTTAGAGGGATGTGACTGCACCTCACTGACGAGGCCCACAAAAGGCCGAAACGATCGTCTGGGGTTGTTGTTTTCTCTTGTTCAGAGAAGAATTGCCTGGTATTTCGGCGCTGGACTGTCATTGGGCAGGGTCAGACTGATATGCTACAGGATATTTTTTCTCTGTGAAGGAGCATAGTGTGCTAAAAGAGTATGCACCCTGAGTGGCACCCAAAAATGAACAGGCACGGAAGTTTTTCTAGCTTTTGTTCTGTCTCAGCTGAGTGCATCTCTCTCTCTTTTTATATGTGGTTAGGACATGCCATAATTGTGGAGTGGCTGGATGTTTTGAAGGAGTCTTGTAAAAATTAAAAAGTAAAAAGGCAGCAAATGGATACAGCTCCAAAACACACAAAGTACTGTGGTGTATAATATACTCAGAGGATACTCCAAATAGCCTCAAGGTTCAGATAGAAAATCTTACTAAACAAGTAGACCTGATGCAGAATAAATTAAACAATATGGGAAACAGATCTAGGAGAAACAATTTGAGAACTGTTGGTTTACCAGAGAAAAGAGAATATAAAGATTTAATATATTTCTCGGCAGTACAGCTACCTAAATACTTAGGCTTTGAGGAAGTTATTTCTATTCAAATTGAAAGAGCACATAGAATTTAGAATATAGAAGAAAAAAAGAGGGGTCCTTAGATTGTAGACCTGTGATTGTCAGATTTTTAATTTTTCAGGATAAATATAAGATTTTTAGAGCATAAAGAAGTTTGCAGAAGGAGCTACAACATGATGGAAAAAGAGTGTTGATCTTTTCTATAGAAACCTCTAAAAAATATATATACATATATACAGTATATATATATATATATATATATATATATATTCAGAGGAATGCCCAACCAGTAATATATGCTAGAGTACAACATGCATACTAGGTCCCTACTTGTTAATCATGCAGCTACGGTCCCATATTCAGCCACTCACTTTCCTCCCATGTGACCGACCTCCTTGGGAAACACATGGTTCACTTGTTGGGTACTTATCTTCGCTACACTTTCCTTAGGATTTCTGGTAGGTAACCTTGTTCAACCGGCATGACAAAATACTCTGCTTGCTCTAACTTCAGGATTGAGAGCTCTGGGTTCTGATCCTGAACCCCCCTACACCATGTGACCACCGTTACTCTAATAGGATGAATGGCTGTTCTGCTGTGTAAATTGAAGGTGCCTGGCTTGCAGGGATAGTTCACAAGAAAATGAAAAATTGTTTGCACTGCTCCAGATAAAAACAGTTGCCTAGATTACGAGTTTTGCGTTATGAGCTTTGCGGTGCTAGCGTGCAGTTTTTTTCTCACGCTCACTTCCCTACAGCGCTGGTATTGCGGGTTTTTACAAACTCGGCGTTAAAAGGCAAGAAGTGAGCGTGGAGCAAAATTGCGCTCCACACTGCACTCCAATACCAGTGCTGCTTAAGTCAGCGGTGAGCTGGTTGTACATGCTCCTGCATGATTTCCCCATAGACATCAATGGGGAGAGCCGGCTGAGAAAAAGTCTAACACCTGCAAAAAAGCAACGTAAAACTCAGTAACGCAGCCCCATTGGTTCCTATGGGGAAACAAAATTTATGTTTACACCTAACACCCTAACATGAACCCCGAGTCTGAATACCCCTAATCTTACACTTATTAGCCGGACATCGCCGACACCTACATTATACTTATTAACCCCTAATCTGCTGCCCCAACATCGCCGACACCTACATTATATTTATTAACTCCTCATCTCCCTCCCCAAATGTCGCCGCAGCCTACTTACATTTATTAACCCCTAATGTGCCGCCCCCAACATTGCCGCCACTATATTGAATATATTAACCCCTAAATCTAAGTCTAACCCTAACCCTAACACCCCCTAACTTAAATATAATTTAAATAAATCTAAATAAAAATTACTATTAATAACTAAATAATTCCTATTTAAAACTAAATACTTACCTATAAAATAAACCCTAAGCTAGCTACAATATAACTAATAGTTACATTGTAGCTAGCTAAGGGTTTATTTTAATTTTACAGGCAAGTTTGTATTTATTTTAACTAGGTAGACTAGTTACTAAATAGTTATTAACTATTTAATAACTACCTAGCTAAAATAAATACAAATTTACCTGTAAAATAAAACATAACCTATGTTACAATAACACCTAACACTACACTACAATTAAATAAATTACCTACATTAAATACAATTAAATAAATTAAATTAAATTTACTAAATCACAAAACCCCCCCACTAAATTACAGAAAATAAAAAACTAATTACAAGATCTTTAAACTAATTACACCTAATCTAAGAGCCCTATCAAAATGAAAAAGCCCCCCCAAGATAAAAAAAAATCCCTAGCCTAAACTAAACTGCCAATAGCCCTTAAAAAGGGCTTTTGCGGGGCATTGCCCCCAAAAAATCAGCTCTTTTACCTGTAAAAAAATAACACACAACCCCCCCAACAGTAAAACCCACCACCCACACAACCAACCCCCCAAATAAAAACATAACTAAAAAAACCTAAGCTTCCCATTGCCCTGAAAAGGGCATTTGGGTGGGCATTGCCCTTAAAAGGGCATTTAGCTCTATTGCTGCCCAAAGCCCTAACCTAAAAAATAAACCCACCCAATACACCCTTAAAAAATCCTAACACTAACCCCCAAAGATTCACTTACCGGGAGAAGTCTTCATCCAAGAGGCATGATGTCCTCAACGAAGCCGGCAGAAGTGGTCCTCCAGACGAGCAGAAGTGGCCCTCCAGACCGGCAGAAGTCTTCATCCAGACGGCATTGTCTATCTTCATACTTCCGACGCGGAGCAGCTCCATCTTAAAGACATCCGGCACGGAGCATCCTCTTCAAACAATGTCTTATTCGGAATCAATATTACTTTTAGTGACGTCATCCAAGATGCCGTCCCTTAGATTCTGATTGGCTGATCAAATTCAATCAGCCAATCGGAATTAAGGTAGAAAAAAATCATATTGGCTGATGCAATCAGCCAATAGGGTTGAACAGGCATTCTATTGGCTGTTCCAATCAGCCGATAGAATGCAAGCTCAATCCTATTGGCTGATCCAATCAGCCAATAGGATTGAGCTTGCATTCTATTGGCTGATTGGAACAGCCAATAGAATGCCAGCTCAATCCTATTGGCTGCATCAGCCAATAGGATTTTTTCTACCTTAATTCCGATTGGGACTCCATCTTGGATGACATCACTTAGTGTGTAAGATTAGGGGTGTTTAGACTCGGGTTCATGTTAGGGTGTTAGGTGTAAACAT
Source organism: Bombina bombina (assembly GCF_027579735.1). Taxonomy (NCBI): domain Eukaryota; kingdom Metazoa; phylum Chordata; class Amphibia; order Anura; family Bombinatoridae; genus Bombina; species Bombina bombina. The sequence goes on from NC_069507.1 coordinate 68,734,650, forward strand.
AAATGTTGTTTCCCCATAGGAATCAATGGGGCTGCGTTGCTGAGTTTTACACTGCTTTTTTACAGGTGTTAGACTTTTTCTCAGCCGGCTCTCCCCATTAATGAGCACGTACAACCAGCTCACCGCTGACGTAGCAGCAGATTAGGGGTTAATAAGTATAATGTAGGTGGTGGCGATGTTAGGGGCAGCAGATTAGGGGTTAATAATATTTAACTAGTGTTTGTTAGGCAGTAGTGCAGCGGTTTAGGGGTTAATATGTTTATTATAGTGGCGGCGATGTCCGGAGCGGCAGATTAGGGGTTAGAAATTTCATTATAGTGTTTGCGATGCGGGAGGTCCTCGGTTTAGGGGTTAATAGGTAGTTTATGGGTGTTAGTGTACTTTTTAGCACTTTAGTTATGAGTTTTATGCTACGGCTTTGTAGTGTAAAACTCATAACTACTGACTTTAAAATGCGTTAGGAATCTTGACGGGGTAGGGTATACCTCTCACTTTTTGGCCTCCCAGGACAGACTCATAATACCGGCGCTACGGAAGTCCCATAGAAAAAAGGGTTTAGAAAATGTACGTAAGTCGATTTGCGGTAAGGTCAAACAAGTGTGCGGTAAACCTATACCTGCAAGACTCGTTATACCAGCGGTCGTAAAAAAACAGCGTTAGGACCTGTTAACGCTGCTTTTTTACCTTACCGCACAACTCGTAATCTATCTGATTGATTTCTAACACAGTAACAGGGAGGGTAGATTCTACAATATATATAAAGCTCATCTCAGATAGTATGTTACTACATGGAAAACGTAATCACCTGAAACAGGTCCCATATTCCATAGCAAAAGGACATTTTATTAGGACTAAACATAATTGATCTGATCAGGGTGAATATGAAAAACAAAGTGATGATCTGGTTGTCAGATTAATTGACAGAGGTTATAAAAAAGATATAATTAGCAGGGCCATAATGGATGTAGATTTATTGGAAAAAGATACATTGTTGAAATATAGTAAGATACCAGTTAATAAACTAAGGTTCCCTAAAAAAGATAATGTTACACACAATATTCCTCAGATTACTATGATGTGGGTTAAACTATCCATAGACATCTTCCAATGTTGTCTGCTGATGATAAATTGCAGCATGTGATGAAACAAGGTTGCCAGTTTTCTAACAGATGAGGCACCACATTGGGCAATATTCTATCACCTAGTGAATTGAGGACCCAGAAACTAATAAGTTCATGGTTGGAGGTAAAGGGAATGTATATATATATATATGTATATGGATATAGCTCATGTATACCCTGTGGTTTTATCCACAGAAGCAGATGTGATACTTTTGAGACTAGGATGACAGGGAAACAGCATGACATACAGGCATGTGTAAATTGCAGAATAAAAATATCAATATTTGAATTTGGCAATAAGTGTTACATGTATTGTGAATAATCCACCTTTAGACTATATTTGAATATGTCACATGATTATTTGTGAACCAATAGAAATGCAGTGAGCTTTATAAATGGTGTGTATTTTTAAGAGGCACTAGCGGCAAACCCAAGGCATTATCCGATTGGTTGTGCATCGTTATCTCACAGAGACACGGGCCAATCAGATAGGCACTGTAATACACCCATATTCACTATTTGTTTTTGCCTCTGCCTGGGGGTTAGGATGGTACCCGGCAGATCCTTTGGCATCCACCCCAATTGAACCCTGGGGAATGAGGTTTACAAGGGGGAGGCAAAAATATATAGTGAGAATGGATGCACTACAGTACCCATCATATATATGTTGTAACATGTATGTGTGGTTTATAATGCCTCACAGGTTAGATGTATGTGTACTGGTGTAAGGGACTCCTACAAGGCGTAAGCGCTCATCCCAAATGGACCAAATGCCTGATCTGTTTGGCCTGTGTCTCTGTGAGGCCACCAAATGCACAACCAATCGGATAATGCCTTGGGTTTGCCACTAGCCCCTAGTGTATTTTTATTATAGGTCACGTCTATGATTAAAGGTATCAACCGAAACATGTAAGGCGTGACCTTAACACTTTTGTTTTAAATTGTGACAATAAAGTCTTGTTTTTTATCTGGAGCAGTGACAGCAATTTTAAATTTTATTTTTTGGAGGAATGGACAGATTTTTCTGGACAGGTTTTAGGTATTCGGGGAAAGTAGTAGAATGGAATGAAGGATAGAGGTTCCAGAACAGGACAATCCTGCAAAATGCGGGGCAGTTGGAAGCACTGCTGGGAAGCCACATTGTTTCTTCCAGCCTTAGGTTGAGCATTCCCAATATAACCCCACAACAGCCTCTTGATATAACTTAACCCTTTGAGTGCTAAGTCATTTCCCACCTGGGTGCTAAGCTGGATTTAAGTTTTTTTTTTTTTACTATTTTTAAATATATATATATTTTTTTCCTTTTTAATATTTTTTCCAGATCCCCAAGACTTATACGTCACCACACGAAACGGGAAGCCCTGGCGATGTCTGTCACTATACAGGCCCGATCACCGGGGTCAGAGTCAATGGGAGCCCCCAGATTGCCCTCAAGATGGGTGAGTGCTAGCGACGACTCCAAGCCATCGTTAGCACTCAAGGGGTTAATCAATCATTCCATGTGCAGCTGTGAGCAAAAGTTGGGGCAGCCCATACCAAACAATGTTTTTGTTTTTTTTTAAGTTATGACCTTGTGCAGTCATAGCAGAAATGGTTGTAAAAGCTTCTCTGAAATCCCTTTTGTTAAAAAAATAACAGACACGTATGGCTTTACCATTGCTTTTTGGTAATTAGAAATCCACTAATTGAAGCTGTGCACCATACTTCTAATATTCCTGGCAGTGAAGGGGTAAATTAGTTAGCAAGTAAGAGTAATAATATTGAGACCTCCCTCCAGACTGATCCCTACCTGATCCTTCCAAAACAGCCCTCTTTCCTCGGCGAGCCCCCCCCCCACACACACACACTGGTCACTAGCATCTTAGGTACTGGAAGACAGTCTGCCATTATGGAATTTTATGTCTCTTTTTTTTTTTTTTTTTTTAATTATTATCTTTTCAGTGTAGAGATCCCTTCACAACCCTCCCACCTCCCTCCCAAACAGCTCCCATCTCTCACTAGTAGTAGCCAAATTAGGTACTGCCAGTTGTCTGCCAGTACCCAGTTTATAGTAATTGTATTATTTTTCAAATGCATGTATTGATAAAATGGTTTTCTGTAGTGTAGGGATTCCCCTCCCCTCCATGCAATCATTCATAGGGACCCTCTCTCCCTGTATTGGGAATATCACTCCTGCCCAGCAGGAGACGGCAAAGAGCACCACAGCAAAGCTGTTAAATATCACCTCCCTTCCCTCCAACCCCAGTCATTCTCTTTGCCTACGTTAGTGTAAGGAAGTGGTAAAGTTAGGTGTCTGGAAAGATTCTTCAATCAAGAGTTTATTATTTTATTTGTAGTACTAGTATGTGCTGTTTGTACTCCAGGGTGTAACTGTAGTCCATTTCAGTCTCTTCAGTAGAGCATTGGTGGCTTTTAAGCAAAGGGAACTTGTGGGACATAATTCTCACTGCGCCTCCCTCATATTTAAATAAAAGTTGCTGCCCTTATTATTTTCCACAGGTCCATGTGAGGGATAGGACCTCTCAAACCTAGTAAGCTGCCTTACTGCCAGGCAGATTATTGAGGTAAGTGCTAATTTATTTTCTTAAGCTGCTTTAAGGAAAAAACATGGCACTTTACTATTTCCCTGACAGGGATATTTAATACATTACTCCTAGTGTTGTAAGGGGGATTATCTATGGCAATATTGCAGGCACTGTGGACTTGAGGAGTACTTGGCTCAATTTGGTGTTATCGTATTCATTAAACATGCCTGCTGAGACGTTATTTTGACACGCCCACGATGGGTGGGCCTTGTGTGGAGGTAAAAGTTATCTAAATTGTGCACTTGTTATTCTCTCACTTCCTGTATATGGAGGAGACATATCTGCATCTTAACGTTTTTCAAATTTAACGGTTATTTGCTATCCTGTCATTACTGAAACAGCTCCAGTCTCAACGAAGCCGGGAGAAGTCTTCATCCAAGCGGCAAGATGTCCTCAACTAAGCCGGAAGAAGTGGTCCTCCGGACGGGCAGAAGTCTTCACCCAGACGGCATCTTCTATCTTCATTCATCTGGCGTGGAGCGGGTCCATCTTCAAGACATCCGATGCGGAGCATCCTCTTCTTCCGACGACTACCCGACAAATGAAGGTTCCTTTAAGTGACGTCATCCAAGATGGCGTCCCTTAGATTCCGATTGGCTGATAGAATTCTATCAGCCAATCGGAATTAAGATTGAAAAAATCCTATTGGATGATGCAATCAGCCAATAGGATTGAGCTCACATTCTATTGGCTGTTCCAATCATGTCTTGAAGATGGACCCGCGCCGGATGGATGAAGATAGAAGATGCCGTCTGGGTGAAGACTTCTGCCCGTCTGGGGGACCACTTCTTTCGGCTTCGTTGAGGACATCTTGCCGCTTGGATGAAGACTTCTCCGGGCTTCATTGAGGATGGATGTCGGATCTTCAAAACTGTAAGTGGATCTTCAGGGGTTAGTGTTAGGTTTTTTTAAGGGTTTATTGGGTGGGTTTTATTTTTAGGTTAGGGCTTTGGGCCGCAATAGAGATAAATGCCCTTTTAAGGGCAATGCCCATCCAAATGCCCTTTTCAGGGCAATGGGGAGCTTAGGTTTTTTTTAGTTAGGGTTTTATTTGGGGGGTTGGTTGTGTGGGTGGTGGGTTTTACTGTTAGGGTTAGGGGGGTTGTTTGTATTTTTTTCAGGTAAAAGAGCTGATTTCTTTGGGGCAATGCCCCGCAAAAGGCCATTTTAAGGGCAATTGGTAGTTTAGTTTAGGCTAGGGTTTTTTTATTTTGGGGGGGGGGCTTTTTATTTTGATAGGGCTATTAGATTAGGTGTAATTAATTTAAATATCTTGTAATTTGTTTTTTATTTTCTGTAATTTAGTGTTTTTTTGTATTTGTATTTAATTTAGGTAATTTATTTAATTGTAGTGTAGTGTTAGGTGTTAATGTAACTTAGGTTAGGTTTTATTTTACAGGTAAATTTGTATTTATTTTAGCTAGGTAGTTATTAAATAGTTAATAACTATTTAGTAACTATTCTACCCAGTTAAAATAATTACAAACTTGCCTTTAAAGTAAAAATAAACCCTAAGCTAGCTACAATGTAACTATTAGTATTAGGTATTTATTTTTAAATAGGAATTATTTAGTTATTAATAATATTTTTTATTTAGATTTATTTTAATTATATTTAAGTTAGGGGGTGTTAGGGTTAGGGTTAGACTTAGATTTAGGGGTTAATAAATTTATTATAGTGGCGGCGACATTGGGGGCGGCAGATTAGGGGTTACTAAATGTAGGTAGGTGGCGGTGATGTTAGGGGCAGCAGATTAGGTGTTAATACTATTTAACTAGTGTTTGGGAGGAGGGAGTACGGCAGTTTAGGGGTTAATATATTTATTATAGTGGCGGCGATGTCCGGAGCGGCAGATTAGGGGTTAATAAGTATAATGTAGGTGTCATGATGTCGGGGGTGGCAGTTTAGGGGTTAATAAGTGTAAGATTAGGGGTGTTTAGACTTGGGGTTCATGTTAGGGTGTTAGGTGTAAACATAAATTTAGTTTCCCCATAGGAATCAATGGGGCTGCGTTACGGAGCTTTACGCTGCTTTTTTGCAGGTGTTAGACTTTTTCTCAGCCGGCTCTCCCCATTGATGTCTATGGGGAAATCGTGCAGGAGCACGTACAACCAGCTCACCGCTGACTTAAGCAGCGCTGGTATTGGAGTACGGTATGGAGCACAATTTTGCTTTACGCTCACTTCTTGCCTTTTAATGCCTGGTTTATAAAAACCTGTAATACCAGCACTGTAGGAAAGTGAGCGGTGACAATAACGTGCAAGTTATTACCGCACCCCTCATAACACAAAACTCGTAATCTGGCCGTTAATTATTTATTTTTATTCTGTTAAAATGGACCAAGACTCTGTTACAGATTACAGATGTCCTTTATGTTTAAATGCTAATATTGAACCAACAATTCCTTTTTGTTCCTCATGTGTTGAGAGAACATTAAATCTTAAGGATAGATTTTTTGAGCCTATATTGTCAAAGACGGATGCTGTCCAGGAGTCTTCTGACAATGTGCAAGATATACAAATACAAAATTTGTTTTTTTAGCACACCTTACAAAAAAGTTTAAATCCACATCTGGGAGTGCTGCCAATATGACCCAGTAATTACACAAACAAAAAGGTATCAGCGCACATCCATTTTCAAAAGCACAACATATTTTTTGAATTGCTGCAAAAAATTGCCTGCAAATACATCAAGAGACAACTATTCATTTTAAATAATATTGGGAACTTAGTCACACAATATGGCCATATTTTGCTTAGCCAGTCACCACTTACAAGGTGCCCCAATTCGACTGGTCCTACACTACAGTCCTTTTGCCACAGAGGGCTGAATCATTCCTGCTTTTACTCTTCATAATAGAATGAGACTCCCTGGCTTTTTATTCACAACTCTATTACACTGTTATGAGCACACCTGAACTTTGTTTGTGTAATGTGCAAGATATGCCGCAGCTTTCTCCTCAAGCGTCCCAAAATGTAGTGTCCATACAGCCATTGCCCTGTGCTTCCTCTATTACTCCATCTGGAGGGAAAGTGCAAGAGGAAATGTAATCAATCATTGAATAAGGTTGCTGACACAGTAGTGGCTATTCTGAATGTTTTTTCCCAGAAACCTGAAGAGGAAGATACTTTGGTAGCATCTGAGGGTGAAATCTCAGACTCAGACATTGTAATACCTTTAACTGATACTGAAGTTGTTTCCTTCAGGTTTAAGCTTGAACACCTCCGTTTGTTGCTTAAGGATGTTTTAGCTACCCTGGACAACTCCGACACTACCGTCGTAGTCAATCCTAAGAAGTCTAGTAAACTAAACAAGTATTTTGACATGCCCTCCATGGTGGAGGTATTTCCTGTACCAGATAGGGCTACAGAGATTATTGCTAAGGAATGGGAGAGACTGGGTATCCCTTTTTCTCCATCCCCAATATTTAAAAAGATGTTTCCTATAGCAGACTCTATTAAGGAGTCTTGGCAGACAGTACCCAAAGTGGAAGGGGCAATTTCCACGCTAGCCAAGAGAACAACTATTCCCATAGAGGATAGTTGTTCCTTTAAGGATCCTATGGATAAGAAGTTAGAGGGGTTGCTCAAGAAAATATATGTACTCCAGGGTTTACAATGGCAACCTGCGGTTTGTATTGCTACTGTCACTAGTGCGGCAGCATACTGGTTTGATGCGTTGTCTGATTCTATTCGGACAGACACTCCCCTAGAAGAAATCCAGGATAGGATAAAGGCCCTTAAGTTGGCCAACTCCTTTATCACTGATGCTTCCCTTCAAGTTATTAAGCTGGGAGCTAAGATTTCTGGTTTTGCCGTACTGGCCCGCAAAGCTTTATGGTTAAAATCTTGGTCTGCGGATGTGTCATCTAAGTCTACACTTTTGGCGATTCCTTACAAGGGAAAGACCTTGTTTGGGTTGGGTTTGACGGAAATAATTTCTGACATTACGGGAGGAAAAGGCCATTTCCTCCCTCAGGATAATAGAAATAAACAAAAGGGATGTCAGAGTAATTTTCATTCCTTTTGAAATTTCAAAGGAAAGCCTTCCTCTCCCTCTTCCAAGCCGGAGCAGTCCAAGCCTTCCTGGAGTTCCAATCAGTCTAGGAACAAGGGAAAACAATCCAAAAAGCCTGCTATTGAAAATTCCTCAGAGTGCCGTCCTTCAAGATGGAAACTATTCGTTCCATTCTTCCTTTGGTCCAAGAGGGTCAATTTATGAGAATGGTAGATTTAAAGGACGCGTACCTGCATGTTCCCATCCACAGGGACCATCACAAGTTTCTAAGGTTTGCATTTCAAGACAAACACTTCCAGTTCATGGCTCTTCCATTCGGCCTTATCACAGCTCCCAGAATTTTCTCAAAGGTTATGGGATCCCTGTTGGCAGTGCTCCGGTTGCGGGGCATTGCAGTGACGCCTTATCTGGATGACATTCTGGTTCAGGTACCATCCTTTTAACAAGCAAGATCCCACACGGAAATGTTGTTATATTTCCTGCGATCTCACGGTTGGAATGTAAATTTGGAAAAGAGTTCCTTAGTTCCAAATACAAGGGTAATTTTCTTGGGAATCATAATAGATTCCTTATCAATTAAAATTTTTCTGACAGAAGTCAGGAAATCAAAGATTTTTGATTCTTGCCTAGCGCTTCAGTCCTCTCCTCGGCCATCAGTGGCTCAGTGCATGGAGGTAATCGGTCTACTGGTAGCGGCAATGGACATCATCCCGTTTGCCTGTTTCCACCTCAGACCTCTGCAGTTAAGCATGCTCAGTCAGAGGAACAGAGATTATGCAGATCTTTCTCCGCGATTACAGCTGGAGCAGGAGACAAGGGATTCTATTCTTTGGTGGTTGTCTCAGGATTATTTCTCCCAGAGAACCTGCTTTTGCAGACCCTCTTGGGTGATTGTGACAACAGACGCCGCCTTCTGGGATGTGGAGCAGTCTGGGGCTCTCTAAAGGCTCAGGGAACATGGACTCGGTCAGAAGTCTGTTCTACCCATAAACATTCTGGAGCTGAGAGCGATCTTCAATGCTCTTCTGGCCTGGCCTCAGTTAGCCTTGGCCCGGTTCATCAGGTTCCAGTCAGACAACATAACTTCAGTGGCTTACATCAACCATCAGGGAGGAACTCGGAGTTCCTTGGCCATGACAGAGGTAGCCAAGATAATTCAGTAGGCGGAGACCTATAATTGCTGTCTGTTGGCGATCCACATCCCAGGAGTGGACAACTAGGAGGCAGACATCCTGAGAAGGCAGACCTTTCATCCGCAGGAGTGGGAACTCCATCTGGAAGTGTTTTCCAACCTGATTCTCAAATGGGGTCAGCCGGAATTGTATCTCATGGCATCTCGGCAGAATGCCAAGCTTCCGACGTATGGGTCGAGGTCAAGGGACCCTCAGGCTGTACTGATAGACACTCTGGCGGTACCTTGCAATTTTAGTCTTGCATACTTATTTCCTCTGTTCGATCTTCTACCTCAGGTCATTGCTCAAATCAAGCAGGAGAGGGCGTCAGTGATCCTCATTGCACCTGCGTGGCCTCACAGGATTTGGTATGCAGACCTGGTGGGCATGTCATCTCTTCCACCTTGGAGACTTCCGTTGAGGAAGGACCTTCTACTTCAAGGGCCCTTCCTTCATCCAAATCTAGTTTCTCTGAAGCTGACTGCTTGGAGATTGAACGCTTTATTTTATCCAAGCGTGGATTTTCGGAATCGGTCACTGAGACCATGATTCAGGCTCGTAAACCTTTGACTAGAAAGATTTACCATAAGATATGGCGTACATATCTATTTTAGTGTGAATTCAAGAGCTACTCTTGGAGTAGAGTTAGGATTCCTAGAATTCTGTCCTTTCTACAAGATGGTTTGGAGAAGGGTTTATTTGCAAGTTCCCTAAAGGGTCAAATATCTGCCTTGTCTATTTTGTTACATAAACGTCTGGAGGACGTCCCAGACGTGCAATCGTTTTGTCAGGCCTTGGTCAGGATCAGGCCTGTGTTCAAGCCAGTTACTCCTCCCTGGAGTCTTAATTTAGTTCTTAAGGTTCTTCAAGGGACTCCGTTTGAGCCTATGCATTCCTTAGATATTAAGTTGTTATCTTGGAAAGTTTTGTTTCTTGTTGCTATTTCATCTGCTCCTAGAGTGTCAGAGCTCTCGGCATTACAGTATGAGTCTCCTTACCTTATTTTTCATTCGGATAAGGTGGTTTTGCATACTTAGTTAGGGTTTCTCCCTAAAGTAGTTTCAGACCGGAACATTAATCAGGAGATTGTTATTCCTTCCTTGTGTCATAATCCTTCTTCTCAAAAGAAATGGCTTTTGCACAATCTGTATGTGGTGCGGGCATTAAAATTCTATTTACAGGCGACTAAGGATTTTCGTCAGTCTTTTGCGCTTTTTGTGGTTTTCTCTGGGAAACGTAAGTTGCAGAAAGCTACGGCTACTTCTATTTCTTTGTGGCTGAAGAGTATCATTTGCTTTGCCTATGAAACTGCTGGACAGCAGTCTCCTGAGAGAGTTACGGCTCATTCTACGAGGGCTGTTTCCTCTTCCTGGGCATTAAAAAATGAAGCTTCTGTGGAACAGATTTGCAAGGCTGCAACTTGGTCCTCTCTTCACACTTTTTCAAAATTCTATAAATTTGACACTTTTGCCTCGGCTGAGGCCTCTTTTGGGAGAAAGGTTCTTCAAGCAGTGGTGCCTTCCGTTTAGATTCCCTGTCTTGTCCCTCCCTTATCATCTGTGTACTCTAGCTTGGGTATTTATTCCCAATAGTAATTAGATGATCCGTTGACTCATCGTGTCATTAGAAAGAAAACAAAAAGTATGCTTACCTGATAAATTTCTTTCTTTCTTGACACAATGAGTCCACGTCCCGCCATGTTCTATGGACAGGTTGTTGGTATTTTATAAACTTCAGACACCACTGCACCTTGTTGCTTCCTTTCTCTCCTTTGCTTCGGTTGAATTACTGGGGTTGAAGGGAAAATAGGTGATATTTAACAGCTTTGCTGTGGTGCTCTTTGCCGCCTCCTGCTGGTCACGAGTGATATTCCCAATAGTAATTAGATGATCCGTGGACTCATCTTGTCAAGAAAGAAATACATTTATCAGGTAAGCATACATTTTGTTTTTCTGTAGTGTAGGGACCCACCCCTCCAACTCTCTCAACAAATCTAATTAATGTAGTGTAGGGAACCCTCTCCTTCCTCCCCTCCCTCGATGCACCGCCCACTCGCCTCCCTCTTACATCACCCACAGCTTCACTGCAAGCCGATACAGATAGTGACACAGAAGGCCATATTTATTAAGGAATCAGAGCGCTTTCGGCTTCAGGTTCACATAAGCAAACCTGTAGCTGAGATTTCTTAACCTGTTATTTGGCATAATCAATCCTCCTGGATCTTTCCGACTGGGGAGATTGACAGTCCTTGCTCACCCACCATTGGCTACTGGACCTGAAGCCGGGTGGACAAGGGAAGATGCCCCTGTCAGCCTTATGTTGTTAAATCAGGCCCAGAGAGTCACTGTCTGTATTGGGGATCTGCCTTCATATGGTAAAGGGAGAGCTATCAGTGCTTCCCTACCACATGAAGACAGATGCCTTCTGCTACAGGCTGCAGTTTCCACCATCAAAGCTGACAGCATGGACCGCAGCATGTGTCAGATTGTTTTACGTAGGTACTACGTCAACACAGTATGCTGGACAAAGCACTATCAGCTAGATTACGAGTTTTGCGTTATGATTGAAAAAGCATTGTTATGGCCCACAACGCTGCTTTTTTTCTAACGTTACTATTACAAGTCTTGTTGGTATAGGTATACCACACACCTTTTAGACTGTCATACAACGTTGGTACCACACTTTTAAAAAAGTCCTTTTTCAATGGGATTCCCATAGCGCCAATATTACGAGTTTGCCTGGGAGGTCAAAAAGTGAGCTTTACACTCTATAACCACAAGATCCGTAACGCCATTTAAAGTCAGTATCTATGAGTTTTATGCTACAAAGCTGTAACATAAAACTCATAACTAAACTGCTACAAAGTACACTAACACCCATGAACTACCTATAAACCGAAGCCCTCCCGCATCGCAAACACTATAATAAATTTATTAACCCCTAATCTGCCGCTCTGGACATCGCCACCACTATTAAAATGTATTAACCCCATATTCTGCCACTCTCCGACATCGTCGCCACTTTCATAAAATTATTAACCCCTAAAATGACGCCCCCCTGTATCGCAAATAATATTTAAATATTATTAATCCCTAATCTGCATTCCGTCCACACTGCCGCTATAATAAACCTATTAACCCCTAAACCGAAAGCCCCCCACAACGAAATATGCTAAAATAAACAATTAACCCCTAAACCTAATGACCCCCTAACTTTATATTAAAATTACGATTTCCCTACCTTAAATTAAATTAAAACTTACCTTTCAAATTGAATAAATTAATTTTAAACTAACAATTAAACTATTATAATTACTAAACTAAAATTAATCTAACTACCAATTAAATTTAACTAAACTACACATTAAAGAAGTCCTAACACTACTCTAGGGCATTTAGCTCTTTTACATTGCCCAGACCCTTATCTAAAAATAAAACCCACCTAAAAAACCCTTAAATAAACCTAACACTAACCCCCGATGATCCACTTACAGTTATTGAAGTCCCGCTTGAAGGATTCATCAGGGCGTACTCTTCCATCTTCATCCAGCCTGCGAAGTCCTCAGTCAGGTGGCAAGAAGTCTTCATCCAGACGGCATCTTCTATCTTCATCCATCCGGCGTGGAGCTGGTCCATCCTGAAGACATCCGGTGCGGATCTCCTCTTCAATACGGTCTCCGTCATAAACTGGAACTTGAATGCAAGTGACGTCATCCAATATGGCGTCCCTTGCATTCCAATTGGCTAAAAGATGTCAATTAGCCAATAGGATTAGAGCTGCTAAAATCCTATTGGCTGTTCCAAACAGCCAATAGGATTTGAGCAGCTCTCATCCTATTGGCTGTTCCAATCAACCAATATGATTGAGCTCTCATCCTATTGGCTGATATGAACAGCCAATAGAATGAGAGCTGCTCAGAGATGTTGGGGGCAGCAGATAAAGGTTAATTAGACATAGGATTTATGTTTGGGTGTTAGGTTTAAACGTAACTTTTTATTTCCCCATAGACATCAATGGGGCTGCGTTACAGAGCTTTTCTTTCGCAGGTGTTAGACTTTTTTTGCCGGCTCTCCCCATTGATGTCTATGGGGAAATCGTGCACGAGCACGCCAAAGCAGCGCTTGTATTTGGGTGCGGTAGGGAGCTCAACGCAACCATATCGCCCACACAAGCCTGCTTTTTAAAACTTATAATACCAGCGCTAGCGTAATCTAGCTGTAAGTGACATAGTAATACGTCCATAAAAAGCATTTAATTATATTTCTTATCCTTGCAGGGGGTTTGAAAGCCTTATAAACAGCATGAAATCAACACTCCCTGATGATATTTTCAAACTGAACAAAGCTGTGAAAAATATCCACTGGAATGGGTCCTTCGAAGACAGCAGCTCTCGCTCATATCCTGTACAAGTGCAGTGCGAAGATGGTGACACTTTTGTAGCAGATCATGTCATTGTCACTGTCCCTCTAGGTAACTAATAACTGTAATTTTAGTGATTCAACAGCTGATATTAACAAACTAATGATATAATTAGACAAATATACTTATTTATATTTTATTATAATGTACTGCAAGTGATAATAGCATGTCATTTTAGTCTATGAGCCTGATGATCGAAATCTCGCTGGCACAGAAAGAAATCACACTATGGCCCCAATTTATCAAAGGTCTTGCAGACCTGATCCGACACTGTGGATCAGGTCCGCAAGACCTCGCTAAATGCGGAGAGCAATACGCTCTCCGCATTTAACATTGCACCAGCAGCTCACAAGAGCTGCTGGTGCCACGCCGCCCCCTGCTGACTTGCGGCCGCCAGCAGGGAGGTGTCAATCAACTCAATCGTATTCGATCGGGTTGATTTCCGTCGATTCCTATCCGCCTGCTCAGAGCAGGTGGACAGGGTTATGGAGCAGCGGTCTTTAGACCACTGCTTCATAAGTTGTGTTTCTGGCGAGTTTTCAGACTCGCCAGAAACACGGCCCTTCAAGCTCCATACGGAGCTTGATAAATGGGCCTGAAAATCTTTGGAGCCTTCTTAAAAAAAAAAATTTGCAAGGCATGTGCCTCCCCTTCACATTCAGAACTCTACATAGCTAGATAAAAAGTTTTCAATCTCAAATTTGCTTTTCTAAATTCTTTAAGGGACAGCTTAGTTCTGACAAGACTTCTTAGATAATCTCACCGGAGAAGAGAGTTTTAGATCATTGGGCCCTTTGTGTTTAACTCTCACAAATGTGTTAAAATGTAGTAAAAGTACAGCTGGGGGCTACAGCCTTACAGATAACTTCTGGTCCTGAGCTGACGCAGCTGATGATTGGTGGGGTTGTGTGACTGATGCTACTGATTGGCTCCCTGGATGTGTCTGCTGGGGACTAGCAGCTCTCTGTGGCTTCAGAGCGGTACAGTATCTATGTATTTAAACGCATTGCTCAGTAGTGCTAAAATTCTATGCCTTAACAAATTAGAGAAAAATGCAATTGAAACAACATTTCTGTTTTTACTAAAAACAAATGGAAACTAACCTCAGTAACCCATTGGTTCCTCTCCATCAGAATTTTGTTTTGAAGCTTTAATAAGTGCAGCTTTACATCAAGTTCATGAATAATTTCTGTGTCCCTTTAACTTTTATCAAATTAAATAAAATGACTGTTAATATATTTAGTAGAAGGAATACGGCAAATCAAAATGTGTGAGAATTTTTGTTTAACGTCAGAACTGCCCTGTTGTTTTAGGATTCCTGAAAGAACAAAATGCAAGTTTCATGAACCCTCCTCTACCACCCCGGAAGGTTCAGGCAATTCAGAACTTGGGATTTGGAACAGTTAACAAGATCATTATGGAGTTTGAGGAACCATTTTGGGACCCCACACATAAATACTTAGTGCTGGTGTGGGAGGGGGAGTCCCCGCTAGTAGAGCCACAACGGGATATGCGTCGTGATTGGGTGAAGAAACTTTCTGGATTTGTGGTACTGCAGCCACCTGCACAGTATGTGTAACATTTTATATAAAATAACTACAACAAATAATTATAGAATTCACATATTTACAATGCAGGTTGTCTCTGCACTAGGAAAATATTAATTGTACTTTAGCTGTGAACGTGTAAGAGTTTAGTTGCACCAATGTGCTGCATAAAGGCTGAGAATTTTGTTTATTTTCACTATTTTTTTTTTCAAAAAGTTATATGATTTTACGGTTTTATTCAAAATCACTTTATAAGAGCTGGAATATGCTGGAACATTTTTGATTGCAGATTGTGGGCGCATTTGTTCCCAATATTTAAAATTGCACAGACGAACACTTGTGCAAGCCAGCCTCTACCCTGACGCAACCAATTGCGTTAAAGTAGGGCTTGTCAATCACCCCTGTCGCATAAATACGGGGTGATTTTCAAATTGGCGAGAGAGATTATGAACAGCAATTTAAATCACCATGCTGTAACCTAAGTTTCCTTTGCTGCATAGGTCAATTAGGAACAGTTTTTTAAATGGGTCAGTAGCATTTGTTAACCAATGACCGTGTGGCATAAAGCGGTGTTCAGTCTGAGTCCGCACTTCCATTTTTTACAGGCATTGGAAAACCCACCATTTTCAAAATTAAATTACAGGTAGAGGGGACAGAATAATTAATGAAAGCATATTGAATATATAAAGTATATTACAAACTCAGAGGGCAAGATTACAAGTCATGCACGAAATCAGTTGAGAAAGCGCACAGAACGTTATGCCTTTATCGCATTTGGGGTTGTACAGCTATTACAAGTGCAAAATAACTTTTTCATGTGCGTTAAGCCGCATAATCTAAACAGCCCAATCGTGTGCACATTCACTTATTCCCCATATAAGTCAATGGAGAAGTCAAATGGAAAAGAAAACAGACAAAAACCCTAATATGTTGCACAAATGACATATTCTCCTTGAAAAGTGAACATGAAAATGCTAATATTTCATATTGTGAAATTTTTTTCGTAACGGAATATTTTCTATTTATTTCTAAACACATATTTCTCTATATATGTAATGATTTTTGGACAGATATATCTATTTATAGTGAGATATCTATATGAATATATATATATATGTCTAGATATCTCGAGATCTATATGCGAATATCGCTTTGAAAATACATCTGAGATATTGTTTAATGTGCCTAAGATTGTAATGTAAAATATTTTCATTATCTCCATTGGTAAAAATATGTCTATACATATAAATCCATGTTTTTCTATGTATGTGTATGTATGTCAATTTAAAATGCCTGTGGCAGCTTTTTTTCTTATATTTAATGTTTGTTTCTTTTTTGCATACTCCAAAGCTGGTGTTAAAGCCTTAAGACATAGAAATCCCTTTCCAGGATGAAAAAACTATCGGACAGATTACAAGTTTTGCGGTAATAGGGGTGCGGTGCTAACGAGCAGTTTTCTCTCACCGCTCACTTTCCTACAGCGCTGGTATTACTGGTTTTTCTAAACCCGGCGTTAAAAGGCAAGAAGTGAGTGTAGAGCAAAATTGTGCTCCTTACCGCACTTCAATACCAGAGCTGCTTAAGTCAGAGGTGAACTGGTCGTACGTGCTAGTGCATGATTTCCCTATAGGAATCAATGGGGAGAGCCGGCTGAGAAAAAGTCTAACGCCTGCAAAAAAGCAGCGTAAAGCTCAGTAACACAGCCCCATTGATTCCTATGGGGAAATAAAATGTATGTTTACACCTAACACCCTAACATGAACCCCGAGTCTAAACACCGCTAATCTTACACTTATTAAGACCTAACCTGCCGCCCCTGACATCATCGCCACCTACATTATACTTATTAACCCCTAATCTGCCGCTCCGGACATTGCCACCACTATAATAAACATATTAACCCCTAAACCGCTGCACTCCCGCCTCGCAAACATTAGTTAAATATTATTAATCCCCTAATCTGCCGCCCCTAACATCGCCGCCACCTACATTATACTTATTAACCCCTAATCTGCTGCTCCGGACATCGCCGCCACCTACATTATACTTATTAACCCCTAATCTGCTGACCCCAACATCGCCGACACCTACATTATTTTTATTAACCCCTAATCTGCCACCCCCAATGTCGCCGCAACCTACCTACACTTATTAACCGCTAATCTGCCACCCCACTATTCTAAATTTATTAACCCCTAAACCTAAGTCTAACCCTAACCCTAACACCCCCTAACTTAAATATAATTTAAATAAATCTAAATAAAATTACTATCATTACCTAAATTATTCCTATTTAAAACTAAATACTTACCTATAAAAAAAAATAAAAAATAAACCCTAAGCTAGATACAATGTAACTATTAGTTATATTGTAGCTAGCTTAGGGTTTATTTTTATTTTACAGGCAAGTTTGTATTTATTTTAACTAGGTAGAATAGTTATTAAATAGTTATTAACTATTTACTAACTACCTAGCTAAAATAAATACAAATGTACCTGTAAAATAAAACCTAACCTAAGTTACACTAACACCTAACCTAACCCTACAATTAAATAAATTAACTAAATTAAAAACAATTAATTAAATTAAATTAGCTAAAGCACAAAAACCCCCACAAAATTACAGAAAATAAAAAACAAATTTACAGATCTTTTAATTTATTACACCTAATCTAATAGCCCTATCAAAATAAAAAAGCCCCCCCAAAATAAAAAATCCTAGCCTAAACTAAACTATCAATAGCCCTTAAAAGAGCCTTTTGCGGGGCATTGCCACAAAGTAATCAGCTCTTTTATCTGTAAAAAAAAATACAAACACCCCCCAACAGTAAAACCCACCACCCACACAACAAACCCCCAAATAAAACCTTAACTAAAAAAAAACTAAGCTCCCCATTGCCCTGAAAAAGGCATTTGGATGGGCATTGCCCTTAAAAGGGCATTTAGGTCTTTTGCAGCCCAAACCCTAATCTAAAAAATAAAACCCACCAATACACCCTTAAAAAACCTAACACTAACCCCCTGAAGATCGACTTACTGTTCTGAAGACCGGACATCCATCCTCAACGAAGCCGGGAGAAGTCTTAATCCAAGCCGGACTAAGTGGTCCTCCAGACGGGCAGAAGTCTTCATCCAGACAGCATCTTCTATCTTCATCCATCCGACGCGGAGTGGCTCCATCTTCAAGACATTCGAAATGGAGCATCCTCTTCATCCGGAGTCTTCTTACTGAGTGACGGTTCCTTTAAAAGACATCATCCAATATGGCGTCCGTTAGATTCTGATTGGCTGATAGAATTTTATCAGCCAATCGGAATTAAGGTAGAAAAAATCCTATTGGCTGATGCAATCAGCCAATAGGATTGAAGTTCAATCCTATTGGCTGATCCAATCAGCTTAATCCTATTGGCTGATTGCATCAGCCAATTGGATTTTTCTACCTTAATTTCAATTGGCTGATAGAATTCTAGGGGTTAATAAAAATAATGTAGGTATCAGCGATGTTGGGGGCAGCAGATTAGGGGTTAATAAGCGTAATGTAGGTAGCGGCGATGTTAGGGGCAGCAGATTAGGGGTTAATAATATTTAACTAGTGTTTGCGAGGCGGGAGTGCAGCAGTTTAGGGGTTAATATGTTTATTATAGTTGTGGTGATGTCCGGAGAGGCAGATTAGGGGTTAAAATTTTTATTATAGTGTTTGCGATGTGGGAGGGCCTCGGTTTAGGGGTTAATAGGTAGTTTATGGGTGTTAGTGTACTTTTTAGCACTTTAGTTATGCGTTTTATGCTACAGCGTTGTATCATAAAACTCATAACTACTGACTTTAAAATGCGTTAGGGATCTTGGAGGTAGAGGGTGTACCGCTCACTTTTTGGCCTCCCAGGACAGACTCGTAATACCAGCTGTATGGAAGTCCCATAGAAAAAAGGGTTTACGAAAGTCATTTTGCGGTAAGGCCAAAGAAGTGTGCGGCGCCCCTAAACCTGCAAGACTCATAATACCAGCGGTAGTGAAAAGCAGTGTTAGGACCTGTTAACGCTGCTTTTTCAGCCTAACGCACAACTAGTAATCTAGCCGAATATTTGTTGTGGAAGTTCACCTTTCTCTTTTGGTTTAAAAAAGCAGATCTAATAGCTAATTAAAATATTTTTTGAATGCTAAAATAAATGTTCAGTAACGACACTGACTGATATAGACCATCTGATCTTATAGTGACTTTGATATCAATCCAAATATGTATATAGTTAGAAGCATGTGGTATAATGTTGTCACTGCTAAAAAGTGACACAGGCTGCACAAAAAGCTTAATCAATTTATTGCACCCTCCAAAGCATTATAAATATATATATATATATATATATATATATATATATATATATATATATATATACTGTACATATATATATATATATATATATATATATATATATGACCACACAAGAAAGTCAGCACTTGGCCTGGATCATACACTATCACCTGGAAATGAATGGGAAATCAGTCTAACACCTATTCTGTTTATTAGAAGATGCACAATACTTCTTATAAGCAATAATTACAGCATATGGGGTTAAACAATGATGCGTTTATAACTACATCATCTCACACCATATTTCATGAACAAAAGAAGCTTATTAAAATAATTGGGTAAAAGAGGAATCTTAAGGAGTATTTCTATAACAATAATAAAAGGACATCTAGGTGCACAACTCAGCCCAAAGCAAGGCCGTTTGGGCATCTTACATAGATAACGGGCTTCCAGGCGCATTGCCAGGAACATTCACAAGACCATTCTAGCTATGCAAGTCTCACTAACATCAGCATATTTCTACATAATAAACTGTTATAATAAACTATTCTTAGACAAAATGGATGCCCAAGACAAAATGGCAACTAAGACAAGATGGCGTTGGTAATGTTAACATATCCTAACAAAGGGTATGTTTCCAAAAAATGAAAAAGAACCAGCTATATAATGTGTTAAATTCCTCTGGGTACTTAGTGCATAACACTTTTTCAATTTGTTGATACATACCCTTGGTACTCAGGTTTTAATCTTGTCTGGTCAAATATATATATCTCCTATATTATAAAAGGCCAGGTATGTTTGTCCGATGCAGTCATGTGCATTAGAGACTGCTACGTGAGACAAACATACCTGGTCTTAACCCCTTAACGACTAGCGCTGATGCGCATTAGAGACTTCGCAAGACAAGCACAAGGATGACAATGGTCATTAAGCCCACTGCTGTCCTGGGCCTCTCTCTGCCGCAATCTAGCTAAAATTAGCGAGATTGCGCTATTTCTGCATGCTCCACGAGTGGGACAGTGCATAAATAGTCTTTCAGAGGTACCGAAAAAGAGATCAGGCAATAGTGGTGCCGATCGTTGGTGACGTGGGAGGGTTAGGAGGGTGGCGGGTAGGCAGCCCATCGCTGAAGGGGGGCGGGAACAGGTGGGAATGCTACAATACAGAAAAAAATGTATGCTTAGAGCGGCAGGAAGGTGGAAGGAGGGAGGAGGTAGAAAGAGGTAGAGGGGGACATTTTTGGCCCATATACATGGCTTTTAACACTAGTATATATATTTATATAAAATTTATGATGCTTTGGCGGTTGCAATGCAGCCTGTATGAAATATTTATATCACATGCTTCTTGCTATATACACATATTTGCATTATTATCTTAGTGACTGCTAGCACACTGCCTCAAGATAGTAAGTAATAACTGAGTGAGACAATTTACATTTTTGTTTTTTGTGTTTGTCTTTAATATCAAGTTCATCGGTTCTGAGATGAATTGCATATTGTGGATTTGGAACCAATTGCACAAAAAGGAATCACATTTCTCATGGAACACGTGGGTTTCTATCAAATTAAATGGATCCATACATCAGAGGCAAACATTTTTTCTGGAGGAATTCTGCTTTGTCAAACACTTTTGTGTTTGGCTACGATCTGTTGAGCAAAATTATTTCAAATTTTCTTCTTTTTTTTTGTCACTATTTTAGACAAAAATATATGTAAATTTGCTTTTGTAATGTACTTAGAAAATAGTTTGTTATTAAATTAGAATTATTTTTCTTTGCTCTCTTATAAAATCATTTACCAGAAACTCCTTATTTTAATTGATATATATTATGTATTTAACTTATATACCTTTGGTTTTCTAAGAGCAAAATAATGAAACAA
The DNA here is from genome assembly GCF_027579735.1 of Bombina bombina. NCBI lineage: Eukaryota > Metazoa > Chordata > Amphibia > Anura > Bombinatoridae > Bombina > Bombina bombina. The sequence goes on from NC_069507.1 coordinate 68,755,700, forward strand.
GAGTTCTCATATGTTCTTGTCCTTCAGACTTATTCCATGAAAATCTTAAAGCATATAACTATTTGATAATTGCCAATTTAATTCTAGAAATTGGGCAATTGTTTTCCCTATCCCTTTAAATTTGTTTTTACAAACACACATATTAGATTTATGATGGTCTAAGGTTTGAGATCAGTAGATAAGAATATTCCACACTGTGTCCTTTCATCTTCAGGCTCGGCCACGTTCTTTGTGGTTTTATTTCTGGTGAGGAGGCTAAGTTCATTGAAACATTGACAGACGAAGAAGTCCTCACCGCAATGACTTCTGTGCTGAGACAGTTCACAGGTAACAAAAAGGGATGACTTTTTGGCATATTTGTTAAAAACAATGAAGGTTGACCATATTTGTTCTATACAAATGATAAGCGTTTTTGAAACATTGAACATTCATTTTGATTCTTATATATAATTATATATCTATTATAAATACATAGAACTTATTCCCTTATGAAGTACATTGGAATGTTAAATATTTAAATGCATAGTTCAACACTTTATTAAATATCAATATTGCATAAAAATGATTTTACATGTTTTCAGCTATTTAACAAAGGACTCCAATGCACATATACTGTACGTATGTCTATTTATGTATACATATGTATTAATGTACTGTATATGTATTTTACTATGTATTTACTGTACAAATTTAACATTCCAATGTTCACTTACAGGATAATTTTTTTTTTCTTAAAGGGTCATTAAACCCAAAAAAATTATTTAATGATTTAGATAGAAAATATAATTTTAAACAACATTCCAATTTACTTCTATTATCTAATTTGCTTCATTCTCTTGATATACTTTTCTGAAAAGCATATCTAGATAGGCTCAGTAGCTGATTGGTGGCTGCACATAGATGCCTTGTGTGATTGGCTCACCCATGTAAAAAATAAATAAATATATATATATATATATATATATATATATATATACCTATACTTGCATATCTATTCCAATAGACATAAAGGTATAGATATGTATTTTACATGAGCAGTATCTGATATATAGAATATATATATTTAATAATAGAGTACATCATTTTAGCATAGGAATTTAAATTATGCATTTTGTACATTTCATTTCTCAATTTAGATCTTAAGAAGTTCGAGTTTAAGGCACGTCATTAAAATATTACATATAAAATATTTTAAGAAATTATCTGCTAGATTACGAGTCTTGCGTTAGGCTTAAAAAGCAGCATTGAGAGGTCCCAACGCTGCTTTTTAACGTCCGCTGGTATTACGATTCTTGAATTTACAGGCTCACCGCTCACTTTTTCGGCCAGACTCGAAAATACAGCAAATCCATTTACGTCAATTGCGTATCCTCTTTTTTTCAATGTGACTTGCATAGCGCCGGTATTACGAGTCTGACCAAAAGTGAGCGGTAGACCCTCTCCTGTCAAGCCTGGTACCGCATTTTAAAGTCAGTAGTTAAGAGCTTTACACTACAACACCGTAGCATAAAACGCTTAACTAAAGTGCTAAGAAGTACACTAACACACATAAACTACCTATTAACCCCTAAACTTAGGTCCCCACACATCGCAAACACTATAATACATTTTTTAACCCCTAATCTGCAGAACCGGACATCGCTGCCACTATAATAAATATATTATCCCCTAAACCACCACACTCCCGCCTCGCAAACACTAGTTAAATGTTATTAACCCCTAATCTGCCGTCCCTAACATCGCCGACACCTACCTACATTCATTAACCCCTAATCTGCCACCCCCAACGTCGCCGACACTATATTAAATGTATTAACCCCTAAATCTAAGTCTAACCTTAACCCTAACACCCCCCTAACTTAAATATAATTTAAATAAATATAAATAAAATAACTACAATTAACTAAATTATTTCTATTTAAAACTAAATAGTTACCTGTAAAATAAACCCTAAAATAGCTACAATATAAATAATAGTTACATTGTAGCTAGCTTAGGGTTTATTTTTAGTTTACAGGCAACTCTGTATTTATTTTAACTAGGTAGAATAGTTACTAAATAGTTATTAACTATTTAATAACTACCTAGCTAAAATACATACAAAGTTACCTGTAAAATAAAACCAAACCTTAGTTACAATTACACCTAATACTACACTATAATTAAATAATTTCCCTAAATTAACTACAATTAAATACAATTAAATACAATTATAAGTACGGAAAACCCCCCCACTAAATTACAGAAAATAATAAAATAATCCAAGATGGCGTCCCTTCAATTCCGATTGGCTGATAGAAATCAGCCAATCAGAATTAAGGTAGAAAAAATTCTGTTTGGAACAGCCAATGGAATGCGAGCTCAATCCTATTGGCTGTTCCAATCAGCCAATAGGATTGAAGTTCAATCCTATTGGCTGATTGCATCATCCAATAGGATTTTTTCTACCTTCATTCCGATTGGCTGATAGAATTCAGCCAATCGAAATTGAAGGGACGCCATCTTGGATGACATCATTTAAAGGAACCTTCAATCAGTTGTCAGCCGTCGGATGAAGAGGATGCTCCGTGTCGGATGTCTTGAAGATGGACCCGCTCCGCGCCGGTTGGATGAAGATAGAAGATGCCGTCTGGATGAAGACTTCTGCCCGTCTGGAGGACCACTTCTGACAGGTTGGATGAAGACTTCTCCCGGTTTCATTGAGGACTACGGCCCGGTTGGGTGAAGATGTCTCCCGGTAAGGTGATCTTCAAGGGGTTAGTGTTAGGTTTTATTAAGGGGGTATTGGGTGGGTTTTAGAGTAGGGTTGGGTGTGTGGGTGGTGGGTTTTAATGTTGGGGGGGATATTGTACTTTTTTCAGGTAAAAGAGCTGATTACTTTCTGGCAATGCCCCGCAAAAAGCCCTTTTAAGGGCTATTTGTAATTTAGTATAGGGTAGGGCTTTTTATTATTTTGGGGGGCTTTTTTATTTTATTATGGGGATTAGATTAGGTGTAATTAGTTTAAAAATCTTGTAATTATTTTATTATTTTCTGTAATTTAGTGGGGGGTTTTTTTGTACTTTAAATAATTGTATTTAATTGTAGTTAATTTAGGGAATTTATTTAATTATAGTATAGTGTTAGGTGTAATTGTAACTTAGGTTAGGTTTTATTTTACAGGTAAATGTGTCTTTATTTTAACTAGGTAGCTATTAAATAGTTAATAACTATTTAATAACTATTCTACCTAGTTAAAATAAATACAAAGTTGCCTGTAAACTAAAAATAAACCCTAAGCTAGCTACAATGTAACTATTAGTTATATTGTAGCTATCTTATGGTTTATTTTATAGGTAAGTATTTAGTTTTAAATAGGAATTATTTAGTTAATTGTAGCAATTTTATTTAGATTTATTTAAATTATATTTAAGTTAGTGGGTGTTAGGGTTAGGGTTAGACTTAGGTTTAGGGGTTAATAACTTTAATATAGTGGCGGCGACGTTGTGGGCGGCAGATTAGGGGTTAATAAATGTTGGTAGGTTGCGGCGATATTGAGGGTGGCAGATTAGGGGTTAATAAATATAATGTAGGTGTCAGTGATGTTGGGGGCAGCAGATTAGAGGTTCATACATGTAATGTAGGTGGCGGCGGTGTCCGGAGCGGCAGATTAGGGGTTAATAAATATAATGTAGGTATCGGCGATGTTGGGGGCAGCAGATTAGGGGTTCATAACTATAATGTAGGTGTCGGCGGTGTTGGGGGCGGCAGATTAGGGGTTAATAATATAATGCAGGTGTCGGCGATGTCGGGGACGGCAGATTAGGGGTTAATAAGTGTAAGATTAGGGGTGTTTAGACTCAGGGTTCATGTTAGGGTGTAGACATAAATGTATTTTCCCCATAGGAATCAATGGGGCTGCGTTAGGAGCTTTACGCTGCTTTTTTGCAGGTGTTAGTTTTTTTTTCAGACGTCTCTTCCCCCATTGATCCCTATGGGGAAATCGTGCACGAGCACGTTTTACCAGCTCACCGCTAACATAAGCAGCCCTGGTATTGAGGTGAGATGTGGAGCAAAATTTTGCTCTCCGCTCACTTTTCTGCTTCTAACGCCGGGTTTGTAAAAACCCGTAATACCATCGCTGTCTGTAAGTCTGTAAGCGGTAAGCATAAACTGCTCGTTAGCACCACACACCATTACCGAAAAAACTCGTAATCTAGCCGAAAATTAATTATTCAGAATTAAAATAAAATATATAGATATAGTCTATGGATTATTTACAATATTTTACAGTATGTTTAATGATTTTGGAATATTAAATATATACAGTAGATATACAGTAAAACATGTACACGTATATAAACATATATACGGTATATATATATATATATATATATATATATATATATAATTATATATAGAGAGGAAAGAGGTACTCAAGCGCTATCTTACTGGATGGCTATAGAAATAAACACATATATGCTACATGAAAATTAGTATTGGTTAATACATACAGAATAGTTACAATCTGGAAATGTATGTACCATAAAGATAATAATACGAGCAATGTCCAGGTATGTATATTCTCCAGATAATATGTCAGATGAAACAATCCCAAAGTGTCTGATAGATGTAAACTTACTAGAGATGACCTCAGTCAATTATGAGGTAAGTGCCGTTTATAATCAAAGGAACTATATTTTGCTACTTTGCTTACTCGAAACCACTCATGACTCTTCCATAAGGAATATAGCTAGGCTCGTTCAATTCAAGGAGAGAGGACCTCGTCCTCAAGGAATTTGGTTGAACTTGTTTATCAACATCAGATGGGTGTCATGTAAAACAAACATAGACACAACATAGAGTAATAAAATTTTAATTAAAAAATAAATAAAAAAATAAAAAAAACACTCCTCAGTGGCATTATACTCACACAGTATAATCTCAAAATGCTATGAGGTATTTTAGTAGCATGGCAAAAATATATATTGCAATTGACGTCCGTGTTTGTGGTCTAAGTAAAAACTAAGTCCGTTTAAATATATGATAAATAAACCCTTACGCGTTTCAAAGGTTATGATAATCCTTCATCAGAAAACCAAGTCCATTTAAATATATGATAAAACATGATAAATTCTATTTTCTATATATATTTAGCTAGGAACCTTTGTATAGGATGTATGTGGGCAGTCCTTCTTGTCCCAAGTTATTCCATAAAGGGACATGCAACCCATTTTTTTTGATGATTCAGACACAGCATACACTTAAAAAAAATAAAAATCCAGTTCACTTCTATTATCAACTGTGCTTCATTCTTTTTGAAAAGCATACCTAAGTAGGCAGCGTGAGCATGTCTGGAACACTACATGGCAGCAATCACTGCTGCCACCTAGTGCCCTTGCAAATGTATAACATTGTTAAAAGATATTCTTGCAAACACTGCTGCTATATAGTTCCCCAGACGTGCTGCTACTGAACCTACCTGCCTGCTTTACAACAAAGGATACCAAAAGAACAAAGTACATTTGATAACAGAAGTAAATTGAAACTTTTTTCTTTTAATTGATACTTTTTCTGAATAACAAAGTCAATTGTGTTCCACATCCGTTTAAGTATTTTTCTAATTATATTTGTAAGTGGTTAAGCATGTCCTGCACAAGCTAAAATTAAAGTATTGGTTTTAGAAGAGGTTATCATTTTTCTCCCTCTGCAGGAGATCCTAATCTCGGCCCCCCTGTACGCATCCGGCGCACACGCTGGCGCAGTGAGACATTCACCCGAGGCTCCTACAGTTATGTGGCAGTTGGCAGTTCTGGGAAGGATGTAGATATTCTGGCACAGCCACTACCAGAGGAGGGAGACACAGCCAAGGTAACAAAATAGATTATATATAGCTATAGATATATACAGACATGTATAGGAATATCTATTAAGAAATACATAGAATATATTCCCCTATGTGCAGAACATTGGAATGTGAAATATTTACAGTACATACACAGTATAACACTTTCTGAAATGTGAATATTGCATAAATATTTTCTTTCATGTTTTTATTATACTTGACTGCAAAGGGCTCCAGTGCACTTATATATATGTCTATATATGTGTACATATGTATTTATGTGTTTATATGTGTATCTATATCTGTAACACACACACACACACATATATATATATATATATATTTACACAGTATCTCACAAAAGTGAGTACACCCCTCACATTTTTGTAAATATTTTATTATATCTTTTCATGTGACAACACTGAAAAAATGACACTTTGCTACAATGTAAAGTAGTGAGTGTACAGCCTGTATAACAGTGTAAATTTGCTGTCCCCTCAAAATAACTCAACACACAGCCATTAATGTCTAAACCATTGGCAACAAAAGTGAGTACACCCCTAAGTGGAAATGGGCCCAAAGTGTCAATATTTTGTGTGGCCACCATTATTTTCCAGCACTGCCTTAACCCTCTTGGGCATGGAGTTCACCAGAGCTTCACAGGTTGCCACTGGAGTCCTCTTCCACTCCTCCATGATGACATCATGGAGCTGGTGAATGTTAGAGACATTGCGCTCCCCTACCTTCCATTTGAGGATGTCCCACAGATGCTCAATAGGGTTTAGGTCTGGAGACATGCTTGGCCAGTCCATCACCTTTACCCTCAGCTTCTTTAGCAAGGCAGTGGTTGTCTTGGAGGTGTGTTTGGGGTTGTTGTGTTGGAATACTGCCCTGAGCCTAGTCTCCAAAGGGAGGGGATCATGCTCTGCTTCAGTATGTCACAGTACATGTTGGCATTCATGGTTCCCTCAATGAACTGTAGCTCCCCAGTGCCGGCAGCACTCATGCAGGCCCAGACCATGACACTCCCACCACCATGCTTGACTGTAGGCAAAAAACAACCAAAGAAGTTGCCGGGTGAGGAAGGGGTTAATGCAGTGACTGTAGGCAAGACACACTTTTCTTTGTATTTCTCACCTGGGTACTGCCACACACGCTTGACACCATCTGAACTAAATAAGTTTATCTTGGTCTCATCAGACCACAGGACATGGTTCCAGTAATCCATGTCCTTAGTCTGCTTGTCTTCAGCAAACTGTTTGCGGGCTTTCTTGCACATCATCTTTAGAAGAGGCTTCCTTCTGGGACGACAGCCATGCAGACCAATTTGATGCTGTATGCAGCGTATGGTCTGAGCACTGACAGGCTGACCCCCCACCCCTTCAACCTCTGCAGCAATGCTGGCAGCACTCATACGTCTATTTCCCAAAGACAACTTCTGGATATGACGCTGAGCACGTGCACTCAACTTCTTTGGTTGACCATGGCGAGGCCTGTCCTGAGTGGAACCTGTCCTGTGAAACAGCTGTATGGTCTTGCCCACCGTGCTGCAGCTCAGATTCAGGGTCTTGGCAATCTTCTTATAGCCTAGGCCATCTTTATGTTGAGCACCAATTCTTTTTTTCAGATCCTCAAAGAGTTCTTTGCCATGAGGTGCCATGTTGAACTTCCAGTGACCAGTATGAGTGAGTGTGAGAGTGATAACACCAAATTTAACACACCTGCTCCCCATTCACACCTAAGACCTTATGACACTAACCAGGGAGGGAAAATGGCTAATTGGGCCCAATTTGGACATTTCCACTTAGGGGTGTACTCACTTTTGTTGCCAACGGTTTAGACATTAATGGCTGTGTGATAAGTTATTTTGAGGGGACAGCAAATTTACAGGCTGTACACTCACTAATTTACATTGTAGCAAAGTGTCATTTCTTGAGTTTTTGCACATGAAAAAATATAATAAAGGGACTGTTGTTGTCCCGAAACGTCACAAACTACATTAAATTTCTGGTCACTTTTTGATGAAAATCCAGTGAGTGCTTCTTTTTTTGCTTTTCTATATATATATATATATATACAATTTGTTGCACAGGAAATTAGCCCATCTAGGCAAGTATCCCCACTTTCTTTTACCCAGTAAAACTCCATATAGATTGCTACCAATGCACAGGAGGATTATGGGTAAGATATGCAAATTGTATATGCAACATCTCAAACTCTTTGCTTCAAATACTGTGTTAACACACAACGATCCCCTAATGGGGTGAATGCAGCAAATACAGACATCACTACTAGACAACCTGTTTTGTTCTTATTAGAACTCATCAGTAGTTGATAGATTTCTGATTGCTGCTTAGGTAAAGCTCATTCCAACCAAAACTCATTAAAATTATGGTGGAGATAAAAGTTTGAGAATAAAATCCTCCATGTCTCAAAAGTAAATCAATAAAATGTGTTGCACAGGAAATTAGCACATCTAGGCAAGTACTTGAGACCTCATTTCTTTCAGCCTTTATAACTTTTTTGAGCAATATTTTTTTAAATAATTGTTATCAGTGTTATCAGTGTAACTGTACTTTTTAATGTATTTTGTGACACTTTTTTGTTTTGCAAACAGTTAACAAGAGCTCTGAGGTCGCGCTAACCTGATGTAACTTCAATTGCACTCAAGCGATCGCGTTTACTTTCAACTTGTAATACAAGCGCTACTTCCGATGCGTGCAAGCAGCCTTGATAAACCCCTTTTCGCTTGTGCGCAACTGTTAGAGCGCCACTTGTTATTTAGCCCTTAATGTTTTGGCCATAATTGCTTTGTCTATTTTTCCTGTAATTCAAATCTCAAAATTGTAGATTTTTCTTTCATGATTCAGATGGAGCCATTTTATACAACTTTAAATTTACTTCTATTATCACATTTTCTTTGTTCCCTTGATATCTTTTATTGAAAATATCTGCTCAGCAGTGTGTACGTGTATGGAGCAGTAAATGGCAGCAGTTTTGTAAGAATGTTATGCATTTACAAGAACACTAGATGGCAGCACTATTTCCTGCCATGTAGTGCTACAGATGTCTACCTAGATATATCTTCAACAAAGAATACCATGGGAACAAAGCAAATTTGATAAAAGTAAATTGGAAATTTTTTATAAAATTGTATGCTCTGTCTGAATCACAAAATAACATTTTTGGGTTTCATATCTCTTTAAGCGGCATTTGCATGATAAACCTGCAGCCATACATTTATGTATCAGGGTGATTGACATGCAGCTTCGCCAGTGGCGATCACTGGAAGACAGGTTCTCTATAAAATCTGTCCACCTGCAATCATGATAACGTTTGTGAAGTTTGTTTTATTTAGTCTCTTTTTTTACCTTCTTTCCCTGTCTCAGCCCCTGCAGGTTCTCTTTGCTGGAGAAGCAACACACAGAACCTTCTATTCTACAACTCATGGTGCTTTGTCATCTGGCTGGAGAGAAGCTGATCGTCTGATTGGGCAGTATCCTGGGCTGGAACCTTCACTCAGCAAAGCCAAGCCCTGATGATAAATCCTCACTTATTGTTCAGTCCATTCTTATTGTTTAAAGTATTCTAACAGCCAGATTAAAGAAAAATGTAACAAACTACATCAAAATAGTTAAAATACTGAGGTGCAGGATAAACAAGACAATAAGATGATGACTTGCATATTGCAGCACAGTATAATGTAGGCGCATTGAAAAGCACTATAGAAAATGTATCTCTGAAAGTTTTACAATACACTTGATAAGACAAAAATGCTCTGTGTATCTCTCTATTGATGTTTAAAAGGCCATAGTAATAAAAATAATTACATGCTCTAATTCGTTATCAATCCTGCACTCCAATCAGCAGCCCTAGTCGCATGACTCAGATGTAGAACTAGTGCTGCTGATTGGATCAGTGGGGGTTTCCACTGAGGACCAGTAGTGCTCTAGGAGTCCTGAGTGATACTTCTACTGTGTCTTTAACCTCTTCTTCTTCCTTCTCCTTCAGACTGATCTTATCTTAGGTCACCTCACTCAGAAGCTTATCAAGACAATGAGGCCCATTTATCAAGCTCCGTATGGAGCATGAAGGGCGTGTTTCTGGCGAGTCTTCAGGCTCGCCAGAAACAGCAGTTATGAAGCAGTCGTCTAAAGACCGCTGCTCCATAACCCTGTCTGCCTGCTCTGATGAGGTGGACAGGAATCGCCGCAATTCAACCCGATTGAATATGATCGGGTTGATTGACACCTCCGCGAGTCATCAGGGGGTGGTGTTGCACAAGCAGCTCTTGTGAGCTGCTAATACAATGCTGAATACGGAGAGCGTATTGCTCTCAGCAATTCAGCGAGGTCTTGCGGACCTGATCCGCACTGTCGGATCAGGTCCACAAGACCTTTCATAATTCGGCCTCTATGTCACTCATCTCAGCTCACAAGTGCACCCAATCACAACACAGGGTCTGTGATATACTAGTGAAAACACTTGTGATTGGCTGCATTTGTGAAAAGCCAGGACAAAAAAGTTATAGCACATAAAAAAGAGTTAATGGTTGACCTGTACATATACCATAAGTTACATTTCAGTAGTGATGAGAAGCTTAACCCCTTTATAGCTAACAGGAAACATCACATCTTACTGTAAAGCTTTATGCCCACAACTATGATTATCTGAGCAACATTTGAAATACATGATGTGACTGTAATACTTTAATCTCAGAGACACTGCTATAGAAAAAAACTCTATGCTAGATGGAACATCAGATTATCGTGTGCTATGCAAGTAATGACACGTGTACCAATAACTACACTTGTTATATCATACAATGTATTATAAAAATAAATTGTAATTCATTATTAAAAATACATTTCTTTGAAGATGTGTGTAGGTCATTATTTTGTATTATACATAAAGGCCAGATTTTTGCGCTCAGCTGAGAAATACCAGTGCACGCTAATGTGTGCTGGTATTACAAGTGAGGTGCAATGGGAGTCTCGTTCTAATGCCGTGTAAAGTTTCTTTCTTCTATAAGGTACGACGAGTCCACTGAGTCATCCTTTACTTGTGGGATATTATCCTCCTGCTAACAGGAAGTGGCAAAGAGCAACACAGCAGAGCTGTCTATATAGCTCCTCCCTTAGCTCTACCCCCCAGTCATTCTCTTTGCCTACTCTAAGTACTAGGAAGGGTAAAGTGAAAGAGGTGATAAAATATTAGTTTTTATTTTCTTCAAGCAAGAGTTTTTTGTTTTAAATGGTACCGGTGTGTACTATTTACTCTCAGGCAGCAGATGGATGAAGACTTCTGCCTGGAGGATGATGATCTTAGCATTTGTCACTAAGATCCAGACCAGTTCTCACAGAGGCTGAGGGGTGCAGGAATATTCAGTGTGAGTAAGGTTTTCATGCTATATAGCAGTGAGGTATGTTCAGTCATGTTTTCTGTAGAGACTGTGTATTTCAGAAAGGCTGACAGTGTCCCCATGAGGGTCAGGGTAAGCAGTAATCCTAAGAGCTATATAAGGGCATTACTAAGCTTGCATAAGGGGCTAATTAAAAAATGGTTGACACTGAGTTTTTGAATGTTTGTGGGCAAACATTTTGTGAACTGGGAGTGCTGTTATCGTTTTTTGGGACAATAATGTTTTTGGCAACTTTTATTGAGGGTACACTTTTTTTGGGTCTCAGAACCCACATGGCTAGTTTAAAACCACTCTGGTGGGGTTCTTTGAGGCTGTAGAGACATTGAGTGTGATGGGCGGGGCCTATTTTCACGCCTCAGATGTGCAGTTGTTTTCACTTAGCAAGCAGCAAGCTCCAACTTCTGATGGCCCTGGTGGAAGTTTTGGGCCCAATCGAAGCTTTAACCCCATTTTTCTAATCCCTGAGGGCAGGTAGGCACCACAGCAGGGCTGTGGCAAGGTGCTGGGGGTGTTTTTTCCGGATTTAGACCTTATTATCAATCCGGGTTGCACAATAAAGGGTTAAATGTTTTATTTTCTTGTGGGGCAAACTTAACTACACAAATTGAGTCTGATATCAAAAATTTGGAAAGTTTGGTGTATTTTAAAGCAGTTTTGCAGAACGTTTATGCTTTTTTTCTCTTAAAGATTGTTATTTTTTCACTAAATAAAGTGTTTTCAAGCTTGTTTGTGGTCATTACTAGCCTGTTCAACATGTCTGACATTGAGGAAAGTCAATGTTGAATATGTTCAGAAGCCATTGTGGAACCCCCACTTAGAATGTGTCCCTCATGCACTGAAAGGTCAATAAATTGCAAAGAACATATTTTAGCTACTAAAAGTATGTCGCAGGATGATTCTCAGTTAGAAGGGAATCAGGTTATGCCATCTAATTCTCCCCAAGTGTCACAACCATTAACGCCCACACAAGCGACACCAAGTACTTCTAGTACGTCTAATTCTTTCACCCTGCAAGATATGGCTGCAGTTATGAATAGTACCCTCACAGAGGTTTTATCTAAGCTGCCTGGGTTGCAGGGGAAGTGCAGTAGGTCTGGTGTGAGAGTAAATGCTGAGCCCTCTGACGCTTTATTAGCCATATCCGATGTAACAATATCAGGATTTGAGGAAAGAAACGTGGTAGGTGAAAAATCAGTCCAGTAGGAGGTGACAGGTTTTCATATGATGACTAACACTAACAATAACAGTGAAGACGACTCAAATGTCAATCCAGTGTAGACTGCCACAACCCCTGGTGAACGGATGTTAGTGTCAAGCGACAGTGAGGATACCTCAATCCCCCTATCAGGCAGTGGGTTTAGAAAACAGACCTTCCAGTTACAAAACTAAATACTGGCAAACTACACAGCAAATGTGAAAAGTGTAACACAGTTCTCCAGTCACGGTTATGCACATACCTTACGATGCATACAATCTTCCATAGACAAATGTCATTCAGTATCAGATTTGTAGTCGTAGCTGTGCCAACAGCCGTCCAAACATCCCGGAGAACAACGGTCTTCAGTCTAAAAAAGCGATCAGTTAGTAAGGAAGCCAACCCTGCAGCCCTTTGCTAAAAACTCCGTGCTCACTCAGGCCAGAAGTACAAATGGAGCATGAAAGGATGTGAGAAGCACTCGAGTAGCAGCAAGTAAAACAATTTATTGGACAAATGCAGAATACAGGTACATAATGCAACGTAGGGAGTGAATACCCCCGGGTAAAAAAAGCAGAGCAAAGTGGAAAAAAGGGTGAGTGCTAGAGCACTAGAACAAACGGCTTACGCGTTTCAGCCTAAGCCTTACTCATAGCCATACTTAAAAAAGTGCACCAAACAAACGTGCTTTAAAACTTAGCCCTTGCACCAATTGGCCGCCAGATAAACACCCCTCTAATAGCTGGCCAATCCAAAGTGTGTAAACAAACACCCCCCCAACATACACACCCACCCCCTCCCCATCTATCACAACACCTTGCGTGCACTCAGAGCAGCGCAAACGCCAAAAGGGTAAGTGACGGTGGGGTGTTCGTCTTCTCCAATCAGCGTGTGTCTAGTGGTGCCGTCAGTAAATACCATATGAATAGAGCAGCGAAAAAACAAACTGCCCGATGGTGTCGGCGTAAGTCACACCCCTTAGAAATACACACGTGATGAGAACATAGAGCCACCTATCATAATACAATACAAGCTAAATAAAAGCCAGTGCTGCACAGGCGAATATGCCAAAATATAAATAAATAAACAAACAGTGCAGCCCCTTGATTATGAAGTGGCCCCGGGCGGAGACCCCAACGCACAAATGTCAGAGATTACACAATGCTAACAGAAAGATATATACATACATACTATCCACTCGCAGTCAAAAATTGGTACATACAAAAAATAGTGGCAAGGATGATTATAAGGTAAAAATGATTACAATACTGGCCACACTGTGTATTAATGAAGTATGATCTGTGGGGAAAGGAGAAACAATGGACTTGAATAAACAAAAATTAAAAATTAGATAAACAAGAATTTGGTGATCTCAAATGAACAAAGGGAAACCACACCTGGAATAAGGAGATCAGGGCACTAAACCCATTCACAGCAGTACAGGCCAACAGTGACCAGGTAACAAATGCGACCCAACATAAGCCTGATAGAATCTACTAAACTGTGGGACTGGTAACTGCTGGAGAATAAACCCACACTCACTAGAAAACTGGGCCAGGAAGGTAGCGCTAAACTTGTTCTCTCAAATAAAGCCCCAGTCAGCCATATAAATACATACATAAATAAATAAAGAGACCAGGGGAATGACCCTAGACTGACCAAAAGTTAATCAAATCGAACTCGGAGTTGAGGCCCCCTGTAAACCTGGTTTTTAATCTGAAGATCCAGAAGGCCTCTCTCTCCCCCAGTTTCGATGTGCGGTCAGCCAAACCCCTCCTAGATAGCACCCTGTTGATAATAGTCCAAACAAAAGATCTGGACGACTTCTGATGCTCATCCACAAAATACCTTATAAGAGGGGTTGTCAGTGTACCCATCCTAATGTCGGACAGGTGTTCTTTAATACGTGTTCTGGCCTCCCTTGTGGTGAGACCTACGTACTGTAAAGAGCAAATGTTGCATGTGATAAGGTATATGACAAACGTATGTCTGCAATTCAAGCAGTATTTTATTTCAAACATCTCTCCTGTTGCTGAGGAGACAAACAAATCTCCCACTGTCAACCTTTCACATGCAACACACACACGATAGTGACATCTAAAAGTACCCAAACAGGTTAGCCAAGAAGAAGGAGTGGGGCCAATAAGCCTAATTCTGGTCGGTGCAACAGAATTCCCAATCGTTCTGTTCCTTTTATATGCAAACCTGACCCCCCGGTCAATCACATCAGTTAGACCGTCATCTGCCGTCAAAAGCTTAAGATGTTACCCCACAATCTGACAGATCTCATGATACTGTCTGGAGTATTCTGTGATGAATGTGACCTTGGGGTCAGGTCTGCCCAACGAAAGAGCCTCCTTCCGTTTGCTACTGTTAGGGTCCAATAGATTGACCCGGGGAATTTTCTCCACAGATTGTCTCGCTTTCACTATGGTCCGCATATTATAGCCTCTCTCACTAAGTTTCAGAGCCATCTCATCCGCACTTGCCTCATAAACTGATGGTACAGAACAATTCCTCTTAAGGCGGATGAATTGGCTCTTAGCCACACCCCCGAAGACCCTTCGGGGTGACAGCTAGAGGCGTGGAGAAGGGAGTTGCCCGCAATGGGTTTGCGGTACACCTCAGTTACAATTTCCTTGCCTGGGATACCAATCAGAGTGATGTCCAAAAAGTTCACTTGAGAAGTCTGTGTTTCTGTGGTGAACTCAATACCGACAGTATTCCTATTTAGATAACTTGTAAATTCCTCTATACGGGAATCAGAGCCCCTCCAGATGAAGAGGAGGTCATCTATGTAGCGTCCAAACCACATGATCTCCCCTCTGTGGGGATTCCCATCCCCAAAGACGTGGGACAGCTCCCACCAACCCATAAAAAGGTTGGCATAGGAAGGGGCAAATTTGGCCCCCATAGTCGTCCCACGTCTCTGGAGATAGAAATCCCCACCGAACTCAAAATAGTTGTGGGTTAAGAGGAACCTAGTTACCTCTACCACATAATCAACAAAATCAGAATCCCCAGAACACCTGGTCATGGAAAATCGAATAGCTTCTAGACCCCTGTTGTGTGGGATAGAGGTGTACAGAGATTTTACGTCCACGGTGAGCCATCTGTAGTTCTCCTGCCACACGACTTCCTCCAGGAGATTGATTACATGCCTAGTGTCCGCCAAATGGCTCCACAGAGTGCTCACTATGGGCTGCAAAATATCGTACAGCCACTCTGACATGTGCTCCAATAAAGATCCAATGCTGCTAACAATTGGCCTCCCCTGTACATTAGTAAGCGTTTTATGTACTTTAGGTAGATGGT
Organism: Bombina bombina; assembly: GCF_027579735.1. Lineage (NCBI taxonomy): Eukaryota > Metazoa > Chordata > Amphibia > Anura > Bombinatoridae > Bombina > Bombina bombina. Next base: position 68,771,456 of record NC_069507.1, read on the forward strand.
TAAAAGTCGCAACAACGGGGTTCGACACCAGCAAATAATTTCTGGTGTTTGGATCAATAAAACCAAACTCCACCCCATCATCTACAAGGGAGGCCAATTGTTTCTGGAAGGTTTTAGTGGGATCACTCAATAACTGGGTGTAGTCATCCTTATTGTGTAGCTGTCTTTCAGCCTCTGCCACAAAATCCTTCCTGTTCATGATGACCACAGTCCCACCCTTATCTGCGGCCCTAACAATAATGTTCTCATTTTTGTTGAGACTCTCTATTGCTTTTTTCTGTCTATTGGTCAGATTACTACTTTTTCCTCTGACTGATTTATAGTGCAATCTAGACAAATCCTCTTCCACTCTCCTCTGGAATTTTTCGAGAAGGTTACCCCTGCACTGTAGGGGATAGAATGTGGACTTCTCCCGAAATTACGGAAATTTTACACAATCTTGGCCATTAAGCCCCCGTACCCTCTCCCAAAGATTCCAGAGTGCCCACATCACACATTTCTTGAAAATCAAGAGTATTGTCTCTTAACTTAACCTTCTCAATCTCCCATCCCAGACTGGAATGTGATCATGACTCTCATCACCCACTACCGGGTGCATATTGAAAAACTTCCTTAGGGTCAGATCCCTTATCAGTTTATTCACATTAAAGGGACAGTCTACACCAGAATTTTTATTGTTTTAAAGATAGATAATCCCTTTATTACCCATTTCCCAGTTTTGCATAACCAACACAGTTATAATAATATACTTTTAACCTCTGTGATTATCTTGTATCTAAGCCTCTGCAAACTGCCCCTTTTTTCAGTTCTTTTGACAGACTTGCAGTCTAGCCAATCAGTGCCTGCTCCCAGTTAACTTCACGTGCACGAGCACAGTGTTATCTATATGAAATACATGAACTAACACCCTCTAGTGGTGAAAAACTGTTAAAAAACAATCTGAAAGAGGTGGGCTTCAAGGTCTAAGAAATTAGCATATAAATCTCCTAGGTTAAGCTTTCAACTAAGAATACCAAGAGAACAAAGCAAAATTGGTGATAAAAGTAAATTGGAAAATTGTTTAAAATGACGTGCTCTATCTGAATCATGAAAGTTTATTTTGGCCTAGACTGTCCCTTTAAGTAAAGTTTTAAAAAGGTTAAAGTCAGCTGTTGGTACGAATGTTAGTCCCAGGCTCAGAACTTTCATCTCATGGGGGTCCGGGGAGTAATCGGACAAATTGATTATGTTCCGTATCAGTAATTCCCTCTCCTCCTTCCTCTCCTCTGTGGGTACCTCCGTTGTTCCTGGTATTGGTACCCTGGGTCCTGGTTTTGTTTTCCTCCTCCCCCCCCTTCTGGTTTTTTGTGGGGGATGGAAAAAACCTGTTCCAATTGGGCCTGGTCACGTTCCTCTGTTACACTTCGTGTTCCTGTCCCAGGAGTGGTATCATCCCTATAATTGGAATTTGTATTGAATTGAGGGGTTGGTGTTTTCAGGATCGGTGCACTTGCTTTTGGTCTCACAGCTTGTTCATGAGCGACTTCTTCACCTCCGGAACCTGAAACTGAGCCTTCGTCCCAAGACTCACCCTCGCTCTCATAAAAGTTCACTCTCCTGCCCCTGTTACGCCTCTGTCTATTGGGGCCTCGACGTTGGTTGGGTTGAAAGGAATTTCTATTTTGTTCTATTCTGAAGAGTGTCTTTTCCCTTCTATTCCAAATATAGACTCTGTTTAGGTAATAGTCCTGCTGGTCTCTCAGATATTTATTGTGTTTCACCTGTAGAAGCAGGGCTTTTGCTTCTGCCGCAACCTGCTGAAGGGTGCTGTTGAACTTCAGGAAATGAGATTCCTCACTTCTCATGCCCAGTTCTTTTTGTACCTCCTTAATCTTGCCAGCAATCTCCTCGAGCTCCTTCTGTTTGTATTCACAGATGAGTTTCATCAATTTGAAAGAGCAATCTGATAAATTGCTGTTCCATAGTTCCATAAAGGTTTTATCATCCGTCAAAAAAAAGTGGGGTATTTATTCAGTCTTAAACCCCTTGGAATAATACCCAATTCCAAATATTTTTTGAGGGTATTAATATCCCAAATCAGTTTGTCCTCCTTGAGGAGAAAAATTTCCAATTCCTCAAACAGAGTGATCAAATTGTAATTGGACTTGTTAGTGGAATTTTTTTTACTGTAATCCCAAGTGTTAATGTCCCTTTCTTTCTCTGACCTTAGTGCAAATAGGGTAGGGGTGGTCTCTGTAATTCCCCCAGTGCCCTGATCTCCTTATTCCAGGTGTGGTTTCCCTTTGTTCATTTGAGATCACCAAATTCTTGTTTATCTAATTTTTAATTTTTGTTTATTCAAGTCCATTGTTTCTCCTTTCCCCACAGATCATACTTCATTAATACACAGTGTGGCCAGTATTGTAATCATTTTTACCTTATAATCATCCTTGCCACTATTTTTTGTATGTACCAATTTTTGACTGCGAGTGGATAGTATGTATGTATATATCTTTCTGTTAGCATTGTGTAATCTCTGACATTTGTGCGTTGGGGTCTCCGCCCGGGGCCACTTCATAATCAAGAGGCTGCACTGTTTGTTTATTTATTTATTTATATTTTGGCATATTTGCCTGTGCAGCACTGGCTTTTATTTAGCTTGTATTGTATTATGATAGGTGGCTCTACGTTCTCATCACGTGTGTATTTCTAGGGGGTGTGACTTACGCCGACATCATTGGGCAGTTTGGTTTTTCGCTGCTCTATTCATATGGTATTTACTGGCGGCACCACTAGACACACGCTGATTGGAGAGAACGGACACCCCACCGTCACTTACCCTTTTGGCGTTTGCGCTGCTCTGAGTGCACGCATGGTGTTGTGATAGATGGGGAGGGGGTGGGTGTGTATGTTGGGGGTGTGTTTGTTTACACACTTTGGATTGGCCAGCTATTAGAGGGGTTTTTACCTGGCGGCCAATCGGTGCAAGGGCTAAGTTTTAAAGCACGTTTGTTTGGTGCACTTTTTTTAAGTATGGCTATGAGTAAGGCTTAGGCTGAAACGTGTAAGCTGTTTGTTGTAGTGCTCTAGCACTCACCCTTTTTTCCACTTTGCTCTGCTTTTTTTACCCGGGGGTATTCACTCCCTACTTTGCGTTATGTACCTGTATTCTGGATCTGTCCAATAAATTGTTTTACTTGCTGCTACTCGAGTACTTCTCACATCCTTTCATGCTCCATATCAGATGTACCCTCACAATGTTCTGAGTTGGGGGTGAGGGATTTGCTGTCTGAGGGAGAGATTTCTGATTCAGGAAAGATGTTCCCTCAGACAGACTCAGATATGGCGGCTTTTAAATTTAAACTAGAACACCTCCACTTGTTGCTCAGGGAGGTTTTAGTGACTCTGGATGATTGTGACCCTATTGTAGTTCCAGAGAAATTGTGTAAAATGGACAGATTTCTAGAGGTTCCTGCCTACACTGATGTTTTTCCGGTCCCTAAGAGGATTTCGGACTACTACTGTTACTAAGGAGTGGGATAAACCAGGTATTCTGTTCGCTCCCCCTCCTACTTTTAAGAAAATGTTTCCCATATCAGACACCATGCGGAACTTGTGGCAGACGGTCCCTAAGGTGGAGGGAGCTATTTCTACCCTGGCTAAGCATACAACTATACCTATTGAGGACAGTTGTGCTTTCAAAGATCCTATGGATAAAAATTATAGGGTCTCCTAAAGAAAATATTTGTTCATCAGGGTTTTCTTCTCCAACCTATAGCGTGCATTGTTCCTGTAACTAATGCAGCTGCTTTTTGGTTCGAGGCTCTGGAGGAGGCTCTTCAGGCTGAGATCCCATTAGATGATATTCTGGATAGAATTAAGGCTCTCAAGCTAGCTAATTCTTTCATTACAGATGCCGCTTTTCAACTGGCTAAATTAGCGGCAAAGAATTCAGGTTTTGCCATTGTAGCGTGTAGAGCGTTATGGCTTAAGTCCTGGTCTGCTGATGTGTCATCAAAATCTAAGCTTTTAGCCATCCCCTTCAAAGGTAAGACCCTATTCGGGCCTGAACTGAAAGAGATCATTTCAGACATCACTGGAGGGAAAGGCCATGCCCTTCCTCAGGATAAGACAAATAAGATGAAGACCAAAAAAATAATTTTCGTTCCTTTCGAAACTTCAAAGGTGGTCTCTCTACCTCTTCCCCTGCTGCAAAACAAGAGAGGAATTTTGCTCAATCCAAGACAGTCTGGACACCTAACCAGACTTGGAACAAAGGTAAACAGGCCAAGAAGCCCGCTACAGCTATCAAGACAGCATGAAGGGGTAGCCCCCAATCCGGGACCGGATCTAGTAGGGGGCAGACTTTCTCTCTTTGCTCAGGCTTGGGCAAGAGACGTTCAGGACTCCTGGGGTTTAGAAATTGTAACCCAGGGGAATCTTCTAGATTTCAAAGATTCTCCTCCAAGGGGGAGATTCCATCTTTCTCAATTGTCTGCAAACCAGACAAAAAGAGAGGCGTTCTTACGCTGCGTAGAAGACCTATATACCATGGGAGTGATCCGCCCAGTTCCTAAAGCAGAACAGGGCAGGGGTTTTACTCCAATCTGTTTGTGGTTCCCAAAAAAGAGGGAACCTTCAGACCAATTTTAGATCTCAAGATCCTAAGCAAATTCCCCAGAGTCCCATCTTTCAAGATGGAGACCATTCGGACTATTCTGCCAATGATCCAGGAGGGTCAATATATGACCACTGTGAACTTAAAGGATGCGTATCTACACATCCCTATCCACAAAGATCATCACCAGTTCCTCAGGTTCACCTTTCTGGACAAGCATTACCAGTTTTTGGCTCTTCCCTTCGGGTTGGCCACAGCTCCCAGAATTTTCACAAAGGTGCTAGGGTCCCTAAGGCTGCGGGGCATAGTAGTGGCGCCTTATCTGGACGATATCTTAATTCAGGCGTCGACATACCAACTAGCCAAGTCTCACACGGACATCGTGTTGGCATTTCTAAGATCTCACGCGTGGAAGGAAAACGTAAAAAAGAGTTCACTTATCCCTCTCACAAGAGTTCCATTCCTGGGAACTCTGATAGATTTGGTGGACATGAAAATTTTTCTGACCGAGGTCAGGAAATCAAAGATTTTGACCATCTGCAAAGCTCTTCATTCCACTCCTCGGCCGTCAGTGGCTCAGTGTATGGAGGTAATCGGACTAATGGTAGCGGCAATGGACATAGTTCCGTTTGCTCGCTTGCATCTCAGACCACTGCAACTATGCATGCTCAAACAGTGGAATGGGGATTATGCAGATTTATCTCCTTAGATAAATCTGGATCAAGAGACCAGAGACTTTCTTCTTTGGTGGTTGTCACAGGATTATCTGTCCCAGGTAATGTGTTTCCGCAGGCCAGCGTGGGTCATAGTGATGACGGACTCCAGCCTATTGGGCTGGGGGGCAGTCTGGAATTCCCTGAAAGCACAGGGTTTGTGGACTCAGGAGGAGGCTCTCCTCCCGATAAATATTCTAGAACTGAGAGCGATATTCAATGCACTTCAGGCGTGGCCTCAGCTGGCTTCGGCCAGATTCATAAGATTCCAGTCGGACAATATCACGACTGTAGCATATATCATTCATCAGGGGGGAACAAAGAGTTCTCTAGCGATGATAGAGGTTACCAAAATAATTTGATGGGCAGAAACTCACTCTTGCCATCTATCAGCAATCTATATCCCAGGAGTGGAGAACTGGGAAGCGGATTTTCTAAGTCGTCAGACTTTTCATCCGGGGGTGTGGGAACTCCATCCGGAGGTGTTTGCACAATTGATTCAGCAATGGGCCACCCCAGAATTGGATTTGATGGCGTCTTGTCAGAACGCCAAACTTCCTTGTTACGGGTCCATGTCAAGGGATCCTCAGGCAGTACTGATAGATGCTCTAGCAGTACCCTGGTCGTTCAACCTGGCTTATGTGTTTCCACCATTTCCTCTCCTTCCTCGTTTGATTGCCAGAATCAAACAGGAGAGAGCTTCTGTGATTTTGATAGCACCTGCGTGGCCACGCAGGACTTGGTATGCAGACCTGGTGGACATGTCATCTCTTCCACCATGGACTCTGCCACTGAGACAGGACCTTCTGATTCAAGGTCCGTTCCAGCATCCAAATCTAGTTTCTCTGCGGCTGACTGCTTGGAGATTGAACGCTTGATTTTATTCAAGCGGGGTTTCTCTGAGTCGGTCATAGATACCTTGATTCAGGCTCAAAAGCCTGTCACTAGGAAAGTTTATCATAAGATATGGCGTAAATATCTTTATTGGTGCGAATCCAAAGGCTACTCATGGAGTAAGATCAGGATTCCTAGGATTTTGTCTTTTCCCCAAGAAGGATTGGAGAAGGGGTTATCAGCTAGTTCCTTAAAGGGACAGATATCTACTTTATCAATTCTACTGCACAAACGTCTGGCAGATGTTCCAGACGTTCAGTTGTTCTGTCAGGCTTTAGTTAGAATCAAGCCTGTGTTTAAACCTGTTGCTCCACCATGGAGTTTGAATTTAGTTCTTAAAGTTCTTCAAGGGGTTCCGTTTGAACCTATGCATTCCATAGATATTAAGTTTCTATCTTGGAAAGTTCTGTTTTTAGTTGCTATCTCTTCGGCTTGAAGAGTTTCTGAACTATCTGCATTGCAATGCGACTCACCTTATCTTCTTTTCCATGCTGATAAGGTGGTTTTGCGTACCAAACCTGGATTTCTTTCTAAGGTTGTTGCTAATAGGAATATCAATCAGGAAATTGTTATTCCTTCTCTGTGTCCTAATCCTTCTTCTAAGAAGGAGCGTCTGTTGCACAACTTGGACGAGGTTCGTGCTTTGAAGTTTTACTTGCAAGCGACCAAAGATTTCCGTCAAACATCTTCTTTGTTTGTTGTCTATTTTGGAAAACATAGAGGTCAAAAAGCTACGGCTACCTCTCTTGCTTTTTGGCTGAAAAGCATCATCCGTTTGGCATACGAGACTGCTGGACAGCAGCCTCCTGAAAGAATTACAACTCACTCTACTAGAGCAGTGGCTTCCACATGGGCTTTTAAAAATGATGCTTCTGTTGAACAGATTTGTAAGGCTGCGACTTGGTCTTCGCTTCATACCTTTTCCAAATTTTACAAATTTGATACCTTTGCTTCTTTGGAGGCTATTTTTGGGAGAAAAGTTCTTCAAGCAGTGGTGCCTTCTCTTTAACCATCTGTCTTGTCCCTCCCGTTCATCCATGTCCTGTAGCTTTGGTATTGTATCCCACAAGTAAAGGATGACTCAGTGGACTTGTTGTACCTTATAGAAGAAAAGTAAATTTATGCTTACCTGATAAATTAATTTCTTCTATGGTACGACGAGTCCAAGGCCCGCCCTGTCATTTTAAGACAAATTATATTTTTTGGATTTATACTTCAGTGACCTCTGCACCTTGTAGTTTCTCCTTTTTCCTGTACCTTCGGTCGAATGACTGGGGAGTGGAGCTAAGGGAGGAGCTATATAGACAGCTCTGCTGTGGTGCTCTTTGTCACTTCCTGTTAGCAGGAGGATAATATCCCACAAGTAAAGGATGACTCCGTGGACTCGTCATATCATAGAAGAAATTAATTTATCAGGTAAATTTACTTCTTTTTTAAACCCTGAGATCTCATATCTTTGAGCCTTTATAACTTTTGTGTGCAATTTTTTTAATAATTTTTATCTGACGGTGTTATTATTAGTGTAACTGTACTTTGTAATACATTTTTGATGTGTTTTGTGAGACTATTTTTGTTTTGCAAAACAGTCAGCCAGAGCTCTGAGGTTGTGGTAATCATTCATACGGGTGCAATTTAACTGCAAACGATAGTGCTCCACTCGTAATATGGCCCAAAATTGCTTAAAGGGACAGTCTACACCTTAGTCATCTTACAGTCTTACCTTAGATTAAGCTGCAATAGCCTCCTGCATCCCTTTCTATATCATGCAGCAGTAACAGTAAAACAGTTATTTTAAATTTAAAGGGACAGTCTAGTCAAAATTAAACTTTCATGATTCAGATAGAGCATGCAATTTTAAACAACTTTCCAATTTACTTTTATCATCAAATTTGCTTTGTTCCCTTGGTGGTATTTTTTAAAAGCTAAACCTAAGAAGGCTCAAACTGATTTCTAAATCATTGAAAACCGCCTCCTATCTCAGAGCATTTTGAACGTTTTTCACAGTTAGACAGTACTAGTTCATGTGTTTTATATAGATAACATTGTGCTCACTCCCGTGGAGTTATTTAGGAGTCTGCACTGAATGACTAAGCTGCATGTCTGTCAAAAGCACTGAGATAGGGGGGCAGTCTGCAGAGGCTTAGATACAAGGTAATCACAGAAGTAATATGTGTATTAATATAACAGTGTTGGTTATGCAAAACTGGTGAATGGGTAATAAAGGGATTATCTATCTTTTTAAATAATAAAAATTCTGGTGTAAACTGTCCTTTTAATATTGTTTCTTGCCACTTTGAAATGTCTGCCAAGCTCAGTCCACTGAGGACATCACTATATGGGCTGCATCTAGACACTCTGCTTAATAGCATTGTCAGTCTGTTGAATTGGAATTATTTTTGTCCTCAATTCATTCATTAACTAAGCAAACTAATGAATGAGTACAAATTGTCGGTTTCCCTTATCTATAAAATGGAGGAACTAAGGCCTAGATTGAAGTTCAATCCTATTGGCTGATCTAATCAGCCAATAGGATTGAGGTCGCATTCTATTGGCTGATTGGAACAGGATACCACGAGAATGAAGTAAATTAAATATATACTCTCCTCTTTTTTGTGGTCCCCTTGAACCCCTTATTATCCTGATACAGGTAATATATGTACATGAATATATACTATAAACTTTGTTCAATCACATTCGACCAGATTACGAGTTTTTCGTTATGAGCTGTGCGGTGCTAACAAGCAGTTTTTTCTCACCACTCACTTACCTACAGCAGTGGTATTACAGGTTTTTACAAACCCGGCGTTAAAAGGCAAGTAGTGAGCATAGAGCAAAATTGAGCACCATACCGCACTCCAATACCAGTGCTGCTTAAGTCAGCGGTGAGCTGGTCGTACGTGCTTGTGCACGATTTCCCCATAGACATCAATGGGGAGAGCCGGCTGAGAAAAGTCTAACACCTGCAATAAAGCAGTGTAAAGCTCAGTAATGCAGCCCCATTGATTCCTATGGGGAAACAAATTTTATGCTTACACCTAACACCCTAACATGAACCCCGAGTTTAAACACCCCTAATTTTACACATATTAACCCCTAATCTGCCACCCCCGACATCGCCAACACCTACATTACTCTTATTGACCCCTAATCTGCCGCTCCTGACACCGCCGCCACCTACATTATACTTATTAACCCCTAATCTGCTGCCCCCAACATCGCCGACACCTACATTATATTTATTATATTAACCCCTAATCTCCCACCTCAAATGTCGCCGCAACCTACCTACACTTTTTAACCCCTAATCTGCTGCCCCCAACGCCGCCGCCACTATATTAAATGTATTAACCCCTAAATCTAAGTCTAACCCTAACACCCCTTAACTTAAATATAATTTAAATAATTCTGAATAAAATTCATATCATTACCTAAATTATTCCTATTTAAAACTAAATACTTACCTATAAAATAAACCCTAAGCTAGCTACAATATAACTAATAGTTACATTGTATCTATCTTAGGGTTTATTTTTATTTTACATGCAAGTTTGTATTTATTTAACTAGGTAGACTAGTTACTAAATAGTTATTAACTATTTAATAGCTACCTATCTAAAATAAATACAAATTTACCTGTAAAATAAAACCTAACCTATGTTACAATAACACCTAACCTTACACTATAATTAAATACATTCCCTACATTAAATACAATTAAATAAATTAAATTAAATTAGCTAAATCACAAAAAACCCCCACTAAATTACAGAAAATAAAAAACAAATTACAGATCTTTAAACTAATTACACCTAATCTAAGAGCCCTATCAAAATATAAAAGCCCCCCCAAAATAAAAAAAACCCTAGCCTAAACTAAACTACCAATAGCTCTTAAAAGGGCCTTTTGCGGGGCATTGCCCCAAAGAAATCAGCTCTTTTACCTGTAAAAAAAATACAAACAACCCCCCCAACAGTAAAACCCACCACCCACACAACCAACCCCCCAAATAAAAGCCTAACTAAAAAAACCTAAGCTCCTCATTGCCCTGAAAAGGGCATTTGGATGGGCATTGCCCTTAAAAGGGCATTTAGCTCTATTGCTGCTCAAAGCCCTAATCTAAAAAATAAACCCACTCAATACACCCTTAAAAAAATCCTAACACTAACCCCCGAAGATTCACTTACCGGGAGAAGATTTCATCCAAGCGGCAAGATGTCCTCAACGAAGCCGGCAGAAGTGGTCCTCCAGACGGGCAGAAGTCTTCATCCAGACAACATCTTCGATTTTCATCCTTCAGACGCGGGGCGGCTCCATCTTCAAGACATCCGGCACGGAGCATCCTCTTCAAACGACGTCTTCTTCGGAATGAATATCACTTTAAGTGACGTCATCCAAGATGGCGTCCCTTAGATTCCGATTTGCTGATAGAATTCTATCAGCCAATCGGAATTAAGGTAGAAGCAATCAGACAATAGGATTGAGCTGGCATTCTATTGTCTGTTCCAAACAGCCAATAGAATGCAAAGCCAATCCTATTGGCTGATTGCATCAGCCAATAGGATTTTTTCTACCTTAATTCCGATTGGCTGATAGAATTCTATAAGCCAATCGGAATCTAAGGGACACCATCTTGGATGACATCACTTAAAGGTACCTTCATTCGTCGTTAGTCTGTCGGCAGAAGAGGATGCTCCGCGTTGGATGTCTTAAAGATGAACCCGCTCCGCGCCGGATGGATGAAGATAGAAGATGCCGTCTGGATGAAGGCTTCTGCCCGTCTGGAGGACCACTTTGCCCCGCTTGGATGAAGACTTCTCCCGGCTTCGTTGAGGACTTCGGCCTGGCTTGGATGAAGACGTCTCCTGGTAAGTCGATCTTCAGGGGGTTAGTGTTAGTTTTTTTTTAAGGGTGTATTGGGTGGGTTTTATTTTTAGGTTAGGGACTTTGGGCGGCAAAAGAGCTAACTGCCCTTTTAAGGGCAATGCCCATCCAAATGCCCTTTTTAGGGCAATGGGGAGCTTAGTTTTTTTTAGATAGTATTTTATTTGGGGGGTTGGTTGTGTTGGTGGTGAGTTTTACTGTTGGGTTTTTTTGTTTGTTTTTTTTACAGGTAAAATAGCTGATTACTTTGGGGCAATGCCCCGCAAAAGGCCCTTTTAAGGGCTATTGGTAGTTTAGTTTAGGCTAGGGGTTTTTTATTTTGGGGGGGGGCTTTTCTTATTTTAATAGGGCTATTAGATTAGGTGTAATTAGTTTAAACATCTGTAATTTGTTTATTATTTTCTGTAATTATAGTGTAGTGTTAGGTGTTATTGTAACTTAGGTTAGGTTTTATTTTACAGGTACTTTTGTATTTATTTTAGCTAGGTAGTTATTAAATAGTTAATAACTATTTGGTAACTACTCTACCTAGTTAAAATAAATACAAACTTGCCTGTAAAATAAAAATAAACCCTAAGCTTGCTACAATGTAACTATTAGTTATATTGTAGCTAGCTTAGGGTCTATTTTATAGGTAAGTATTTAGTTTTAAATAGGAATAATTTAGTTAATGATAGGAATATTTATTTAGATTTATTGTAATTATATTTAAGTTAGTGGGTGTTAGGTTTAGGGTTAGACTTAGGTTTAGGGGTTAATAACTTTAATATAGTGGCGGCGAACTTGGTGGCGACAGATTAGGGGTTAATAATATAATGTAGGTGTTGGCGACATTGGGGAAGGCAGATTAGAAGTTAATAAATAGTATGTAGTTTTCGGCGATGTTGGGGGCAGATTAGGGGTTCATAAGTATAATGTAGGTGGCGGCGGTGTCCGGAGCGGCAGATTAGGGGTTAATAAGTGTAAGATTAGGGGTGTTTAAACTCGGGGTTCATGTTAGGGTGTTAGGTGTAGACATAAATTGTATTTCCCCATAGGAATCAATGGGGCTGCGTTAAGGAGTTTTACGCTGCTTTTTTGCAGGTGTTAGACTTTTTCTCAGCCGGCTCTCCTTGTTGATCCCTATGGGGAAATCATGCATGAGCACGTACACCAGCTCACCACTGACTTAAGCAGCGCTGGTATTGCAGTGCGGTAATGAGCAAAATTTTGCTCAACGCTCACTTCTTGTCTTTTAAAGACGGGCTTCTAAAAACTCGTAATACCAGCGCTGCATGTCAGTGAGCGGTGAGGGAAAACTGCTCGCTAGCACCGCACAGCCTCTAACGCAAAACTCGTAATCTAGGTGAGAGTTTTTTCTTTTTTCTCTGGTCAAATATTATCTGTGATGTAACAGATAAGACGTTGTAATTATAATACTGTGAATGGCATGAACTTCTGTTCATTCCTCTGCAGACATAAGTCATTTGAAATATTGTATTTCTGTAACATTGGAGCATAAACCTCAATAAAAATTCATTAAGGAAAAAAAAGGCAAATACAGCCAATATTTTTTTTTAAACGGCAATTATATTAATTTAACATTGGGCTATATAAAACCATTACAATTATAAAACCATTACAATTATATTATGCACTAATTATAGTTTCCTACTTTAATGCTTGACAAGTAATAATAATAATCATTATAATAATCATAATAATACTAATAATAATATAACATATGTCAACACTTAAACTGTGATCATTATTATTGTTTTCAACAGACAGAATGAAACAACATTCATAGCTGTTCTAATTTAAAGTGAAGGTAAACTTTCCACTTTGTATAAACAGACCTGGAATGTTAGCGATATTTTAGATGAGTTTAATTTATTACTTGTAATGAAGATGGCTTTAACTTAATGTGTAATGTAAGAACTGGAATTCTAATGATAAAATTCTGAATTCTAAAATCATATTATTTAGTTTTTTATTATTGTGTTTTTATTTATGTTTGAATTATTCAGTGTATTATATATATATATATATATATATATATATATATATATATATTGCCATTTGGTACCTGCAGTCCCTATACAGGTTGCCTTTAATAATTAATGTTGGCCATTTGGAGTTGTCCAGCCCTTTAAGGTTATTGGTCACTGTAGGTATTAATTGACAATTAGGAGAGATACCTGTCACCTATGATTAAGCGCTATTGCAGCGTGAAACGCGTCAGGGTAGTCAGTTCTAGTAACCCTGCACATCTGACATGTTTAGTCTTGTAAGATTTCTTCAATAAAATGATATGCTTTTAAGTACTTGATATCCTCCTGAGTGCCAGGTCTTTTCTCTTCATTCTGGAATTCTAATACTCTACCCTCCGGCTGTTTTTAACGATTTTAAGTGCTCTCGTTGTTCTAGCTAAAAAAAATGTGTGAGTGCCGTATGGCTAGAGCCCTGATTGAAGAACAGTTCAAACCGTTAGCTCATAAAAAAAAATACTTTTAAAGTGGGTGGCTGAAGAGCGGGGTATACTATTTGAATTTCAAAGCTATGATTTATCAAGCCCTGTATTGTGCTGAATGCATCTGTTTCTGCGTGAGCCTACTTAAGACCGCTGCTCCTTAACTTGTCCGCCACCTCTGAGGCGGTGGACAGCAATCCGCACAATCTCATACGATCGGGTGGATTGACACCACCTGCTAGCCGCGAATGTGCAGGGGGCGGCATTGCACAAGCATTTCTAGTGAAATGCTTGTGCAATGATAAATGGCGACAGCGTATACTGTGTGCATTTATCGATCTGCGACAGGCATGACCCGGTACAGCAGATCATGTCCCTCCGCACATTGATAATTCGGCCCCTATAAGTTAAAGCCTATTTTCATTACAACTAATGAATTAAACTCCATCTGAAATAACACTAACATTCGAGATCTGATTATGCAAAGGTAAAAGTTTACCATAACTTTAATATTTTCTGTTTTGTTGTAGGCTTCAGTATCTAAGTTTCATTTCTTTTCTTCACCTCCCCTAATCTAACTTACGCAGGTTGTTTTATTGCTTTCCAGAGCATAAATATTGTGCTGCAGCCTCAGTAATCAGACGATCATCTTTACATTGAGACATAGAATAACCAGCATTGTCACTATGAGGTAACTATAACATTTTACTGATTGTACCTACAATAATTTCATTTTACACTGTTTTGTTTTTCATAGAGTAGTACTGTATATTACAATTATTTCAATAACTGTAAAGGTTAGATCATTATTTTATTTAAAATGATTTTATATTATAAAATTATTTTAGTAATTCGTAATTACTGTTTTAAAAGTATTAATGATATACAAACACCATGAAAGCAAATATATTGTTGAAGTCATGATTTATATAGTTAAAAAACCTTTTATATATATATATATATATATATATATATATATATATATATATATATATATATATATATATATATATATATATATATATATACTGTATATATACAAATGCAAACAGATTAATATGTGAAAAGAAATGGCTACATAAACTTGCAAACATATATAAAAAGTATATATATCTCGTAACGTAACAGCCAGAAACAGAAGTATTACAAATTTAAAGATAGATCCACACTTACTGGACTTTTCAAAGACAGGTGCTAATTTATTGTGACATTTCAGAGATCAAACCAGAGACCCACCCAAAAAAAGGTGAATTTGATACATATTTTTTTTTTATTATTTTTTTTAACCTTTAATACAGAAAAAAAATGTGAATCAGATTACATGTCTGCAAAAAGAGGTACCCTGTGCCCACAGTCTGTGAGATGGTCTGACCTCCTATTACTGTATATAGTGACACTGTTTAACCCACCAGTACTGTATATAGTGAGTTAGTGACACAATCTGTAATCTGCAGGTGAGGTGGCTGGCCTGACCCTACCCTCCCCAGTACTTTATAAAGTGACCACAGTAGTCTGTGACATGGTCCAGCCCCCCCGTACTGTATATAGTGGTACTGTATAGACTGACACTGTTTACCCCCCCCCCATGCTGTAGTAACAAGGTCCGTAATTTGCTGGTTCCACAAACAGACACACACACACACATACATAAATACACACAGTCACATACATACATACTCACATACACACATACATGCATAAATACACACGCAGTCACATACATACACATACACACACATACATGCATAAATACACACACAGTCACATACATACACACACAGTCACATACATACACACACACACATACACACACACACACACACACATACATGCATAAATACACACACAGTCACATACATACATAAACACATACATACACACACACACATACATGCATAAATACACACACAGTCACACACATACACACACATAAACACCAATGGGTAAAGCAGAAACACTAACCCCTGTAGTCAGAGACAAAGACACTAGTGAAGCATCACATCACACTCACATGATATCAGTGCAGGCAGTGGCAGGTCAACATTTTTTTTTTTTTTTAAGCTGCCCCCCCTCTGCACCCCCTGTAGTTTCACCCCTGGATCAAACCATCCCCTTCATCAGATATATATAACACACACAGTATCCTATAATATAAAAGGCCAAGTGTTTTTGTCCGAAGCTGTCATGCGCAGTAGAGACAGCACAAGGACAAACACACCTGGCCTTACCTGATCTGCTGTTTGCGGCACGGTGCGGCACAAGTTGGTGTGGCCAGACATGGGCAGGGGCATGGCCGGACGTGGTGGGGCATGACCAGGTGTGACAGGGGCGGGGCCGGGCGCAGTCTGCGCAAGAGAGAGGGGAGAGAGATAGAAAGAGAGGGGGAGAGACAAAAAGAAATGGGAAAGAGCTAAAGAGAGGGGAAGAGAGAGCAAAAGAGAGGGGAAAGAGCAAAAGAGAGGAGGGAGAGAAAGCAAAGTAGAGGGGAAAGAGCAAAAGAGCGGGGAAAGAGCACAAGAGAGGGTAGAGAGAGAAAAAGAGAGGGGGAGAGAGAAAACAAGAGGGGGAAAGAGAGACAGCAAAAGAGAGGAGAAAAGAAAGGGGAGAGAGCAAAAGAAGAGAGGGGGAGAGAGAAAGGGGTGAGAGAGAGGGGGGAGAGAGAGCAAAAGAGAGGGGGTAGAGAGCAATATAGAGAGGGAGAGAGAGAAAAAAAAGGGAAGGAGAGAGATCAAAAGAGAGGTGGGAGAGAGCAAAAGAGAGGGGGAGAAAGCAAAAGAGAGGGATGGAGATAGAGAGCAAAAGAGAGGGATGGAGAGAGAGCAAAAGAGAGGGGAGAGAGAGAGCAAAAGAGAGGGGGGAGAGAGAGCAAAAGAGAGGGGAGGAAAGATCAAAAGAGAGAGAGAGAGCAAAAGAGAGGGATGGAGAGAAAGAGCAAAAGAGAGGGATGGAGAGAGAGAGCAGAAGAGAGGGGGGAGAGAGCGCAAAAGAGAGGGGGGGAGAGCACAAAAGAGAGGGATGGAGAGAGAGCGCAAAAGAGAGGGGGGAGAGAGAGCACAAAAGAGAGGGGGAGAAAGAAAGCGCAAAAGAGAAGGGGGAGAGAGAGAGAGCACAAAAGAGAGGGCGAGAGAGAGCGCAAAAGAGAGGGGAGAGAGAGCGCAAAAGAGAGGGGAGAGAGAGCACAAAAGAGAGGTGGAAGAGAGAGAGCACAAAAGAGAGGGGGGAGAGAGAGAGTGCAAAAGAGAGGGGGAGAGAGAGCGCAAAAGAGAGGGGAGAGAGCACAAAAGAGAGGGGGGAGAGAGAGCGCAAAAGAGAGGAGGGAGAGAGAGATCGCAATAGAGAAGGGGAGAGAGCACAAAAGAGAGGGGGAGAGAAAGTGCAAAAGAGAGCGGGGATAGAGAGAGCAAAAGAGAGGGGGGAGAGAGAGCAAAAGAGAGAGGGTAGAGAGAGCAAAAGAGAGGTGGAGCGAGAGAGAGTGCAAAATAAAGGGCGAGAAAGAGGGCAAAAGAGAGGGGGGAGAGAGAGCAAAAGAGAGGGGGGAGAGAGGGAGCAAAAGAGAGGGGAAAGAGCAAAAGGAAGGGTAGAGAGAGCAAAAGAGAGGGGGGAGAGAGAGAGCATAAGGGAGAGGGTAGAGAGAGCAAAAGAGAGGTGGAGCGAGAGAGAGCACAAAAGAAAGGGGGAGAGAGAGCAAAAGAGAGGGGCAGAGAGAAAGCAAAAGAGAGGGGGAGGGAGAGAGAGCAAGGGGTGGGACCGCTGTACTGCAAAAAATGGCCAGTGTAAACGGGCTTTAGGACTAGTTCATATAAAAAAAAACACATAAAACCCGGCACTCACTAGCAAGCACACAACAATATTTAAAAGCAAAAGTGGGAGAGTCAGTTGCATTTGAATATTACTGTGGGCTTGCTAGTGAGTGCCAGGTTTTATTAATTAATTAGTTAATAATTTTTGTTGGTTAATAGTTTTAGTTTTTCTTGTATATATATATATATATATATATATATATATATATATATATATATATATATATATATATATATATATATATAGCTCTATCTGTCTATAATTCAAATCAATATGATATAATTAATAAGAAACCTTATGCCAATATTTAAGAAGTGCTCTCTAAATAACCTCTAAAGGTACATGAAACCTTAATTTTTTTATTTCATGGTTCTGATAGATCAGACAATTGTAAACAACTTTCCATTTTACTTATATTATCAATTTTGCTTCATTCTCTTTTCATCCTTTATTGAAGGAGCAGCAATGCACTACTGCCCAGAAATCAACTTCACCCAGCAGTGATTCAAACCTTCTCCCAGCTGATGATTGGCAAACACCACGAAACAGTCTGTCCTGGGATGGTTCTGAATCACTGCACTAACCTTAGCTAAGCTTAAAAGCTGTGTGAACAGCGATGCTTTGGCGTAAAGGGAATCTGCGTAAAAGCAGACTTGAAGTAAAAAGGTGTGTCATTGTGAACCTCATTTGCATATCTTACCCAGAATCCTTTGCTGCACTGATAACAATGTAATTCAGAGGTTTTCTGTGGGAAAACAAGCCTTCTGGCCGGTCTATATATATATATATATATATATATATATATATATATATATATATATATATATATATATATATATATAAAATAAATGTATTAAAGTAATTTAAAATTGTTACTTTAACATTGATTTAAAGACCAGGAACACACCCTTTGAAACGTCTTTTGTTTATATTTATCTCCTATGTTGTCATGAGTCACATATCAGACAATTACTGTGAAGCATAAAGGAGGGTCAGAGTCTTGCATGCTGCTAATTCTTCTCCAGCCTTACTGTTAGAGCCTGAAGAACTGCAATTTTCAGATTTAAATGACAAGAAAACAAGACAAAATGAATAATAAATGAAAAAGTTTTTTCTCACTATGTATAATTTTACATTTTAGGGAGGATGACATTTTGAGTTTTTTAATGTGCTTGTCCAAGCTAAAGACGGACCTATTTGGCCCCATTTGGCAGCCCCCCCCCCCTCTTTTTTCCCTCCTTGATATAATGCACTAGACTAGACCATATATCCAGTGTTATATTAATACTGGAGAAACGTCTACTAGAAAGTACTGACAGGTACTATGATAGTTACAAATAATATATAAAAATACTAACATGTAGCAATAACAATTAATTATTTGATTGAGCATTTATAAGAATATTGTACTGCAGAACTTAAAATAACATAACTAGTTTAAAAATCGCTCAATATATTGGTATTGCACTTGGGGGACTATAAATTATCTTAAACTGGAAAGATCAGATTATAGATAACCCTAGTATATGAATTACAAAAATAGCGTACGGCAGTATTTAAAATAATATGATAAATAGTTCACAAATTGCTCAATATATTGGTATTGTACTTGGGGGACTGGAAATATCAGATTATAGATAACCCAAGTATATGAACTACAAGATTAGCGTACAGCAGTACTTAGAATAATATGATAACCTGTTTACAAACCGTTCAATATATTGGTATTGCACTTGGGGGACGATAAATTACCTTAAACTGGAAAGATTAGATTATAGATAACCCTAATATATGAATTACAAGAATAGCATATAGCATTAATCACACGAAATTTCATAATATCTGATAAAGGATGGAGCTATGCGCAATAACACGCATAATTTCAACACGAATATGGCTATCATAATAGATTAACAGTATTGGGAACGTAATTGGAAAGATAGTAGAATATGTAATCAAATTCAAAAGACCTGTGATAAAATATTCCATCAGAATATATCCAATAGTCAGAGGTATACACCACCTTTAAAACCGTAGAGTCCATTTTGAGTGACAGTTCTCAAAACCAATCAACAAAGGCGGAGCTTCCGGGTAATGGAATACATAAATACTTTGAAACCGGGCAGCTCACTGCCTTTGAAAAAGTCTGTGATGGGCAAAACGTGCAAGAGCGGTGTATAGGACATTTTTAAACGCACTTGTTGAGTTAGAACCCTATTATATGCTGTAATTACCTAGCCGTAACAGTGTAATCCTACATAGCGCAATGTATTGCATGTTATGGGGTTTGTAATAGTTGACAGTGAGAGCGGGCTGAATAGCAGCATCTGATAAAATTGAGCATACGCTGAAGCCCCAACGCTCAGATCAATTATTTAAATCCAAGTGGAGGTATATGTGCTAACTACTCGGTGGAGTAGCGGCACCTATTTGACACAATTTTAAATTTAAATATTATAAAGGTAGCAGATTCTGTCTATAACAATAGATCTCGATTATATTTAAAACTACGCTATAGGCTAAAGGGATCAACTGATCAAACCCTATTGACCAGTTTGAATCTTACTTGAGTTACAAAACGATTACGTTTAACTATCAATGCTTTGCAAGTGTATTTCCCACCTCAAGGAGGATAATAGTGATTGAGCATCAGTTACAAGTGAATATTATTAGTATAACACACAGTGCTAATAATACGGTTTGGTAATTCTAGTTGCTAATAATATGGTTTGGTAATTTTGGTAGCACAATATATAGAAGCCGTCTACACCACATGGTACACACATACTTATGTACTAATATGCAGTGACGGCTACAATTTAGGTGAATACTAGTTACTTTGTATTTTTATATCTGTATCTATTTGAGACATAGTGGTATTATGCAATAAGACAGAACTAAAGAACTATCTCTATCAGGTCAACAAGTGCTAATCTGTCACCACTATTACATATTTAGACTAACTGGAAAATCCTTAGAACCCTATAGAAAGGGACACTTTATACAGTATAAATACCTTATTTAGAAATATCTCTTAATTTGGCTAAATAACCACTCAGCGGCTATTTATGAATTAATACAACTGTGAAATACAGATGGTTAAAGTATTTAACCAAATCTCAACTAACTGTGACTATTTTATACAGCTGGATAGTCAGTAAACAAGTTGTAATCACCATCTCAATATAACGTACATTGTAGGCACACCCCAGTAAAGCACCTAAGAAGATTCAAACTGATAACTATATAGATAGAATAAACAACCTTTGACATGTGGCAGTTTGACAATAAGTTTAACATGAATTATTATTTAATGCAACCCTAGTGGGCGCATAATTACAATATATTCACCAACTATTGGTATCTTTCCTTGCTAGGAATACATATACAGGGTAATTGACCAGGATATTTACATATGCTGTACTACTTTATAATAAAGGCAAGAGTAATACATATATAGTACAGCAAGATTAATTACCAGGTTCTAAGGCCTCTATCCATCAAGCTCCGAATGTAGCTTGATGGCCCCTGTTTATGGCGAGTCTTCAGACTCGCCAGAAACAGCAGTTATGAAGCAGCGGTCATAAAGATCGCTGCTCCATAACGCTGTCCGCCTGCTCTGAGCAAGCGGACAGACATCGCCGGAAATCAACCCGATCGAGTACGATCGGGTTGATTGACACCCCCTGCTAGCGGATTGGCCGCGAGTCTGCAGGGGGCGGCGTCACAAGAGCTGCTGGTGCAATGCTGAATACGGAGAGCATATTGCTCTCCGTATTCAGCGAGGTCTTGCGGACCTGATCCGCACTGTCAGATCAGGTCCGCAAGACCTTTGATAAATATAGGCCTATCTCTCGGTGTTGATTTTTATTAATAGAATGTATTTGTTATTGTGTGTTATATGTTGTTAAACCCATTTTAATGTATACAATAAAGGTTATATTTTAACCAATCCTGTCAAGCACCACCCTGTGAATCTGGGCATTAGAGAGCTATATGTGCATTCTGTCCTGTGGAACACTTCTAGTTCCACAACTTTGCAGTTTATAAAGACGAACCTCAGCTAACATAACCTCAGAAACCTGTAGTGAATGGAGCAATGCTGAATTACTTAAATAATGTGCAAGGCTTGGTCCTTTCCACCAATGGAATTCTGGAAGTTATCCCTATCAGCCAGTCATCATTTATATATGCAAAATGCACTTTCTATTACTACAACTTAAACAGTTTCTATTTAACCCTTTTCAAGCACAATACAATGCAATCTCCTCAGTCATTGCTGTTTCCTCCATGGTAACATAGATACATTTTTTTCTGTACAATGACTCTAATATGGATTTATGATAACTATAGAATTTGGCTGAATGCTGTAATCACTACTTTCCTTATCTATCATATATTGCTTAACACTGTCATTTTCCTCTATTGAGCATATGGGGAGATAAACTCTCCAAAGAGATTTAACATATTTATCCTTTTATTAGCTTCTCTTTTTATGTGAAGGGACATTCTAATCTAATAATAATGAACTAGATTACAAGAGGAGAGCAATCAATAGCACAGGGTGTGTTATTTTTTTACACAACATAAAGAATAACACACAATATGGTATTACAAGTGTATTGTTAAATATTTTTACCTAAACATATTAGCGACCTTTAGACTTTTTTTTAGCATGCCTGATACATTTAATGGATCATGCAAAGAACACTATTATCCCACTCTATAACATTTTATTACAATAGGTTAGTTAAAGGGACATAAACCCCCAAATTATTATTTCATGATTCAAGTAGGGCATACATTTATACACAACTTTCCAATATTTTTCTATTATCAAATTAGTTTTATTCTCTTGGTATCCTTTGTTAAAGGAGCAGCAAAGTACTAATGAGAGCTAGCAAATGACATAGAGAGCCATATATGTGCAGCCACCAATCAGCATCTAGCTCTCAGCAGTACACCGGAGCCTACCTAGTTATTTTTTTGAGGATACCATGAGAACAAAGTATATTAAATAATGGATGTAAATTGAAATATTTTTTAAAATGCTATACAATATCTGAATTATAAAAGTTTAAATTTGACTTTACCGACTCTAAGTTACTGTTTGAAAACGTAGCACTTTTTAAGACCTTAAGTAAATCATTATTATTAATATGGCACACAACTACATAAAGAACTCCATAATTTGTGCACCACTTGCTTAGAGCACCTTCTGTTTAGCAAATCATTGGCTTTGCGCTCATGCGATATCCAACATGAATGTTATACTGTGCACCTCCATAGAAGTCTATTATGTGAGGGATTCTGTGCGGATGTTAACACACCCTAGATTATCTCTCGAGCAATAATAAAAGCTTTGGACTTGTAATATGAGCGCAAATATTAAGCTCAGGCAATGTTAACAACAACAATAAATGCCATAGCATTGCTGAGTTTGATCAGAGATTGCAGTTACAACTTATTTTGGAGCTTCATAATCTAGGGGTTTCTACTAAAAGCGGTTTCATTTCCCCCCCGCTATATAGTTGACTGTAATCTAAACTTACCTGTAGCTGCGCAGATTCAGGTGATTCACCCATTTCAAAGATCTGCAGTTTCTATCACAGCTGTTGAGAATGGGATCTTTCTCTCATATTTGTTAACTAATAATCGGTGTCTTAATTATATGATAAGATTGGTTAAGTAGAGGGAATAGGTTTTTCCACCCCTCTTTTCTTTTTTTTTTTTTAATATGAACTATGTTATATAAAAACTCATTCTATCATTATATGTTAAATATATGTCAAGTATATTGTTTGGGTATGTCAATTGGGCTGAGTTGGCAGCTCATTTGCTATGCATTTTTTTTTCTTTTTGTGTGTATTTATATGTATATTATATGTGAAATATCCTATGTTTGTGTTGTTTTGACAACTATAATAAAAAGATAAAACAAAGAAAAGGTGATAAAGTAATACTGACTATCTTAGAATTTTTTTTGTGCAGTTGTAAAATGGAAAAGGATGTAAACTGGGTGCAGAACAGAAGCCAATATCACTTTTAGCTCAGTGTTAATACCAGCAATAAACTTTGGGGGAGGGGTTAAACACATAGGGGATCCCTGCTTGAAAGAAACAACCATTGTATCTCCTGAGCAGAACAAAGTTAAAGGGACAGTCAACACCGGAATTTTTGTTGTTTTAAAAGATAGATAATCCCTTAATTACCAATTCCCCAGTTTTGCATAACCAACACATTTATAATTATACACGTTTTACCTCTAATTACCTTGTATCTAAGCCTTAGCAGACTGCCCCCTTATATCAGTTCTTTTGACAGACTTGCATTTTAGCCAATCAGAGCTGTCTGCATGGTAAATTCACGTGCATAAGCTCAATGTTATCTATATGAAACATGCCCTCTAGTGGTGAAAAACTATCAAAATGCATTAAGATTAGAGGCGGCCTTCAAGGTTTAAGAAATTAGCGTATGAACCTCCTAGGTTTAGCTTTCAACTAAGGATACCAAGAGAACAAAGCAAAATTGGTGATAAAAGTAAATTGGAAAGTTTTTTAAAATTACATGCCCTATTTGAAACATGAAAGTTTTTATTGGACTTGACTGTCCCTTTAATGAGTCAATCAGTAGCTGCGGTCGTACAACTTGCCAACAATTCTCTGTGTTCTGCTACAGAGATGCAATGTAGGGGTTAACTTATCTATAGTCAGCGATAAAAATTAATATTTTGTAAGAAATTAGAGATTTAGATTTTTACTTTAGAATCTCAATTTAAAACTTTTTATTAATTAAAAAAAGTGTTATCATTTTGTATATTTAATTTTTTAAGAGCTTTGTTAAATTATTTAAAGAGACATGAAACCTAAAATGTATTTTGTGAGCATGACGTTTTTAATAACTTTACAATTTACTTCTGTTATCTTATTTGTTTAATTCTCTAGGTATCCTTAGTTTAAAAGAATACCTAGGTATGCTAAGGAAAAGCAATGCATTACTGGGAGCTAACTGCTGATTGGTGGCTGCACATAAATGCCTCTTTTTCATTGGTTCACCAGATGTGTTCAGTTAGCTACCAGTAGTGCATAGTTGTTTCTTCAACAAAGGATACCAAGAGAATTGAGCAAATTGATAATAGGAGTAAATTGGAAAGATGCTTAAAATCAGATCTAAATTATGAAAGAAAACTATTTGGGTTTCATGTTCCTCTAATAAGTATGAAAGTTCCTAACATACAAATTTTTGGAGACCTATCCTTTCAATTTCTGAATACAATGGTACTTACACACTAAGGGGCCTATTTAAGAAAGTGTGAGCGGACATGATCCGATTTATTGTGGATCATGTCCGCTGCACATCGATAAATGCCGACAGCATACGCTGTCAGCATTTATCATTGCACCAGCAGTTCCTGTGAACTGCTGGTGCAATGCCGCCCCCTGCAGATTTGCGGCCAATTGTATTGGATCGGGTTGATTTCCGGCGATGTCTGTCCGCCGCCTCAGAGCAGGCGGACAGGTTATGAAGGCTCGCCAGAAACACGGGGCATCAAGCTCCATACGGAGCTTGATAAATATGCACCTAATACAGTGTTTTACAATTCCAGTACATTATCGTGCGCTGGTATTACAAAGTGGAGCGCTAATATTTAAAGCTCCACTTGTAATCTAGCCCACTGTGTCAAGCGCATGATCTAAAGTTCCCTGCTCTGGTGAGATTATCTAAGAAGTCCTGTCAGTACTATGAGGTACCTCAAGCAATTTTACGAAGTCAAACTTTAGTTTGAGAGCTGTTTACCTTGCTATATAAAAGAGAAGCACTTGCAGTGCAAAATAATGATAAAAAAATATATTAAAAGGAAACATTTTGAAAAATGTCTCTCCATGCCAGCAAGTTTTTGGTCATCATGTCTTAAGCGTTTGACTGCATCTTTGATCTTTAAGAAACTATTTAAATTACATAAAAAAATCTTAGTAGGAAACATATTAACTGCAGTTTCAGATAACTAATTCCTTTTTGTTTTGTTTCCTTTTATAGTGAATTGTCAAAAAATACTTTACAACCTCAACTCTTACAGCTGAAGTGCCATTTTACTTGGACATTAAATGAAGAGATCTGTGAAATTGATGAGATAGAAGAGAGACAGTACGATCAGCTGGATTTTTTTACTTCTAAGAATAAATATATGGTTCACAATTTATTAAGTTATATAAAACATCTGAATGGTGATTACCCAGAAGCCATTTCTCTTTTAGAAAAAGCTGAAGAGATGATTCGTGAGGCATATGGGGATAAAGTAAACAGTAAATACCTTGTGACCTATGCTAACTATGCTTGGGTCTACTTTATGATGGAAGACTATGAAAAATCTAACATCTACTTAGAGAAGGTGAAAAGTATTTACAAAGAATATAAATTGTCATTGCACGATAACATTGAGTTATCTGATCTATATGGTGAACAGGGATGGTCTCTGCTGAAATTTTCTTCAAGGTTCTTTGACAAATCAAAAGAATGCTTTAAGAAAGCTCTTGAGACTGATCCAGATGACCCTGAGTGGAACGGAGGCTATGCAACCGCAGTGTATCGTATGGAAAGAACAAATCTGAACACCAGCCATGAATCTTTACCATTGTTGAAACGAGCTGTAGAACTAAATCCCAAGGATTCTGTGGTGAAGGCCCTTCTTGGCTTGAAACTTCAAAAGTTAAAGCAAAACAAAGAGGCAAGAAAGTGCATTGAAGAAGCTCTTGAGCAAACGCCTGACCTCCCATATTCACTTCGTTATGTTGCTCAATTTTACCGGAAGGAAGGAATGATTGATGAAGCTCTTCGTGTTTTGGAGAGAGCTGTAAACTTATTACCTAATTCTGGATTTCTTCATCATCAAATAGGATTGTGCTACAGGCAAAAAAAGACCCAATTGGTAACTGCAAGGGGATGGAGACAATATGATGTTTCCAATGATGAGGAAATAAACAGACTTATACAAAATGCCATATTTCATTTTGAAAAAGTCTTAGAACATAAAAAAGCTTTTGCATTTGCATTCAATGATTTAGCAAATATGTATAAAGAAGCAAAGGAATATGACAAAGCAGAAGAGACATTCCAAAAAGCTTTCAGCATTACATATCTTACAGCAAAAGAAAAGCAGCAACTCCATTTCAGTTATGGGCAGTTTCAACAATATTGCAGAAAATCAGAAGCTGATGCTATAAAACATTATAAAGAAGCGCTAAAAATACCAGAAAATATATTTGTGCGACAGAAATGTGAAAATGCTTTGAAAAAGTTAGCAAATAAAATGGTGAAAAGAAATGCTACTAGTGCCTATGGATATAGTTTGCTCGCGTTCATTTATAAGCTTAATCAGAAAAAAATGGATGCAATTCAATGTTATGAGAAAGCCTTAAAGCTTGATCCATATAATAAAGAATATCAGAGTGAGCTCCGTGACCTGAAATTGAATGTAGGTTAGAAATACCTAGATTATGACAGAAGACAAGAACAATTTGGAACATCAGTAATTTTTTTTAGATATATTTCCAAATATAGATGTTTCTGCTTATTATGCTAAAACGATTTATTTACCTATAAACTATACCAGGCTCCTAAAAAAACTTTTTATTTAGAGTATTTCTTCATATTGGATCTGCATTTGGGCCAATGATTTAATTCAGTAAATTTGAGGCAAAACAATGTTGCTTCATTTCTCATTTAATTTATTTACTGATTAAAATAGAGACTGCTAAAGTACAATCGGCTAGATTATGAGTTTTGCGGTATAAGTGAAAAAGCAGCGTTAAGGCTCTTTTTCACTACCGCTGGTATTACGAGTCTTGCAGGTTTAGCTGCACCACACACTTTTTTGGCCATAACGCAATGTAACTACTGCAGCTTTCCAAAAATGCTTTTTCAATGGGACTTCCTTTGCGCCGGTATTATGAGTTTGCCTGGGGGGCCAAAAAGTGAGCGGTACTCCCTATACCGTCAAAATCCATACCGTAAACTGAAAGTCAGTAGTTATGGGTTTTATGCTACAACGCCGTAACATAAAACTAATAACTAAAGTGCTAAAAAGTACACTTATAAACTACCTATTAACCCCTAAACCGAGGCCCTTCCGCATCACAAACACTAAAATAAATTTATTTACCCCTAATCTGCCTCTCCGGACATCGCCACCACTATAATAAACATATTAACCCCTAAACCGCCGTCCTCCAGCATTGCAAACACTAGTTAAATATTATTAACCCCTAATCTGCTATCCCTAACATCGCTGCAACCTACATTGCTGTTATTAACCCCAATCTGCTGCCCCCAAAATCGCCGCCACTATACTAAAGTTATTAACCCCTATACCTAACCCTAAGTCTAACCCTAAAACCCACTAACTTTAATATAATTAAAATAAATCTAAATAAAAATGACAAGCATTAACTAAATAATTCCTATTTAAAACTAAATACTTACCTGTAAAATAAACCCTAAGTAACTAATAGTTACATTGTAGCTATCTTAGGTTTTATTTTTATTCCACAGGTAAGTTTCTATTTATTTTAACTAGGTAGAATAGTTAGTAAAAAGTTATTAACTATTTACAAACTACCTAGCTAAAATAAATACACATTTACCTGTAAAATAAAACCTAACCTGAGTTACACTAAAACCTAACCTTACACTACAATTAAATAAATTACATTTATTAAATACAATAACTAAATTACAAAAACAAACAAACACTAAATTACACAAAATAAAAAAGAAAATATCAAATATTTAACTAATTACACCTAATCTAATAGCCCTATCAAAATAAAAAAGCCCCCCCAAAATAAAAAAAACCCTAGCCTAAACTAAACTGCCAATAGCCTTTAAAAGGGCCTTTTGCAGGGCATTGCCCCAAAGAAATCAGCTCTTTTACCTGTAAAAAAAAATACAACCCCCCCAACAGTAAAACCCACCACCCACACAACCAACCCCCCCAAATAAAAAAAAAACTAAGCTCCCTATTGCCCTGAAAATGGCATTTGTATGGGCATTGCCCTTAAAATGGCATTTAACTCTTTTTCAGCCCAAACCCTAAGCTAAAAATAAAACCCACCCAATAAACACTTAAAAA
This sequence comes from Bombina bombina, assembly GCF_027579735.1. NCBI lineage: Eukaryota > Metazoa > Chordata > Amphibia > Anura > Bombinatoridae > Bombina > Bombina bombina. The sequence continues at coordinate 68,799,922 of NC_069507.1, forward strand.
AAAAAACTAACACTAACCCCCGAAGATCCACTTACAGTTTTTGAAGACCCGACATCCATCCTTAACGAAGCAGCAGAAGTCCTCAGCAAAGCCGGCAGAAGTCTTCATCCAAGCGGGCCGAAGTCTTCATCCAAGCCGGCAGAAGTCTCCATCCAGATGGCATCTTCTATCTTCATCCATCCGGCGCGGAGCGGCTCCATCTTCAAGACATCCGGCGCGGAGCGTCCTCTTCTTCCGATGGCTCTTCTCGAATGAAGGTTCCTTTAAGTGACGTCATCCAAGATGGCGTCCCTTGAATTTCCAATTGGCTGATAGAATTCTATCAGCCAATCAGAATTAAAGGTGAAAAAATCCTATTGGCTGATGCAATCAGCCAATAGGATTGAAGTTCAATCCTATTGGCTGATCCAATCAGCCAATAGGATTGAGCTTGCATTCTATTGGCTGATTGGAAAAGCCAATAGAATGCAAGCTCACTCCTATTGGCTGATTGCATCAGCCAATAGGATTTTTTCACCTTTAATTCTGATTGGCTGATAGAATTCTATCAACCAATCAGAATTCAAGGGATGCCATCTTGGATGATGTCACTTAAAGGAACCTTCATTCGAGAAGAGCCGTCGGAAGAAGAGGACGCTCCGCGCCGGATGTCTTGAAGATGGAGCCGCTCCGCGCCGGATGGATGAAGATAGAAGATGCCGTCTGGATGAAGACTTTTGCCGGCTTGGATGAAGACTTCGGCCCGCTTGGATGTCTTGAAGATGGAGCCGCTCTGCGCCGGATGGATGAAGATAGAAGATGCCGTCTGGATGAAGACTTCTGCTGGCTTGGATGAAGACTTCGGCCCGCTTGGATGAAGACTTCTGCCGGCTTTGCTGAGGACTTCTGCCGCTTCGTTGAGGATGGATGTCGTGTCTTCAAAAACTGTAAGTGGATCTTCGGGGGTTAGTGTTAGGTTTTTTTAAGTGTTTATTGGGTGGGTTTTATTTTTAGCTTAGGGTTTGGGCTGAAAAAGAGCTAAATGCCCCTTTAAGGGCAATGCCCATACAAATGCCATTTTCAGGGCAATAGGGAGCTTAAGTTTTTTTAGATAGGTTTTTATTTGGGGGGGTTTGTTGTGTGGGTGGTGGGTTTTACTGTTGGGGGGGTGTTTGTATTTTTTTTTACAGGTAAAAGAGCTGATTTATTTGGGGCAATGCCCCGCAAAAGGCCCTTTTAAGGGCTATTGGTAGTTTAGGCTAGGGTTTTTTTATTTTGGGGGGGCTTTTTTATTTCGATAGGGCTATTAGAGTAGGTGTACTTAGTTTAAATATTTCTTTTTTATTTTGTGTAATTTAGTTTTTTTTTGTAATTTAGTTAATTGTATTTAATAAATGTAATTTATTTGATTGTAGTGTAAGGTTAGGTTTTAGTGTAACTTAGGTTAGGTTTTATTTTACAGGTAAATTTGTATTTATTTTAGCTAGGTAGTTAGTAAATAGTTAATAACTATTTACTAACTATTCTACCTAGTTAAAATAAATACAAACTTGCCTGTGAAATAAAAATAAAACATAAGATAGATACAATGTAACTATTAGTTATATTGTAGCTAGCTTAGGGTTTATTTTATAGGTAAGTATTTAGTTTTAAATAGGAATAATTTAGTTATTAATAGTAGGTTTTATTTAGATTTATTTTAATTACATTAAAGTTAGTGGGTGTTAGGGTTAGGTTTACTTTAGGGTTAGACCTAGAGTTAGGGGTTAATAAATGTAGGTAGGTTGCGGCGATGTTAGGGGCGGCAGATTAGGGGTGTTTAGACTCAGGGTTTATGTTAGGGTGTTAGGTGTAAACATAAATTTTGTTTCCCCATAGGAATCAATGGGGCTGCGTTACGGAGCTTTACGATCCTTTATTGCAGGTCTTAGGCTTTTTTTTAGCCGGCTCTCCCCATTGATGTGTATGGAGAAATCGTGCACAAGCACGTAAAACCAGCTCAAAGCAGGGCTTGTATTGGAGTGCGGTATGGAGCTCAATTTTGTTCTACGCTCACTTATTGCCTGCTAACACCAGGTTTATGAAAACCTGTAATAGCAGCGATATAGGCGGTGGCAATAACTTGCAAGTTAGCACCGAGCAGCTCTTACAGCAAAACTCGTAATCTAGCCGATTGTTTTTTATAAAACAAGAAAATGGTAAATAAATTCAATAACATGTAATTTTACAGGTTTAATAACATAAATTGCATATGGACTCAGTATATGCCGTTGTTCATATCCCTAATAAAGAATAAAATGTAACTAAACCACAGCGTATTGTTTTCTTATTTATATATTAAAGGTCCATTTGTACATTGTAATATAAAATGTTCAAATACATAAAGGAAATAACTATGCAATATAGTTATTTATTTTTTTCAAATAATATTTTATTGAGGTTTAACATCAAGGTTACAATAAGAAATAGACAAGGGCATTTCCACAAATACTGCAGATAAGTACAGAGGTTTGCTCTAGGTAAACAAAAACAAAACAAAACAAAAAACTAATGATATTAAAGATCCTGAAGTTAACAAATAGCATGTCATTGTTCTTGGTGTCATATCATATGAGCAACAGGGCAATCAGGCTGCAAAGAGTTTTAACATAGAGACACATACATATACATGTCTAAATATGCATATGTATGTGTATATATATATATATATATATATATATATATACATATATACAGTATATATGTTTATATGCGGGGACAGATTTATTTATGTGTTTTACTGTATATGTACAGTACATATTTACAATTAAAAAAAATGTTAAACATATTGTAAAATATTATAAATAATCCATAGACAATATCTATATATTTTACAGTATGTTTGATAATTTTGAATAATTTATATATATTTTTTTAATATTTTATAAATAATATTTCAATAACGCGCCTTAAACTTGACTGCAATAATATCTAAATTGAGAAATACAATGTGCAAAACGCATATTTTACATTCCTATGCTCCTCATGTAGAAAATAATGTACTTTTTATTATTAAATATATATATATATATATATTCTATATGTATCTGATACTGTTCAAGTAAAATATATATCTATACCTATATGTAATTGACAATATTGCATTAGGTCACATGCCTGCACTAACATATAGTTAAACACAAAAACATAATTTCAATTATTTTATAGTTTAGAATTAAACCCATCTACCAGTACCCACCCCTTTTATTAACAAAACTCTCTGCTACTTTCCTCCTGTAACAGAGGAAGAAGTCTCTGTACTCTTATCTTCGGCTCATCTCACTACTTGCCCATTTGACCCTATTCCTTCACAACTTCTTCCTTCTCCCTCTGCTTCACTAACCCGTGCCCTAGCTCATCTATTAAACCAGTCTCTCACCACTGGCACATTTCCGGATACATTCAAGCATGTGTCAATCACACCAACCCTAGAAAAGTTGCTTGACCCCTTTACCCCTTCTAACTACCAGCCAAATTACCTCCCTTTGCTTTAAAATTATTGGAGCTAACTCAATTTCTCTCAACTAAATTCTTATTTAATCCACTGCAATCTGATTTACACCCCAAACACTTAAGAGAAACCGCACTCACTAAAGTAACTAATGATCTGTTATCAGCTAAAGCAAAGGGACACTTCTTCCTAATTCTTCTGGACTTATCTGCTGCTTTCAACACAGTTGAGCATCCTCTCCTATTAAAAATCTTACATTCATATGTCATCTGAGACACAGTCCTCTCCTGGTTTGCTTCATATTTTTCAAACCTCTCGTTTTCAGTTTCCTTTAACAGCATATCCTCTGATATTTTGCCTCTCACAGTTGGAGTAACACAAGGCCCTGTCTTGAGTCACTTGCTTTTGTCTCTTTATACATCCTGCCTTGGAATACGTATATCCTCCTTTGGGTTCCAGGACCACTTATATGCTGATGATATCCAAATATTTATTTCCTTTCCTGGTATCTCTACCTCTTTACTCAACCAGATTGCCAACTGTATCTCTGCAATTTCCTCTTGGATGTCCTCACACTACCTGCAACTTAACCCCTTAATGACAACTGATGTACCAGGTACGTCATGCAAAAACAACCAGTTAATGACAGTAGACGTACCTGGTACGTCAGTTGTCTAACAGAGTGCTGGAAGCGATCACAATTGATTCCAGCATCTCTCAGGGTATTGCAGTGATGCCTCCATATGGAGGCATCCTGCAATACCTTTTTAGAAGACTCTGATGTGGAGAGAGCCACTCTGTGGCCCTCTCTGCACCGGTAGCGATGGTGCCGTTTATTGGTGGGTGGGAGCGTAACAGGGAGGCGGGTGGGCGGCCCATCGCTACCCGGCATCCGGTTCCTGTAAGTGCAATGTGCACGCCGGGTGCCGGGAGCGTGCGGGGGGGGGGCGCACGCGCGTGTGTGCGCGTGCGCACGCACATTAGCTGGCCACTGACACCAATGAGGAGGGAAGAGGGGGGAAAAAAGATTAAAAAAAATTAATATAAAAGGATCTGGGAGGGGGATGGGGGTATTGTGGGGGGCTGCTACACTACAGAAAACATTAAGAATTGCAAAAGAGAAAAAAAAAAATTTGTTTTTGGGGCAAATTGGGTACTGGCAGACAGCTGCCAGTACCCAAGATGGCGGCAATTAGGTAGGGGAGAGGGTTAGAGAGCTGGGGGGGATCATGGAGGTTGGGGCTAAGGCAGCTAAAATATATTTTTTTTTTTTATTAAAAAAAAAAAATAACTCCTTTTATTTAGTACTGGCAGACTTTCTGCCAGTACTTAAGATGGCGGGGACAATTGTGGGGTGGGGGAGGGAAGAGAGCTGTTTGGGAGGGATCAGGGGGTGGGATGTGTTAGGTGGGAGGCTGATCTCTACCCTAAAGCTAAAATTAACCCTGCAAGCTCCCTACAACCTACCTAATTAAATTAGCATTTAGCGGCCTTCTAATTACCAAAAAGCAATGCCAAAGCCATATAAATCTGCTATTTCTGAACAAAGGGGATCCCAAAGAAGCTTTTACAACAATTTGTGCCATAATAGCACAAGCTGTTTGTAAATACTTTCAGTGAGAAGCCTAAAATTGTGAAAAATGATTTTTTTTTTAATTTGCTCGCATTTGGCGGTGAAATGGTGGCATGAAATATATCAAAATGGGCCTAGATCAATACTTGGGGTTGTCTACTACACTACACTAAAGCTAAAATTAACCCTACAAGCTCCCTAATTAACCCCTTCACTGCTGGGCATAAAACACGTGTGGTGCACAGCGCCATTTAGCGGCCTTCTAATTACCAAAAAGCAACCTCAAAGCCATATAAGTCTGCTATTTCTGAACAAAGGGGATCCCAAAGAAGCATTTACAACCATTTGTGCCTTAATTGCAGAAGCTGTTTGTAAATAATTTCAGTGGGAAACCTAAAGTTTGTGAAAAAATTTGTGAAAAAGTGAACTTTTTTTTTTATTTGATCACATTTGGCGGTGAAATGGTGGCATTAAATATACCAAAATGGACCTAGATCAATACTTTGGGATGTCTTCTAAAAAAAAATATATACATGTCAATGGATATTCAGGTATGAATGATAAAGAAAGAAGGCGCCACCATAGTGCACAATCAGATGTGTATAACACGCCAGTAAAAAAGTAAGACCGTACTTACAAGCTGTAAGACACTTGAGAAGTGTCACAAACGCCTTCTGGACTATTGATAGAGTCGTCCAGCTAACTCCCACTGGTAAATCTCAGAAGTCCTCTGATGTCCTCTGGAGGGTGAGGGTCGTGATGACAGACAAATACCAGCATCCAGCAATGGCAATTACCACAGAGCCGGCTTAAACCTATACTATCCACTATTGGTGTAGATACAATGTATCAGGTGGATAGATATAATGAATAAATAAAAGATACTTCGTGGCAAAAGTCTTGTAAAAGCATACAGACTTTATTTGGGGTACATAAGCACAACGTTTCTCGGTCTCTCCTGACCGTTTCCTCAGGTGCAATATACATAATAATAAAAACCACGAACTTTTATTGCCGTATTCTCGGCGTCCTCTAAAGTGAGCAGCGCATGCGTGTGGGTGTGACCACTAGTAGAGCTTCCATTGGTGGTTGGGTATCCAATGATAAGCGCAACATTCATGCCTCTATGTAAGATCAAACAATAGCATGACTGAAAAACTACTATTGATAGTAAACAACCTTAATAAGGCCGTACTCCGCTCAAACATCTGAGCATATCAAAAAAGGTTATCTATATATATCTTGATGTATATTGTATCAAGAATATGAAAAGAGTATTACTATATTAATTCTGTAAATATATGTATATATCGGGTAAGTTGAATAAAAGTTTTAGCCATATTAGTGGTGACACCCGCATCGCTCCTCCAAATCTAAAACTAAACAGATAGAACTAAAAAGTCTCTATATCAGAACACATGTAGTATAAATAAAACAGTATAAAACTCATAATATAGAGCTATAAATTTCATATAAAGTGCAGTGTTTTGATACATATGTTCGTATTCTTAAAATAATTACAAAGTTCAAAATCAAATAAAAATCAAATAAAAACACACAAATGTATCCTATCCTATTATATGTATCGGACTAAATGAATATAAGTATGGCTCATCCAAAAAACATATATAGATAAATGTGTATAATAGGCCTGCATATATACACAAAAGGACAATTGTATAAGTGTACACACCACTAATAATATATCCGTACATGCATATATGTATATACACACTTGACATACCTCTTGAGCATAAAAGAATTGATAATACACATTGCATCAGCAGTGAAAATACAATATGCCCGTCATATAATAATACTATAATGCAACTGTGTGATTAACTGTTAATGTAATCAACGTCCTAAGGGGCCAATGGTGATGGAGAGAATTTCAACAGAACCCTATAACGTATAGTCAGCATATATAGAAATGTGATAAAGTGTAATTTAAGATATATAAATGTTAAAAAATGATATGTAATAAAAGTATATATATAAAAAATATATATAAAAAAGACCATAAAGTTTAAAATTAGTTAAAAGCTGCCATATCAATGTTGGCATTGAGTCCACCGGGGGACAGACTTTGGAGTTTCCATATCCAAAAAGTCTCTCTTTGTCTCAGATGCAGAAACCTATTTCTGCCCCATTTTGGTAGGATCTGTTCTATTGGAAATATAGAAAAACAATTGGATGATGTGTCTTCTGAAAGTACACACTGGTTGCTTACTTAGTGTGTTTGTAAGAAATGGGTCGTTCTCCAGGATGTACCAATATTTTTGTAAAATGCCTTTAATCTTATTGTGATTATTGTTGTATTGTGTAACAAATCTAACCCCAGTATTGTTTTGATTTATAGGAGTTTTTGGATTGTCTTCTATATTAGTCTCCTTGTTTGTCCCTGCGTATTTAATAAAAAAAGTCATCTCTGCATTTTTTTCTCGCTTCAAGAAAACTAGTCTCAATCAAACTAATAGGGAAATTCTTCTCTAGAAATCTTTCCTTTAGGAGGTTTGCTTGTATATCAAAAGTTTTCAAATCAGTGCAGTTTCTGCGTAACCTGCAGAACTGGTTGTAAGGTATGTTCTTTTTCCAAGGTAAATGGTGGTTGCTTTTAAAGTTAAGATAGCTATTAGCATCCACTGATTTGAAAAAGGTTTTGGTGGAAATATTGCCTAGATTGTCCCATTCAAGTATTAAATCCAGGAAGTCAATACTCGTTTCATCTATTTTGGATGTAAAATGTAAACCCATATCATTATCATTTAGTCTTTCGACAAAATTCTGGGCTTCTAAATGGGTGCCTTCATTGATGACCTTTTGTTCATCTGGGAAGGCACCCATTTAGAAGCCCAGAATTTTGTCGAAAGACTAAATGATAATGATATGGGTTTACATTTTACATCCAAAATAGATGAAACGAGTATTGACTTCCTGGATTTAATACTTGAATGGGACAATCTAGGCAATATTTCCACCAAAACCTTTTTCAAATCAGTGGATGCTAATAGCTATCTTAACTTTAAAAGCAACCACCATTTACCTTGGAAAAAGAACATACCTTACAACCAGTTCTGCAGGTTACGCAGAAACTGCACTGATTTGAAAACTTTTGATATACAAGCAAACCTCCTAAAGGAAAGATTTCTAGAGAAGAATTTCCCTATTAGTTTGATTGAGACTAGTTTTCTTGAAGCGAGAAAAAAATGCAGAGATGACTTTTTTATTAAATACGCAGGGACAAACAAGGAGACTAATATAGAAGACAATCCAAAAACTCCTATAAATCAAAACAATACTGGGGTTAGATTTGTTACACAATACAACAATAATCACAATAAGATTAAAGGCATTTTACAAAAATATTGGTACATCCTGGAGAACGACCCATTTCTTACAAACACACTAAGTAAGCAACCAGTGTGTACTTTCAGAAGACACATCATCCAATTGTTTTTCTATATTTCCAATAGAACAGATCCTACCAAAATGGGGCAGAAATAGGTTTCTGCATCTGAGACAAAGAGAGACTTTTTGGATATGGAAACTCCAAAGTCTGTCCCCCGGTGGACTCAATGCCAACATTGATATGGCAGCTTTTAACTAATTTTAAACTTTATGGTCTTTTTTTATATATATTTTTTATATATATACTTTTATTACATATCATTTTTTAACATTTATATATCTTAAATTACACTTTATCACATTTCTATATATGCTGACTATACGTTATAGGGTTCTGTTGAAATTCTCTCCATCACCATTGGCCCCTTAGGACGTTGATTACATTAACAGTTAATCACACAGTTGCATTATAGTATTATTATATGACGGGCATATTGTATTTTCACTGCTGATGCAATGTGTATTATCAATTCTTTTATGCTCAAGAGGTATGTCAAGTGTGTATATACATATATGCATGTACGGATATATTATTAGTGGTGTGTACACTTATACAATTGTCCTTTTGTGTATATATGCAGGCCTATTATACACATTTATCTATATATGTTTTTTGGATGAGCCATACTTATATTCATTTAGTCCGATACATATAATAGGATAGGATACATTTGTGTGTTTTTATTTGATTTTTATTTGATTTTGAACTTTGTAATTATTTTAAGAATACGAACATATGTATCAAAACACTGCACTTTATATGAAATTTATAGCTCTATATTATGAGTTTTATACTGTTTTATTTATACTACATGTATTCTGATATAGAGACTTTTTAGTTCTATCTGTTTAGTTTTAGATTTGGAGGAGCGATGCGGGTGTCACCACTAATATGGCTAAAACTTTTATTCAACTTACCCGATATATACATATATTTACAGAATTAGTATATTAATACTCTTTTCATATTCTTGATACAATATACATCAAGATATATATAGATAACCTTTTTTGATATGCTCAGATGTTTGAGCGGAGTACGGCCTTATTAAGGTTGTTTACTATCAATAGTAGTTTTTCAGTCATGCTATTGTTTGATCTTACATAGAGGCATGAATGTTGCGCTTATCATTGGATACCCAACCACCAATGGAAGCTCTACTAGTGGTCACACCCACACGCATGCGCTGCTCACTTTAGAGGACGCCGAGAATACGGCAATAAAAGTTCGTGGTTTTTATTATTATGTATATTGCACCTGAGGAAACGGTCAGGAGAGACCGAGAAACGTTGTGCTTATGTACCCCAAATAAAGTCTGTATGCTTTTACAAGACTTTTGCCACGAAGTATCTTTTATTTATTCATTATATCTATCCACCTGATACATTGTATCTACACCAATAGTGGATAGTATAGGTTTAAGCCGGCTCTGTGGTAATTGCCATTGCTGGATGCTGGTATTTGTCTGTCATCACGACCCTCACCCTCCAGAGGACATCAGAGGACTTCTGAGATTTACCAGTGGGAGTTAGCTGGACGACTCTATCAATAGTCCAGAAGGCGTTTGTGACACTTCTCAAGTGTCTTACAGCTTGTAAGTACGGTCTTACTTTTTTACTGGCGTGTTATACACATCTGATTGTGCACTATGGTGGCGCCTTCTTTCTTTATCATTCATTTCTGCAGAACATAACATCTTGGGACACCAACAAGAAATTCGAAGAAGCAGCTTGCCACCCGCTCCAGATCTCTGGATTAGGAATTGGACTAGATGAACTGTCCATTATAATGATCCCATCACTTGCATCTATGGTTTGATTTAACTGGGTTTACAACCACATTGTTTTTCCATTTGTCACTTTTGTATTTACCTGTACAGGTGTTTTTACTTTTGATGCACTATATGTTTATAGATTTCCTATATATAGGTATTTGGCGCACTGATTTTTTTATATAAGGATATTCAGGTATTCCTGACAGATATCAGGGTTCCAATGTAACTAGCGCTAATTTTGAAAAAAAGTGGTTTGGAAATAGCAAAGTGCTGCTTGTATTTATTGCCCTATAACTTGCAAAAAAAGAAAAGAACATGTAAACATTGGGTATTTCTAAACTCAGGACAAAATTTAGAAACTATTTAGCATAGGTGTTTTTTGGTGATTGTAGATGTGTAACAGATTTTGGGGGTCAAAGTTAGAAAAAGTGTGTTTTTTTCCATTTTTTCCTCATATTTTATAATTTTTTTAAAGGAAATTATAAGATATGATGAAAATAATGGTATCTTTAGAAATTCCATTTAATGGCGAGAAAAACGGTATATAATATGTGTGGGTACAGTAAAGGAGTAAGAGGAAAATTACAGCTAAACACAAACACAGCAGAAATGTAAAAATAGCCTTTGTCATTAAGGGTAAGAAAATTGAAAAATGGTCTGGTCATTAAGGGGTTAATCTATCTAAAACTGAGTGTAATGCTCATGGGATATTTCCCTATCAGACCAAACTTGGCCAGTAGTCTTCTTATCCTGGCATCAAGTGGAAGGATCAGTAAATATCCCAGAACAAAGTATGTTTAAGCAATTAGGTGAGCAGTACTCACGGTAGACAGGGTAGTCCTTCACAACAATAAGGGTAAGCAGAGAATGGTCAGAGACAGGCAGAGTTTGGCAACAGAAAAGCAATCCAGCAGTTCAGGGGTTAATCAGTATAATGGTCAGAGACAGGCAGAGTTCGGCAACAGAAAGGCAATCCAGCAGTTTAGCAGGAACAGGCAGAGGTCAGCAACAAAAGGCAATCAGCAGTTCAGGGGATAAGCAATAGAGTAGTCTTGAAACAGGCAAAGTTCAGTAAGATAAGGTAAGCAGCAGTTTAGCAGTTCAGCAAATAAGCACACAGGAGCACATACAGTAACCTATACAACTATACTTGGGCAAGAGGAGAGGAATACTCGTACTTACATAGGCGCAGATCCACACCAAAAGAGGGCCCACAGGTGATTCGGCCAGCATCAGAATTGAAGTGGCGTGCGGCGATGATGTCATCGCCGCACGCCCACAGGATCCGTCGCGTCGATGGTAACAGCCATGGCAACAGGAGCAGTGTGACACAGGAGCCGACACAGGAGCGGCGTGACACAGCCCGCCTCTCAAGGGTTACCTCCGGGAACCAAAAAAGTTGGCTTGGAGGGATGAGCAACATGAAACTTGGAGACTAAGGAAGGAGCATGCACATAACGGGCAGGGACCCAGGAACGATTTCCCACAGAGTAACCCTTCCAGTGAGTGAGGTATTGGATCTGCCTGCGTTTAATTCCAGGATCCAGGAATCCTAGCAACCTCATACTCCGGCTCCCCTTGAATCATGAGTAGAGAAGGAGGACATCTGAGTCGAGTATATTTACTCATGATGTAGGGTTTGGGCAGGGAGATGTGAAAGACTGGGTGAATGTGTAAGGCCTTAGGCAAGGCCACTCTGTAGGCAACAGGAAAAAGTCTCTTGAGAACTTTATAAGGACCAATATATTGTGGTCCTAATTTATGAGAAGGTTGGCGTAAACGTTTATGTCGGGTAGAGACCCAGACACAATCACCTGCAGAAAAGGCACGAATAGCAGCTCGATGATGGTCAGCAAAGCTCTTGTATCTGGAGACAGCTGAGCGTAACTAAGAGCATATTCGTTGCCAATGGGTAGTGAGGTCAGGGAAGTGACCTTCTGCAGCAGGAACTCCTGTAAACTGAGCAGAAAAAGGAAAAACACGAGGTTAATAACCAGATGCAGCTTGGAAAGGAGAGCATTGTAGGGAAGAATGCCAATGAGTATTCTTTGCCAGTTCAGCTAGGGGTAACAACCCAGAACAATTAGTATGCTGTGAATTGACATACAGTATGTTCTGAGATAAACTTGAAGATCCTGATTTGTTCTCTCCATCTGCCCATTAGTCTGGGGGGGATAACCAGAGGACATAGAAACAGTGGGCAATTTGCAGAAGCTTCTCCAAAAGGTGGAAATAAATTGAGGTCCTCTATCAGAGACAATATTTATGAGTATACCATGAAGGCGTATCACGTGTAACAGAAAAAGAGTGGACAATTCTTAGGAGGTAGGTAACTTAGGTAAAGGTACAAAATGAGCAAGTTTGGAGAACCGATCCACCACAACCAGGATGACTGTATGATGCTCAGAAGGAGGGAGGTCTACAACAAAATCCATGGTTATGTGAGTCCATGGTTGTTTAGGTATGGACAATGGTTGAAGTAGGCCATGAGGTAGGGAACTGGGGTCCTTATTAACAGCACAAGTCTGACAAGCCTTGACATAATCCTGAGAGTCTGACTTCATGGTAGGCTACCACACGTGTTGGGAAAGTAGTTTAAAGGTTCTTGTCAAACCAGGATGACCTGATAGCTTGCTGTCATTAGCCCAGGATAGCACAGGAGAGCAAAGGTTTGAAGGAAGATAAAGAATCTCAGGAGCCGCAAGGGCTTCAGAAGGTTTTCTTGATTGGGCACGTTGGAGTCTTTGAAGAAGAGAGTTGTTGAGCTGAGCAACCACACAGGAAGGAGGTATGATGTTTTCAATAGGAGCTTCTTAAGATTCGTTAGACTGAGGAAACTGACGGGAAAAGGCATCAGCTTTTTTATTCTTGGTCCCAGGAAGGTAACAGACTATAAAGTTAAAAAAGGAAAAGAAGAGGGCCCACCTGGCCTGTCAAGGAATGAGTCGATGAACAGTCTCTACCTATGTCAGATTCTTGTGGTCAGTGAGAATCTGAATGGGGTTGGAGGTAACCTCTAGCCAATGACGTCATTCAGTCTGGGCCATCTTAATGGCTAAGAGTTCATGATTACCCACATTGTAATTCCTCTCTGCAGAAGTAAATTGTTTAGAAAAAAATACTACAGGGTGCAACTTGGAGGTTAAAGGGTCCCTTTGGGCTAAGACTGCACCAGATCCTATCTTGGAGGCATCAACCTCTGGAGTGAACTGTAGGTCAGGATCAGGATGGCGGAGCACGGAAGCAGAACAAAAGACCTTTTTCAGATGTGAGAAAGCATCCACAGCTACAGGAGGCCAATTCTTGCAGTCTCTCTTTTTAGTCAGCTCAGTGAGTGGAGCAATGATTTGGGAGAAGTTCTTTATTAATTTGCGATAATAGTTGGAAAACCCCAAGAATCTCTGTAGTTCCTTTAATGAGGTGAGTTGAGGCCATTCCAGAACTGCGGTTAGCTTTGTAGGATACATGGCAAAACGCTCCTTTGAGATGAAATAGCCAAGAAACTGGATCTGAACTTGATCAAACACATTTCTCCAGCTTGACTACCAGATAATTATTTCTGAAGCAAGGAAGTACTTGTTTTACATGCTCATGATGCTCGTCAAGGGTGGAGGATAATATGAGGATGTCATCCAAATAAACGATGACAGTGAGATTAAGGAGGTCACGGAAGACATCATTGACGAATGCTTGGAATACAGCAGGGGCATTGCAAAACCCAAAAGGCATTACGAGATATTCGTAATGCCCTGATCTCATGTTGAAGGCAGTCTTCCACTCATGTCCTGGTAAGAATGAGATTGTATGCCCCACGTAGATCCAACTTTGTAAAGTAGCAAGCATTTTAGAGTGAATCATATAATTCAGTGGTCAAAGGAATAGGATAACGATTCTTGATTGTAATGTTGTTTAGGGCTCTGTAGTTGATACAGGGTCTGAGACCACCATCCTTTTTACTGACAAAAAAGAAGCCTGCCAGCCCCGGCAGGAGAGGGGGAAGGGTGAATAAAGCCTTTAGCTAGGTTCTATTTGATATATTCCTCCATGGCCTTGGTTTCAGCTTTGGAGAGCGTATTAGTCCTCCCTTTAGGAAGTGGGGCTCCAGGAAAGAGGTAATTTTTGCAGTCGTAAGGACGGTGATGTGGCAGCACGTCAGCTGCTTTCTTTTCAAAGACATCCATAAATTCTGCATATACTAAGGGAAGATTAGAAGGGGTCAGAAGGCTGGCTATAGGAATGTGATGCAGCAAAGTAACCTTAGCCAGGCAGGAGTGAAAACAGGATTTACCCCAGGAGGCCAACTGTCCCACAGTCCAGTGGAATTGAGGATTGTGTTTACGTAGCCAAGGATAACTGCTTGTGCAGGAGAATGAATTACGTCAAACTGCAACTGTTCGGTATGTAGGACTCCCACAGCCATGGTTAGGGGTGCTGCATCAAAATAGATTAAACCTGATCCAAGGGGTGTGCCATCAAGAGTGGTTATTTTAAGACTTTCACCTAGATTTAGAGTTTGGCATTAGCCCTCAAAAGCAGCATTAAGGGGTCCTAACGCTGCTTTTCACCGCCCGCTGGTATTTAGAGTCAGCCAGGAAAGGGTCTAACGCTCACTTCCTCACCGCGACTCCAGGCTACCGCAGATCCCCTTACGCCAATTGCATATCCTATCTTTTCAATGGGATCTGCCTAACGCCGATATTTGGAGTCTTGGGAGAAGTGAGCGGTAGACCCTCTACCGACAAGACTCCTACCGCCAAAAAAAGTCAGTAGTTAAGAGCTTTATGGGCTAACGCGTGAATATAAAGCTCTTAACTACTGTGCTACAAAGTACACTAACACCCATAAACTACCTATGTATCCCTAAACCGAGGCCCCCCCCACATCGCCGCCACTATAATAAAACATTTTAACCCCTAATCTGCCGACCGGACACCACCGCCACCTACATTATACCTATAAACCCCTAATCTGCTGCCCCTAACATCGCCGACCCCTATTTTATATTTATTAACCCCTAATCTGCCCCCCCAATGTCGCCGCTACCTTACCTACACTTATTAACCCCTAATCTGCCGACCGGACCTCGCCGCCACTATAATAAATGTATTAACCCCTAGACCGCCACACTCACGCCTCGCAAACAGTATAATAAATAGTATTAACCCCTAATCTGCCCTCCCTCTAACCCTAACCCTAACACCCCCCTAACATAAAAATAATTTAAATGAAACAAAATAATATTCCTAAAATTAACTAAATTAATCCTATTTAAAACTAAATACTTACCTATCAAATAAACCCTAATATAGCTACAATATAACTAATAATTACATTGTAGCATTTTTAGGATTTATATTTATTTTACAGGCAACTTTGTATTTATTTTAACTAGGTACAATAGCTATTAAATAGTTAATAACTATTTAATAGCTACCTAGTTAAAATAAGTACAAAATTACCTGTAAAATAAATGCTAACCTAAGTTACAAATACACCTAACTCTACACTATCATTAAATTAATTAACACCTAGATTTAGAGTTTTGCGTTAGCTGTCAAAACCACCTACCGATGGTATTTAGAGTCGTGTAGGTAAGGGTCTAACGCTCACTTTCCAGCCGCGACTTTTGCATACCGCAGATCCCCCTACGCCATTTGCGTATCCAATCTTTTCAATGGGATCTTTCTAACGCCAGTATTTAGAGTCTTGGCTGAAGTGAGAGTTAGAACTCTAACGACAAAACTCCAGCTGCAGAAAAAGTCAGGAGTTAAGAGCTTTTTGGGCTAACGCCGGTTCATAAAGCTCCTAACTACTGTGCTCTAAAGTACACTAACACCCATAAACTACCTATGCACCCCTAAACCGAGGCCCCCCCACATCGCCGCCACTCTATTAAATTTTTTTAACCCCAAATCTGCCGACCGCACACCGCCGCCACCTACATTATCCCTATGTACCCCTAATATGCTGCTCCTAACACCGCTGACAACTATATTATATTTATTAACCCCTAATCTGCCGCCCCCAACAACGCCGCCACCTACCTACAATTATTAACCCCTAATCTGCCGACCGGACCTCACCGCTACTATAATAAAGTTATTAACCCCTAATCCGCCTCACTCCCGCCTCAATAACCCTATAATAAATAGTATTAACCCCTAATCTGCCCTCCCTAACATCACCGACACCTAACTTCAAGTATTAACCCCTAATCTGACGACCGGACCTCGCCGCTACTCTAATAAATTTATTAACCCCTAAAGCTAAGTCTAACCCTAATACTAACACCCCCCTAAGTTAAATATAATTTTTATCTAACGAAATAAATTATTTCTTATTAAATAAATAATTCCTATTTAAAGCTAAATACTTACTGTAAAATAAACCCTAATATAGCTACAATATAAATAATAATTATATTGTAGCTATTTTAGGATTAATATTTATTTTACAGGCAACTTTGTATTTATTTTAACCAGGTACAATAGCTATTAAATAGTTAATAACTATTTAATAGCTACCTAGTTAAAATAATTACAAAATTACCTGTAAAATAAATCCTAACCTAAGTTACAATTAAACCTAACACTACACTATCAATAAATTAATTAAATAAAATACCTACAAATATCTACAATTAAACCTAACACTACACTATCAATAAATTAATTACATACAAATACCTACAAATAAATACAATTAAATAAACTAACTAAAGTACAAAAAATAAAAAAAGCTAAGTTACAAAAAATAAAAAATAATTTACAAATATTATAAAAATATTACAACAATTTTAAGCTAATTACACCTACTCTAAGCCCCCTAATAAAATAACAAAGCCCCCCAAAATAATAAAATGCCCTACCCTATTCTAAAATACAAATAGAAAAGCTTTTTTACCTTACCAGCCTTTAAAAGGGCCTTTTGCGGGGCATGCCCCAAAGAATTCTGCTCTTTTGCCTGAAAAAAAACCCATACAATACCCCCCTAACATTACAACCCACCACCCACATACCCCTAATCTAACCCAAACCCCCCTTAAATAAACCTAACACTAAGCCCCTGAAGATCTTCCTACCTTATCTTCACCACGCCGGGTATCACCGATCTGTCAACAAGAAACTCCGAAGTCTTCATCCAAGCCCAAGCTGGGGCTGAAGAGATCCATCATTGGGCTGAAGTCTTGATCCAAGCGCGGGCTGAAGAGGTCCATCATCGGGCTGAAGTCTTGATCCAAGCGCGGGCTGAAGAGATCCATCATCCGGCTGAAGTCTTCTATCAAGCGGCATCTTCAATCTTCTTTCTTCCGGATCCATCTTCATCCCGCCGACGCGGAACATCCATCCTGGCCAACAACTTCCCGACGAATGACGGTTTCTTTAAGGGACGTCATCCAAGATGGCGTCTCTTGAATTCCGATTGGCTGATAGGATTCTATAAGCCAATCGGAATTCAATCCGATTGGCTGATTGGATGAGCCAATCGGATTGAACTTGAATCTGATTGGCTGATTCCATCAGCCAATCAGAATTTTCCTACCTTAATTCCGAATGGCTGATAGAATCCTATCAGCCAATCGGAATTCGAGGGACACTATCTTGGATGACGTCCCTTAAAGGAACCGTCATTCGTCGGGAAGTTGTCGGCCAGGATGGATGTTCCGCGTCGGCGGGATGAAGATGGATCCGGAAGAAAGAAGATTGAAGATGCCACTTGATAGAAGACTTCAGCCGGATGATGGATCTCTTCAGCCCGCGCTTGGATCAAGACTTCAGCCCGATGATGGACCTCTTCAGCCCGCGCTTGGATCAAGACTTCAGCCCGATGATGGATCTCTTCAGCCCGCGCTTGGATCAAGACTTCAGTCCGATGATGGATCTCTTCAGCCCGCGCTTGGATCAAGACTTCAGCCCGATGATGGATCTCTTCAGCCCCAGCTTGGGCTTGGATGAAGACTTCGGAGTTTCTTGTGGACAGATCGGTGATACCCGGAGTGGTGAAGATAAGGGAGGAAGATCTTTAGGGGCTTAGTGTTAGGTTTATTTAAGGGGGGTTTGGGTTAGATTAGGGGTATGTGTGTGGTGGGTTGTAATGTTGGGGGGGGTATTGTATGTTTTTTTTTACAGGCAAAAGAGCAGAATTCTTTGGGGCATGCCCCGCAAAAGGCCCTTTTAAGGGCTGGTAAGGTAAAAGAGCTTTTCTATTTGTATTTTAGAATAGGGTAGGGCATTTTTTTATTTTTGGGGGCTTTGTTATTTTATAAGGGGGCTTAGAGTAGGTGTAATTAGCTTAAAATTGTTGTAATATTTTTCTAATGTTTGTAAATTATTTTTTTATTTTTTGTAACTTAGCTTTTTTATTTTTTGTACTTTAGTTAGTTTATTTAATTGTATTTATTTGTAGGTATTTGTATGTAATTAATTTATTGATAGTGTAGTGTTAGGTTTAATTGTAGATAATTGTAGGTATTTTATTTAATTCATTTATTGATAGTGTAGTGTTAGGTTTAATTGTAACAGGTTAGGATTTATTTTACAGGTCATTTTGTAATTATTTTAACTAGGTAGCTATTAAATAGTTAATAACTATTTAATAGCTATTGCACCTAGTTAAAATAAATACAAAGTTGCCTGTAAAATAAATATAAATCCTAAAATAGCTACAATATAATTATAATTTATATTGTAGCTATATTAGGGTTTATTTTAAAGGTAAGTATTTAGCTTTAAATAGGAATAATTTATTTAATAAGAGTTAATTTATTTAGTTAGATAAAAATTATATTTAACTTAGGGGGGTGTTAGTGTTAGGGTTAGACTTAGCTTTAGGGGTTAATAAATTTATTAGAGTAGCGGTGAGGTCCAGTCCGCCGATTAGGGGTTAATACTTGAAGTTAGGTGTCGGTGATGTTAGGGAGGGAAGATTAGGGGTTAATACTATTTATTATAGGGTTATTGAGGCGGGAGTGAGGCGGATTAGGGGTTAATAACTTTATTATAGTAGCGGTGAGGTCCGGTCGGTATATTAGGGGTTAATAAGTGTAGGTAGGTGGTGGCGACGTTGGGGGCGGCAGATTAGGGTTTAATAAATATAATATAGGGGTCGGCGGTGTTAGGGGCAGCAGATTAGGTGTACATAGGGATAACGTAGGTGGCGGCGGTGTACGGAGCGGCAGATTAGGGGTTAAAAAAAATATGCAGGGGTCAGCGATAGCGGGGGCGGCAGATTAGGGGTTAATAAGTGTAAGGTTAGGGGTGTTTAGACTCGGGGTTCATGTTAGGGTGTTAGGTGTAGACTTAGAAAGTGTTTCCCCATAGGAAACAATGGGGCTGCGTTAGGAGCTGAACGCTGCTTTTTTGCAGGTGTTAGGGTTTTATTTAGCTCAAAATGCCCCATTGTTTCCTATGGGGGAATCGTGCACGAGCACGTTTTTGAAGCTGGCCGCGTCCGTAAGCACCGCTGGTATTGAGAGTTGCAGTGGCGGTAAATATGCCTGTACGCTCCCTTTTTGGAGCCATTCTGTGAACTCTAAATACCAGCAGTATTTAAAAGGTGCGGGGGGAAAAAAGCACGCGTAGCTAACGCACCCCTTTGGCCGCAGAACTCTAAATCTAGCAGTAAATAAAATACCTACAATTAGCTAAATTAAAATACAATAAAATAAACTATTCTATAATACAAAAAAAACCAATCACTAAATTACAAAAAATAAAAAAGAATTACAAGAAGTTTAAACTAATTACACCTAATCTAAGCCCCCTAATAAAATAAAAAATCCCCCCAAAATAAAAAAAATGCCCTACCCTATTCTAAACTACATAAGTAATCAGCTCTATTACCAGCCCTTAAAAGGGCTTTTTGCGGGGCATTGCCCCAAAGTAATCAGCTCTTTTACCTGAAAATAAAAATACAATACCCCCCCAACATTACAACCCACCACCCACATACCCCTACTCTAACCCACTCAAATCCCCCTTAAAAAAAACCTATCGCTAACCCCCTGAAGATCATCCTACCTTGAGTCGTCTTCACCCAGCCGAGCCGAATTCTTCATCCAAGGTGCGCAGAGGAGGTCCTTGATCCGGTAGAAGTCTCCATCCCAGCGGGGCAAGAAGAGGTCCTTCATCCGGTAGAAGTGTTCATCCAGACGGCGTCTTCAATCTTCATCCATCCAGAGCGGAGCCATCTTCAAAGGAGCCGACGCGGAGCCATCCTCTTCAACCGACGACTTCCCGACGAATGAAGGTTCTTTAAGGGACGTCATCTAAAATGGTGTCCCTTCAATTACTATTGGCTGATAGAATTCTATAAGACAATCGGAATTAAGTTAGAAAAAATCTGATTGGCTGATGCAATCAGCCAATCAGATTGAAGTTCAATCAGATTGAAGTTCAATCCGATTGGCTGATCCAATCAGCCAATCGTATTGAACTCGCATTCTATTGGCTGTTCCGATTTTTTTTTTCTGTTTTTTTTAAGGGGGGTTTGGTGGGTTAGAGTAGGGGTATGTGGGTGGTGGGTTGTAATGTTGGGGGGGGTATTGTATTTTTATTTTCAGGTAAAAAGAGCTGATTACTTTGGGGCAATGCCCCGCAAAAAGCCCTTTTAAGGGCTGGTAATAGAGCTGATTACTTTGGTAGTTTAGAATAGGGTAGGGAATTTTTTTATTTTGGGGGGATTTTTTATTTTATTAGGGGGCTTAGATTAGGTGTAATTAGTTTAAACTTCTTGTAATTCTTTTTTATATTTTGTAATTTATTGTTTTTTTTGTATTATAGAATAGTTTATTTTATTGTATTTTAATTTAGCTAATTGTAGGTAATTTATTTAATTAATTTATTGATAGTGTCATGTTAGGTGTATTTGTAACTTAGGTTAGGATTTATTTTACAGGTAATTTTGTACTTATTTTAACTAGGTAGCTATTAAATAGTTATTAACTGTTTAATAGCTATTGTACCTAGTTAAAATAAATACAAATTTGCCTGTAAAATAAATATAAATCCTAAAATAGCTACAATGTAATTATTAGTTATATTGTAGCTATATTAGGGTTTATTTGATAGGTAAGTATTTAGTTTTAAATAGGATTCATTTAGTTAATTTTTGGAATATTATTTTGTTTCATTTAAATAATATTTATGTTAGGGGGGTGTTAGGGTTAGAGTTAGGTTTAGGGGTTAATAACTTTATTATAGTAGCGGCGACGGTGCGGGCGGGATATTAGGGGTTAATAATTGTAGGTAGGTGGCGGCGATGTTAGGGAGGGCAGATTAGGGGTTAATACTATTTATTATAATGTTTGCGAGGCGGGAGTGCGGCGGTTTAGGTGTTAATACATTTATTATAGTGGGGGCGAGGTCCAGTCAGCAGATTAGGGGTTAATAAGTGTAGGTAAGGTAGCGGCAAAGTTGGGGGGGCAGATTAGGGGTTAATAAATATAATATAGGGGTCGGCGGTGTTAGGGGCAGCAGATTAGGGCTTCATAGGGATAATGTAGGTGGCGGCGATGTCCGGTCGGCAGATTAGGGGTTAATATTAAAATGCAGGTGTCAGCGATAGCGGGGGCGGCAGATTAGGGGTTAATAAGTGTAAGGTTAGGGGTGTTTAGACTCGGGGTTCATGTTAGGGTGTTAGGTGCAGACTTAGAGAGTGTTTCCCCATAGGAAACAATGGGGCTGCGTTAGGACTGAACGCTGCTTTTTTGCAGGTGTTAGGGTTTTTTTCAGCCCAAACTGCCCCACTGTTTCCTATGGGGATATTGTGCACAAGCACGTTTTTCCAGTTTACCGCTACCGTAGGCAACGCTGGTATTGAGGGTTGAAGTGCAGCTAAATTAGACTCAACGCACCCTTTTCTGAGCCTAACACAGCACCTCAGACAACTCTAAATACCAGCGTTGTCTTAAGGGTGCGCTGGGAAAAAAAGCAGCGTTAGCTACGCGGGTCTTTACCGACAAAACTCTAAATCTAGTGGTTAGTTTTTTTCATAATAACATCACTTTTAATTTTAGTGACCTTTCTTATAAGGTCTTCCTTTCTTTCTGTTATATCTTTTGAGTCAGCCCCTGAATTCTAAGTTCACTAGAATTTCCTCATCTTCCTTGATTTTCGTGATCCAGGTCTATGCTTAGGGTTTCTCTATGTTCTATAATGAGTTTAATCAATTGCCTTGATGTCTCTATTAGAATATGTGTCCATTTCTCAGATAGTGTATTTGATAAAGGGAATGCACATTCTTTCTGGATAATCAACCCTTTAGGTATGATATTAAGTTCCAGACATTTCTTAAGGAAGGCAATTTCAGACTTGTATTTAACTTCAGATTTAATCAGTTTCTCTAAATCCCTAAAGATCAGTTGTATATCTATAGTCCCTTCCTCATCCATAATATTGGTAGGATTGTTGGTGGGCATATCTATGCTAATATCTATGCCCTGGCATAATGATGTGAGTGAATCCATAATCTCTCAGTTGGAACTATTTGGGTAACCAACCAACTAAGTGAAATTTGATAAATAATATGAAGTAAATTAGCAAAACACTGGCTGCTTGGAAAAGCGAGGGTAAAGTCAAGTATTGATGGAATATATACCTAGCGCCTGTGTAATCCTATATGCTCCGGCTTTCTTGACCTCTAGCTGTTAATAAGGAACTCTAAGAATATATGGATGTAGCCTGAGCGCCTCAACTGGAAGTGGGCTAGGATGTGAATAGGTAGTACAAATGTATTTATTAATGACAATAAATGTTGACAGTTAAAACAATTAAAACAATAATTAAAACAAAAGTTTAAAACAATAAATTATATGCAATATACAAAGGTACCTATGTGGAATATTCAAATAGTACATTAACATGGATCCATGTTGATCAAAATACAAAAAGACTGTATATAATTAAACACAGCACTAACATATGATGTAGGCTATTAATATACGTTCACCGCTAATATAAACAGAGCGGTGACGTCATAGCCAATCACAACACCCCAAAATCGGCAGGAATTAGGGAATATACTAATAGTCTCTCATAACAACATCACTAAAAAGATAGCACAACCCCACATCACAAATCTTCATCACTTTTCATATTACTAAATGTTCTATTTTCTAAGGAATATGCAAGTTAAAACCTAATATCCAATTGGAACTAGGCAGCATGTACACACCTATCGTCAACACAATGTGGTGTTGACGTCATACCCAATAGGAATAGCCGAATATCTGCATCACTAAATAAGACCAAATAGGATTATCGCCATGGCGAAATCTATTGCTGCAAAAAACACTGCTGTCCTGCATTATATGGCATATCTAGTGCCTTTAAAAGTGTATTTTTATATTTTTAAAATATTATCGATAGGTACAGGAGGGTAGGAGAGGAGAAACTATCTATCCCCAATGACAAATATGGAAACACAATACCCAATAGAAAACTGTCTAGGACTACCCACCCACTAGAATAACATGGTGATGATGTCACAGCCAATGAAAAGAGACAAATTTCGGCAGCAGTAAATAAAGTAAACTTTTATATTGAATTTGGATAGATATAAAAGTCTATAACACATAGAAAATAGAACAAATAAAAATGAATATGTGTGTGTATATATAAAAAACGATTTGAGAAAGAAGATTTAAAGACAAATACTGGATGTGACATCAGCACTTAAATGGTGATCATAAATAAACAAACAGACCAAAAGATCATAAAGATATAAAAACGATTTGAGTATATACTTTTTGATATAACATTATTACTCTGTGTACACTAATATGTTAATAAAGATTCACTTCAGAAAAAAAATAAAAAAATGGTCACATGTTTTTAGCAACTTGTGACCACAAAGCAAACAATTATGAAACAGGTATAAAAGGCCACCAGCACATACAACAAACCAGTCTTGAAAAAGGCCCGTGAGAGGCCGAAACGCGTTGAGCATACTCCACTATATTGATTATCTTTCACAGATAAATCCACCTAGGAGCAGATCCTTCACAGATAAATCCAACTAGGAGCAGAACATCCACTAAAATCTCTGAATTTCCACCTGTGGTTGCAGCACTAACCCTGCAGCACCCAGCTGCACTAATCTCGCAACACCCAACTGAACCTTGAGAATAATTTTTCATTCACTAACTTTCATCACTTAGACTTATATTGCACCTATGAATGTATTTATCTTAACTTCAAAACATTTGTTAATCTTTTTTTCATCAATGACATCTTTTGGCAATTTCTGCTAACAATTTTCCAATTTTTTCACATTTTTACATTTTTGTATTTGTATCCTTTGTTGAAGGATTATCCTTTTTCTCTCTCACTATTTTGCACTATTTTTTGAGCTTTCAGTCACATCCCCTTTTTTCTCCTACATCATCACTAATGAGGGATCACCTATAACATAACTATATTGGACTCTACCTAAGTAAACACTTGGAAATTCTACATCATATTTTCACTGACCCTGGGATTACAAATTACACTCAATTGATAGGAACAATTTGTGACTTCTCACTACAACACGGCCAAGACCCCACCGGGCGCTTAGTGCCCCATTTGTGTACCAAGGTGGTGTAGTACTGCTTTAGAGGTACTTTCTTTAGTGGTACTTTTTCCATATATATAGAAAAAAAAAAAAATATATATATATATATATATATATATATATGGGCCTCTATTTATCAAGTCGTCAACCGCAAATACGCTGGAATTCTGCAGCGTATTTGTGGCGAGGCTGATTCGCCATAGTTATCAAGCCCTACAGACCGGCAAAAGTAGAATCTAGTGACATAACATACGATCCGCTGGACTCAATCTGACACAGATCGATGCTTACGTCACTCCAGATGTTCCTAATGCAAGTTCGGCACAATCTGACTAATTTTGGAATTTATCAAAGAACAACCAGGTACGCTCGCCACTATTCCGGCCCAGCGTACCTGGTTTTCAATCCACCGCCCTGGAGGCGGCGGATCCCATAGGAATCAATGGGGTTCTGACAGCAGCGAAAGCTCATGTTCGCTGCTGCCCGATATCCCATTGATTCCTATGGGAAATGTCTGCACCTAACACTCTAACATGTTCCCTGAGTCTAAACACCCCTAATCTGCCCCCTGTTACACCGCCCCCACCTACATTATACTTATTAACCCCTAAACCGCCGCTCCCGGACCCCGCCGCAACTAAATAGTTTAACCCCTAAACCGCCGCTCCCAAACCTGCCACAACTAAATAAATTGTTTAACCCCTAAACCACCACTCCCGGACCCCGCCGCAACTAAATAAATTGTTTAACCCATAAAACGCCGCTCACGGACCCCGTAGCCACCTACATTATACATATTAACCCCTATCCTGCCCCCCCTACACCGCCGCCACCTACATTAAACTTATTAACCCCTATCCTGCCCCCCCCCACACCACCGCCACCTACATTAAACCTATTAACCCCTATCCTGCCCCCCCTACACCGCCGCCACCTACATTAAACTTATTAACCCCTATCCTGCCCCCCTACACTGCCGCCACCTATATTAAACTTATTAACCCCTATCCTGCCCCCCCTACACCTCCGCCACTATATTAAAGTTATTAAACCCAAAACCTAAGTCTAACCCTAACCCCCTAACTTAAATATCATTTAAATAAATCTAAATAAAATTACTATCATTAACTAAATTATTCCTATTTAAAACTAAATACTTACCTGTAAAATAAACCCTAAGATAGCTACAATATAACTAATAGTTACATTTGTATCTATCTTAGGGTTTATTTTTATTTTACAGGCAACTTTGTATTTATTTTAACTAGGTGCAATAACTATTTAATAGCTACCTAGCTAAAATAAATACAAAATTACCTGTAAAATAAATCCTAACCTAAGTTACAATTACACCTAACACTATACTATAATTAAATAAATTAAATGAATTAAATACAATTACCTACAATTAAATAAAATTAACTAAAATTAACTAAAGTAAAAAAAAAACAAAACACTAAATAACAGAAAAGAAAAAAAATTACAAGAATTTTAAACTAATTACACCTAATCTAAGCCCCCTAATAAAATAAAAAAGCCCCCTAAAATAATAAAATTCCCTACCCTAAACTAAATTACAAATAGCCCTTAAAAGGGCCTTTTGCGGGGCATTGCCCCAAAGTAATCAGCTCTTTTACCTGAAAAAAAAATAAATACAACCCCCAACATTAAAACCCACCACCCACACACCCAACCCTACTCTAAAACCCACCCAAACACCCCTTAAAAAACCTAACACTACCCCCTTGAAGATCACCCTACCTTGAGCCGTCTTCACCCAGCCGGGCAGAAGTCTTCATCCGATCTGGCCAGAAGTCTTCATCGAATCTGGGCAGAAGAGGTCCTCCAAGCGGCAGAAGTCTTCATCCAAGCGGCATCTTCTATCTTCATCCATCCGGAGCAGAGCGGGTCCATCTTCAATCCAGCCAATGCGGAGCCATCCTCTTCAAACGACGTCCTAACACTGAATGAAGGTTCCTTTAAATGACATCATCCAAGATGGCGTCCCTTGAATTCCGATTAAATCCAATCAGCCAATAGGATTGACCTTGCATTCTATTGGCTGCTCCGATCAGCCAATAGAATGTGAGGTCAATCCTATTGGCTGATTGGATCAGCCAATCGGATTGAACTTCAATCCGATTGGCTGATTGCATCAGACAATTGGATTTTTCCTACCTTAATTCCGATTGGCTGATAGAATCCTATCAGCCAATCGGAATTCAAGGGACGCCATCTTGAATGACGTCATTTAAAGGAACCTTCATTCAGAGTTAGGATGTCGTTTGAAGAGGATGGCTCTGCGTCGGCTGGATTGAAGATGGACCCGCTCCGGATGAAGAGATGGATGAAGATAGAAGATGCCACTTGGATGAAGACTTCTGCCACTTGGAGAACCTCTTCTGCCCTGATTCGATGAAGATTTCTGGCCGGATCAGATGAAGACTTCTGCCCGGCTGGGTGAAGAGTGAAGACGGCTCAAGGTAGGGTGATCTTCAAGGGGGTAGTGTTAGGTTTTTTTTAAGGGGGGTTTGGGTGGGTTTTAGAGCAGGGTGTGTGGGTGGTGGGTTTTAATGTTGGGGGGTTGTATTTCTTTTTTTTTCAGGTAAAAGAGCTGATTACTTTGGGGCAATGCCCTGCAAAAGGCCCTTTTAAGGGCTATTTGTAATTTAGTTTAGGGTAGGGAATTTTATTATTTTGGGGGACTTTTTTATTTTATTAGGGGGCTTAGATTAGGTGTAATTAGCTTAAAATTCTTGTAAATTTTTTTATTTTCTGTAATTTAGTGTTTTTTTTGTACTTTAGTTAATTTTATTTAATTGTAGGTAATTGTATTTAATTAATTTAATTTATTTAATTATAGTATAGTGTAAGGTGTAATTGTAACTTAGGTTAGGATTTATTTTACAGGTAATTTTGTATTTATTTTAGCTAGGTAGCTATTAAATAGTTAATACCTATTTAATAGCTTTTGTACCTAGTTAAAATAAATACAAAGTTGCCTGTAAAATAAAAATAAACCCGAAGATAGATACAAATGTAACTATTAGTTATATTGTAGCTATCTTAAGGTTTATGTTACAGGTAAGTATTTAGTTTTAAATAGGAATTATTTAGGTAATAATATTAAATTTATTTAGATGTATTTAAATTATATTTAAGTTAGGGGGGTGTTAGGGTTAGACTTAGGTTTAGGGGTTAATTAATTTAATATAGTGGTGGCGGTGTAAGGGGGGCAGGATAGGGGTTAATAAATGTAATGTAGGTGGCGGCGGGCTCCGGGTGCGGCGGTTTAGGGGTTAAACAATTTATTTAGTTGCGGCAGGGTCCGGGATCAGCAGGATAGGGGTTAATAACTTTATGTTGGTGGCGGCAGTATAGGGGACGGCAGATTAGGGGTTAATAGGTATAATGTAGGTGGCAGCAGGGTCCGGGAACGGCGGTTTAGGGGTTAATATATTTATTAGAGTTGCGGCGGGATCCGGGAGCGGCAGTTTAGGGGTTAATAAGTTTATTTAGTTGCGGGGGCTCCAGGAGCAGCGGTTTAGGGGGTAAAACAGTATGGTATAGTGTGGGTGCTTAGTGACAGGCTAGGAAGAAAGCTGCGAATAAGCCGATGAACAGCGAGATCGATGACTGTTAGTTAACAACAGTCCGCTGATCATTGCACCGTACTTGGTGCGCGGCTTTTTGACAGCTTTCTTGAAAAATTTGGCGAACGTATTCAGGTCTGCAGCGGTGATGTTAGGCGAGCTTAAGCGAGCGTATTGGTGCCAGCGAATGCTAGAAAGTAGACAGCTTGATAAATAGAGGCCATAGTGTATATATAGATATTATTTCAAGATTGTCTACTGTCACATTTTACCAGTCTTTTTGTATGTTGATAAACATAGGTCCATATTAATGTACTATTTGAATATCCCACATAGGTACCTTTGCATATTGCATATTATTTATTGTTTTACACTTTTGTTTTAATTATTGTTTGAATTGTTTTAAATGTCAACATTTATTGTCATTAATAAATACATGTGTACTTTCTATTCACATCCTAGACCACTTCCAGTTGAGGTGCTCATGCTACATCCATATATTCCTAAACGTGGCCTGGTTGTAGGTGCCAGACGGGCTGGTTGGAGTATTTCAAAAACTGTTCATCTATTGGGATTTTCATGCACAACCATCTCTAGGGTTTACAGAGAATGGTCCAAAAAAGAGAAAATATCCAGTGAGCGGTAGTTGTGGGGACAAAAATACCCTGTTGATGTCAGAGGAGAATGGGCAGACTGGTTCGAGATGATAGAGAGGCAACAGTAACTCAAATAACCACTTGCTACAACCAAGGTATGCAGAATACCACGTCTGAATGCACAACATGTCTAACGTTGAAGCAGATGGGCTACAGCAGCTAAAGTCCACACCTGGTGCCACTCCTGTCAACTATGAACAGGAAACTGAAGCTACAATTCACACAGGCTCACCATAATTGGACAATAGAAGATTGGAAAAACATTGCCTGGTCTGATGAGTCTCAATTTTAGCTGCAACATTCATATAGTAGGGTCAGAAGTTTGCGTAAACATGAAAGCATGGATCTAACCTGCCTTGTATCAACAGTTCAGGCTGGTGGTGGTGGTGTAATGGTGTAGTGGATATTTTCTTGGCACACTTTGGGCCCCTTAGTACAAGTTGAGCATTGTTTAAATGCCACACTCTACCTGAGTATTGTTGCTGACCATATCGATCCCTTTATGACTACAGTGTACCCATTTTCTGATGGCTACTTCCAGCAGGATAATGCACCATGTCACAAAGCTCAAATCATCACAAACTGGTTTCTTGAACATAACAATGAGTTTACTGTACTCCAATGGCCTTCACAGTCACCAGATCTTGGTCCAATAGAGCACCTTTGGGATCTGGTGGAACGTGAGATTTGCATCATGGATGTGCAGCCGACAAATCTGCAGCAACTGCGTAATGCTATCATGTCAATATGGACCAAAATCTCTGATGAATGTTTTCAGCATCATGTTAAATCTATGCCACAAAGAATTAAGGCAGTTCTGAAGGCTAAAGGGGTCCAACCCGGTACTAGCAAGGTGTACGTAATAAAGTGGCCGGTGAGTGTATATATACAACCACAATTCCAAAAAAGTTGAGAAAGCATGGAAAATGCAAAAAAACAAAAAAGTCATTTGAAAATTAATTTAACCTGTTCTATATTAAAAACACATTATGAACACATTATTTGATGTTTTACTGTGTAAATTTGATGTATTTTTTAAAAATATACACTAATTTCAAATCTAATGACTGCAACATGTTCCGAAAAAGCTGAGAGAGGGACAATTTAGGACTAATAGTGATGTGACAAGTTTAAAAAAGAAGGTGATGTGAAACAAATGAGACAATCATGTTACCATAGTATATAAGAATCCTCCAAAAAAGGCCTAGTCCTTCAAGAGCAAGGATGTGTCGAGGTTTGTCAATCTGCCAACAGATGCATCAGTAAATAATCCGACACTTTGAGAACAACATTCCCCAAAGACAAATCGGTAGAATTTGGGGCATTTAACCTTCGTCAGAGAAGCCCCGCAAAATGCGCTAGGCCACACCCATCATACGCAACAGTTGACACAAGTGTGCTAGTGGGAACGGCTGACCTGGAGTCGGCTTTCACAGAGCGGCCATTTTTCCTCAGACACACTGTCTCCGCTTTGAAAGATTATCAGCCTCCTTTATGTTACGGGACAGTACCTTTATACTCTGAGTGAATTGCATATCAGGTGGATTTGGTACCAATTACAAATAAAGGAATCACATTTCTCATGGAACACATGGGTTTCTCCTTGTGTAACCTTTATCAAATTAAATGGAACCATACATCAGAGTCAAAAAAAATTCTGTAGGAATTCTGCTGTGTCAAACACTTTTGTGTTTGACTGTGAACTGTTGAGCAAAATTATTTCTATTTTGCCTAGTTTTTTGGCATCTCATTTGGTAAATTGCTTTTGTAATATACACAGAAAATAATTTGTTATTAAAGGGACAGTAAACGTAAAAAATAATGTTATATAATTCTGCACATAGTGCAGAATTATATAACATTATATTAGCCTTATTGATATAAAACCTTATTTGCCCTCGTTTTTGTAAGATCTGTGACCGCATTTACTACTAAGGGCCTCTAAACAAACAACATTTCCTCTTTCTATATTAACCCAAAATGTGAAAGGTTTTCTCTCACCATGTAAAAGATCAAAAGCATTATCAGACTTATACAAGAAAAAAGCTGATATACTTTTTTTTTACAGGAAACGCTTTTCAAAAAATCACAAATTCCCAAATATTTTGGTAAACAATATACTCAACACTTCCATAATACAGCGTCAACAAAACACTGTGGAGTGAGTATTCTCCTTCGCAAACATATTCCATTCACTGTTATACAAATAACTAAGGATAATGAGGGCAGATTTCTAGGTATCGCTGGTCTAATGTATGGAAGGCCAATCACATTAATAAATATTTATGCCCCTAATATACAACACATGCCATTCTTTAAAGCTATGTTCCGTAAATTATTAGATATTTCCAAAGGCCAAATTTTTCTTGGAGGAGACTTTCATTTCCCATTTAATCCTTCTGTAGATACCTCCAACCCCCATTCAAGAACCCCGAAACACACGCTAACGTATTTGTGGAAGTCCCTGAGAGATTACAACCTGTAAGACATATTGAGATTTATACATCCCAATACCAAAGATTATACTTTCTACTCCTACCCGTCGCAATCTTATAGTAGAATAGATTATCTGTTAACAAATCAAGAGGGACTTTCACTAATAACCGATTCCATTATTGCCCCTACGTCTTGGTCCGATCACTCGGCCGTTACAGTACAGATTAGATGGCCTAATACTCCTACCAACCCTTTCCAGTGGAGACTAGACGACACATTATTAACCCACCAAACCTTCACAGAACAAATAGCCAAAGTACTAGAAGAATACTTTCAAATTAATAATAACTCTGTAGAGGATCCATTTGTGGTGTGGGAAGCTCACAAGTGTACCCTTAGGGGAGAATTTATAAAATATAAAGCTCATATCCAAAAACACTCTAGACAGAACTACTTCAAACTGACATCTAGGTTAGCACATTTGGAATTTTCACATAAAAAAGATCCTAAAAATACCACAATTTTACAAGAAATAGGTAGTATCAGAGAACAACTAGATACATTCTTAGCTCTTGAGCACCAGAAAATATCTGTGAAATTAAAACAAAAATTTTATCATGAAAGTAATAAAGCAGGGAAAATGTTGTCCAGGACTCTAAGACGAGCAAGATTAAAATTGTTTATTCATGAGCTCAAAACACCTCAAAACACTTCAGTTTGCACTACCTCAGCCATATTGGACCAATTTTTTCCAATATTATTCCTCCCTATATAACCTGTATTATCTCCAGAAATTGAATCATCCTCAAAAGCATCAATCCAAAAATATCTAGAATCATGCAGTCTCCCCTCGTTGTCCTAGGAACAAAGATACTCTCTAGAATCCCCAATATCCGCAAAAGAAATTTCAATAGTCATAAAGGAACTGGCATCAGGTAAAAGTCCGGGCCCAGATGGCTTCACTGCCAAATACTATCAGACTTTTGCCCCAATTCTTACCCCAATCCTACTTAATTTATATAACGGTGTATCCTCTACTAATCATTTCCCATCTACTATGTTAATGGCGCACATTATAGTTCTTCCAAAACCGGGTAAAACTCCAGATATTCCATCCAATTTCCGCCCTATTTCACTGTTGAACACTGACGTAAAACTTTATGCAAAAATAATGGCAGGCAGACTGAATAAATTACTCCCACAGCTGATACATTGCAATCAGGTAGGTTTTACGCCGTATAGAGAAACCAGGGATAATACCATCAAAATACAAACCCTGATAGATCACTCGGTAAAAGCCAAAATCCCAGGAATCTTCGCGTCCATGGACGCTGAGAAAGCTTTTGATCGGTTAAATTGGAACTTTCTTGAACTAATCTTAGTCAAATTTGGTTTCCCGGAAACATTTATATCAAAGATTATGTCCCTTTATACTATCCCAAATGCAAAAATTAGCCTAAATGATTCACTATCACCAGCCTTTGCCATATATAATGGCACAAGGCAAGGATGTCCTCTATTCCCGTTGCTATTTGCCTTGGCCATGGAAGCCTTGGCAGCTAGAATTAGAGCAAACCCAAAAATAACAGGCATAACAATACAAGAGAAGGTTTATAAAGTTTCTATGTATGCAGATGATGTCTTTTTGACCATTACCAACCCTACCACTTCTATGCCTGAGTTACACTCAGAATTTCACATTTTTGGTAAACTTTCTAATTTTAAGATTAATGCCGCTAAGTCGGAATTTATGGGGGTAGGTGTTACGAGTCTTGAGACTGATTATATACAATCTACTTACCACTATAAATATCAGAAACACTCTCTGAAGTATTTGGGCATTCCCAATAACGCTACCTAGGTGTTTTTTCAATAAGATTCAAAACATATTGAATACCTTTTTATGGAAGCACAAACGCCCTAGACTAGCTAGACTAGCTAAAGCGATAATATACCGACCTAAGTTACAGGGAGGATTGGGTATGCCAAATCTTCACTATTACTTTATAGCAAGTACCCTAACCCGGATCATTGATAGGTGTAAACATGGTACACATAAAGAGTGGGTACAATTAGATCATGACCTAGCACAAAATTCGCAACTGGGAGCCAGTTGCTGAATACCACACATTCATAGGGCCCTGCATCCTTCCACCTCAACAATGACTAGACATACGCTTAAAATTTGGGATAAATGCATCAATAATTTCCCAGGGATTTCCGAAATTCCATCACCATTGACACCTCTGAAACACAATCCAGAAGTGCTAATGTCACTCCCTACTCAATATGAAAGGGATTTATCCCTACGAGATGTCATACCATGTAGCCTAGCCATGGAGAACAAATCCCTTAAACCAAAAGCTGAGTTACAAGTATCTTTTGGTAACTACTTTCTACCATGGTTCAGATATTTTCAATTATCACATTATCTCACTACACACGCCAAACGCACCCAATTTTATAGACCCTTATCCAATTTTGAATCTATATGTAAATCTGAAATGTACACAAAAGGCTCCCTTTCATTGACATATAAACTATTACTTGATTATCACTCTAGAGAACTACCGACATATGCTAGTAAATGGTCAGAAGAACTCCAAACGCCTGTCTCCCATGAACAATGGACTAGGGTATATAGTAACATGAGCACACATACATCATCTATAGCACAACTGGAGTTGAACTTAAAATGAATGCTCAGATGGTACTATACTCCAGTGAGATTAGCTGCTATATATAGCCTAAGAAATAATAAATGCTGGAGAAAGTGTGGGGAAATGGGAGACTATCAACATATATGGTGGACATGCCCCAATATTAAACAATATTGGAGGGGAATACACTTGGCCATTAAGCAAATAATTAGTATTGAACTCCCCTTAGAACCTACCATATTTTTATTCAACAACTTACCCAAAATTAAATGTAAACTTAGGCAAAAGCTACTCATTATATTACTAAATTGTGCTAGAAGACTCATCCCAAGGAAATGGAAATCTGTACAGGCCCCTTTAGTTTTAGAATGGCGTACTCTAGTTACCAATACTTTAGCAATGGAAAAATATCATTACATTAACACAAAGAGATTGGATGACTTCCTGGGATTCAATTTTATATGGGAAGAATACTGCAATTTGATAAAACATAGCGGACACACTAGGTCACAGACTGTGGGATAATCAGAATGTACACACTTACACAAGTTTTTACTTAGATTGTGATAAAAGAGAGATACTTTGTTAAGATCAGCATTTTATTGAGCAATATGTTGAATAGACACAATTTTCTTTCTTTTTTTTTTTCTCTTTATTCAAAATATGTTGACAATAAATATAGGGATCATTACTAGCACAATTATGTCCATTTCAATGGTAATTAATCCCTTATTGTATGACAATGAATCTATTGTAACCTGTTTTGTTTGGTTGTTTCACTCTGTATTAAATTTTACTTTCAATAAAGGAAAAATTTGAAAAAAACCCCCAAAAAAAACAAACAAACCTTATTTGCCCTTTGAATTTTTGAAAAATATGACAGGTTTTCAGACCCGCTCTCTGCTGAGCGGGTCTGTTTTTTTTACACAGCGCATCGGGCCAGCTGTATAGTCACAGCCCGGCCCGACCACGCCATAACACTAAGTGCAGCTCGCTCCTGCTCTGTCTGACAACAGGAGCGAGCTGCACTGTGTATAATGGCGTGGTCGGGCCGGGCTGTGACTATACAGCTGGCCCGATACGCTGTGTAAAAAAAACAGACCCGCTCAGCAGAGATTTTTCAAAAATTCAAAGGGCAAATAAGGTTTTATAACGATAAGGCATAATTTTTTATGTTTACTGACACTTTAAATTAGAGTGAATTATTTTTCTTTGCTCACTTCTAAAATCATTTACCAGAATCTCTAATTTTTAATTGTGATATGTATTAAGCTTGTATGCCTTTGCATTTCTAGGAGCAAAATAATGACAGAAGAGTTTGCATTTGTTCTTGCCCTTCAGCCTTTACTCAGACTCATTCTATGAGATACTTAAAGCATATAACTATTTGATAATTACCAATTTAATTGTAGACATTGTGCATATTTTCCTCCTATCCCTTCTACTTTCTTTTACAAACACACATATTAGATTTATGATGATCTAGGGTTTGAGAACAGTTGATAAGAATGTACCACACTGTGTCCATCATCCTCAGGCTCAGACATGTTCTTTGTGGTTTTATTTCTGGTGAGGAGGCTAAGTTCATAGAAACATTGACAGATCAAGATGTCCTCTCCGCAATGACTTCTGTGCTGAGACAGTTCACAGGTAACAAAAAGGGATGACGTGTTGGCATATTTGTTAAAAGCAATGAAAGTTGACCATATTTGTTCTATACAAATGTTGTGTTTGCAAAACATTCAACATTAATTTTGATTATTGTTCCTTTATTGAATATAAATTTAAATAACAAATGCCTCTGAACATTCAAATATTGGTTTTCATAGACCTCAATTTGAGCCATAATAATGTAAATTCTATGGAAACATTTGAATTGCAAAAATAATTTCTAGTTAAAACTATGTTTTACCGATGTAATATCAAAATAAAGACATTTGCAATTGCTAGTACATGGAGCAAGGATATTAAATACTCTACTGTTCATTGATGCATACAATATACACTAACATTTCCTTATATTAGTTCTGCTCCTCCCTTGAACCTCCGTAGCATGTAAGCTTAGCTGATTTTTAGATCACATCTGTAAGAGCTAATTTGCAACAGTGCAACTCTTGGCAGGGCCCTCAATCCCTTTGTCTCCCATAATTGTCACCTTGCATATTAGACCCATGTTTATAGAACTACGGAATCTGTTTGCGGACAAAATCTACAAATAACTAATAATAATAATGATAATAATAATAATATTTGTCTAAAAAACAGTAAGGGCCAGATTACGAGTGGGGCACTAATTATCAATTCTACTCATGCGTTCACATCACTAGACTTTGTCTTTTTTGCATGCGACGGATACCGCACATATTACAAGTTAAAAGTAAAACGTTTTTGGTTGTGTGCTAACCCAACGCCTGCAAAAAGCCGAACTTACAATTACGTGATCACGTTAACGTATCCCCCCCATAGTCTTTAATGGAGAACGAAAAGTGAAAAAAACTAACACCCTACTCGTGCGTAAACCCGATCGCATTTTCTCAAGTGCCATAACCCGACATAAAATATTAATATTTTCACATTCCAGTGTTCTTCCCATAGCAGAATATGTTCTATTTATTCATACATACATATTTCTACATATATCTGATGTTTTTTTGTTAAAATATATATCTATACCTATATACAGTATATAGATGATTATATATATATATGATTATATATAGGTATAGATATATACAGATATATTTAAAACAAGAAAAAGGAGAAAACAGAGAGCAGAACCACTCTAAGGGACATATTTATCAAGCTCCGTATGGAGCGTTAGGCCCCTTGTTTCAGGCTCATCGGAAACAGAAGTTATCAAGAAGTTAAAGACCTCTGCTCCATAACTTTTCCACCTGCTCTGAGGCGGCGGACATAAATCAACCTGATCAAATTCGATCGGGTTGATTAACACCCCTGCTAGCGGCCGCAAATCTGGAGGGGGCGACATTGCACCAGCAGTTCACAAGAACTGCTGGTGCAATGATAAATGCCGAAAGCGTATGCTGTCGGCATTTATCGATGGGCAGCGATGTGCAGTGGACATGATACGCTACTTCTTATCATGTCCACTCACACATTTTTAAATTTGTCCCTATGTGTAAACCGATAAAATAGTTTTGATTACAGACAAAGAGTATAAATAACACACTCACATGAAGTACCCTCAAACAAGCATGAATTACAGATAAAGAGTATAAATAACACACTCACATGAAGTACCCTCAAACAAGTATGAATTACAGACAAAGAGTATAAATAACACACTCACTTGAAGTACCCTCAAACAAGTATGAATTACAGACAAAGAGTATAAATAACACACTCACATGAAGTACCCTCAAACAAGTATGAATTACAGACAAAGAGTATAAATAACACACTCATATGAAGTACCCTCAAACAAGCATGAATTACAGACAAAGAGTATAAATAACACACTCACATGAAGTACCCTCAAACAAGCATGAATTACAGACAAAGAGTATAAATAACACACTCACATGAAGTACCCTCAAACAATTATTAATTACAGACAAAGAGTATAAATAACACACTCACATGAAGTACCCTCAAACAATTATTAATTACAGACAAAGAGTATAAATAACACACTCACATGAAGTACCCTCAAACAAGCATGAATTACAGACAAAGAGTATAAATAACACACTCACATGAAGTACCCTCAAACAAGTATGAGGTATGATACAGGCGTTTGTCGTATATAGCGGTAGCACAAATCCAGAGCGTCCCTCTTATCACCAATCTGTGTCCTGCAGGCTAAGGTCAAGCCACTCTGTAAACAGGCACTGTGCACCAGCTTACAATAATACATATGCAAGGAAAAGCATAGTAGTGAGACGGGGCTTCTTCACCCTATGTGCTTCTATGGCTGCTCTATGGTTACATACCTTGCATATGCTTCTTTGGCTTATTCACATCATTGGACTATCTATACTAACTACGATATTTCCATGCCTGCTAGAGCTTGTTAACCGCTTCATGCATATACTGCTTTTCCTTGCATATTATTGTTGAATAGGGTAGGGTGGGTATACTGACCACAGATCCCAGTAACCTTACCTGCCCAGGCTTTACCTCCGTATACTTAGATGGGGGTTCTGTGTGCCGCAGGGTGTAGTTGGTCAGCTAACCACCCTATCATTACTCTATAGCTTTCTTCATGATATGTCTACTAATGCTTGATATAGCTTATTAACCACTTGCTGCCTGTATCTGCTTACTCTGCATTTATAACACAGCTGTGTAGGATGTGTTTCTGACAACTTAGATCCCACTTTGTTCACCTGCCCAGGCTATACCTTCTCATCTTTCATATGGGGGTTCTGTGTGCAGCAGGGTGGAGTTGGTCAGATAACCTTCCTATGTAACTGCATTGCCTCCTTGCATGTATATGTGTACACTGGTGCCTTGTGCTCACCCTGACCGCTCAGGTTTTCTATGTAGATAGTTTTCTGCATATATGTCTAACTTGGGTAAATACACTTTTTTGCCAATACTCTAAAGATGTAACTTTTTTTTACCTTTTATGAGAAATGCGGTGCATCCTCAGATACATTTTGATACATTTTTGTATAATTTAATTTTAGAGCTGATACATTTTTGCAAAGTAAATTGATACATTTTTGTATACTTTAATTTTGGAGCTGTTTTCCTTTCAAAAGAGTGCTGAATACCCTGTCTTTTTTTAAACAAAATACGTTTTATTTCTTTCTATAAGTCTTTCTTATATACAATTATGAGGGTTTGCACCATAAGCCTAATAGGCATTATATCAAGGGCTAATGTCTAATACTCATTATCCCCTCTTTCCTAGCTCCTACACTAGCACCTTCTTCCCACTCTGTTCATTGCTTGATATATTAAATGTTATAATAGATTGCAAAAACATGTATTCTCAAGTATAAACAAATATCTTTCTTAATAATACACAATAATATTTTTCCTTTTAACAAGAAAACAGCACAAAAACATTTTTATCCTTATATCTAACAGATTTTTCCCCAGGGGACTAAGTGGAAAAGGGTCTCTCCCTGATACTTTCTTAAATACTAGTCCTAAAGCCTGTGTACACGGGCCAATTTTTTTAAGTACTGCGGTTCCAACCCTTGCTCCCTCTCTCCCCCCTCTCTTTTGCTGCTCTCTCTCTCTCCCCCCTCTCTTTTGAGAGTTCTCTCTCCCCCTCTTTTGCGCTCTCTCTCCCCCTCTTTTGCTCTCTCTCCCCCCTCTTTCACTCTCTCCCCCCTCTTATACTCTCTCTCCCCCTATTTTGCTCACTCTCCTCCATCCTTTGCTCTCTCTCCCCCCTCTTTTGCTCTCTCTACCCCCCTTTTGCTCTCTCTCCCCCCTCTTTTGCTCTCACTCTCCCGCCTCTTTTGTGCTCTCTCTCTCCCCCTCTCTTTTGCTCTCTCTCCCACTTTCTTATGCGCTCTCTCCCCTTCTCTTTTGTGCTCTCTCCCCCTCTCTTTTGCACTCTCTCAATCCCTTTTTTGCACTCTCTCTCCCCCTTCTCTTTTGCGCTCTCTCCCCCCTCTTTTGCGCTCTCTCCCCCTTCCCTTTTGCGCTCTCTCTCTCCCTCTTTTGCGCTCTCTCCCCCTTCTCTTTTGCGCTCTCTCCCTCCTCTTTTGCGCTCTCTCTCCCCCCTCTCTTTTGCGCTCTCTCTCCCCCTCTCTTTTGCGCTCTCTCCCCCTCTCTTTTGCGCTCTCTCTCCCCCTCTTTTACACTCTCTCTCCCCCTCTCTGTTGTGCTCTAGCTCCCCCTCTTTTGTGCTTTCTTGCCCCCTCTTTTGTGCTCTCTCTCCCCCTCTTTTGTGCTCTCTCTCCCCCTCTTTTGCGATCTCTCTCCCCCTCTTTTGCTCTCTCTCCCCCTATTTGGCTCCCTCTCCTCCCTCTTTTGCTCTCTCTCCCCCCTCTTTTACTCTCTCTCCCCCTATTTTGCTCACTCTCCTCCCTCTTTTGCTCTCTCTCCCCCCCTCTTTAGCTCTCTCTACCCCCCTTTTGCTCTCTCACCCCCCTCTTTTGCTCTCACTCTCCCGCCTCTTTTGTGCTCTCTCCCCCCCCCTCTCTTTTGCTCACTCTCCCACTCTCTTTTGCGCTCTCTCCCCTCTCTTTTGTGCTCTTTCCCCTTCTCTTTTGCACTCTCTCTATCTCCCTCTTTTACCTTCTCTCTCCCCCTTCTCTTTTACGCTCTCTCCCCCCTCTTTTGTGCTCTCTCACCCCCCTCTTTTGCTCTCACTCTCCCGCCTCTTTTGTGCTCTCTCTCCCCCCCTCTCTTTTGCTCACTCTCCCACTCTCTTTTGCGCTCTCTCCCCTCTCTTTTGTGCTCTTTCCCCTTCTCTTTTGCACTCTCTCTATCTCCCTCTTTTACCTTCTCTCTCCCCCCTCTCTTTTGCTCTCTCTCTCCCACTCTTTTGTGCTCTCTCTCCCCCTCTCTTTTGCGCTCTCTCCTCCCTTTTGTGCTCTCTCCCCCCTCTTTTGCTCTCTCTCCCTCTCTCTTTTGCTCTCTCTCTCTTTCTTCCCTCTTTTGCTCTCTCTTTCTCCCCCTCTCTTTTGCTCTCTCTCTCCACCCTCTCTTTTGCTCTCTCTCTCCCCCTCTTTGGCTTTATCTCCCTCTCTCTTTTGTGCTCTCTCTCCCCCCTCTCTTTTGTGTTCTCTCTCTCTCACCCTCTCTTTTGCTCTCTCTCTCCCCCTCTTTTGCTCTCTCTCTCTCTCTCTCTCTCTCTCTCTCTCTCTCTCTCTCTCTTCCCCTCTTGCTTTCTCTCCCCCTCTCTTTTGCTCTCTCTCTCCCCCCTCTCTTACACCCTGTCCCCCTCTCTTTTGCTCTATATCTCCCCCCTCTCGTTTGTATTCTCTCTCTCCCCCCTCTCTTTTGCGCTTTCTCCCCCTCTCTTTTGTGCTCTCTCTCCCCTCTCTTTTGTGCTCTCTCCCCCTCTCTTTTGCGCTCTCTCCTACCTCTCTTTTGCGCTCTCCCACCTCTCTTTTGAACTTTCTCCCCCCTCTCTTTTGCGCTCTCTCTCCCCCCCTTTTGTTTTGCTCTCTTTCCCCCCTCTCTTTTTCTCTCGCTCTCCCCCTCTCTTTTGCTCTCTCTCAACCTCTCTCTTTTGCTCTCTCTCCCCTCTCTTTTGCTTTCTCTCTCCCCCCTCTCTTTTGTGCTTTCTCTCTCCCCCTTTTGTTTTGCTCTCTTTCCCCCCCTCTATTTTGCTCTTGCTCTCCCCCTCTCTTTTGCTCTCTCTCACCACCTCTCTTTTGCTCTCTCTCCCCCCTCTCTTTTGCTCTCTCTCTCCCCCCTCTCTTTTGTGCTCTCTCTTGTTCCCCCTCTCTTTTGCTCTCTCTTTCTTGCCCCTCTCTTTTGCTCTCTCTCTCTCCCCCCCTCTTTTACTTTCTCTCCCCCTCTCTTTTGCGCTCTCTCTCCCCCCTCTCTTTTGCACTCTCTCTCCCCCTTCTCTTTTGTTCTCTCTCT
The DNA here is from genome assembly GCF_027579735.1 of Bombina bombina. NCBI lineage: Eukaryota > Metazoa > Chordata > Amphibia > Anura > Bombinatoridae > Bombina > Bombina bombina. Next base: position 68,841,566 of record NC_069507.1, read on the forward strand.
CTCCCCTCTCTTTTGCTCTTTCTTTCTCCCCCCTCTCGTTTGCTCTTTCTTTCCCCCTCTCTTTTGCGCTCTCTCCCCCTTTTGTTTTGCTCTCTCTTCCCCCTCTCTTTTGCGCTCTCTCTCTCCCCCTTTTGTTTTGCTCTCTTTCCCCCCTCTCTTTTTCTCTCGCTCTCCCCCTTTCTTTTGCTCTCTCTCAACCTCTCTCTTTTGCTCTCTCTCCCCTCTCTTTTGCTTTCTCTCTCCCCCCTCTCTTTTGCGCTTTCTCTCTCCCCATTTTGTTTTGCTCTCTTTCCCCCCCTCTATTTTGCTCTTGCTCTCCCCCTCTCTTTTGCTCTCTCTCACCACCTCTCTTTTGCTCTTTCTCCCCTCTCTTTTGCTCTCTCTTTCCCCCCTCTCTCTTTTGCTCTCTCTTTCTTGCCCCTCTCTTTTGCTCTCTCTCTCTCCCCCCCTCTTTTACTTTCTCTCCCCCTCTCTTTTGCGACCCCCCCCCTTTCTTTTGAGCTCTCTCTCCCCCTTCTCTTTTGTTCTCTCTCTCTCCCCTCTCTTTTGCTCTTTCTTTCTCCCCCCCTCTTGTTTGCTCTCTCTCTCCCCCTCTCTTTTGCGCTATCTCTCTCCCCCTTTTGTTTTGCTCTCTCTTCCCCCTCTCTTTTGCTCTCTCTCTCCCCTCTCTTTTGCTCTCTCTTTCCCCCTGCTCTTTTGCGCTCTCTCTTTCCCCCCCTCTCTTTTGCTCTCTCTTTCTCCCGCATCTCTTTTGCTCTCTCTCTCCCCCCTCTTTTGCTCTCTCCCCTCTCTTTTGCTCTCTTTCTCTCCCCCTCTCTTCTGCACTCTCTCTCCCCCTATCTTTTGCTCTCTCTTTCTCCCCCTCTCTTTGCTTTCTCTCTCTCCCCTCTTTTGCTCTCTCTCCCTCTCTCTTTTGCTCTCTCTCTCTCCTCCCTCTTTTGCTCTCTCTTTCTCCCCCTCTCTTTTGCTCTCTCTCTCCACCCTCTCTTTCGCTCTTTCTCTCCCCCCCTTTTGCTTTATCTCCCCCTCTCTTTTGCGCTCTCTCTCCCCCCTCTCTTTTGTGTTCTCTCTCCCCCTCTCTTTTGCTCTCTCTCTTTTGCGCTCTCTCTCCCCCTTCTCTTTTGCTCTCTCCCCCCTCTCTTTTGCTCTCTCTCCACCCTCTCTTATGCACTCTTTCCCCCCTCTCTTTTGTGCTCTCTCTCCCTCTTTTGCGCTCTCTCTCACCCTTCTCTTTTGCACGCTCTCTCCCCCATCTTTTGCGCTCTCTCTCCCCCTCTCTTTTGAGCTCTCTCTCCCCCTCTTTTGCGCTCTCTCTCCCCTTTTGTGCTCTCTCCCCCTTCTTTTGCGCTCTTTCTCTCCTCCTCTTTTGCTCTCTCCCACCCTCTTTTGCTCTCTCTCTCCTCCCTCTTTTGCTCTCTCTCCCCCTCCCCCCTCTTTTGCTCTCTCTCCCCCCCTCTTTTGCTCTCTCCCCCCTCTTTTGCTCTCTCTCCACCTCTTTTGCTCTCATTCTCCCCCCTCTCTTTTGCTCTCTATCTCCTCTCTTTTGCTCTCTCCCCCCCTCTTTTGCTCTCTCTCTCCTCCTTTTTTGCTCTCTCCCACCCTCTTTTGCTCTCTCTCTCTCTCTCTCTCTTTCTCTCCCCCTTCTTTTGCTCTCTCTCTCTCTCCCTCTTTTGCTCTCTCTCTCCCATCTCTTTTGCTCTCTCTCTCCCCCCTCTTTTGTTGTCTCTCTCTCCCCCTCTTTTGCTCTCTCTCCACCTCTTTTGCTCTCTCTCTCTCCTTTTTTTTGCTCTCTCTCTCCCCCTCTCTTTTGCTCTCTCTCCACCCTCTCTTTTGCACTCTCTCTCTCCCTCTTTTGCGCTCTCTCCCCCTCTCTTTTGCGCTCTCTCCCCCTCTCTTTTGCACTCTCTCCCCCCTCTCTTTTGCGCTCTCTCTCCCCCTTTTTTTTCCGAGCTCTCTCTCCTCCCTCTTTTGACCTCTCTCTCCCCCTCTTTTGCGCTCTCTCTCCCCCTCTCTTTTTCGCTCTCTCCCCCCTTTTGTGCTCTCTCCCCCTTCTTTTGCGCTTTTTCTCTCCTCCTCTTTTGCTCTCTCCTACCCTCTTTTGCTCTCTCTCTCTCCCCCCTCTTTTGCTCTCTCTCTCCCCCCTCTTTTGCTCTCTCTCTCCCCCTCTTTTGCTTTCTCTCCTCCCTCTTTTGCTCTCTCTATCTCCCCCTCCCCCCTCTTTTGCTCTCTCTCCCCCCCTCTTTTGCTCTCTCCCCCCTCTTTTGCTCTTTTTCTCCCCCCCTCTCTTTCTCTCTTTCTCTCTCTCCTCTCTTTTGCTCTCTCTTCCCCCTCTCTTTTGCTCTCTCTCCCCCATCTCTTTTGCACTCTCTCTGCCCCTTCTCTTTTGCGCTCTCTCTCCCCTTCTCTTTTGTGCTCTCTCTTCCCTTCTCTTTTGCGCTCTCTCCCCCTGTTTTGCACTCTCTCCCCCTCTCTTTTGAGCTCTCTCTCCCCCTATTTTTCTCTCTCTCTCTCTCCACCCTCTCTTTTGCACTCTCTCTCCCCCTCTTTTGTGCTCTCTCTCTCCCCCTCTTTTGCGCTCTCTCTTCCCCTCTTTTGTGCTCTCTCTGTCCCCCTCTTTTGTGCTCTCTCTCCTCTCTTTTGCTCTCTCTTCCCCCCTCTTTTGCTCTCTCTCCACCTCTTTTGCTCTCATTCTTCCCCTCTCTTTTGCTCTCTCTCTCATCTCTTTTGCTCTCTTTCCCCTGCTGTTTTGCTCTCTCTCCCCCCTCTCTTTTGCTCTCTCTCCCCCCTCTCTTTTGCGCTCTCTCTCTCTTTTGCACTCTCTCCCCCCTTCTCTTTTGTGCCCTCTCTCCCCCTTCTCTTTTGCGCTCTCTCTCCCACTCTTTTGCACTCTCTCCCCCTCTCTTTTGAGCTCTCTCTCCCCCTCTTTTGTGGTCTCTCTCTCTCCACCCTCTCTTTTGAGCTCTCTCTCCCCCTCTTTTGTGCTCTCTCTCTCCCCCTCTTTTGCGCTCTCTCTCCCCCTCTTTTGCGCTCTCTCTCTCCCACTTTTTGTGCTCTCTCTCCCCCTATTTTGTGCTCTCTCTCTCCCTCTTTTGTGCTCTCTCTTCACTCTTTTGCTCTCTCTCTCTACAAACCTCTTTTGCTCTCTACCCCCCTCTTTTGATCTCTTTCTTCTCCCTCTTATGCTCTCTCCCCCTCTTTTGCTCTCTCTCCCCCCCACTTTTGCTCTCTCTCTCCCCTCTCTTTTGCTCTCTCTCCCTCCCCCTATTTTGAACTCTTCCCCCCCCCCCTATTTTGCTCTCTCTCCCCCCTCTTTTTCTCTCTCTCTCCCCTCTCTCTTTTACTCTCTCTCCTCTCTCTCTCCCCTCTCTCTTTTGCTCTCTCTCCTCTATTTTGCTCTCTCTCCCCCTCTCTTTTGCTCTCTCTCTCTCTCTTCCCCTCTCCACCTCTCATTTACTCTCTCTCCCCCTCTCTTTTGCTCTCTCTCCCCCTCTCTTTTGCTCTCTCTCTCTCCCCACTCTTTTGCTCTCTCTCTCCGCCCTCTTTTGCTCTCTCCCCCCTCTTTTGCTCTCTCTCCCCTCCTCTTTTGCTCTCTTTCTCCCCCCTCTTTTGCTCTCTCTCTCTCCCCCATCTTTTGCGCTCTCTCTCTCTCCCCCTCTCTTTTGAGCTCTCTCTCCCCCTCTTTTGCGCTCTCTCTCCCCTTTTGTGCTCTCTCCCCCTTCTTTTGTGCTTTTTCTCTCCTCCTCTTTTGCTCTCTCCCACCCTCTTTTGCTCTCTCTCTCCTCCCTCTTTTGCTCTCTCTCCCCCCCTCTTTTGCTCTCTCCCCCCTCTTTTGCTCTCTCTCCACCTCTTTTGCTCTCTTTCTCCCCCCTCTCTTTTGCTCTCTATCTCCTCTCTTTTGCTCTCTCCCCCCCTCTTTTGCTCTCTCTCTCCTCCTTTTTTTCTCTCTCCCACCCTCTTTTGCTCTCTCTCTCTCTCTCTCTCTCTCTCTTTCTCTCCCCCTTCTTTTGCTCTCTCTCTCTCCCCCTCTTTTGCTCTCTCTCTCCCATCTCTTTTGCTCTCTCTCTCCCCCCTCTTTTGTTGTCTCTCTCTCCCCCCCTCTTTTGCTCTCTCTCCACCTCTTTTGCTCTCTTTCTCCCCCCTCTCTTTTGCTCTCTCTCTCTCTCCTTTTTTTTGCTCTCTCTCTCCCCCTCTCTTTTGCTCTCTCTCCACCCTCTCTTTTGCACTCTCTCTCTCCCTCTTTTGCTCTCTCTCCCCCTCTCTTTTGCACTCTCTCCCCCCTCTCTTTTGCGCTCTCTCTCCCCCTTTTTTTTGCGCGCTCTCTCTCCTCCCTCTTTTGACCTCTCTCTCCCCCTTCTTTTGCGCTCTCTCTCCCCCTCTCTTTTTCGCTCTCTCCCCCCTTTTGTGCTCTCTCCCCCTTCTTTTGCGCTTTTTCTCTCCTCCTCTTTTGCTCTCTCCTACCCTCTTTTGCTCTCTCTCTCTCCCCCCTCTTTTGCTCTCTCTCTCCCCCCTCTTTTGCTCTCTCCCCCTCTTTTGCTTTCTCTCCTTCCTCTTTTGCTCTCTCTATCTCCCCCTCCCCCCTCTTTTGCTCTCTCTCTCCCCCCTCTTTTGCTCTCTCCCCCCTCTTTTGCTCTTTTTCTCCCCCCTCTCTTTCTCTCTTTCTCTCTCTCCTCTCTTTTTCTCTCTCTTCCCCCTCTCTTTTGCTCTCTCTCCCCCATCTCTTTTGCGCTCTCCCTGCCCCTTCTCTTTTGCGCTCTCTCTCCCCTTCTCTTTTGTACTCTCTCTCCCCTTCTCTTTTGCGCTCTCTCCCCCTGTTTTGCACTCTCTCCCCCTCTCTTTTGAGCTCTCTCTCCCCCTATTTTTCACTCTCTCTCTCTCCACCCTCTCTTTTGCACTCTCTCTCCCCCTCTTTTGTGCTCTCTCTCTCCCCCTCTTTTGCGCTCTCTCTCCCCCTCTTTTGTGCTCTCTCTCTCCCCCTCTTTTGTGCTCTCTCTTCCCCTCTTTTGTGCTCTCTCTCTCCCCCTCTTTTGTGCTCTCTCTCCTCTCTTTTGCTCTCTCTTCCCCCCTCTTTTGCTCTCTCTCCACCTCTTTTGCTCTCATTCTTCCCCCTCTCTTTTGCTCTCTCTCTCATCTCTTTTGCTCTCTCTCCCCCGCTGTTTTGCTCTCTCTCCCCCCTCTCTTTTGCTCTCTCTCCCCCCTCTCTTTTGCGCTCTCTCTCTCTTTTGCACTCTCTCCCCCTTCTCTTTTGTGCCCTCTCTCCCCCTTCTCTTTTGCGCTCTCTCTCCCACTTCTCTTTTGCTCTCTCTCTCCCCCCTCTTTTGCACTCTCTCCCCCTCTCTTTTGAGCTCTCTCTCCCCCTCTTTTGTGCTCTCTCTCTCTCCACCCTCTCTTTTGAGCTCTCTCTCCCCCTCTTTTGTGCTCTCTCTCTCCCCCTCTTTTGCGCTCTCTCTCCCCCTCTTTTGCGCTCTCTCTCTCCCACTTTTTGTGCTCTCTCTCCCACTCTTTTGTGCTCTCTCTCCCCCTCTTTTGTGCTCTCTCTTCACTCTTTTGCTCTCTCTCTCTCTACAACCCTCTTTTGCTCTCTACCCCCCTCTTTTGCTCTCTCTCTTCTCCCTCTTATGCTCTCTCCCCCTCTTTTGCTCTCTCTCCCCCCCACTTTTGCTCTCTCCCCTCTCTTTTGCTCTCTCTCCCTCCCCCTCTTTTGAACTCTTCCCCCCCCTCTTTTGCTCTCTCTCCCCCTCTTTTTCTCTCTCTCTCCCCTCTCTCTTTTACTCTCTCTCCTCTCTCTCTCCCCTCTCTCTTTTGCTCTCTCTCCTCTATTTTGCTCTCTCTCCCCCTCTCTTTTGCTCTCTCTCTCTCTCTTCCCCTCTCCACCTCTCTTTTACTCTCTCTCCCCCTCTCTTTTGCTCTCTCTCCCCCTCTCTTTTGCTCTATCTCTCTCCCCACTCTTTTGCTCTCTCTCTCCCCCCTCTTTTGCTCTCTCCCACCTCTTTTGCTCTCTCTCCCCTCCTCTTTTGCTCTCTTTCTCCCCCTCTTTTGCTATCTCTCCCTCCCCCCTCTTTTGCTCTCTCCTACCTCTTTTGCTCTCTCTCCCCCCTCTTTTGCTCTCTCTCCCCTCTCTCTTTTACTCTCTCTCCTCTCTTTTGCTCTCTCTCTCACCTCTCTCTTTTGCTCTCTCTCCTCTCTTTTGCTCTCTCTCTCCCCCCCCCCCTCTCTCTCTCTCTCTCTCTCTCCCCCTCTCTTTCAGTGAACTGACTTAAAATTACAAACATTCCTGTTCATTTACAAACGTGAATACTGTTGTCATCTGATATTTGCCACTAGCACTCCACTACACAGCTAATATAGCTGCATATGGGATTATAACTTGTAAGTAACTGCATGATATATATCCCTAACGGCATCATTGCAAGGATTGACTTTTATCTGATACATGGTATCACCGCTCAAATAACTTCTGTATCAGTTTTTGTGGTTTAACCCTTGGTATACTTTAGAAAAGTCCCCACTTAGAAAACCTACTGTTTTTTGGTGTTTTATTTGTGCTAATCAAAGTAATTTGAATCTATAAATCAGTGTTGCAACTTAGGTATTTTATCATTTTTATTGTATATTTTACATGCCCATTTTATAGCACTAAGATTTGTGCTTTTCTATTAACAGGGTTACATTTGTAATAAATTGTTGTTTATTTATGTTTTACACCTTGTCACTAGTTCTTTAGTGATTTAAACATTTACAAGACATTTGTATGTTTTACACCTGTCGCTAATTATCTAATCTGATGTGATTTCAACATCTACAAGCCTTTTAATTCTCTTAATATAATAGTAAGATATCACTTTATCCAAAGTACTTTTAACCCCTAGTGCTATCTCTAGCGCCTCATTTCCACCTCCCCATCTCCCTCAAATTATTAATTATCTAGGAAGAAGATAGTAGGAATTAGAGGCTTAGAGGCTATTAACGATAGCACTTTTTTATTCACCCCCCTTTTTCTCTGCATTATATTTAGTAACGAATAAAGGGGGGGGGGGTTCTGATCTATATCAACCTTATTTTGTTTCTTTTGATTTTGTCTGAATAGCTGTTACCTATCCATAGATCTCACTTTATTCATAGTGATGTCCCGAATAGTTCGCCGGTGAATAGTTCCCGGCGAACATAGCTTGTTCGCATTTGCAATGGCGGGCGAACATATGCGATGTTCGATCTGCCCCCTATTCATCATCATTGAGTAAACTTTGACCCTGTATCTCACAGTCTGCAGACACATTCCAGCCAATCAGCAGCAGACACTCCCTCCCAGACCCTCCCAGCTCCTGGACAGCAGCCATTTTAGATTCATTCGGAAGCTGCTTTCTTAGTGAGAGGAGGGACAGTGTAGCTGCTGCTGATTCAATAGGGAAATTGATAGCTAGGCTAGTGTATTCAGTGTCCACTACAGTCCTGAAGGACTCGTCTGATCTCTGCTGTAAGAACAGCACCCCAAAAAGCCCTTTTTAGGGCTGCTTTTTTTTCCTGTGTAATCTAATTGCAGTTGCCTGCCTGCCAGCGTGTGTGCCAGGCTCACAGCGTATACTGTGCCCACTTGCCCGTTGCCACCACTCATATCTGGTGTAACATTAGTGTAAATAAAAAAAATTTTTTGACTGTGAAACATCAGTCTACTTGTGTAATCTAATTGAAGTTGCCTGCCTGCCAGTGTGTGTGCCAGGCCCACTTGCCCACAGTGCCACCACTCATATCTGTTGTAACAGTATTGTAAATTTAAAAAAAAAAAAACTTTTTTGACTGTTAAACATCAGTCTGCTAGTATAATCTAATTGCAGTTGCCTGTCTGCCAGCATGTGTCCCAGGCTCACAGCGTATACTGTGCCCACTTGTCCAGTGCCACCACTCATATCTGGTGTAACATTAGTGTAAATTAAAAAAAAAAATTTTTGACTGTGAAACATCAGTCTGCTAGTGTAATCTAATTGCAGTTGCCTGCCTGCCAGCATGTGTGCCAGACTCACTTGCCCACAGTGCCACCACTCATATCTGGTGTAACATTAGTGTAAATTTAAAAAAAAAAAATTTGACTGTGAAACATCAGTCTGCTAGTGTAATCTAATTGCAGTTGCCTGCCGGCCAGCCTGTGTGCAAGGCCCACTTGCCCAGTGCCACCACTCATATCTGGTGTAACAAACAGTAGTTTAAATTTAAAAAAAAAAACTTTTTGGACTGTGAAACATCAGTCTGCTAGTGTAATCTAATTGCAGTTGCCTGCCTGCCAGCGTGTGTTCCAGGTCCACTTGCCCACAGTGCCACCACTCATATCTGTTGTAACAGTAGTGTAAATTTAAAAAAAAAAAAAACTTTTTTGACTGTGAAACATCAGTCTGCTAGTGTAATCTAATTGCAGTTGCCTGCCTGCCAGCGTGTGTGCCAGGCCCACTTGCCCACAGTGTCACCACTCATATCTGTTGTAACAGTAGTGTAAATTTAAAAAAAAAACTTTTTTGACTGTTAAACATCATTCTGATAGTGTAATCTAATTGCAGTTGCCTCAGGGGCGTATTTAGGTTTTGTGCTGCCCTAGGCACTCAAAATTCTGCTGCCCCCCCTCACCCCACGTTTAAGGCCTTTTTTTAGACATAATATTTTTGGGGCAGGGTGTAAAAAATTAAAAAAATTATGTCTTTTTAAGTAGATGTTCACCAGGGCTTGCATTCACTCTGGTCACACACATATACATATATATTAAGACATTATTTTGCAAGTCAGATGATTAAAGTGTTTATATCAGAAAAAAATATCCTTCACTGTATGATAGTTAGTCAGTAGGTAGTTGTTTAACCTTAAACATCTTCTTTGGTGATTGACAGTTATTTAAGCAAAATATCTGCTTGGATAAATATGTAATGAATATACAAACTGGCCTTTAAAAGTACTTAAAAAATACAACAGTAGTTATGATAGGTTTAGGAATTGTATCCTAGGGGATAAAGTCACATGATACAATCATAATAAAGTATATACTTGTATTGTTTCTGAATGTATTAAATGCATACAACATATTTTCAGTTGTGTTTTAAGTCACCTAGTTGTATAGATTCAGCAATAAATACTTATTCTTTGCATGTATGACAGATAGACAAACAGTAAATGTACAAGTATTTAGTGACTAATCCGTTTAAGTATATTAATGCCTAATGATGAAGATGTATTGAAGGGAGAAAGGCATGTGCTGTTTCACAGTGGTCACGTTGTAGTGCACACTGCACTGTGTAGTCTGTGTGAGACTCAATCACGCGGTGGAGCCAGGAAGAATATCGCATTCCCTCTCAGTCCAGGCCAGGCTGTGCAAGTGAGCTCCGCCTCCACTGTCACCACGTCATGCGCACTCACATACAATCCCATAGGATAGCAATAGCCAGGCCAGCCATTGAAGTCATTAGTAATTGGTTGATTTAGCCACCCGGCCCCGAGTTCAGTAGAGTGGCCCTATGGACTCAAAATTCTGCTGCCCCTTAAAAATCTGCTGCCCTAGGCACCGGCCTTGTTGGCCTATGCCTTAATACGCCCCTGAGTTGCCTGCCTGCCAGCGTGTGTGTCAGGCCCACTTGCCCACAGTGCCACCACTCATATCTGTTGTAAAAGTAGTGTAAATTTAAAAAAAAAAAAAAACTTTTTTGACTGTTAAACATCAGTCTGCTAATGTAATCTAATTGCAGTTGTGTGTGTGCCAGGCCCACTTGCCCACAGTGCCACTACTCATATCTGTTGTACCAGAAGTGTAAATTTAAAAAAAAATAACTTTTTTGACTGTTAAACATCAGTCTGCTAGTGTAATCTAATTGCAGTTGCCAGCCTGCCTGCCAGCATGTGTGCCAGGCCCACTTGCCCACAGTTCCACCACTCATATCTGTTGTAACAGTAGTGTAAATTTAAAAAAAAAAAAATTTTGACTGTGAAACATCAGTCTGCTTGTGTAATCTAATTGCAGTTGCCTGCCTGCCAGCGTGTGTGCCAGGCCCACTTGCCCACAGTGCCACCATTCATATCTGTTGTAACAGTATTGTAAATTTACACGACCACGCCGGCAAGGACAGGACGCTTTACAGACGTGTTGTTGATGGAGGATATGCAGAGTTTTTTAAGTCCTATGCATCGCCACAGCCCTTTCGGGGTCCACCCTCAGAGAACGACTCGACCGACAGGTAGCAGACTACCTCGCCTTAACTGCAGATCTCGACACTCTGAGGAGCGATGAACCCCTTGACTACTGGGTGTGCAGGCTTGACCTGTGGCCTGAGCTATCCCAATTTGCGATAGAACTTCTGGCCTGCCCTGCTTCAAGTGTCCTGTGAGAAAGGGCCTTCAGTGCAGCAGGAGGTATTGTCACTGAGAAGAGAAGTTGCCTAGGTCAAAAAAGTCTTGATTACCTCACCTTTATTAAGATGAATGAGGGATGGATCCTGAAGGGACTGACATTGGGTGATACATTCGACTAAAAAAGGCCTGATGAGATGAGCTGCCTTGGGCTAAAAATGGTCCATACGCTGCTGTATTTTATCTTCGAATGCCGGATGACTTGCGTGACTTATCCGCCACCAACTACGGTTCAAGCTGCAATGTTTTAGGGCACTTTCTGCCTGGGAAACAAACATCAATTTTTCTGGCCGCTGCTATAGCAGCGGCTGCAACAATACCTACTTTTTCAGGCATGTGTACAATACATGCCAAAATTTTCTGGCCTCTGGTGCTGCACTGTGGCTTCAATAACCACACCACTCATATCTGGTGGCACAGTAGATTGCACGCGCAGTGCCCCAAATTTGAAGTAGGAGGACCGACCAAGCATCTTTTTCCATCTCCCGGTTCCTAAAATCCATGCCATATACACGTCCCCTGGCACCGCAACTGCCTCTGGGAACCTTACCATGGGTATCAGACCGCACATCTTGTAATTCTCTGTCTGGGAAATTATCTATCAATCAAATCTATCTATTTATCTATCAAATCTATCTATCGTATCTATCGTATCTATCAAATGTATATTGCATCTATTGATCTATCTATCTAATCTATGTATCTATCTATCTATCTATCAAATCTATCTATCTCATGGCCGGACTGTTTTGTGACAGCCACTTGTGTTTCGGCCAAATGTCCGTCGGCCAAATGTCCGTCGGCTAAAAGTCCGGCCACGATTGCACGCGCAGTGCCCCAAATTTGAAGTAGGAGGACTGACCAAGCATCTTTTTCCATCTCCCGGCTCCTAAAATCCATGCCATATACACGTCCCCCGATAGGGGGAGTAACAGGTATTAAACTGATCAGAATAGTACTACTTAACACACCACTCATATCTGGTGGCACAGTAGATTGCACGCGCAGTGCCCCAAATTTGAAGTAGGAGGACCGACCAAGCATCTTTTTCCATCTCCTGGTTCCTAAAATCCATGCCATATACACGTCCCCTGGCGCTGCAACTGCCTCTGGGAACCTTACCATGGGTCTCAAACCACACGTCTTGTAATTCTCTGTCTGGGAAATTATATATCTATCAAATCTATCTATTTATCTGTCAAATCTATCTATCTATTGTATCTATCAAATGTATATTGCATCTATTGATCTATCTATCTAATCTATGTATCTATGTATCTATCAAATCTATCTATCTCATGGTTGTGCAAATGGACTGTTTGCGGTTGTTTGCGGTGTGTTAAACAGGGAGTTTGGTCTGTCACTGTGAAGCGGGCGTAACCCTTACACTACCTGATCGATAAAACATCATACCTGATGTTTTAAAGCACGTTATTCCAAACAATTTAGGAATGTTAGGTGATTTATGCCCTTTATGGATTGAAACCAGACTCTGCATCAACTACGTAATTTTACGTGGGAGTTTTGCCATGGATCCCCCTCCGGCATGCCACAGTCCAGGTGTTAGTCCCCTTGAAACAACTTTTCCATCACTATTGTGGCCAGAAAGAGTCCCTGTGGGTTTTAAAATTCGCCTGCCTATTGAAGTCAATGGCAGTTCGCCCAGTTCACCCGTTCGCGAACAGTTGCGGACGTTCGCGTTCGCTGTTCGCGAACGGAAAATTTTCAGTTCGCGACATCACTATTTATTCAGTCTATCCATCAATAAGTCCTCTAAATATCCCTTTTCTCTGAGCCTATTACTAACTATCTCAGATTACCTGTCAAAAGCTTTGGGAGATAAAGTAGAGGTAAAAGATAGATCTCTTTTTAGTAAGGATTCCTCGTTTTCTCAAGTGCCCTAACCCAACATAAAATATTAATATTTCACATTCAGTGTTCTTCTCATAGCAGAATATGTTCTAGTTATTTATAAATACATATTTTTACATATAGCTGATGTTTTTTGTTAAAATATTTATATACCTATATATAGATGATTACATTGGTATATATATATATATCTATTTATAAATACATATAACATATTCTCCTATGTGAAGAACATTGGAATGTGAAATATTTACAGTACATGCATAGTTCAACACTTACTGCTAGATTACGAGTCTTGCGTTAGAGTTAAAAAGTAGCGTTTAGAGGTCCCAACGCTGCTTTTTAATGCCCGCTGGTATTACGAGTCTTGCAGGTACAGGTGTACCGCTCACTTTTTTTTTGCGACTCAAAAATACCGCAAATCCACTTACGTCAATTGCGTATCCTATATTTTAACGCCGGTATTACGAGTCTTCCTCAAAGTGAGCGGTACACCCTCTACCTCCAAGATCCCTAACGCATTTGAAAGTCAGTAGTTAAGAGTTTTATGGGCTAACGCCATAGTATAAAACTCTTAACTAAAGTGCTAAAAAGTACATTAACACCCATAAACTACCTATTAACCCCTAAACCGAGGCCCCCCCATCGCAAACACTAATATAAATTTTTTAACCCCTAATCTGCCGAACCGGACATCGCCGCCACTTTAATAAATATATTAACCCCTAAACCGCTGCACTCCCGCCTCACGAAAACTAGTTAAATATTATTAACCCCTAATCTGCCGTTCCTAACATCGCCGCCACCTACCTACATTTATTAACCCCTAATCTGCCGCCCCCCAACGTCGCCGCCACTATATTAAATGTATTAACCCCTAAACCAAAGTCTAACCCTAACCCTAACACCCCCCTAGCTAAAATATAATTTAAATAAATCTAAATAAAATTACTACAATTAACTAAATTATTCCTATTTAAAACTAAATACTTACCTATAAAATATACCCTAAGATAGCTACAATATAACTAATAGTTACATTGTAGCTAGCTTAGGATTTATTTTTATTTTACAGGCAACTTTGTATTTATTTTAACTAGGTACAATAGTTATTAAATAGTTATTAAGTATTTAATATCTACCTAGTTAAAATAAAGACAAATTTACCTGTAAAATAAAACCTAACCTAAGTTACAATTACACCTAACACTACACTATAATTAAATAAATTAAATAAACTAAATACAATTAATTACAATTAAATAAAATTATCTGAAGTACGAAACCCCCCCACTAAATTATAGAAAATAATAAAATAATTACAAGTTTGTTAAACTAATTACACCTAATCTAATCCCCCTAATAAAATAAAAAATCCTATTGGCTGATCCAATCAGCCAATAGGATTGAGTTTGCATTCTATTGACTGTTCCAATCAGCCAATAGAATGCAAGCTCAATCTTATTGGTTGATTGGATCAGCCAATAGGATTTTTTCTACCTTAATTCCGATTGGCTGATAGAATTCTATAAGCCAATCAGAATTGAAGGGACGCCATCTTGGATGATGTCACTTAAAGGTACCATCATTTATTAAGAAGACTCCGGATGAAGAGGATGCTCCGCGTCGGATGGCTTGAAGATGGACCCGCTCCGCTCCAGATGGATGAAGATAGAAGATGCTGTCTGGATGAAGACTTCTGCCCGTCTGGAGGACCTCTTCTTCCCGGCTTGGATGAAGACTTCTGCCCGTCTGGAGGACCACTTCTGCCCGGCTTCGTTGAGGACTTCGGCCCGGTTGGGTGAAGACTTCTCAAGGTAGGGTGATCTTTAAGGGGTTAGTGTTAGGTTTTATTAAGGGGGTATTGGGTGGGTTTTAGAGTAGGGTTGGTTGTGTGGGTGGTGGGTTTTAATGTTGGGGGGGTATTGTACTATTTTTTACAGGTAAAAGAGCAGATTACTTTGGGGCAATGCCCTGCAAAAAGCTCTTTTAAGGGCTATTTGTAATTTAGTATAGGGTAGGGCTTTTTATTATTTTGGGGAGCTGTTTTTTATTAGGGGGATTAGATTAGGTGTAATTAGTTTAAAAAACTTGTAATTATTTTATTATTTTCTGTAATTTAGTGGTTTTTTTTCGCACTTTAGATAATTTAATTTAATTGTAATTAATTGTATTTAGTTTATTTAATTTATTTAATTATAGTGTAGTGTTAGGTGTAATTGTAACTTATGTTAGGTTTTATTTTACAGGTAAATTTGTCTTTATTTTAACTAGGTAGCTATTAAATACTTAATAACTATTGTACCTAGTTAAAATAAATACAAAGTTGCCTGTAAAATAAAAATAAATCCTAAAATAGCTACAATGTAACTATTATATTATATTATATATATTATATTGTAGCTATCTTAGGGTTTATTTTATAGGTAAGTATTTAGTTTTAAATAGGAATTATTTAGTTAATTGTAGTTATTTTATTTTGATCTATTTAAATTATATTTAAGTTAAGGGGGTGTTAGGGTTAGACTTAGGTTTAGGGGTTAATAACTTTAATATAGTGGTGGTGACGTTGGGGGTGACAGATTAGGGGTTAATAGATATAATGTATGTGTCGGCGATGTTGGGGGCAGCAGATTAGGGGTTTATAAGTATAATGTAGGTGGCGGCGGTGTCCGTAGCGGCAGATTAGGGGTTAATAATATAATGCAGGTGTCGGAGATGTCGGGGGCGGCAGATTAGGGGTTAATAAGTGTAAGATTAGGGGTGTTTAGACTCAGGGTTCATGTTAGGGTGTTAGGTGTAGACATAAATTTTATTTCCCCATAGGAAACAATGGGGCTGTGTTAGGAGCTGAACGCTGATATTTTGTAGGTGTTACATTTTTTTTCAGCCAGCTCTGCCCCATTGATTCCTATGGGGAAATCGTGCACGAGCACGTTTAGCCAGCTCACCGCTACCGTAAGCAGCGCTGGTATCAAGGTGAGATGTGGAGCTAAATTTTGCACTTTTCTGCGGCTAACGCCGAGTTTAAAAAAAAACGTAATACCAGCGTTGTCTTTAGGTGAGTGGTGAGCATAAAATGCTTGTTAGCCGCGCACACCATTACCGACAAAAACTTGTAATCTAGCCGTTATTATTTTACATGTTTTCATCTATTTAACTTCAAAGGGATCCAATGCACTTATATGTATGTCTATATATTTATACATATGTATTTATGTGCTTATATGTGTTTTTACAGTACATATTTAACATTTAACATTCTAGACACATAGGTATAGATATGTATTTTACTTGAACAGTATCATATATATACTGTATATTTAATAATAAAAAAGTACATTATAAAATATGCGTTTTGCACATTGCATTTCTCAATTTAGATCTTATTGCGGTCCAGTTTAAGGCGCGTTATTGAAATATTACTTATAAAATAGTACAAAATATATAAATTATTCAAAATTACCAAACTTTAAAATATATAGATATAGTCTATGGATTATTTAGAATATTTTTCAATATAATTTTGTCATTGTATATATGTACAGTAAATATACAGTAAAACACATAAATAAATCTGTCCATGCATATAAACATATACAGTATATTGTATATGTATGTATTACCTAAAAAAAACATGGGCACGAAAGCACTTCTAATTGTGCAATAAATTTTAATACAATCCAGATAAAAGTTCACAGAGCAAATATCCCATACAGATGGGTACTCACAAAAGAGCCCTCAATCAAATGAGGTAAGGTGCAGGCATAGGGTTATAGGTTAAAGATGTAACCCCTTGCTCTTGTTGCAGTCAATGTTCATTCCCATCAGGGGTATACACCGTCTCTGTATAGATGCTGTATCTAATAAGCAGTATCCGCTTCAATAAGCAGTATCGGCTCTAATGACAGTTTATTCAAAAGTGTGGTCAAATACCTAGGCTTTCCAGAGTCACAGCACATCCACTGGGGACAATATGTGCCTCAAAATTGCCTATTGATATATTTACCGAGTAGCAGAACACAAATAGAAACAATTGTTTGCAGAAAACGCCAGGTGCCGAGTGCCGACGTGGCGTGACGTAAGGTGGGGGTGGCCTAAAGCGTTTTACAGGGAATCCGCTTTGTCACATTCTCTATGTTAAAGCCCTTTGCAGCCGTTTTTTTTTCAAACACCAGATTGCACTGTTGCTCATATGATATGACACCAAGAACACTGACATGCTATTTGTTAACTTCAGGATCTTTTATATCATTAGTTTTTTTGTTTACCTAGAGCAAGCCTCTGTACTTGTCTGCAGTATTTGTGGAAATGCCCTTGTCCATTTCATATTGTAACTTTGATGTTAAACCTCAAAAAAATATTATTAAAGAAGAAAAAAGAAATTATATTGCAAAATAATTTACTTTATATACTTGAACATTCTATATTACAATGTAAAAAGGGACCTTTTAATAAAAAATAAGAGACCAATACGCAGTGGTTTTGTTACATTTTATTCTTTATTAGGGATATGAGCAATGGCATATATGATTTCATATGCAATTTATTTTATTAAACATGTAAAATTAAATGTTATTGAACATATTTACCATTTTCTTGTTTTATCAAAAACAATATACTGTAGCAGTCTCTATTTTAATCAGTAAATAAAATAAATGAGAAAGATTAATTATATTGTAGTTCTGTAAGTTACTAATATGCATTTGAAGGTGTTAAGACAAGTTTAGTCTAATTGCTGCGAAATGAAGCAACATTGTTTTGACTCAAATTTACTGAATTAAATCATTGGTCCTAATGCTAATCCATTATGAAGAAATACTCTAAATTTCTCTAAATACATTTTTTAGAAGCCTGGTATAGTTTATAGGTAAATAAATAGTTTTAGCATAAAAAGCAGAAACATCTATATTTGGAAATGTATCTAATTTTTTTTACTGATGTTCCAAATTGTTCTTGTCTTCTGTCATAATCTAGGTATTTCTAACCTACATTCAATTTCAGGTCACAGAGCTCACTCAGATATTCTTCATTATATGGATCAAGCTTTAAGGCTTTCTCATAACATTCAATTGCATCCATTATTTTTTTATTGACCTTATAAATGAACCCGAGCAAACTAAATCCATAGGCACCCGTAGCATTTCTTTCCACCATTCGGTTTGCTAACTTTTTCAAAGCATTTTCACATTTCTGTTGTGTGAATGTATTTTCTGGTATTTTTAGCGCTTCTTTATAATGTTTTATAGCATCAGCTTCTGATTTTCTGTCATATTCTTGAAACTGCGCATAACTGAAATGGAGTTGCTGCTTTTCTTCTGCTGTAAGATATGTAATGTTGAAAGCTTTTTGGAATGTTTCTTCTGCTTTGTCATATTCCTTTGCTTCTTTATACATATTTGCTAAATCATTGAATGCAAATACAAAAGTTTTTTTATGCTCTAAAACTATTTCAAAATGAAATATGGCATTTTTTATAAGTCTGTTTATTTCCTCATCATTGGAAACATCATAATGTCTCCTTTCCCTTGCAATTCTCAATCGGATCATTTTTTGCCTGTAGCACAATCCTATTTGATGATGAAGAAATCCAGAATTAGGGATAAAGTTTACAGCTCTCTGCAAAACACGAAGAGCTTCATCAACCAATCCTTCTTTTCTGTAAAATTTAGCAACATAGCGAAGTAAATATGGGAGATTTGGCGTTTGCTCAAGAGCTTCTTCAATGTACTTTCTTGCCTCTCTGTTTTGCTTTAACTCCTGAAGTTTCAAGCCAAGAAGTGCCTTCACCACAGAATCCTTGGGATTGTGTTATCCGAATATTCCTCACAAATCATCTCTTCAGCTTTTTCTAAATGAGAAATGGCTTCTGGGTAATCACCATTCAGATGTTTTATATAACTTAATAGATTGTGAACCATGTATTTATTCTTAGAATTAAAAAATTCCAGCTGATCGTACAGTCTTTCTTCCATCTCATTAATTTCACAGACCTTTTCATTTAAGGCCCAAGTAAAATGGCACTTCAGCTGTAAGAGTTGACATTTTAAAGTATTTTTTGACAATTCACTATAAAAGGAAACAAAATAAAAAGGAATTAGTTATCTGAAACTCCTGTTTCAAGTCAATTCACACAAATGAGCCAGATTTTCATGATATCTGAACTAGAACTCAGGTGAAATAATCAGCTGATGGGTGAGAGTATGTTAGTAACCATGGTTACTGATTATTTCATCTGTGCTTCAGTTAAGATATCATAAAAACCTTACCCACCGGTGTGTCTTCAGTACTAGACCACTGCTCCATAACTTGTCCGCCTGCCCTGAGGCAGTGGACAGAATCAATCAATTGATTGACACCCCCTGCTAGGGGTCGATTGGCCGCAAATCTGCAGGGGGCGGCATTGCACAAGCAGTTCACAAGAACTGCTTGTGCAATGATAAATGCCGACAGCGTATGCTGTCGGCATTTATCAATGTGCCGAGGACATGATACGTTACATTGTATCATGTCTGCTCGCACTATGATAAATTGGCCCCTTAGTATATAAGTCCCATTGTATTCAGAAATTGAAAGGCTGTGTCTCAAAAATGTAGTATGTTAGGAACTTTCATATTTATAAGAGGGACATGAAAACCAAATTGTTTTATTTCATAATTCAGATGTAATTTTAAACATCTTTCCAATTTGCTCCTATTATCAATTTGCTAAATTCTCTTGGTATTCTTTGTTGAATAAGCGATTATGCACTACTGGGAGCTAATTTAACACATCAGGTGAACCAATGAAAAACACAATTTATACTTACCTTACTCATCCATTACTTGTGGGATATTCTCATTCCCAACAGGAAGTTGCAAGAGGACACCCACAGCAGAGCTGTAATATAGCTCCTCCCCTAACTGTCATAGCCAGTCATTCGACCGAAAACAAGCCGAGAAAGGAGGAACCATAGGGTGCAGTGGTTACTGTAGTTTAAATTTAAAAATTACCTGCCTTAAAATGACAGGGCGGGCCGTGGACTGGATACACCACAAGAGAAATAAATTTATCAGGTAAGTATAAATTGTGTTTTCTCTTGTAAGGTGTATCCAGTCCACGGATCATCCATTACTTGTGGGATACCAATACCAAAGCTAAAGTACACGGATGAAGGGAGGGACAAGGCAGGAACTTAAATGGAAGGAACCACTGCCCGTAAAACCTCTCTCCCAAATATAGCCTCTGAAGAAGCAAAAGTATCAAATTTGTAAAATTTTTTAAAAATATGAAGTGAAGACCAAGTCTTCGCCTTGCAAATCTGATCAAAAGAAGCCTCATTTTTAAAGGCCCAAGTGGAAGCCACAGCTCTAGTGGAATGAGCTGTAATCCTTTCAGGAGGCTGCTGTCCAGCAGTCTCATAGGCTAAGCGGATTAAGCTTCTTAGTCAAAAAGAAAAAGAGGTTGTCGAAGCCTTTTGACCTCTCCTCTGTCCAGAGTAGACAACAAACAAAGCAGATGTTTGACGAAAATCTTTAGTAGCTTGTAAGTAAAACTTTAAAGCACAGGCCACGTACAGATTGTGTAACACAAGGATGGAACAACAATCTCTTGATTGATATTCTTGTTAGATACCACCTTATGTAAGAACCCAGGTTTGGTACGCAGGACTACCTTATCCGTATGAAAAATCAGATAAGGAGAATCACATTGTAAGGCAGATAGCTCAGACTCTACGAGCCGAGGAAATAGCTACCAAAAAAAGAACTTTCCAAGATAAAAGCTTGATCTATGGAATGAAGAGGTTCAAACGGAACTCCTTGAAGAACCTTAAGAACCAAGTTTAAGCTCCATGGTGGAGCAACAGGTTTAAACACAGGCTTGATTCTAACTAAAGCCTGACAAAATGCCTGAACGTCTGGAACATCTGCCAGACGCTTAATTAGCTGACAATCCTTTTTCCAAACCTTCTTGGAGAAAAGATAATATCCTAGAAATCCTGACCTTACTCCATGAGTAACCCTTGGATTCACACAAATAAAGATATCTACGCCATACCTTATGGTAAATTTTCCTGGTGACAGGCTTTCGTGCCTGTCTTAAGGTATCAATAACTGACTAGGAGAAGCCACGCTTTGATAAAATCAAGCGTTCAATCTCCAGGCAGTCAGCCTCAGAGAAATTAGATTTGGATGGTTGAAAGGACCCTGAAGTAGAAGGTCCTGTTTCAGAGGCAGAGACCATGGTGGAAAGGATGACATGTCCACTAGATCTGCATACCAGGTCCTGCGTGGCCACGCAGGTGCTATCAGAATCACCGATGCTCTCTCCTGCTTGATCTTGGCAATCAGTCGAGGGAGCAGAGGAAACAGTGAAAACACATAAACCAGGTTGAAAGACCAGGGCGCTGCTAGAGCATCTATCAGTGTCGCCTTGGGATCCCTGGACCTGGATCCGTAACACGGAAGCTTGGCGTTCTGGCGAGATGCCATGAGATCCAGTTCTGGTTTGCCCCAACGATGAATCAGTTGTGCAAATACCTCCGGATGGAGTTCCCACTCTCCCGGATGAAAAGTCTGACGACTTAGAAAATCCGCCTCCCAGTGCTCTACACCTGGGATATGGATAGCTGATAGGTGGCAAGAGTGAATCTCTGCCCAGCGAATTATTTTTGAAACTTCTAACATCTCTAGGGAACTTCTCGTTCCCCCTTGATGGTTGATGTAAGCTACAGTCGTGATGTTGTCCGACTGAAATCTGATGTACCTCAGAGTTGCTAACTGAGGCCAAGCCTGAAGAGCCTTGAATATCGCTCTTAGTTCCAGAATATTTAATGGAAGGAGAGACTCCTCCTGAGTCCACGATCCCTGAGCCTTCAGGGAATTCCAGACTGCACCCCAACCTAGAAGGCTGGCATCTGTCGTAACAATTGTCCAATCTGGCCTGCGAAAGGTCATACCTTTGGACAGATGGACCCGAGATAGCCACCAGAGAAGAGAATCCCTGGTCTCTTGGTCCAGATTCAGTTGAGGGGACAAATCTGTGTAATCCCCGTTCCACTGACTGAGCATGCATAGTTGCAGCGGTCTGAGATGTAAGCGTGCACACGGCACTATGTTCATTGCCGCTACCATTAAGCCGATTACTTCCATACACTGAACCACCGAAGGGCGCGGAATGGAATGAAGAACCAGGCAGGAATTTAGAAGCTTTGATAACCTGGACTCCGTCAGGTGAATTTTCATTTCTACAGAATCTATCAGAGTCCCTAGAAAGGAAACTCTTGTGAGTGGGGATAGAGAACTCTTTTCCTTGTTCACTTTCCACCCATGCGACCACAGAAATGCCAGTACTACGTCCGTATGAGACTTGGCAATTTGGAAGTTTGACGCCTGTATCAGGATGTCGTCTAAATAAGGGGCTACTGCTATGCCCCGCGGCCTTAGGACCGCCATAAGCGACCCTAGAACCTTTGTAAAGATTCTTGGGGCTGTAGCTAATCCCAAGGGAAGAGCTACAACTGGTAATGCCTGTCTTGAAAGGCAAACCTGAGAAATCGATGATGATCTTTGTGTATCGGAATGTGAAGATAAGCATCCTTTAGATCCACTGTAGTCATATATTGACCCTCCTGGATCAGTGGTAGGATGGTACGAATAGTTTCCATCTTGAACGACGGAACTTTGAGGAATTTGTTTAAGATCTTTAGATCCAAAATTGGTCTGAAGGTTCCCTCTTTTTTGGGAACCACAAACAGATTTGAGTAAAAACCCTGTCCCTGTTCCTCCTTTGGAACTGGATGGATCACTCCCATAACTAGGAGGTCTCGTACACAGTGTAAGAATGCCTCTCTCTTTATCTGGTGTGCAGATAATTGTGAAAGGTGAAATCTCCCTTTTGGGGGGGGAAGCTTTGAAGTCCAGAAGATATCCCTGGGATATAATTTCCAACGCCCAGGGATCCTGAACATCTCTTGCCCACGCCTGGGCAAAGAGTGAAAGTCTGCCCCCTACTAGATCGGTTACCGGATAGGGGGCCGTTCCTTCATGCTGTCTTAGAGGCAGCAGCAGGCTTTTTTACCTGCTTACCTTTTTTCCAAGTCAGGTTTGGTCTCCAGACCATCTTGGATTGAGCAAAAGTTCCCTCTTGTTTATTATTAGAGGAAGTTGATGCCGCACCTGCCTTGAAGTTTTGAAAGGCACGAAAATTAGACTGTTTGGCCCTAGATTTGGACCTGTCCTGAGGAAGGGCATGACCTTTTCCTCCAGTGATATCAGCAATAATCTCCTTCAACCAGGCCCGAATAGGGTCTGCCCCTTGAAGGGAATGTTAAGTAGCTTAGATTTTGAAGTCACGTCAGCTGACCATGATCTAAGCCATAGCGCTCTGCACGCCTGTATAGCAAAACCAGAATTCTCAGCCGTTAGTTTAGTCAAATGAACAATGGCATCAGAATAAAAGAATTGGCTAGCTTAAGTGCTCTAAGTTTGCCAAGTATGTCATCCAATGGAGTCGCTACCTGTAAAGCCTCTTCCAGAGACTCAAACCAGTACGCCGCAGCAGCAGTGACAGGGGCAATGCATGCAAGGGGCTGTAGGATAAAACCTTGTTGAATAAATATTTTCTTAAGGTAACCTCTAATTTTTTATCCATTGGATCTAAAAAAAAAAATCACAACTGTCCTCTACAGGGTTAGTAGTACGCTTTACTAGAGTAGAAACTGCTCCCTCCACCTTAGGGACTGACTGCCATAAGTCCCGTGTGGTGGCGTCTATTGGAAACATTTTTCTAAAAATAGGAGGGGAAGAGAATGGCACACCTGGTCTATCCCATTCCTTATTAATAATTTCTGTAAACCTTTTAGGTATTTGGAAAAACATCAGTACACACCGGCACTGCAAAGTATTTATCCAGTCTACACAATTTCTCTGGCACTGCAATGGTATCACAGTCATTCAGAGCAGCTAAAACCTCCCTAAGCAACACACGGAGGTCTTCAAGCTTAAATTTAAATGTAGAAATATTAGAATCAGGTATCTTTCCTGAGTCATTAACATCACCCACTGACTGAAGCTCTCTTTCCTCAGCTTCTGCATATTGTGAGGCAGTATCAGACATGGTTCTTAAAGCGTCAGTATGCTCTGCATTTTGTCTCACCCCAGAGCTATCTCGCTTACCTCTAAGTTCAGGTAGTCTGGCTAATACCGCTGACAGTGTATTATCCATGACTGCCGCCATGTCTTGTAAAGTAAACGCTATGGGCGCCCTAGATGTACTTGGCGCCATTTGAGCGGGAGTCCCTTAAGCGGGAGTCAAAGGGTCTGACACGTGGGGAAAGTTAGTCGGCATAACTTCCCCCTCGTCATATTCCTCTGGTGATAATTTTTTTAAAGACAGAAAATGATCTTTATTGCATAAAATGAAATCAGTACATTTGGTACACATTCTAAGAGGGGGTTCCACCATGGCTTTTAAACATAATAAACAAGGAGTTTCTTCTATGTCAGACATGTTTATACAGAATAGCAATGAGACTAGCAAGCTTGGAAAACACTTTAAATCAAGTTAACAAGCAAATATAAAAAATGGTACTGTGCCTTTAAGAGAAACAAATTTTGTCAGAATTTGAAAAACAGTGAAAAAATGCAGTAAATCAAACGAAATTTTTACAGTGTGTATAATAGGCTAACAGAGCATTGCACCCACTTGCAAATGGATGATTAACCCCTTAGTTCAAAAAACGGATCAAAAAAACGAAATAGACATTTTTTAACAGTCACAACCAACTGCCACAGCAAGCTGTGGCCCTACCTTCCCCAATACACGACTTTGGAAAGCCTTTGGGCCCTTTAGAGATGTCCTATAGCATTCAGAGGGCCTTTGAGGGAAGCTGGATGTCACAGTTTGTAATTTTAACTGCACCAACTGTAACTTTTATACTACAACAGTGGAAATTGTTTCTAGTCAAAATTTAAGCCAGCCATGTGGAAAAAACTAGGCCCCAATAAAGTTTTATCACCAAAGCATATATAAAAATGATTAAACATGCCAGCAAACGTTTTATATTGCAATATCATAAGGGTATTACCCCTGGGAGTAAGCATGATACCAGTCGTTATTAAATCACTGTATTCAGGCTTAACTTACATTAATCCGGTATCAGCAGCATTTTCTAGTGTTTTCCATCTCTAGAAAAAATTATAACTGCACATACCTGATAGCAGAATAAACTGCACGCCATTCTCTCGCTGAAGTTACCTCATCTGTGTAATTCCCTCAGACATATGTGAGAACGGCAATGGATCTTAGTTACAACCTGCTAAGATCATAGAAACCTCAGGCAGATTCTTCTTCTATTTACTGCCTGAGATAAAATAGCACAACACAAAATAACAAACTTTTGATTGAAGAAAATAAACTAGCTATATTTAACCACTCTCTCCTACAACGACCTAGCTTGTTGAGAGTTGCAAGAGAATGACTGGCTATGACAGTTAGGGGAGGAGCTATATTACAGCTCTGCTGTGGGTGTCCTCTTGCAACTTCCTGTTGGGAATGAGAATATCCCACAAGTAATGAATGATCCGTGGACTGGATACACCTTACAAGAGAAAGAGGTGTTTATGTGCAACCACAATCAGCAACTAGCTCCCAGTAATGCATTGCTGTTCCTGAGCCTACCTAGGTATTCTTTTAAACTAAGGATACCTAGAGAATTAAACAAATTAGATAATAGAAGTAAATTGGAAAGTGGTTTAAAATGACATGCTCTGTCTCAAACACAAAATACATTTTGGGTTTCATGTCCCTTTATATAATTCAACAATGCTCTTAAAAAAGATGAAATATAGACAATGATAACACATTTTATTACTAAAGAAAAAAGTTTTAAAGTGAGATTATAAAGTAAAAATCCAACCCTCTAAATTATTACAGAATATTTTTTTTTATTGCTGACTATAGATAAGTTAACCCCTACATTGCAGCTCTGTAGCAGAACACAGAGAGTTATTGGCAAGTTGTACGACTGCCGCTACTGATTGACTCATTAAATGTGTTCTGCTCTGGAGATACAATGGTTGTGGCTTTCAAGCAAAACTTCCCCTATGTGTTTATCCCCTAAAGTCCATTTATGGTATTAACACTGAGCTAAAAGAGATATTGGCTTCTGTTCTGCACCCAGTTCACATCCTTTTCCATTTTACAACTGCAGACAAAAATAATAAGATGGTCAGCATTACTTTACCATAATTTCTTTTTTTGTTTTTATTTATCTTCTTTTTATAGTTTCAAAACAACACAAACATTGGATAATTGCAAACCATATGAGCCACCCATTCAGCCCAGTTGAAATACCCAAATGATATACTTGACATATATTTAACTAATGATATAATGAGTTTTTATATAACATAAACCTATTCCCTCTACTTAACCAATCTTATCATATAATTATGTCACAGATTATTAGTTAACCAATTTGAGGGAAAGGTCCCATTCTCAATAGCTCTAATAAAAAAATCAGATCTTTGAAATGTGCGAATCACCTAAATCTGCACAGCTACAGGTAAGTTTTTAATTACATCAACCATTTAGCAAGCAAATTTTTTTTTAACATTTTTTAGTAAAACTCCCATGATTATATTGCTCCAAAATAAGTTGTAACTGCAATTTCTGAACAAAGTCCCACTCAGCAATACTAGGGCATTTAACAGATTTTTAATCTCTTCAAATTAAATTCCTAGTAACCAGTATTGCAGTATTTATTAGGCACTTCTGCCAACCTTGTTCTTTAGCAGAAAGAAAGAAAATAAATAGCTGTGGAGTGATATACATTTTTTTTTAGTTATTATGTCAATAGTTTACTCTCTTTTCAAGTCTTAACACCTTTGGACAATACCTGAAACAATGGAGAGTGTCTGTCCACAGTGAATGGCAATGGTACAAGTACCTATAAAATCTTTATTCCACTTTGCCAATATTTCAGGAGTAATGTAAGAATGATTAAAGGGATAGTCTAGTCAAATTAAACTTTCATGATTCAGATAGAGCAATTTACTCCTATTAAATATTTTTCTTTATTCTCTTGGTATCTGTATTTGAAAAGACTGGAAGGTAAGCTTAGGAGCCGGCCCATTTTTGGTTCAGCACCCTACATAGCACTTGCTGATTGATGACTACATTTAGACACCAATCAGTAAGCACTACCTAGGTGCTGAACAAAAAAAAGGGCCGGCTCATAAGCTTACATTCTTGCTTTTTCAAATATACATAAATAGGGGGATATTTATCAAAGCCTCAACTGCAAATACGACGGAATTCCACAGTGTAATTGTTGCGAGATTGATCCAACCTAGTTATCAAAGCCTACAGACCGGCAAATGTTGAAATTTGTGATGTAACATACGATCCGCCGGTCTCAATCCGACGCAGATAAATGCTTACGTCATTACAGATGTTCCGAATTCACATTCTGCTCTATCTGACACATTTTCCCAGTTATCAAACATTTAACAGGTACGCTCGTGGCTATTCCGGCTCAGCATACCTGGTTTTCAATCCGCCACCCTGGAGGCCGTGGATGCCATAGAAATCAATGGGAGTCTGAAAGCAGCGAAAGCTTATGTTCGATGCTGCCAGATATCCCATTGATTTATATGGTTGAAAACAAACTACGTTTACACCTAACACCCTAACATAAATCCCGAGTCTAAACACCCCTAATCTGCCGCCCCCCGACATCGCCGCAACTTAAATAAAATGTATTAACCCCTATTCCACCGCTCCCCAACACCGCCATGACTAAATCAAATTATTAACCCCTAAACCCCTGGCCTCCCACATCACTACCACAACCTAAACCTATTAACCCCTAAACCGTCAGCCCCCCACATTGCCAGAAACTAAATTAAGCTATTAACCCCTAAACCTAACAACCCGCTAACTTTAAATTAAAATTACAAGGTAGTTAGGCAAACAAGGTTTTGGGGTAACCAAGGGGAAATATATTTATTTTATACTTTTAAGTTAAACCTTTTATTAAGAATGTGTGAGAATCTCATTCAGTGTACAGCTTGCCACATGTTTGCATCACTGGAGCAGCCGCTTCTGGGATTATATGTTTGTGGCAAGTGCGAGCATATTGTCTCTTTAGAAACTCGTATTGGGGATCTGGAGGAACGAATTGCAACACTACATGAAATTCAGACACTTGAAAGGGAAATGGATAGGACTGAGCTGGTTGTTAATGGTTCCAGCAGTGGGAATGGGGAGGATTCAGATGAGGAGACTCCAGGATGTAGCTGGGTCACAGTTAGAGGGCGAAGTAAGCGGAAGAGACAGGCCAGTTCTGAGCTGGTACACCCCAATAGATTTGCAAGATTAAGTGAAGATGTTGGGGATATCAGTTCAGGGGTGGCAGTGTCAGAGAGGGCCGTGTTGCCTAGTATAGTGAACAGTCCTTTAGCTGTGGAAGAGGAGCATACTATGGTGGGCAGTCCTTCAGTCATGGAAGAGGGGCATACAAGTCAGGGCCAGAGGCAGATGTTGGTGGTAGGAGACTCTATTATAAGGAAGGTTGATAGGGTAATTTGTCATCCAGACCCTTTACATAGAACAGTTTGCTGTCTTCCAGGGGCTCGTGTTAGGCATATTGTGGAGCGTATTGATAGATTGTTAGAGGGATGCGGGTCTGATCCTGCAGTCATGGTGCATATTGGTACTAATGAAGAAATCAGTGGGAGATGGAGAGTCCTAAAAAATGACTTCAGGGAGTTAGGTAGCAAGCTTAAAGCAAGGACATCCAAAGTAATATTTTCTGAGATATTACCAGTGCCGTGTGTTAACTCAGTAAGGCAGAAGGAGCTAAGGTCTGTTAATTCATGGCTAAAAACATGGTGTAAAAATGAGGGGTTTGACTTTTTAGAACACTGGGCTGATTTTTCACTAGGGTACAAATTGTACAGTAAGGATGGATTGCACCTGAATGACATGGGTGCAGGTGTGTTGGGGGAAAGGATGGTAGCACGTTTAGAGAACCTTTTAAACTAGGCAAAGGGGGGGAGGGTCAATTTGAACAAAATAGAACAGAGAGATCAGTGTCTGAATATGTCTCTCCATTAATATCTCAAGGAAGGGATGACTTAAGAAATGTCACATTAGAAAGTATAGAGGAAAGTACACCAAGTAGCAGCAGAAAGCACATGAAAATTAAATGTATGACAACAAATGCAAGAAGCATGACAGGTAAAATGGGGGAGCTGACGCTCTTAGTTGCAGAAGAGGACTATGATGTTATCAGTATAACTGAAACTTGGTGGGATGATTCACATGACTGGGCAGTTAACTTAGAGGGGTATACATTATTTAGGAGGGACAGGAATAATAAAAGGGGTGGAGGAATCTGCATGTATATTAAACCTGACCTTAAACCTACAATAAGGGAAGATATTTATGATACAAGTGACAATGTAGAGACCCTGTGGGTTGAAATAAAGAGTGGGGGGAAAAATCCTAAAAAAATATTACTAGGAACATGCTACAAGCCTCCCAACATTAGTGACCCAGAGGAAACTCAACTACTAATGCAAATAGGTAAGGCTGCTAATAACAGTGCTGTAATTATGGGAGATTTTAACTACCCTGATATAAACTGGGCCAATGAAACTAGTAATTCAGCTAAGGGGGATAGATTTTTAAATGTTCTCAGGGATAACTTCTTGTCACAATTAATAGAGGAGCCAACTAGGAGTAAAGCTATATTGGATTTAGTGCTATCAAACAATACAGATATAATATCAAACATAGAAATCAAAGAACATTTGGGTAACAGTGATCATAACATGGTCACGTTTGAAATCTCTTTTCATATGCAGTGTTTTAAAGGCTTAACTAAGACTTTTAATTTCAAGAAAGCAAAATTCAACGATTTAAGGAAATCATTAAATAATATAAATTGGGACAATGTATTTTCTAATAAAAATACAGAGGATAAATGGATAATATTTAAAAATTTGTTAAATAAATATACATATCAATACATACCATATGGTTATAAAAATAAAAATAAAAAAAATAAGCCGTTATGGCTAAATATAAATGTGTTAAAAGAAATTAGGAAAAAACGTAGGGCATTTAAATTATTAAAAGAAAATAGTACAGACTCAGCATACAATATTTATAAGGAATGTAACAAAGCATGCAAAAAAGCAATCAAATTAGCCAAAATTGAATATGAAAAATTAATTGCCAAGGATTCTAAGTCTAACCCTAAAAGGTTCTTTAAGTACATAAATAGCAAAAAATCTAAGAAGGATAATATAGGTACATTAAAATGTGTGGAGGGTAGCATGATAAATAATGACAGGGAGAAGGCTGAGGTACTAAACCAGTTTTTTTCTTCAGTATACACAAGAGAGGAACCATTGAATGATACTTTGGAACAGAATAGAACATGCCAGTCCATACCACTAACTGGGTTTTGTTTAGAGGATATCAGGAAAAAACTAAAAAATATTAAGGTAAATAAAACTCCAGGCCCAGATGGAATACACCCAAGGGTGTTAAGGGAACTTAGCACTGTTATAGACAAACCTTTACTCTTAATTTTTCAAGACTCATTATCCTCGGGCATGGTACCCCAGGATTGGCGTAAAGCTGATGTGGTGCCACTCTTCAAAAAGGGAAGCAGGGATGATCCAGGAAGCTATAGACCAGTTAGTCTGACATCAATAGTGGGGAAGATATTTGAAGGGATTATAAGGGATTATATTGATGAGCATATTCGTGTAAACAAGATTATGAGTTCTAATCAGCATGGCTTTAGGAGAAATAGATCATGTCAAACTAATCTAATTAGATTCTACGAGGAAGTAAGTAAAAATATAGATAAAGGGGAATCAGTTGATGTGATATACTTAGATTTTGCAAAGGCATTTGATACAGTGCCACATGAGAGATTAATGCACAAAATTAAGGGACTGGGAATAGCTGAAAATGTTAGCTCATGGATAAATAACTGGATAAAAGATAGGGAGCAACGAGTAGCAGTAAATGGATCATACTCAGATTGGACAAAGGTAATCAGTGGCGTCCCCCAGGGATCAGTACTGGGCCCTGTTCTTTTTAATATTTTTATAAATGACTTGGAGCAAGGATTAAATAGCGACATCTCTATTTTTGCAGATGATACTAAGTTAAGTAAGGTCATTAGGTCAGAGCAGGATGAACTCTCTTTGCAAAGGGATTTGCTAAAATTAGAACTATGGGCAAGTGAATGGAAAATGAGATTTAATACGGAAAAATGTAAGGTTCTACATTTTGGAAGTAAAAATAAGCAGGCTATGTATTTTTTAAATGGGACAAGACTTCGCCAAACACAGGAGGAAAGGGATTTGGGAGTAGTAATAGATAACAAGCTAAAGATGAGTGCACAATGCAGGGCAGCGGCTTCAAAGGCTAATAAGATACTAGCATGTATTAAAAGAGGCATTGATTAAAGGGAGGAAAGCATAATTCTGTCATTATATAAAGCCCTGGTAAGACCTCACCTTGAGTTTGGAGTGCAGTTCTGGGGACCGATTGCTAAAAAAGATATTGCAGAACTAGAAAAAGTTCAGAGAAGGGCCACAAAGCTAATAAGGGGATTGGAGAAATTAACCTATGAGGAGAGGCTAGCCAAACTGGGTCTGTTCTCTTTAGAAAAAAGGCGCTTGAGAGGTGACATGATTACTTTATATAAATATATTCAAGGCCCATATACAGAGATGGCAGAAGCTCTTTTTATTCCAAGAAAATTGGTTCTGACAAGAGGTCATAATTTAAGGTTGGAGGAAAGGAGATTTAATCTCCTGCAACGGAAACGTTTTTTCACTGTAAGAGCAATAAAATTGTGGAACTCATTACCAAAGGAGGTAGTGAATGCCAATACCATAGATACATTTAAAAATAGTCTGGATAAATTTCTGTATATAAACAAAATTCATGGATATGATTGCTAGTATTAAATGGGTCACATTTTAATGGGGTTATTTAAGCTTAACTGGAGCTTTTTGTAAGTATTTTAGATTTGTATAGGTTGAACTCGATGGACTTCAGTCTTTTTTCAACCTTATCTACTATGTTACTATGTTACAAGATCCCTATCTTCAAATAAATTTAAACTTACCTGTAGAATTAAAAGAAACTAATTTTAAAAGATAAATTAACCAACCCTAACTATTATACTACAATTAAATTAAACTACCAATTAAAAAAACTAAATTACATATTCAAGAAACCTACCCCTACTCAAATTATTTAAATATCCTATTAAGCCTTATTACAAATTACTAAATTACAAACAAAAATAAACGCTAAGTTACAAAAAATAAAAAACACTAAATTACGGAGAAAAAAACACATTATCAAAAATAAAAAAGAATTACACCTAATCTAATAGCCCTATCAAAATAAAAAGCTCCCCAAAATAAAAAAAACCCTAGCCTACAATAAACTACCAATGGCCCTTAAAAGGGCCTTTTGTGGGGCATTACCCCCCAGAAATCAGCTCTTTTACCTGTAAAAAAAAATACAAACACCCCCCAACAGTAAAACCCACCATCCTTTTTTTTTTACAGGTAAAAGAGCTGATTTATTTGGGGCAATGCACCAAAAAAGGCCCTTTTAAGGGCCATTGGTAGTTTATTGTAGGCTAGGGTTTTTTTTATTTTGGGGGGGCTTTTTTATTCTGATAGGGCATGTAATTATTTTTTGGCAATGTGGGGGGGCTGACGGTTTAGGGGTTAATAGGTTTAGTTAGTGGTAGTGATGTGGGAAGCCAGAGGTTTAGGGGTTAAAAACTTCATTTATGTTGCGGTGGGTCGGGGAGTGGCGGGATAGAGGTTAATAACTTTATTTATGTTGCAACGGGGTTTGGGAGTGGTGGGATAGGGGTTAAACATTTTAGTATAGTGGCGACGTTTAGTGACAGGGTATAAATAAAGTTGGTAAAAAGCTGAATAGACGCAAGATCAATGACTGCTAGTTAACAACAGTCCAATGCTCATCGCCCCGTACTTGGTGCTCGTCTTTTTGCCGGCTTTTTTTATAAATATGGAGAGCATATTGAGGTACGCGGCTGTGATGTTATGCGAGCGTATTGGCGCCTGTGAATGCAACAAAGTTGAGGCTTTGATAAATATCCCCCATAAAGTTTAATTTTGACTAGACTATCCCTTTAATCAATTTTACATGTACTCTCTCCAGCTCGTATTAACATTCTTAATTAACCTAATACTTAGCTGACAAATCATTAATTAATGTCTGCCCTTTACATGCAATTTTGTCTATCGGGAGCTGTCCTTGCTTAGTTATAATCATC